>NC_133027.1:99971785-100621071 GCF_048771995.1 Taeniopygia guttata | reverse complement strand
GTGGAAAATAAGAAGTAGGGTTGCCTGCAATTTAGAGATTTTGGTGTGGTTGTTTTTTCTTGCCTTTAGAAGTTTGCTGGCAGCGTGAAAAACTTGTCTGAATAATGAAACAAAGTATTTGCAGGCATCTACCAGATAAAAGCCCCAGAGTTACTTACAAGGTATTAGTGCATCCTTCTGTTTGCTTTTCGTGCACATTCATATGCATGGCGTTGTGTTTGGAAGATCATCCATGACTGAGAAATTCCAAAATGCTTGCATGAATAAATATGAGCAAATGTTCATCAGATGTTCATACTACAAGTGGCTTGCTCGGTTCCTTTGCCTGCTTTTCAAAGCTTGTTGTCTATTTCTAGCAGACAAAATGCAAAATAAATATAAGAATTTGGTTTTTATTAATAAATGCCTAGACAGTGTTTGCAAGGATGCTTTTATGGACATTTTCCACCTTCTAAAATGTATTAAGGGGATACATTCATAGAAACACAAGTAGCAAAGATATTGACTTTCATGAAAGTTCCTGGTTTGTGTTTTTGGTTTTGTTTTTTTTTTTTTTTTTTAATTATTCTGAGGCAGATCAATACCTCAAGGAGAGTTTGGATAATGCTCTCAGGCATAAGGTGTGGTTCTTGGTGCAGTCCTGAGCTGGGCCAGGAGTTGGACTTTGGTGATCCCTGTGGGTCCCTTCCAGCTCAGGATATTTTATGATTCAATGAGCAGCCATGAAAGCTTTCTTCAGGAAGAACTATTTTAAGTTTAGGTGGTGCTGAACCTATAGCTATTGTGAAAATCCTCCCTGGATGATGATTTAAATTTAATTCAAGTTTCTATAGAACTGTGAGTACCATCAAAGCCATTGAAATTAACAGGGGCCCTTCTAATGATTTAAATCTACTCTAATATGGACTGCACATGTGTTATTGACAGAAGAACTCATTTTTCTCATGTGTTGCATACTCTGTTTCTTGAGTCTCCTCACCCCTGAATGGATGCCTTTGGGTGCAGCTGACAAGGCTCCAGTGCTGTGAGCCAAGGCACGTTTGCCACCAAGCTTGCATGGAAATCCACAGACTTTAGCTAAGCTAAGGGAACACCGGCACAAATTTTCATGGCTAAAACTAATCCACAGAGTATTTGGAAAATATGTGGCACCTGAGCTGTTGGATAAAAGCAAGATCCCACGTGAAAAAATATTGTAGGTGAACAAAAGGTTTTGATACCCCAACAAAACTTATTTCTTACTTAGAAACCTGCATCGGCAAACACATTTTTCTTCACTTTTGGCATATACTGAAAATATATGTGTGTGTATTCTGGTGTTGTTTTTTTATAATTAGCATATAGTAAACAAGAACAGTAATTATTATTATTAAGAAACTGCTGGGTTAGCATGTGTTTTTCTTGTTTGTGAGCATGATCTGTAAGAGAGCACAAAATTATGACAGTGGTGTCACCTCAGAAAGGTGAGCTGGTTTCTCAGCAGGCATAGAGGAGAACAGAGAGGGCTCTATGGTTTGATTTCATCTCACTGAAAACCTGGAGAGCTGTGGATTTTATATGGCCAGAGCTCAGCAGAACAGAGCTTTGTCTTGATAACTCAAAATGACTAGATCATGCCTGGTAGCTGGTCCTGGAAACCTGACCCTTGTCACAGGCTGACTACATCAATTTGCGGTAGATTGATGATGTATAGACTGTGGGTGCCCCAGGGGAGACCCAAGAAAGGCTGAGAAACATTGTATTGTTAATCCATACCCCTCATTAGCTTCTGCTGTGCTGGATTTCAACTCACTGGCAAGGCTAGAGGGGTTGGAGGGAGAATGTGGCGTTGTCTAGCATTGTTATTGTTGGTTGCCTTTTGAATGAAAGGATGTTTTAAAATACCTTTTCTCCAAAGTTTAATACATCAAAACTGGCAGGATTCTTTATTTCCCTCTCTATCCCTCTTGTCAAGTGCCTGGAATTCCTGGATTTTCTTTGTATATTGATTTAGCGCTTTCCCCTCAACAGCCCAAGCTTTATCTCTTCCCAATAACAGTCTCTCTATATCCTTTCCCAAGTAGTGGCAGGCAAATTATATACGCTGAAATCAATTTACATTTCGCTATCATTCGTCAGCTCTGGCTCTGCACTGCCCATAGAGGCTGCAGCCCTGCCTTCAGGGTTCCTTTATGCACTTCAGGACGTGCTGCTTAACCATTTCTGCTTGGTGCATTGCAAGGTTTTGATTTGAAGGAGGCTATAGTTTCAAACGCGGTTTCCATCAAACAGTAACATCTTTGTCAAACTTCAACAGAATTAACCTTAACTGCCAAGGAAGTTTTGACTGCCATCATAAAAATGTTTGATTAGTGTTAATAATTTATTAAATTGGTTTGTCCTGACACTGCCAACATGTTGGAAATCCCTCAACCATTAAAACATTAACAGAGGCTGTAATACAATGCTCCTTCTGTTCTACGTTTTATTTCACGACCACATTCTTATGAGCCTGGTTCTGTGGTGTTCCAATATGCTCTCATTAGGACTGCATTAAAAGATGAAATATGACAAATATTAAAAAGCGTGGGAATATAGAGTAAAGCATGGTGGGTGTACTTTTGTGGGCAACTCTGCTGCAATTAAATTTTCGCAAAGCAAGCCTGTTTTTGCAATATGGGGAAACAAAATTACCAGGCAAGTATTTCACTGAAACAGACCCAATATGTTCAGTTGCTTCATCCAACCTCTAAAAATACATAAACTTAGGTAGAATTTCTACTAAAAGGGGAAAGCTAATATTGGACCTGCTTATGCCAAAGTATGCTGTTCAATTATGCAAGAAACAGAGTCCTATTTGAGAAAAGTATTAACGCCTTGAGAATATACTGATCAAATTTTTATTTGATAGTTTACATCTGCACTTGAATGGCTGGTGGTAGGCGCTTGCCTGTGTTCCACCAGAAACACCTGTTTGGCTCACGCAGCCTCAGGAATTTCATGTAATGTATTCCATATAAAATGCCATTTAAACAATAACAAGAGTTTGGTTTGTTTTCCAACTGGATAGAAGATCATTGAAATAGAGGCTCAGTTTATCCTTTGCAATTTGTTGATAATTAAGTAAGTAATTAATTTTTTTCCTCTGCTTGCTAGCCATGTAGGAGCTCCCACAGTCTCAAATGTGCAGACTGGTGTTTCATGTTGCAAAAGTAAAACACGGAGATGTTAACAAGTGAAAGGAAAACCCTCATTTCAATATCCCAATTATTAATATACACTGAGAGTAGTTACAATATCTACCTTTGAAATTTAATGCAAGGTTTTTAAACTTTTTGATTAAACTTTTCTATAATTATTCATAACAGCTGGACTGATCCCCACTCAACTCTTCTGTTTTTAGTACCTGGAAAAATTATGCTGGGCACTTTAGTGAAAGTGAAAACTCCACGTGTTTTCAAATTAAGGTAAGACTTGCAAGTTTCCAGGCACTCAGCTGTGTGGAGTAAAGACCTGAAATAACTGACCTTGAGTCAGAGGACTGATTTACAGTGAAGTCTATTAGAATGCAAGTTAGCCCTTCTTTCAGTTAGTCTCCACTGATTTCTCCTTTCTGTTATGTGCAGAGAAACTTCATGGAAATGATTACCATAGATTTGCCTTCTACAGATTTCTAAACTTAAGAACCTCATTCTTAATAAACAACATTGTAAATGCTAATTTGTTTTTGTATGTAGTATGCCTTGTAAGATGTAGGCAAGAACTTTGCAGCCAGAATACATCAAAATGTAGAAAGCAATCAATTGTTTCAATGTCAGAAACTCATAATCCATCAACTCAATAAATTCCCAAAAGATGAGTCAAATACATGACTGTTAGGGGAACAGAGTGCAAACATTAAAATTGTGTCTCTGCAATTGTCAGGAAGATACTTACACTTGTGCTTTTTTTTTTTTTAGTTTTTCTTCTGCTGCTGTAGTCTGTGTAATTGTTTCCTAATTATTTGCTGTGTTAATAATGAGAATTGTTGAATATTCTGAAACCTCAACAATTCTACATTTATTAATTACAACACAAAGATAAGAGGAGCAAGTGTGTGATGTGAGGTATTTTAATATGAGGCTTCAAATGGCTCCAGTTCTTGACTAGACTGGGATAAACTAAGACAAGAACTTTTAAAAAGTGCCAAGAAATTTCCATCTTATTAAGACCATCCTCAGTTCCTTCTGACAATATGTTTGCTATATGTAAATGATCTATGAGTTTGCCCACACTGTAACCCAAAGGTTGTGTTTTTCCTGCACGGAAAAGTGGCATCTGATGTTCATGGTTAATGCATTTTATTTGTGGCTAATATATTTCCATACTTTTTTCCCAAAGTAAGGAGGGTTGGAAAATTTTGAATTAAGTCCATAAACTAATTATTTTCCATTCCAATGTTGTTTCTTTTGTAATAGAACTCCTGACTCAGTGCTTTTGTAAATGGCCTGCAGTTACATGACCCTGATTGTGGTCTAATGAGGGCTGAACGGTGCCTCTTAGATGATGCTGGAAAATTAAAGGGACCTTTTCCCTCTAGCTTTTCAAACTAATTATTCTTTGATTTTACATGAGAACAATCCTTATATATATGTTGAAATCCTTTTCATTCAATGGCACTCTTTGCCTGTCCCCAGCTTTGATGTGGTGCCCATATTTACAAAAAGGCTATGTAAGGGGAACAGTGGCTGATAGATCTCACCATGGTCCAAGCAGTTAAGCAGTGAGTTCAAATACAGTAGTGTGAATGAACTGAAATTCAACAGAGGAAGAGAATCTCTGTTCTGTTCAAATAAAGCCATGCCTTTCATGTCCAGTTATTTGTAGCCATCTTTTGCCTATATTTCTATTATTTAAAAACAGTGCAGTTAGTGAGCAAGGGGCCCACAAAGACCTCTGACCCACTTCTCTGCTTATGTGCTGTGAGTCTGGCCTTAAATTGTATGCCTTTGGTGAATTTGCTTACCCTTCTGTTGCACTGAGTCCTTGGAAGCTCTCTAAAATAAGATACAAGCAAAAGGCATAGTTTGCTTTCTTTACTGCCTTTCACCAAGAGCTGCAATATAATGTTAATACTTCTGACCAGTCACGCCACTAACAAAAGGAACTATTGGCCAAATATCTGGTAGCTCAAAGCAATATGTTAGAATACCACTTCCTTATGGTTAACTTTGACCAGCATTGTCCTGGAAAATTAGAAAGGCTAATGCTGAAGCTCCTCAGCTAAGATATGTAATCTCCAGATCGCTGCAACAGAACAAATCCTATCAGTAATCCTGTAGGTTGCCCTGACACAGTTTCCTCTGGAGGAGGGATTCTTCAGTTATTAGATTAATAAATGTGCACCATATAGTTACTGAAAATATTTGTCTGACACCGAGTCCAAGAGTGTGTTGGAGGAAAAAAAAAAAAATCCAACAAAAAACCCCAACAAATGGAACCTTAGAAATGCAAACAGAAGATGAAATTTGACTAACCCAAAGCTAGCAAAATTTTTAACTCTTAGCTTGCCACATTGTGAAACAAAACAAACAAAAAAACCAGTAGGCAGAACAGTTCAATACAGAAACTGCAACCCAGCACAAGACAAAGCAAGAGCATGGGAAGGATAGGATGGTGTGATGGGTCAGTGCTGGCACAGCACCAGTACACCCATAAAAATATATTTTTCTCAAATGGCCACTGTGAGATGTGACCAGAACTAGTTGGTTTGACCACAACTTCCCGAGAAAATTCACTTCCTTATCAATCTATGACAAATGGATATGGCTCAGGACTGCTTATGAGATGTTAAATAAGTAACACGGAATTAAAAATATCTGCAAGGCCAGCCTAAATAATAAATGAGTAATGAAAATCAATCTTAGAGAAGATTTATTTCAATGATAGTCTTAAAAATCAGAACAGCAAACAACTGGACAGTCAATAATACCTGAAAATAAAAAACCCAGGCTGGAGAATTAAGATCTAGAAATGAGACAACATTAAGTATAGATCTTGTTGTTTGTGGCAAATAAAAGTTGTACTTAGTATATTGTGCTCCTTGTTTTGTTTCCTAGTGCTGTAAGGTTATTTATTCCCACCTGTTGTAAGTCTGGATTCATCTGTCTTCTTACAGCTCTAGGTTTATGTCTTTCTAGATGTGAATTTCAGATGATCAGTGCAAATTCACCTGACAAGTATCAATGTATTATAGTAGTATCTTGTAGATACTTGATAGACAAGTATCAATGTCTGCATAAGTCACAGTTCCCTTACCACATAGGAGTTTAACATTTCTAAATGCAAATATTGGATATTCTATTGTTCACAAAGCCTTCAAGTTGTTCGGGTCAGTCTTTTGTGGTTTTGTGCTGTCTTTTTTTTTTTTCAGACTTGCCCTCATTATTAAGTTTTACATCAAGAGCTAGGCATAAAAAATAGAAATGTAGCTGCTGAGTATTTTCTTATCCATATCCAAGCAAATTCTCCAGAGAGTGATGTCTTTCTTTTAAATTGTGATTAAACTTTTCCTTGCGAGTCAAAGGAGACAAGAATCCACAATTTTACCCTGTTTCTTCATAAATATTTGTGTCTGATAGCTGGTGTGGTGCGGGTACAAGAATATATCTTGCAGAGTTCAGGAATGAAATCTGTTCCACAAATAGTCAATATTTAGCTATTATTATTTAAGTTGCTCTGGAATTGTATGGACATCTTTAACAGGAAAGGATGAACTTTGTCCTTGCTAGAAAAGATGTTATCTTTATTAGAAGATCCCTTGGAGCTGTGGTGCATCTTTCATATGCAGTGTCCTTTCATATGCAGTTGCATTTTACTTGTTAGAAAGCTTTGTAGCATTAGCAAACAATTTTGTTGCTTCTTTTGGTTTGTTTCTTGTTGTTTTGGGTTTTTCCAATATTATTTTTAATTGCTTTCCAGCCTTTTCTTCCTCCCCTTTACTCTAATTCCCAATCGTGAATCATTTCCTGGGGCACCAGCTAAAGGAAGTTTCTTCAGAGATATAATATCAGGTGATTTATGCATTTCTTTCTGGTATAATAAATATAGGGACCCATTCAGCATAATTATTAAACTAGCCAAATATTTATTTTAGATCTATTGTAGGTTGTATTGCTCTATGGCACATTAGACAAAGTCTATATTGTGAGAGCAGCTAGAACCTGGCGGCCACTTTCATCCCAGCCCCAGTCAGACTTTTATCACAAACCTCTCCAGGGAGGAGAGACTTAACACTCCCATGAGAAATGACAGAAAACAATTTTTATTATTGCTCTGGCAGGAGTCTAATGGAAGGTGGATTTTTACTGCTACATGTGTTGACAGCACGGCATCCTGCATCCTTTCTGGAGCAGCTGATTGTGCTAGAAAGTTCTTCTTACTGCATTAACTGTGTTACAGGCACCAGGGTGTCTGCTTCGCCTCAATTTTGTAGTATGGAATTGTGTTACTTAGAGGAAAATAATTCTTAGCAAGCAGTGAGGCTGCAGCCACATCCTCTCTCCCAGTGGAGCATGAGCTCAAGGACAGAGCAGGTCTGTAGACTGGGCAGAGCAGCCCATGGAAGGTTTCTGCAGCTTCTTCTGCTGTTCCTGTCTGCAGGGCTCTGGTAGGTGCACTGAATTGTGGAGACTCACTGGCGGAAACTTGAAAGCAAAGCTGTTCTCCCATACAGACCTTGTCCTTTAAGTGGAAAGGCCTGCACACTGCAAACTTTGGAGCACCACAGCTATCTTAATCTACATCAATTATGTGTTTGAATTGATCCATCCTTGTGTTTCAGAGCACTTTGGAAAAAAGATCAAAGTATGTTTTCTGTCTTGGGTTGGAAGGGATGAGTAGGAAAACAGTCTTGCTACAGAATTATACAGCAAGGGAGAGAAGCTGGGACAAAGCCTCTGTCTCCCGACCTTTGTGGTGCTTTCTGTAGTATCCCAACATCATGAAAAAATACAGTTGTTCATGTTGGCTTTGCCTAAATTGCTTAAATTTATGTAAAGCAAGTACATAAATACTTTTTTTTTACATGTTGTCACCACAGGCATGCCATTGTAACCCAATTACTAGCACTTCTAAAAAAGAAACATGATATTATTTTGCATATGTGCAAGAGAAATTTCCTACTCTGGCAACAAGTCGAGAAGCGGGTGAGGGGCGGGAAAAGGATTACAGGGTGGGGGTGGTAAAATGTATTTTAACAGAAGAAAGCATGCAGAGTTACAGTCTCACAGCAAGAAATAAACATTGTAATCATAAACAAATGTAATATTGAGAACAGAAGACAGTGATTTTATTGTATTGACATAGGATGCTTGGGCAACAGTGAAGGACTTGTTCTCTTCTATTAATCAGGTCACACTGGCAGGAGGGCACTCTCTGTGACCATCGCTTCCAGATAGTGTGTGTGAGAGCCTGGATTATAAAATGTCTAGGAATGTCACAGGCAAGAAGAAGGCTTGCTTTGAGGGGAAATCAGAGGACCTCTTCACCACAGTGGCTGAGAGTGAATGTTCTCAAGAACTCTGGGAACCAAAAGAGCACTGAGGCCTGCTCTGCCTTTCACATAAGTTTAAATGCTTACATTGGCACTTTGCAGAGCGCTACCTGCATGTTGCATTTTGGTTTAGAACCCAGAGCAGCTCTGCAGATTTATGCAAACTGATGAGGCAAACTGACGATGCGTCTTCATGTGACACCGTGTTCTGTCCTCATGTGTCAGGTGTCTGCTTTCTGTGCCACCGGCTTAGATTCCATCAGACTCCTCACACAGATACGAGGGGATTATGTTTCTAAATCTGGATCTCAGTGGGAAATGTTGTTTCTTGTAAAAGAAGCTGTTCTGGAAGGAGACTTTTGTTGTGGACTTATGGATACAATCTGCATGGCACAACAGGCAGACAGTGCTGCATAAGGATGTGGGAAAAGCCTTCACCCTCCAAGGGTCATAAGTTTTTCAATTAAGTGAAATCGATAGTATGCTTGCAAGGGAATACTTGCTCTTTTTCTTTCTTTCTCTTTCTGTTCATCATATGTTAGCCACACTTTTCTTTTTTTTTTTTTTTGATAACTTGACATTTGGTGAGTTCATAGTGTAATGGGGCAGAGCTCCTTCCCTGTGGGTTTTTCAGCCCTGTATATTTAGAAAGGCAAAGAGTGGCAAAAAAGGTGATATCGTTTTCCTTTTTATGGGAGAGAAGTGAGACAGAGAAAAACAAAATATCTCGGCCAAGTTTAGGGTTTTTGTGCAGAACTGGGTATTAAAGAAAAACCTCCAAGTCCTGTGCAGTGTCCATTTAATGTGTGGTTTGTGTGTGCTTTGAGAGTATCTTCTAGCTACTCACTTGTTTGTTTAGAATCCAGACTCATTCTAAACAAAGCACTTTTTTTGTTGAGATCAGATTGCAGATGCTGGATACAAATGTAATGTGAAGCTCGGTTTGTTTGCTTGTTTTTAGTTCTAACACTAGGAGGCTTTTAGGGATGTTAAAAACAAAAGCAAACATACACACAAAAAAATAAAACCAACTCAGAGTTGTTGTATTCTAGTGCAAGCATAACGAGAGGATGTCTCTCTTCTGTCAGTACAAGGTAAAAAAACAAAGCCTGCACCTCCCTTTTCTTGTAACGTGTTTGAAGCAGTTCTCATGAAGGAACAACTCCCATTTGAGAAAATACAACTACAGGAAGTTTTTGTGCATTGATAGAATACACAATACATTCTAGGGCATATCTGCAATGCAATAACCTTTCTTAACAACCTGCTGGCATATGGGGCAGAGAGAAAAATCTAAAAGATGATTTGTTGTTGATGCTGTTAAGATCAGGGCCTGTTTCTTATAAGGCACTTTTCTAATAGAGCAAAGCAGCCTTGCAGCAGCTCTCTGAGTCAGGGAATAACTCATCCTTGGAAGCTGTCTGGTCCAACAGGCACGTTTAGAACAGATCCAACTTTGAAATTAGATCCAGCTACAAAGATATCTTGGGCTACTGAGAGCTCTGGCCAGTTGGGTTTGAAACACCTGCAATAATGGAGACTCCTTGTCCCCCTGCACACCTGTTCCAGTCTGTGACCAGTCCCATGACAAAAAAAATATTCCCAATACCTAACTGGAATTTCCTTGGTTGCAGCCTGTGTTTATTGCCTCTTTCCTGTGCACCTTCAGAAGTTTGGCTCTGTCTTCTTTAGAAGCATATGTTATATAGATGAATAAAATCATAAGATCTTATTTTGCCTTTTCAAGTCAGGACAAATCCAGTTCTCTCAGCCTCTCACCGTGTGCTCCAAATACCACCAAGTCAGCAGACTGGTCCCTTCATCCAAAGCAAAAACTCAAATTAATTTGCTGCAGATATGTTTCGGCCTTCAAAGCATCAGTGAAGGCCAGCCACGTGGAGCGAGTTATTTCTGTGTTTGAAGGGAAATGTGTTGGCACAGACACAAGATACCTTGTTACTAATGTAACTTTTGGCAGGTATGTTCACTCAGACAAGTTCCTTAGATGCCAAAAGCAAAGCAAAGTGTAACCTATATTTCTCACATGTAGTCTCAAAAACAGCCCTGTGTTCAAATTTTCAGTCAGCCTTGGTTTTTCTCCTGCCACATGGCAATGCATATCTGAGAAGAAAATTCAACAAACTATTTGGAAAAATAAATATTTTTTGAGTACTCATGTAACTTCTGACTATAATTTCGATTTAGTTGTATGAATGCCCAGAACTATTCCCTTTATTCCAAAATATTCAGAAATGTTTGAAAGACAGAAATATATGTATGGTTTGAATTAGTTAGCAGGATGATTCTTCACTGACTTCCTAGATAAAATTGATTTCAGCCTATAAAAATCCTTTCTGGACCTTGTCTGTCACCAACTTTTATTTCCTTTGCTCCATTGTAACCTGTCTTCATTGTAAACAAGGTTTCAAAGACATTGTGATGACAGATTGAACATCCAAAGAGAGAAAACAAAACCTAATTGTGTAGGAAGTTTACCTTGTGGGGTTTCTAGGTGGATTTTTTTTTTTTCCCCTCACAGTGTCAAATGGGTCTTTAATTGAATGAATTTAATTGTTGTAAAAAGTTTCCTTCCTATACGTCCTGCTGGCTGTCTTGGTTATGTTTCTCCAGTTGGTGCTTTCATGCCAGGTGGTGTTGGGAAATGCTTTCTCAGGAAATCTGCCAACATTACACCTTCTTAGATGTGACTGGCTGGAGGTTTTTTGTGTTCTGTGCATACATCTCTGAAGCTATGCTGGCCCATACTGTTGCTACTATATCTACATAATATCTTCAAACTCACCATGCCCTGTTAGCAATTGCTGTTAACACAGTGGCTTAAAATTGCCACTGGGGAAAAGGAAGATCATGTATTTTTCTTGCTGGTTATCTTGACACTTGTGATTTATTTCCTCCCAAAAGTAATATTTCAAAGCAATTTTTACCAAGATTCATCTTTTAGTTTTGGACTTATTGACCATTCTGGAGTGCTTTATCACATTATTATATCTCACTATTTCCATACTACTTGAGAGTCCTAGAGGACAGGATTAGGTTATGAATCTACTTACAGTATCTCCTTACTTGATTGCTATCTGCACAGTTTTTGCCTTTCCTTTTCTATTGTAATGGAAATGTAATGATGATTATTCATGTAAAAAATTGTTTCCAGTACAAATACTTCAAGGATAGTTCACATACCTGTTCCTCTGTAGAAATTTTTTCATCAGCAAATCACCAATCAATGTTCTTCGATCAGTTGTGAACATACTTTGTGATGTTTTCATTTAAATTATTTCTTTCATTAATTTTTATATGGTTGTGTACTACATGTCAAAATTCTTATTCAAGCTGAAATACATCTACTTCTCTCCTGTTACCTACTGAACCTAGTAATCCATCAAAGACAGAAATTGAGCTGATTTATCATGTTCTTCTTCTAGCTCTTCTTGTCACTGTTCTATTCCTGTGGTTGAGAGTTGTTTGCTTTATCGTTTGCTCTATAACCTTTCCAGGACTTGAGTAGATTGCGATTTCAGCAATTTGTCTCTGATTCCTTCTTCCTCTTTTCTTGTTCCTGTCCTCTGTAAACTCTCTTAAACACCACTTTGATTAGTTGCTGAATTGGTCAAGACCAGATTTCTTGAAACCTGTTTCATTTTGAGATATCTGTCATGTCTGAATAATCCATGTATCTTCTCTCTCCTGGTCAGAATTTATTTCCTTTGGCATCTAGAGTGATTAAAAAAAAAAAAATTTTAGCAAGAATTGATTCCTCTAGCTATTTTGCAGGTCTAAAATGCAGACAATCAAACATAGTTGCAGTTGCTCTAAAAATGATGGTGTTTATCCTATTTTTAGAACTGCCGCAGTGACTTGCCTGATACTTCAAAACTGGTCAATGGTAAAGGAATAGTACCTGGAAGTTTTTGACTCTTTCTTATGATATTCAGAGCCTGCATCGTGGGTTAGGACTCAGATGTGCTAAACTTTGTTCAAGCAAGGTGATCCTGTCCCAGAGCAAGTCATGAGGAAAAATATAGTATAAGAGGCAGGCAATGCTGATAGACAAACAGGAACACTACAGGAAAATGTGGAAGACAGCAATAGTTTGTAAGAGATGCACACACAAAAAAATAACTCAACCCTAAATTCTCTTCTCAGCAGTTCCTAAAAGAAAATTCTGATAGTGTGTGAGATCAATGCGTCCTTGCTGATGCTGACTCTTTTTAAGAGGAACATGAGCAAATTGATGCTGTTGAAACTGCAGGCAGAGAGTTTGACCAATTGAAATTTCTCTTCAAGCACTGTTACAAACAAAATGACCATCCCATCCTTCGCCTCATTGCACACAATTTTCCAGCATGGTATCACATCAGCCTTTCAAAGAGAATGAGAAATATAGTATTCCTTCTCCTATATTGTGAATGGACTCAGAAGGAAATGTAATGTTGGTAGAACATCTAAAGTGTCTGTATAGAATTCAGCATTCAAAATCACAAACAGACCTAGAAGCAAGCTCAGATTGCTAACACCTTCTCTGCATTTCTGCAGGCTATTTTGTAGCTTTGTGCATTCTTGTGTTTTCGTCATGCACGCTTTGGTTCATATGCAGGATTCACCCATCTACAAGGAATGTACTGAGCTTATACATGTGCAGTGGATACATAAAAATCTTACTAGTCACCCTCTATTTTTGTTTGAAGCATTCTGACCTGATTTGGGAGTGTATAACATAGATGAATTCAGGGTAAAGGAGAACCCGAACATTTTGTTTTTATCTTGATGGGGTAACTACAAAATTTGTCTTCCTTGTAATGGCACTTGAAACTGGCAATTAATGGCACTTTATAGACTTGGGGGGGTTTTGTTGTTTGCTTTATTGGTTGATTGATTTGGCTTTGGTTTAGGTTTTTTCCCCATTTGTGGTATACTGAAATAAATCTAGGAATATATGAGCTGGGTTTGAGGAACCATCCTCCATCTCACCTTTCATAATTCTGTAGTGTTGGTGAGGACATGGGAAGTATCTGTTTAAATTGAGGAGAAAGAGGTAAGATGGTAAGGGCTCCTAGAGAAAAGATTGATTGAGCTTGGAAGACAGGCTGTGATATCTGAACACAATTACTTATTATTTTAGGGGTGTGTGTATGTAGGCTAGTGATGTCACATAGCATGGATGTACATATAGCTCATTACATGGTGCTATAATCTTTCCAGCATATGAAAATCTGGAAGGGAGCTCATAAAGAATATAACAGTGTAGCTGCCCAATGTTGATTTGTTTTCAAAGTAAAATCTTGGTTTACATTATCCGAATCAGTGTTCATTTTTTAAAGAAAGTCTCCATTACACAAATATGTAGAAAATGTGCACAAACTAGACAAGCAGGTAGATATGTTGTGCATTTATATTAGTAGATTATTTGATGTTGTAGGTTTATGTAGTATACTTTTACCTTATAGTTTCGTGACATTTTTATAGTATCCATTGATCCGTTGAATTTCAAACTGACTTTGACATTTTCATACCATGAAAGCCGGCAAAATTTGACATAAACACTTCTGTATCTTCTGCATTTCTTTTTAGACATCAGCTATGCTCATCCACTGACACCAGATGATTTCCAAAGTGGCACCCAAGCCTGCAAATAAAATGTGAATAATACCTCTTGTGTGCATTAGAAGCACAGGTTTGGAAAGTTGTAAGACCCAGTGTTTGGCAGCACTGTCTCTGTGCTTGATTATTTGAGACAGATTACTTGTGCTGTAACAGTTCCCAGCCTGGGAGTCCCTCACTTAAACCAAACCTGCACATTGGTGCCTTCAGCCCTGAGGTTCCCTACTGTGTGTGCAGTTCCTGCTGCTGTGGCTGCCACACATGCACATGACCAGCCTTACTCATGTGCACCACCCCATTTAGAAATGCACATATGGGGCAGAGATGCCATACTCTAAATGATCAAAGAAATTATCCAAATCCCAAATTCCTACTTTCATTCAAGCATGCACATAATCTTTAACATACCAAGCAGTGTTTTAATCAGCTATTGAAAGCAGTAACTCTTAGGCTCTGAAACTGATTATGCATCTAAAAATCACTTTGGTTAATGAAATAATTTTGTTTCTATTCATATTTCATTGGCTCTTTCTCTCCTTTAATTAATTTTAACCCACAAAAAAAACTGACTAAAATCACCCTTAGTATAAGTGCATGCTTACAGTCTTTGTTCCAATCCCCACAGAGTGTTTGATATTATTTTCAACTCAAACCTAATTAACAGTGTATGTTCTTTACTGAATCCTGAACATTTCTGTATATTACATATCAGTGCAGATTCTTCTTGTCTGCTGTCATTTTCAGAATATTGTTCTGGTCCATGTCTTTGTCCTTAATTTCAGGAGGCATCACATTACAGTAGATTATTCTGACAGAAAACAAACCTTATTTTCCTCCTTTTTCCTTTCTCCTGTATTTGTCCTGGTTTTAAGACTGTGTGTGCGTACTGGTTTAAAAGATGTGTGTGATAGGGAATTAAAGAGGATTCAAAAAGAGAAGTGTCCTTTTCAAAACTACTAGTGATGCCCTTAGTAAAGGGCACAGGAGTTGAATAAAAAGATTTTTCAAGACCAGGTGTGAGTTCCAGTGATGCAGCAGTGTTGGGATGGTGACTGCTGCCAGTAGCTCTGCTTCTGTCACTAGAACAATGTTTCCAGTTCAACGCAAAGCATAAACATGATTAAGTCCTTTTTGCATGTAAGGCAGCAAAAGACTATCTTGTAGAGGCCCTTCTTTGTACAAGATGGCTTTGTTACTTACATGATGAAGATTAAATGTTTGCTAAAGTGTCTTAGTGAAACAATGCCCAAAACAACAATTAAAAAAAAATAAAATCCAAATAAAAACATCAAAGCAGAAGTACGTAAGTGTATAAGCATAAAATATATTTGGAATAGTTGCGATGCAACATCTCTGTTGAAGTCAGGATTCTGCTTGTCACAGAGATGAGTGCCTGTCTTGGAGAGAAGGGTTGCCTGCTTCACTGGGGCTCAGGGAAGTAATCCCAACATTAACATTGGTACAGGCATCAGCACAGGCATGCCAAGATCTTGGAATGGCCAGAATAAAGTATCCCTAACTAAGTTTAAAATTCAAGTACCACTTACTGTTATCAACTTTCCTCAATGGTCATCTCCTACCATTTTAAGGTTCTTCAAATCTGCACAGTTGAAGTGAAGCTATGAGAAGGACCACTTGTGATGGGTAAGGGAGGCTGCTGGATAATTTAATTTTAAATGCAGTTGTATGGTAAGAGCTAGATTTTTCCCTTTGCGACATCATTGGGATTCAGTGCTTTTAGCAATTCGTTTTAGTTATTTAGATGGAATTGCAATTGGAAGGCTTATTTCCAATTAATCATTCTTTGTTGCTAATATTTAGCAGGGGAACACTCTTCTTTGTTTTATCCTCAGTCACTGATACTGAATGGATTTGTCTGGAGTAATAAAAGAGGTTTTGATAAAAATAGTATGGATCCCTCATGAAATTTCATTTTCAGTCTGGCATTCTTTCAGACAGAATGATTTTTAGAAACTGTTTGTGGATGGATATTGGTTATGGAACAGAATTATTTAGGATAGCTGAATACAACTGTTAAGGCTACATAGTATCCTAGACTATATCTAAAGGTAAGAAAATCTTATGTTGAGATTAAGAAGACACAAGAATTACATGATTTTTATGTGGAAGCAAATAGCACTTCTCTGGACAATCTTAGGGAACCCAATGCAGAATTCAGCAAGAGCTTCTGCCCTCAAAAATCTGGGGCTGGAGATGATTTTGGAACTACCTTGCTTAATTCAGACAATGATAACTTAATTTTTTAAAGTAACTATCTTTGCTGGAATACTTCAACATTTGGATACAGTTATCAAAATCTGAGATGTGATGTTTTCTGTTGGTTTGTGTCTGCCATGTAAAAATAAAAGAAACTTAGATCACTCTCCCATGTGAGTGCTAAGTCTACAGAAGGAAAAACAGGATAGCAAAATAAAAGTAACCAGATTCTATTCAAGATGTTCCTGAAGCAGTATGGAAAACTACTCCAGGGCACCTGGGTTCTACATTGATTTAGTGACCTCAGGCAAGGTGCATCACCTCTCAAGTTCTTCATGAACCAGAGATAATGCTCAAGGCCTCCTTTTGTCACATGCTTTCAGATCTGTTGATGAAAGATGCTTCACAGAAATAATAACCCTATTCATAGAGAATTTAATGTCTTATTTTCTAACTTATTTTCCATGTTAGTGCAAATGGATTCAAGAGTTCTGGAACTGGGAAGCCCAGTATTTACTCTAGGCTACTCCAGCTCTTCAAGGTGAACTTGTCCTGATAAACAGATATTTTTGAAGTGTCTCTCCTAAAAGGATTCTGAATATCTGATATGTTATCTGCTTATTTTGTTTCATATTCTTGTCCTTGGTTGGTTGCCCCTTTTTTTTTTTCTTCCCCTTCCCTCCAAGTCTTGCAGAAACTCAGTCTTTGAACTATTCATTCCAGTCAAATCAGGCTGACATGACCTAAAGGATCAGAAGTTGTTATGGGGGTGGGATGAGTGGACAGAAACTCTTGTGTAGCATGATTGACAACACTTATCCTTAGGGAACCAGGGCAAAAGTCAGGCCTGTCTTCATTCCCTCTGCTTTGAAAACCATAGAATGGACTTGCCAACAGAGTACCTCCAAACTTGAAGCTATCTTTATCCTTAGCAAATGGGATGGAATTCTAGCCAAAAAGTGAAATAATAAAATTTACAACACAGATGGGCCTGCTTTGTGCATGAATAGAACAGGTGAGGCACAAATTAAAATCCTCATCACTGCATAATCTGATTCAGGAAAGCTGCTACAGCTTCCTACAGAGGAAATGGGAAAAGTTACATATAGGACTTCTAGTTCTGTGCAGCACTGATCTATCCAGAGAAGACAAAAGAATATCTGGTTAGCTTTAGAAGGGGCAACAGAGGGAGAGGAATAGTCTGACTTACTTGTTCACAGTGACAAAATCAAGCCTTAGCACCAAGAAAAAGGTAAGTTAGATATTTTATGGGAGAGAGGGAACCTTTCTAATGCAAAGGTTGAATGGATTAGGTGGGACCTATATAACCTCTGTTTTAAAAACCTCTGGTTTCTAGAACAGGATTATGCAAGTGTTTGTCAGGAATTACATAAGAATACCTGATAACTGCAAGGTCTTCTGAGCTCCATTTGAACCATCTTTTCTGTGATTGTTCCATAAAGTACAGGTTGTCTTGTGAAACACAGGCATGCAGTGATGTAAACAAGATCTTTGTGCACTAAGCTGTTAAGATTTGTCTGGCTGGAGGCTGACAGAGCTGAAAGTTTGTCTTATGCAAAGCAAAGCTGCTAAGAGAAATGCTGTCCTAAATGAACAGAACTAGAAGTCCTATACGTAACTTTCCCATTTCCTACATTCAGCCCTCAGAGGAGGGAGAGCCAAAGCCTTTGAAAATAGCCCCAACTTGACAACAGCACCAGGACTCTGAAGCACTTCCAGCAGCATTATGGGCACAACTCATAGGATGGTAGCGCAATAAACACTACGTAGCACTAGCCTTGTGAAAGACTACAAACACTTTTACCTCATCTCAGCAGCTCCCAGACAGAAAGAACCTTCTCATTCTTGGCTTCAGTCATGGATACGGAAGCTGATGGCATGTGAGATGAAGAAGCAGCATCCATGTCATGTCCACAGCTAGAGAAATATTAGTATTAGAGAAAGGCATTGTCCATCAGGGAAACAAGTTGCTGTTTGTTGTGAGCTTGGATGACAGAATTCAACAAGTGCTATTGCATCAAAGGTCCAGATCTCAAATCCTTACTTATGCATGCAGTCTTATTTAATCTTCCCTGTAGTCAGGTGCTTGTTCAGCCCCATAATAATTTCCTGAGGTACTGACAGAAATCACTACCAGCCCAGAAGTCAGTGGTAATATCAATGAGCACTGCCCAGTGACACTGGATCTAGCAGCAGTATTTGTGCATAGTGCTGAAATCTGGCAATACAGCAATTCACTGCTGCTTAGTTATTTTGTCTTCCCATCAATGCTGATATATACTTTTCCATTTATTTTTGTGGACAGTTATGGATAAATATTCAAGCTTTAAGTTTTACATTAATATATTTGTTTGGAAATAAAGTCTTTAACTCAGCAATATTACATTAGGGAAAAAAATCCATCAAAAGCTTTTAATTAGAAAACCATATAACAAAAGAAAAGGTTAATAATGCTTTATTACATCTTCTCTAATACTTTCTAGTTTAACTAAATTTACTGAGAAAAGCCTCTAGTTTTCCAGTCAGCACAAGTACCAGGCTTACAAAAACACTTTTGCTCTACGGAAAAACAGCATGAAGAGTTGCTTATGGGGAAATTCTAGCTTGTCACATTAAACTTACTGAGCCGGGAGAGAACAGAAACCCCGACAAATCCACGAATGGTGATGCTTGCAGCCTGCCTTGAACTCACCAAGTATGACGAACAGTGACACTGCTGTCTTAATGTATTGCTGACAGAGCTGCTGTACTCATTAACCTTTGATGAAACAAGATGTCACTTTGTTCACATCAAATGCTCCTTGATGCCAGTGCTCAGAGACTGTTTTTGTTGCTGATGCAGACATCAGCTATTGTTGAAAACATTCTCTTTCCCTTCCAGCATTTCACTGCCCATGAGGATTTATAGGTGCTGATCATTATCAATCTGCAAATGGAGTTTGAAGCCAAGAGGGCACATTTAATTTCTGCAGCTTTTAATTATTTATTTTTTTTATTAAAAATCTTTAATTGAAACATAATTTACCTACATTTAAACTCCTGAAAACATTAAGTTCTTGGTGTGCTACAGGATGCTGCCACGAACTCAGGGACATATTTGAGTGATCCCTTCATCTTTCTCATTGAGGCTGTGGAACTACTAAAGAATTATTTACAGCATTAGAGCTACATACTAGAAGCAAGTTGTAGTGGGAAGAGGCATCGAGTTGTGTAACATTCCAGCCAGCATTATGACTAAACAGTGGCATAAAAACACTGGATGAAAACACTGTTCCTAGTTCCTGATCTGTTCTCCAACCTTTTATCAGCATTGCTTCTATTAACAGCATTAGGAGCCAATCTTGCTGTTCTATGTACAGTAAATATCTTGTTGTCTAGTGAGAAAATCCTGACTGATTTGGAATGATTCTCTAATCTGGGAATAATTTTTGTTTAGTCCTTATTTTGCATGATAATTACATTTATTCTGCTATCAGGTAAATGAAAGCAGAGCAAGAAAAGAAACTTTTTTTATTTCCTTGCTGAATACAAAAATGTTCAGTACTGAAAGTCTGAGATCAGGGGTGCATGTTCTCCCACTTGCTTTTGTGTCTGTAATTTTAGTGGACAGAGCAATATTTACAGATGACCTCTAATGGCATTCTTTCCACTTTAGAGTCCTCAGTATCTTTTTCCTTGCATTAGGGAACTTTGCAGTTTTTGCATTTGATTTGTTTAATTTGTTTTTTCACAATTAAGTCTGCAATCATTACACCTGTCATGCAAATGTAACATCTTGGGAAGCATTTGAGATAAGAGTAGGGATTCTTCTAATTTGCAGTTGTGCAAAAGAAAAGCATCTGATCATAGCTCAGTGATGGAATTCTAGCTAAAGGTCATGCCATGCCTCAGGGGCTGATGAGCCATCAAAGCTTTGTGGGATAATGTAGCTCTAGAAGTGTTTTTAAAGAAAAAGGTTTGAAGGGAGCTGGGTAAATCAGCAAATTGTTTCAGGCATAGGAGACTTCAGACTCTCACAGTAAGAGGAGGCAGCAGAAGTGGATGTTAAAGACAGAAAGTGTAAGTGGATGAGATGCAGGCAGAAGTGTTTTCATGGGAAATGTAGGAAATACTAATAGTTTGCTTAACACTGAAGTGCATCTGTCCCATACTGAGTGATGAAAGCCCGGGAGATTAACCATCCACACAAGTCCAACTTTACAAGATGAACATGTGATATCCACAGAATAGCAAACTTACATGAAATGTGACTGTGCCACTAAACAGCAACACAAAGGAAAGTGCATCTGAGAACGCTCGTGGAATACGATCAAGCATAGCTGATAGAGAGTCCTTGAAAGGTGCTGGTAAATACACTCATTTAAAGACTTTCACCTGTTGCTTTAAATCATTCATACCCCATGGCATGTCTGCCAGCACTGTGACCCCTGGCGCGGAGTGAGGAACATCAAAGGCAGAAGGGAGCAGATCAGGTCTCAGGTAGGCGTTGCACCCTTGTTATGGATAAAAGAAGTGACAGTAAGTTATAAAACAGGTGGAACTGGGATATTGCAGGCCTCATGTGAGTAACCCAACAAATAATTCTGCTCAAGTAGAAACACAAAGAAGGTGTTTTAAAATATTTTATTGTCTCAAAGATGTGTGAAAATACATGGACTATACACTGCTACATTATTAAAAGTCCTTCTTGACTTTATTGAGTTTTTTTAGATTTTTCAGACCAAGAAGGATTGACAGTCTCTGAAACTGCCTGTAAAACCAAAGAAAAATAAAATTCTTAGTTAATTTTTATCAATCAGGTTAATCTTTTGGAGATCACCATGCCATGCAACATCTCTGCTGCCAGTCTGCTTATAGTCAAGTATTTACTTTCAGGCACGATTTTCTGCTGAAATGGCTGTTTTCTCTGGAAATACACACAATGCTGCTTCCCATCTTTAAATGTTCTTTTAGGTACAACATGTACAGACTGGTTTTAAAACAGTAGAAATTGCTCCGTGGAAATGAACTGTAGTTAAAATGCAAGACAAACTCATTTGCAATCAGGCCAACAAGTCTGAAAACATGCTCTGGGTATCTAATATCAGGCCAATTTCAGTAAAGTTCACTTGACTATGTCCTGTATAATCTGTAGTTATTGTACCAGAAAAAGTCTGTCATGAAGGTTTATCTCTTCTAATCACTGAATCCTAACATTAGAACATGTTTTGAACAAGAATAAAAACTCTTTCACAAAGCCCCTTCAGAGAAAACAATTTGTAGGGTATTTGTCTGAGCTAAGGGAAACTTTAAGAGTTAAACACATTCATAATAAGGCTGGTGATATGAATTTCAGAGTTTCTGTATAGTCCTAGACTTTGGAGAGCATTATTTGTCATCCTAATACAGGGCCCAAAGGAGTCTGTGCTTTCACAACAGTAACTGTGATTGCAAAACCAGAGCCATACCCAGGTCCCCACTGTAATGAGTATCTGCTCTCTGTGCTAATACACACTTACTGTCTTCCATACTGACAAAACCCCTGTTGCAGTCTTTGAACTCTGAAAACACTCATGTATGAAGAGTTAAAATTCTGTTTAGCAGAGAGTTGGTGTTTGAGATGGATTTTTAGTTTTTCAGTAGTGATTGTCTTTTAAAGTAAGTAATTATTTTATTTTTTTTTAAAGTTTCCTTTGGTTGCTGTTTACTTTTCTGGTGGTAAAGGAGAGGAGGGAGGAGGGGGAAGTTTTTCGTCTCCTCTGAGTGGCCAGAGCCTGTCTGTGACCTTCTTTGAGAAGTGATTTCAATGAGTTAGAAATGCTTTCTCTAGTGGTTCGATGTACTTTCTCCCGGGTTTTGAGATCCAGTATGTATCACAGGAGCTCAGGTTTCATAGTGCCCTTGAGCAGAGTGTGTTTCTAAGACAAACAGCAACCTGATGGTTGCACTGAAATGCATAGCCCCACTGACACGAGGAAGCTGGATGAATGCCAGTGGAATGTGGGCCTGGTGGAGATGTGGTGGTCTCTGCTGGGATAAAGGGCATTTTCTGGAAGCTAAAAATGTGTGATGTTCACATCCAGCTCCAGAGACAGCGAATTATGGTAATCAATAGTTATTTGGCTCACCATGGATAGACGTTCATCTGACAGGAAGGGACAATATTTTCTGTAAAGTTGGAAATAAAAACTGCCATATTTCCAAAATGCCTCTGCTGTCCCTCCATCCAGACAAAGACTTCAGACCACTCCTTTGGAAGATGTTATTCAGTGACAGAGGAGACAACATCTTACTTCATGCTTTAGAACACTTACTGGTTTTATTCAGCTTGATTTTGGTCTTTCCCATGTCAATGAGTCAAGACCTCTTCTCCCAGAATGGATTTCCCCACCCATTTTAGTTAATCTAGCCTGACTCAGTATAAAGTAATGGTGCATAGCAGTTATCAGTGTTATCTTTGTCAGTGGACGGTGTGGGAGCAGTTCCAGTAAACCTCTGGTTTATGTGTTCGAAAGTTGAAAGGTCTCCTGTCCTAACAAAGAGAAACGTGATCTTGAAGTAAACACAATGTTCAATATGATAAGTTAGCTTTTACTATTTTTTTTTTTTTTTCCAACAAGGGAGAAATCGGGTGCCTAAAATATGGGCACAAGTTTAAGCCCATTCTCAGGTCCCAGGGCACTGAGCTGGGCTGCTTTCCATACTTCAGAGAGAGCTGTTGGAAACTGCGAGTTTTGCCTACTGCCAAAACTGAATTTGAAATGCTCTCTTGTAAGTTTTCATCATCTCTTTTCACATCACTGCTGATTACCATTGATATTGGCTTGGAAAACGAGACGCTTCCCATATAATCATGAAACCACCGCAGTGTGCAAACCTCGCCTGGGCAACCTTTCTTCCTGCCATGCTCTGCACATTTCTGCAATGACTGTTCTTGTAGCACAGGCGAGTTTCAGGGCTTAATGGGCTGGTGCCTACAGACCCAAACTCTTGGCAGGAACAGAGAGGTTAATTACTTTCCATTAAGGTGATGTCCTGGCTCACAGAAACTTTTCCTGGTGACTTCAGCTCGGCTTGGATTTCACCCTTCAAATACCAGTGACTGTGCAACAAAAGAATGTGTCCTGCCAATTTGTGAACCTTTGATTTCGGTTGCTGCTGCCCTACTTAGCGCTCTGTGCCGGCTTAGCGGTGTCTGGCTGCCGTGGGCTGACCCTCCCCACCTCCTGGGCTTGGCTTCCCCGGCCTGTAACTAATAAGTGATGTATTATTTTATTTACCGACTAGTCTAATCTCTAACTGTACTGGAACGTGTTACCGGACACTTGTGTCTGTTGTAGGAACTTCAGATTTTATTTTGGAAACTTGGCGAGTGGCAACCTAACCACAAAGGCTAGGAATAGGAATAGCAGCATATGCGCTCTTCAGAGAACAGTTGGACAAAATTGCAACAAATCCCAGAAATTCTGCATGTCTCACACATGCAAGGGAGGTTTATTTTTTTAAGTCTGTCATTGGTCCCACGTATCTCAAGGACACCATGTGAGCTATTTTAAGCAGCCAGTGCATAACTAGTTACATTTTATTTATTTTGGAGGTGAAGGCGGATTTTTTCTTTTTGTGAGATTTTTAATTGTCTCTGTAGGTTTCTGATATCTTCTTTAATGAATTATCAAAGGTTCTTGACCTCATGGTAAAAAAATTTGTTCAAGGTTACAAAGAACATTTAAGACAATTCAAGTAAATATTCTCATTGACTTTAAGGAGGTTGATTACTAGCAGTAATCATGTGCAGAAGAGTTTTCTGCACTAGCTCTCATTTAAATTTAGACCTCAGCAAAATATCCACTGGAATCATCTGGAAAGTTTTCCAGAGTAGGGAGTGAATAAAAAACTGAGGACAGTCTTGAGGACCAGGCCCACGTTAAATAGTTCTACTCCCTAAATACAAACAGCTGAAGCTTTTTGGATAAGCCAAGACAAATACCTTTCTTCTGTACCTTTTTCTTTGCCAGCCAAATCTAATTCTTAGCAATTGATGTGATAAATGCTGCTAAAGTGACATGGAAGTGGAATGTATCTGAAAATGAAATGTCACTTCTGCCTATAGTTGGTACTGTCTGTTTCTCATTGTAACTTGTGTTTAATATGTATCTAGTCCCAAATGCTGCTCAGCTTGTTTCAGGTTTTTTAAAATTTATGTAGTATGTAGGGCCAATCAAGGCACTATGTTCTTTCCATAAAGTTTTTCCTTTCATAGCACAAGGCTGGAATGGAAATAATATGAGAGGGAAAGTGTGCTTCACCAATGCCAGGGAAAGAAAAGTATATTAAGTTGAAGCTTTTGATTTAAAGAACACAAAGTTTAAAGTTCAAAAATCAACTCACTTCCTCCAGTTTTTGGATACTTGGGACCAATTCTCAAACGCAGATTTTTCCTTTAAAAAAAACCACAAGCCCAACAAAAAAAAAACCACCCAAAGCCCCCCAGCAACAAAACAAACCTGAAAAAAAACAAATAGTCTCCACAAGTGTCCTTTTAATGCCCTCTCTTATTACCTCACTGTGATGGACCTCTTCTTCCCTCGTCTTTTTACTCCAACTGACAAGTAATCTTAGCCTGCTAATCCTGACCCTTAAACTCTGCTACATTATAATTAACTTTCAGTGTCTCATGACTGATTTTTATGTAATAAATGCATGCCTTGTTATCCACTCAGTGCTGCATAAGACACCAGTTTCACAAAGAATGAAATCCAGTGCTTGGGAGAGAGCTTTATTCATCCATAAGACAAATAAACCTTATTTCCAGGACTTAAGTGACATTAGAGGTTTGTTGATATTGAGAAATTTAATCTGCCAAATGCTTAGAAAAATGCTTTCCAGCTAAATTCACAGACTTCCATTAAATCTCCACTGATTTAGATTGTAAGGATTTTCTTCTAGGTTTACTTAATGGATTTTAAAAATATAGCCTAAACCACTGTAATTTTTTGGGGGTGAATACTTGTCATTTGGCAGAGAGTCCTTGCAAGATCCATTTGTAAGGTGATGATTTTCCATGGAAAAATGATGAGCTTGTTTACAAAACAAAAAACTTTGAATCAGTAAAACTCCCATCCAGAGAAAAGCTGAATGACTCATGGGATGAAAGAACTTTCTTACACTTGGAATCAAATTCATCAGGTTTAATACTGGAATACTGAAAGATTCAAAATTAAAACTTCTGTGACAAGCAGAGCAGGAAGGGCAGGATCTTACATTTCTTAAAGTATGTGCTTCAAAAACAAACTTTTCTTTCCAAATAAGTCAGATTATTGTTATTTTTCCAGGTTTTGATGAAAACAAACAAGATTCAGATATTAAATATCTTGTTTCCATGAGAAATAACAAGTTATCTTTAGAACAGCAGATGTTATTTCTTCAGATGAGAAAGGTGCACTTTAATTCACTTTTGCTAAACAGACATTTGGCTTTATTGGCAGGTTGTCAGGAAAATTAAGTGAAAATGACACTGTGTTGCCAAAGTGCAAAAGACTTGGATTTAAAAACATGTCCACCAGAAATCCATTTAAAGCCATCAGTCTGGGAGTTCTTCCATGGCTTCAGTTAAAGTAAAAAGGAGAAAACTGGACCTAAAATCCATAAAAACTCTGTTATTTTACTGGTCAAGTCATAGGAAAAGCAGACTATATCCATTTATTGCAAAATATTGATATATCTTGTCAAATGCACCCCTTCTAAATGTGTTGAAAAGAAAGAGGGGTTTCTTGGAAGGCAATAATCCAGCAGTGGATGTTGAAAATCAGGGCTTTCATTAGTAGAGCCAATGAGAAACCTAAGGGTTGGCTGGGGAGAAAGACAGTCAAGTTTATTATTTAATTTCAAGAAGGTCTGAAGGCAGCCAGGAAGTGAGGGGACACTTCTGTGGGCCCACAGGAGCAGCTGACAACCGTGTAAGGACATCAGAGCCTCTTGCTACTAACATGGGCTAAGCATCCATCTCTTTGAAAACGGAGTTATTGCTTTTTGGGGACAAGCAAGAATTGCACTGGCTGTCTGCTGCAGACAAGAAACAGAATCAAGGAATAACGTGAGCCCTGGGCAGGGTGGGAGCTGGTGAAATGCAGCCTCAGCCCAGGTGAGCAGGGAAGAAGTGTACCCAGGCAAAGCCCTGGGTTTAACTCCTGCATTTCCCCTCTGCTTAGGAAAATCCTGGGTTTAGATTGATGGGAAGTTACAAATCTTAAAGGAGTGGGTTGAATGGCTGGAGGACAAAGGGGATGGGGAGTTTTCCTTTCTGCTGTTCTCCAGTGGCCACTCTCCCTGTCTCATCTCACTCTTGTGGAGTGCCCACTTATGAGGGTTCTACTCTTATAGAAGTGAGAGAGTTTCCCAGGACCTAAATATTTAAGGTATTTGGGCAGATCTCTCTTGTGTCAAGGCAGTAAAATCATCCTGAGAAAGGGAAATGAAGTTTGTCTCCTGTTTTTGAATACCTCTGTGGCTGAGACCCCTTGCAATAAATGCTTCAGACAGTTGTATCTTTTTAGAAAAGAAGGTAAATGCTCATGAGCTAGATACTTTGATTTAAACTGAGCTCTGTCTAAAAGAACCATGGCACTTGCAAGCATGATTGTTACTTAAATCTGCTATCTCTTAGCCAGCAGACAATGCACGTAACAGCCACTTAATTTTCATCACAAAACAAAGGTCAGTCTTGTTGGTTTGTTTGGATTTTCATTTTCCTTATTTAAAGGAATGTAGCATGCATGTATGGTAGGGATGAGATGAATTGTCTTAAAAATTTTGAGAATAAATTCCAGCTCTGCTAAATACTTAGTTTTAGGACTGACATGAACAAAAGAGAATGTAAATTAAAAACTTTGTGAATGTAAATGAAAAACTCTATCTCTAAAGTTTAAAATAAAATGGGAGCCACTAAACAGCAAATGTGCTGTAGTGATAAAGAGAGGGGTATTTCCCCCTGCTTCTATGAAATCACAAGAAGTCTGGTATGACTTTATATCTTTTGCCATTGTAAGCTTTTGCCAAAATGCTGGAGGTGTAATATAATCCCCCATAATTACATGTTTTGAGATAGAGCATTCCTTAGCTGTTTATATGGATTAAAACTTAGAATGCTAGAAAGCATTCCAGTCATAATGTTAAACTAATTAACAATTAATATTGTGCTATGGTTTAAGAGTCAATTTCTGTTATACTTTGCTGCTAAAATGCAAATATATAAGTAAGCTATGAATGATTTCATGGAGTTTTATCTCACTAATGTGATAAATCCTTTATTCCTTTACACATGGAGGGAAAGTGTCAAGGAATAGCAATTAAAGGAAAGTAGTGTTGGGAGCAGCAATAATTTCACAAAAAGTCATTACTTATTTGTAGACTTGCATTTATCTGTGACAAAAATTGACAAAAGGGCAGGATCAGGTCTTTAAGCTTACATTTATAAATAGATCAAAAGTTGGTTTTACCACTCTGCTAAGGTGTAGGAATCCTGGAATGGCTAGGCAGATTATAAAACAATACTTCACAGATGTGTCCTTATACAGATCTATTCTGGCACCTTTTTTTCTAATGATTTGTTAATTATTTAGTTTCCATCAGCTGCCAAGTATGAGTACTTCTCTGAACTATATCCAAACTGAATATGTCTAAACTAAGATATAAGTCTATTTTTTCCCATTTACTTCAGTAGTCTTTGGATCAGATCCCTACTGAATCTTCAAAGTTGAATTAGAAATCTTGTGTAATCATATCTTCTTGTATCCCTTGAGCTGATTCCAGCCCTACAGCTGGTCTATGTAGAGATTTCTGATAGTGTAGAACACTAAGTGTGCCTGGCAAGGTTCTTTGAACTTGGTATTGTGTCCAGGCTGTAGATTTCTGAGAACCTGGAGAATGGAATCCAATGCTGTGTTTTCACAGGGTGATTTTTTTAGAGTTTCATTTTTTTTCTTTAACAGAGTTGCCATTCTTTGTTGTTATATTCAAATAACAGCAAAATTCAGGTTTATGAGCACATATGGTAACTCTGACTCACAGTACTGATAGTCACTGAGTATTCAGTATGATTTAATCATGAAGATGATCCAACAGGCAGGAGGAAGGCAAGCACTTCAAAATAAAATCTTTAGAAACATTTTTTCTCTATGCTCTGTTTGCAGATATGACTTGAAAGACTGGCAAAAACAGATGAAAGAGAGCTTTCTTTCCAAACCCTGGCTGTCGGCTGAAGTTACAAGTGCCTTTGTGTAAAATATTGTTGGTTAAAGTGCTTAGGTGTTTAAATAGAAAATTTGCATAGAAATTAGGGCACTTTTTAATAAGTGCCCTTCTGCTTAACAAAATGGTTCTTATCAGAAAGCAAGTCTGTCCTTGCAAGATTGACTCGATGTTTTTTTAATGCTTTGGCTGGAATTCCTGCATGCCAGCCAACCCTTCACAGATCCTCAAAAATGGGGTCCCTCTCTAAGTGGGTCACAGAAACCCTGCTGAAAACAACCAAAAGAAGAATTTGGGGTCTGGGGACTTTGGAGGATACTGAAGGAGTGAGATGAGAGAGTGCACAGGTGTTTTCAAAGGTCTGTAGTAAATGAATTTTGTCTTTCCAAGAAAAACAGACAGACCTGTGTTATGCCCAGCGAATGTCATTCAAGATATTTCTAGTCAAAGGCAAAACTTCTCATATTTAAATATTTTCCACATTTCATTATAAATTTGAAAATGGTCTAAGTTATGAGGAAGGGAAAGGAGGGAAAGGACTGATGCACATATATTTTTTTTAGCTGGAAATTTTCCAGTTTCAGATGTCTCCTCCAAAACATGAAAAATAAACATCTCTGAAGTCAAACTAATTTTTTTCCCCTGTTCCCCACTTAGTAGAAAGGAAAACATGGAGAACATTAAACCTCAGAACAGTAAAGGATTAGCCAATAAATGTGCAACTTTGACACTGTGCAGCATCCAGCCCCTGAGAACTGAGGTTTCTGTGGGGTTTGCACCAGTCCATGGTGCTGTGCTTCACTCTGCCCCTTTCTCCTCCCTTGCTGAGGAAGTGGCATCAGCCTCTGGCTCTGCAGAGCTTCAGCCACCTCCCTGCCTGCCTCTGCCACACTGCAAATCCCAGAGCCGTGAGGACTGCAGGACCTCTTATGGCTTGTGGGGAACAGCTGCTGGTGAACCAAGTGGTCCAGCTGCTGTGTTAATTCACTGGTGGCTATGATGGCCCTGCTGTGGTTGCAGAAGTGCTGTGATCAGCTGCAGAGTGTTGCTCCACAAACTGAGGAGGCTCCTGCATACGGGTTTCCCCCTGCTTCCAGCCTAGTGACCACCTTTTGGGGTAGGGGCTAGATGGAATTCAAAGGAAATACCATCAGAACTTGATTGCCCCAGTGGTCCATGCATTGGCTTGGATGTCATGGAAATGTGGCTCCTTTCTTCTTCAGCCTCTTGACTCCTGTGTGCCCACTTGAATGTATTTTCATCTGGGGCTTTGTCTTATTTGCTCATGTTTTAAAAGTTGAGAGCTCAGAGGTATTTTGGTGTTGTCAGACAATTGTAAGTGTTTCAGGATGCTGGAATTCCCTGAGGCAAGGATCTGGCTCATATCTTACTGAAGGGTGTCTCCACAGCAGAGTGTGGAGCTGCGTGGATTAACCAAGCCTGTTCCTGGGAACTGCTTGTGTGTGTCGGTGATCGAGCCAGTGCAGGCTATTGCTGATCACAGCTGGTTAGACCAAACTGAGTGCCAGAACCATGCCTGTGCCTCTCCCAGGGTGTCTGCTTGGATATCCCTTGTAGGTCTGCCCCATGCCATGCACCCCTTCAAGGAGAACACCTTACCCTCTAGTGTAAGGGGTGGCTCTGTTATACAAATAGTGAAAACATTTTGGTGTGACACACTTGCAGAGAGACACTAAAGTTCTATCATGGGACCGTAAGAATTAATAGTGTATTTTCCATTCAAGTTCTTAAACTTAATTTAGAGCCCCCCAAAATTAAATTGAATCAAACACATATTCACTCTGCTTGTCAGTCTGAGGCAGTGCAACATAGCTCTGATTTCTAACCTGGATTTGAAGTTTTGTCCTCAACTAGGTTATCTAATTTGCTTCATTTAAACACTAAAGGAAAATGAAAAGCAGGTGTTTTCTTCATTGAGCACCTATTGTTATGCTTTCTTTTCTATTTTGAGTTATAGTCACAGTATTTTTGAATAATGAACCAAGAGCTCTTTGTTCTCAAGAAAGTCAAAAGTACAATATAGGACTGGAGTGAAACTGATTCTCCTGGTGGTTTCTGTCAGAGGAGATAAAGCTCTCCCATAAATGGGAAAGGGAAAGGAAAGGCAGCTCCAAACCTTTATTTATCATCAGTGTGTCTTGGTGGTATTTGTAATCTCCTGTGGCTACTATGACTAATAAAAAAGTTCCTGGAATGAAGGAGCAGAAGCAGTGCTCTGGCCTGAGAGCACAACAAAGCATCCCAGATAAACATGAACTCTGTTCACAAAGTTATGGAACTCTGCTGGTGCAGAACTGTGCAAAATGAAAGAAGAGCCACAGCATCATTTGGCTGAATGGTGATTTGTTTCCCTGTTCAGCCAGAGTGGCAGGCACTTACTTTGTGTTCTATTTAATTGCTGTGTTGGTATTTTGTGAGGGTCAGTGGTTGATCACAGGCTACAAAGAACAAAAACTTATGAATTTGAGACAATCAAAAGCCAGCCAATGTAAATTGTTTTGAAATCACTCCGTTTGAATATACCATGTTTGTATAGTAATATAGTTATCATAATCAAAACTGTGGGTACCTTTGATTAAAGAAAGAAGTGGGTAAATTCTGTCCATGCATTTGAAACACAAGAGCTCAGAGCTTGTCTTGGAAAGTTTTAACAAAGTACTAAAGAGTCCCAAAACAGGGATCAGCATGAAGCATCCTGTTTCATGCTGAAGAAAGGGTTTTTGGAATAGTCTTTCTTGATTGTTTCAGAAGAAGAGTGAGCATTCGAGCTATAGGAAGTGTTTTCTGAGAATTCCTGCAGGCTGAGGAGTTCTGTGTCATGCCAAAGATTTGCTTATTATGACTTTTTACGTTGATTTTCCACTAGCAATGGGCAAATTTAAGAGAGGCCAGCGGTTTTATGCATTTTAGTAAAGGATGTTTATTAAAACCTTACCGAAAGTACTGTGAGATAGAAATCTTCTGAGATTAGGTATTTGGAAAACTGTTGCTTAAGCTGCAGGAAATTGGGTGTGATCATTTAATTATGAACCAATATGATTGCTGATTATCTCTTTGTAGTTCAAGCAAAAACCAGCCAGAAGATTTACCAAATGCTGCTGTGAATGTTGATCTCAGCCCCATGATATAATTCACTCCACTGATTTCAACTGAAGGACAGCAGTATGGGGAGCCTCTCTTCCTTGTGAGAGGACTTACTGGGCTGTACAGCTAACACCACTTCAGAGGTCTTTAGGGACAGGGAGCAGCACTTGTAGCTGATGAAAGTCTACTTGCCTTACTAGCACTCAGTCATGGTATTGAAATGGTGGTTTTCTCAGCCTGCTGTGGGTTGAAACACTAGCTTTAATTTTCACAGCAGTTGACCTTGATCGTGCAAGACAATAAGCAGCAACACCAAGGAAAAGTCCCAGAATACAATTCTCTTTAAAAGAAGCAAAACAAATCTGATCCGCTGGTAATCTTAGAAGGTATTTAATCTAGCAGTGAGATGACGGCTTTAACAGGAGTGTTTAAAAACTTCTACTCATATGCCAGTCCTAATGATTTTCAAGTACAAATAAGCACTCAAATAATTTAATTCCAGAGTAAGTTCCCCACAGTTCCTTCTTGAAAACTTTAACTTTTAAGAAATGGCCTTTACCTGTGGATAAATACTGCATGTGGTTGGGCTATGAGGCTCACATTCTTCCAGACTGGATTCATATATGCACACATTTTTTAGCACAGCACATGCATGAATAAGCAGCAGGAAGGTTATGTAAACACCACGTTCCTATTCCACTCCTTTTTAAAGCACAATCCATGCTCATGAAAGCTGATAGGCTGGGGAGCAAGAAAGGCAATAGAGTTCTGTGGCCTTTTATTCTGCTTTGTAATGGCAATGCAAACATTTTTTTCCCCACCTGGTCTCATTAGTACGGGTGAATGAAAGAGGGAACTTTTCTGTGGCTGATTGTCTCATTCTTGTGCTGTGCCATTATTAGCATACAGTGCAGCATGTGGGCAATATTATTTGGGGGAAGGGGAAATGGGCTGGCTTGCTTGTTCCCTCTATTTGTGTGTGCACAAACAACTGACACTGAGGGTCTCATTTAGGAAACCTTCCTCTGTGAATGCTCCAGCCTGCCTATGCTGGTGAGGCTGCTCAGAACGTGCTTAACTGCATTCAGATGTTTAAATTCAAAAGGATTTGAACATCTGCTTCTCATTAAGTACATGCTTAAGAGCTTTGCTGAATCAGGGCCTTAGCCATTAGGAAATAAACAGAGACCACCAACTTATTTTACATATACTCTTGAAGAGTGCTTGGATAGATAGTAATGACTCTCAGTCAGTACTGCCCAAAGTTGGCTTTGAACTGCTGACCTAGAGGTGAAAGGCTTGTATCCTATTACCAATCCCTGGGGCAAACCAGACTTGTTTTCAAATATTAATGAATTAAGTCAAGTCAAAAATGTAGCCCCATTGATTGCCTTTCCCCCGTATTTTTCCTGTGTCAGCATCAGTAACTGACGCTGCTGTAGAAAATCTTCAGGAATCTGTGCTACCCACACTTCTCTGCTTTAAATCACTTACATTGTAAGCAGAGGCTTAATAACTGAAACACTTGGTCAGTTTTTAAAAATATTTAGAAATGGACCTTTCCACAAATGTTGATAGTAACTGTTAATCAAGGAAAACATACTTATGTGTAGGGTCTAATGAATTATTTAGCTATCTATTCTTCATATGATATGCAGACATAACTCTCACTGACACTAATAGGAGATTCATATGCATGCCAGGAGCAGGGAAAACCCTTGGAGAGTATTTAGACAATATTCCTTGAAGGACTGGTGGTGAGGGGACGCAGTGGGAAGGAAAATCATCAATGCAAACAAGAATTTGTCATTTTTCTGCAGAGGATATGTGTATTTATGTTTTTAAAAGGCAGTGGAGGCCCTTAACTTACAAATATTTAAAATTCTCTTTTTCATCCTTAAAGGCAGAATTTAGATGAAGGCCACACACAGACCTCCAGTTGAAAGCAGAGGCACAGTAATAATGAAGAAAAGCAAATGCTCCTGGCAAGTGCTGTGTTGAAAGCTCTGGGTTTAGTCTTGGGTATTGGACTTTTGAGAATATTTTTTCCTACAAAAGGAGGTTTATTGAACCCCAAGTACTATATGTATGGATTCAAGGGTGGGGAGGGATTTCGTCATCACTGGATGGGATGTACATTTGATGTACATTTGATGGGATGCACATTTGATGTACATTTGTTGGGATGTACATTTGATCCAATGATTCAGGCATTGAGGGGTTCTGGTCAGATATTGCAAAGGTTCATTTCCAGTAGGATTTTCTCAGCTACTGAGTGGTGTATGCACAATGCTGTCCAACACACATAGGACCTGTGTAACCTAGAACAGGTCCACAGACCCCAGACATTGGAGCCTACACCATGGCATGCCTACAACTGTAGAAAACATTCAGGTGCTGTGGCAAAAGATGCAGATAATTTCATTTTTGTTTTCAGTCTTTTTAAACCATCCCAACTTATCAGAGAGCCATCCCTCCCGTGGTGCTGTATCAGAGAAAATTCATTCCAATTTTGTGCAAATGGCTATCAAAAATCACACTAATATCAAATTTGCATGGTCCACTCCCTGCCTCTGCTGTTGCTTCTTTGTGGAGCTATCCTGTCCTAAGTGGCTCCTTCAGTTATTTGTGATGTGGGTCCAAAAATCCCCAGCTTAGTGTCACCAGTGTGCTTCATTCCTAAAACTGACTGTTTGGCAGCAGGGAAGAACACATCTCTGAATAAGCCTTTCTGGGGCTTTTGGTATTTTAATTTTTCTTGCTTTTCCCCAGGTATGTGTTCTGCCAACGACTGAGCCAGGGCTGAGGAGGAAGGGGAATGAAAGGTCTTATTCTAGGTGAGATTTTTGAGGTCCATGTTTATTGCTATTACTGCATTTTGAAACTGAGGTCCTCTGCCCCCCTGTATATTTCTAGTGTTTGGAATTTCTGAGCCCTTCCTGTAAGCTGTGTTGCAGGCAGGTTAAGTCAGTTTATGGGAGAAACTGTGATGCCATTAGTAAATGCTTCTGGCAAACAGCAGCAAGTAATCTGCAACCCTGAGAAAGTTATTCTGGCTTTTTTCTCTGCTGCACACCTGGCAGGAGGACAACGTGCCAGAAATCACCACCCTGAGCTGCTCCTGGGTTTCCTGGCTCTTGCAAGGAGTCTGGCCCTTGTAACCTTCAGAGTTCAGTGTAACACGGAGCAGTGCACAGCCTCCAGACAGACAAAGCTACTTTAAGTGGGTAGCATTTCTTTACTGTAAACACTTCCCATCAGTTCTGGAAAACCACAAAATAGCAATAATGCAAAGTTACTGGAAAGAAAAACTCATTAGAAATTATGTCCTGATACCAAAAAGATAAGTCACAGCAAACCAGTGACAATTCTTAGGAGAAACAAAGTGTAAAAAGAGCAAGCTACATTTCCAGTGAAATATAAATTAAATTGTAAAACATTTTAATTAATCGAAGATTGAATCAGCAATTCACAAAAATTATACTGAAAATTTATTATCTTGACAGCATATCATTTGTGGTGGGAAGAATTAGCAAACCCAGAGCAGAGAGTAAGGGCTTACCTCTAGGCATGCAAATATTTCTAGGAATTCAAGTATTTTAGCCTGTAGAGACTGCAGTTTACTTTAGCTAAGCGCATTTTCCAAAAGAGGATAAATTCCTCTACCATCTATTTTATCATATTTTATATAGTCCTTATTTTATTTACTGCTCTTTCCATGTTGGTTTTCTTTCCAGGCTGACATAAAAGAACAAAAAAGAAATGTTGTTGCTTAGAAATGGTCTTCATTAAAGAGACTTGAAAACTTTTTAATGAAATGTTAGTTTGGTTGTGCTTGATCACTAGATCCAATTCTGGCTTATGACATATTTACTTTAACTGATTTGTCTTTTCGCTACAGTTCAGAGAAAGATGAACAAGCCCATGCAAGGGGGAAAAAAATCACAAATCAATGATAGTAAAATTGTGTTTGGATAATTTTACAGAAAACAAATATTTCTATGAGTAAAGTGATATTTCTGTTGAAATGCTTTAGGGTTTGGTTAAAAATAGCCAGAAATTCTCCTCTTCTTCATTCCCCAAATCAATTTGTTTTCCTCTTTGTGAAACAGAGAAAATTGTCGTCTTTTCCCAAAGCTGAACATAATTTTATGTGGCCCTTTGTATGAGAAGGTGTTTTTTCCATGCATTGTCCACTACTCGTTTCAGTAGCGAAACTATTGAAAGCTGTGTAGTTTATGGTACTTTAGTAAAAAACATTGCAGAATAACTAAACTGGAGACTCAAAGCATTTCAGCTTGCTGTGTAGTTATGCCCTGCTCTTCCCTGGAACTGATGGTTCCAAAATAGAGGCAAATACAGAAACAGGAGATACTGAGGTTTTAAAAGGCTTTGGGGAGCATTTTAACTGGACTAGGCTGTGGTGACTCCAAAAATCCTTCTTCAGACAGACACAATAGTGCCAGCCCATTAGCCCAGTCATTTTCACGTCATGAATAGAAGACATATATTTAGCTGTCTGTGAAGGTAGGGGAGGTCATTTGTATCAAAATGGGTTGTTTTTCCAGGGCTTAGGGTCAACATCAACCTATGGCAGCACCTACTTACATGCATAAATATTGGTGTCCTTTAAGTGAAAAAACATTATAGTACAAAAAAAAAACCAGGGAAGATGGACAGGCTAATTAATTTCAGTCAATCCTGATCAAAGATACCTGTTCATCTTTGCAATTTTTCCTGTCAGAGAGCTGCCTGAGGGGTGGGATTCTCTGCTGTCAGACTTTGTGCTGCTCCCAAGATCCCATGGCCTCCTCTGCAAGGCAGCATGCTGGGAGCCTGTTGGGGACAGAAGTAGCTGGGGGGTCACCCAAGGCACCCACAAAGCTCTGCCAACCTGTGAGGGCACAGCACGCTACTCTGGTGTGCTAGGCTGCTGCTGGAGCAGGAGATCCACATCCCCTATTGGCTGGGGCACTGCCCCACTGGCCATCAAGGGTTTTTTTGCAGAAAGAATCCAAATATACATCACTAAATTTGGTCTGAGATGGCTTTTTTTTTTTTTTTTCAGGGTGAGGGATTTACTCAGACCTGTTTTCTGGCTGGGATTTTCAATGGTTTGGTCTATGTTTCCTTAACAAAGATATATGCTGGGATTAAAGGATCTTGAGTTAACCTCCTGGGCTTATTTAAAATGCACTCTTTGTAAAATACACATCAAAAGTGTCATGAACTCTCTTTCACTCTGGGTGGCATGGAGGGTGGAGAAATGCTATAAACAAAGTAATACACGGTAAATTGTAATCTAAGAGGCAACCTTTTTTTTTCCTATAGAAGGCAGCTGAACCAAAAATGCACTCTCTAGCTGCAGAACTGTGCTAAGGAAGATAATGTCCTATTATTATCATTGCTTTATTGTTAAGCTGCTTCAAATCAGTATTTTGTACCCTTCTGGGAAAACAGGTTGTGCATAAACATAACTTTCCATGCAGCTGAGCTCTGCTGAGCACTGCTGTTTGCTTCAGAGGGAGGAAGTTGCAGGTGGCTCACAGGTTGGCAAGTGCACTGTGTTTAACACTGCTCAGCTTCTGCAGAGTGGCCTTTGGGGCCAGGGACTCACTAACATCTATTTACCTTATGGCAGCTCCCAAGACACTCCATTGCATATCACAGCCACTGCTTGTGCTTTCCCACTCTTGTCAAAGAACAGATTTGGAACAAATTGTGTAGAATTACAAGTGGCACAAATGCAATGCATAATTTTCTACCTAGCTACCAGAAGAGTATGATAATTATGTTTTTATTTTAAATCACATAGTGGAGGTGGCTACATTACTTATAGTTCTAGTGTTGCTATGGCTGTGACCATAATAGCACTTTAGATTTCTAGTTCAGAAATGTGGTTTAATCTTTTTTTCTCCTCAGAGAAAATTATAGCCCAAGTAGCAGAAGGCAAGTAAACACCTTACTTTACACATTGGCACTTTCAATACAGCAGGACAGAGAGCAACGCTGCACAGCCTGAAAATATATTTGTATAGTACAACCAAAGTCTATGTAACGTGGAGAAGGTTTCAATCCAAGAGGTAGGAAATTAGGTCCATAACAATAGCAGAACTTGTATTTCAATATCCTTTAGTAGTCCATGCACTAACTTGCCATGAGTCCAAACAGCAGCTTTTGCATATTGACTACTCAGCAATATTTTAGGGAAGAATGGGTACAATATGGTAACTGCAGCTGTGAGAAGCCAGGATATGAGCTGTCACTTGGCCCAGCTAACCCTTATGGCAAAGATGTCAAACTGTGCTGCCTCTCGCCCTTTACACATGTCACTCTACCTGCTGTCGCTGTTTATTTGCTGCAATTCCGGTCAGAGCTTTGGGACCATCATCCCACCTGCTCCTTTTCTCAGTGCATCAGATGTGCTGTTGCATCTGTGCCCATATAATTTGTTCCTGTCTGTTAAATGCCACTCTCCAGTCATGGGCACAGCTCACTGGCCAGGAAGTTGCTGGTGAGAGCAGAAGCTGTATGGAATTGAACTCTTCTGTTTTAGTGCCTCAGAATGATGTCTGCTTCATAACACTTTTTGCAGCCTATCTGCAAAAATAGATGGATCTGGCACTGGGATGTTCCTGGATTGTCAGAATATAATGTTTTTGTTCCCCACCAAATGGGTGACAAAACCATTCCAATTGCAGTGAAAGAAATAAAATGAGGAATGGAAATGTCCTTTGAAGGACTGAAAGGAAATGATCACATGGGTAGAGGGAGCCCCAACCCAAAGTATTGTAAATGCCTCCCACCACCATGCACACACACACTGTGCTCTGAAGTTAATACTGAGCAATGAACTGTGCAAGGTGCTGCTAGTAACGATGCTGTTTGAGGGCTTAAGCAGCAAACTTACACATGGGGATTGTCAAGACTCATTTTCTCCCATAAGGTCATCACTCCCGTTGTGAAATTGCATTCTAAATTTAGAGACTGATGATTCTTGGCAGTTTTCTGGATGACCATGTTGTAACTCTGAGCTATGTGGTATTTTTTATATATCTTTTTGCATCCGTCTCACCTTTCTGAGGCCTGAGTCTTTCCTCTGTCTTAGAAACAGGTTTTCTCTGTATTGTATAGCTCTGTCTTGGCAGGGATGTGACACAACCCCTTGTAACTCTTTGTAACTCTATAAGGTCACAATGTAATAAGTAAATGCACTTTGCCTTCTGTGGGTGTTGAACACCTGCATTAGGAGGGCATGGAATTCTTTCAATATATTCTTGAATAGACTTGTGAATAGAACTATCTCCTGCATCTCAAGACATGTGAAAACAATAGTCCCAAAGAGTCAAAGGCACTGTATTAAGAAATTTAAACGTGTTTTGCTTACATGGGTCTTAGGATATATCCTTTCCTTCTTTCAGCTGTGAAATCCCTCTTTCAATCCTTCAAATAACCCATCTGAAAGAAATCATTCCAGCAGAGCCATTACAAATAATTCTATTATGCAAACCTGTAGTTTCAGATTTTCATTAAACTGACAAATGGTTCCTCAGAGTAATTTTCTAAATTACAAAATATATCTTGGCTGTTTTTAAAGGCCTGTTATCACACAGTATCCCATAACATAGGACTATATTAGTGGTGTGAAATTTAGTCCTCAGCCAGGATTTTTTAAGGAGCTATATTTGTTGCTGATGTCCAATATTAGTTTTAAGTTACTTAGGATCCAATAGAGTTGATTGCTATACGAGATTTTGGGGGGGAAGTCTCCCTCTTTATGAGGGCACTGTGAAAACATTAATGTTTGGGGGGGGAAAAGTGGCACAAAATGCTAGGTATTATTAGTGACATTTAGAAATAGGTTTTGTGCCAGTATTTACTGGCAGTCCTAGGCACATCTTTACCATCCAGTGAAGTTCCTGATTTGCCTGGGCTAGCACTAAACTCACCCCCATGAGTCTTAGAGGAACCTCCCAAAAGCAGCAGAGAGGCTGTTATATGGTCAGGCACAGGAATTTAGTTGAATGGTCTCCTAAAGAAATCAATAATCAGATCATCTCAAAAGAACCATTCAACAAAAACTTGGATAAAATGACAACATTTGTTGAAAGCACTTATGTTGATAATTAAGAAAAACAGACAAAGAGTATTAAGTAAAGGAAAGCAAACATCTAGCCAGTCATTAAAAGAATGGAATTTTGCTAATCCTCTTACAAAGATGCTGTTTTGGGTTAAAGTCCTTTTCTACATAAAGCAGCCACACCACATTTTTTAAGTCAATGAAGAGCTGAGAGTTGTAGCCCAGACCCTCAAAACTACTTTAAACAGACAGCTCCCACTGAGAGACAAGCATTTAAATTAATCTGTGGACTGGGTCCATGGGATGAATAAAGAGAGTGTCTTTCACTCTATATTGCATGGCAAATAATTATGTAGCCAAATGAATTTGATACCAGAAATTTATTGATGTTTATTGGTTGGAAGTTTCCACATTCTATATCACACATGTTTTATCTCAGGGTTAAGAAATTCTAAGAAGTGTTTTTTATTAGATTAAACTGAGAGATTTTAAATCATACAGAGCCACATTTATGGATAACATCTGGTCTTTACATTTACTTCCTTTTTTTATTCAGTGACGATTGTTCCTGGGGAAAGAGTGAATCTAATAATTTCTCTCTGCCTCAAAAGTAACTATGAATCTTCAAATTAGAGTAAAACTTACAATTTTATTTCTTAGGTACCTGAGACTCCCACTCAAGCCTCATGACCTACTTGTGCTAGTCCAATCATTAGTAAGTGCCCTTGATTGCAGTTATCTTCTTTTGTCCTTTTGACCCCTAGTAGGATGTGTGAGGCAGTAAGGTCCAGTAGGAGATTCTTCAACTCAAATCTTATTCAATTAGGCCTTCTTGGCCTAAGACATTGTTTAATGAGTTGGAAGGACCTCAAATTCTGCTTCTAGTCTATCAAACCCAACAACAGTTCCCTAAGACACATAATTAACTTTCCCCTCAGCAATTTCTTCTACGCTTGCTTTCATGCCACCTCAGTGGAAGTCTTTGTCCAAAATGTCTTTATCACCCTGTTTATTTCTCCAGCCTTAAAGGAGTCTCTTCTTCTACCAGACCTATCAGCCTGACTGTACCAGCTGGTGTGGTGAAGCAACTGGCACTTGGCACGCTCCCTCTTTTCTCACTATCCCCTCGCATGTGAACAGCAAGGTCCAAGTGCTCCTGTCTGTAACCTGTGCAAAACAATAATGACTGGGAGGTGGCATGGTCTGCTACTCAGAAATGCAAGGTTCATATGTTGGTTAAGAGTACCCTGGCCAGCCATGCTTTTTCCTTCTGAGGTACAGTCAGTGGAGAACTTTTGTTAGAGAAAGGGCTCAGAAGTTTGGAGAAAACAAGACTAATGTTCTGTTGTCTAACTGTTGTCTCATTGTACCAGTGCTTTGGTACAGCCTTAGCCCTTGGTGTTCGGAGGTGACGTGGATTGTTTAAAACTATCTATAGTACAAGAACAATTCACTTTTTCTCAGCCAAATAAACCAACAGAGGAGTAAGTATAATAAGAAAATTATATTTAAGTCATGTGGGATTTTTCTCTTCAGTAACATATAGGGCCCACATACAAACTGATGGTGCGTCTTGCTGGATCCCCTTATCTAGAGAAATGGAATTGAGTAAGACCATGGAAACTAAGGCAAGGCTCAATTTACTGCAGTTAGTGCAAGCAGAATTGTAAAAATACTCCCACCTCCTCATTTAATTCAAAATTTCTGTAGGAAAAAAGATGATGGGTCAATTTATGGTTTTTATCTCAAGAATTTTTTCCTTCCTAAAGATAATACCCTGTGGGGTAAACAAGAAGCTGCTCTTTTAATGTAAGGAATGGAGAGAAAGGAGTGAGCTGATTCTTTCTGATTTTATGCACCTCGTTTACTTAGGACCCTTGTGAATTAAATCCCGTCCTGTAGCATATTACATCTCTAGGAAAAGAAAAGGGATAAGGAGCTTTTGGTCTGAATAAAGCTAGTTTGTGCCCCATAACAGCACTGTAGTAGGCTATGACTTTAAATGCAAAGCTTCTCTGACAAATGGATCACATTATACCCTGTAAGTACGTAATTCTTTTTCAGTAACTGACTGCCTTTTAACCCTGAGTTAATGTATTAATACCCCACAACCTTAGCCTATTTCCTGAATTAGGTTTTGTATTAAAATAGGAGTTATTCCTAGTGAATTTATTTTTATCTTTTTCTCCTTTCCTTTATTCAAATACTAGCTGATGCTGGTAATGACTCAGGAGGTAATTTAGTGGTTAGTGGTGTTAAGTTTGCCAGTTCACCTCCATCTCTAGCCTCTGTAGACAATATGTCATCAATTTCATAACATAACAGGATGGCAGATTTCAGGCTGTGAATAATAATATGATTTAAGGTCTCTTGAACCCTCTATAATTACTTCTATTAACAGATGACTTGGTGCTTAATTAGCAAGTCATTTGGAATCAGCTCATACAGTAACTTATATTTCATATAACTCTTCTTAGAGAGCCCCCTAGAAAGATATTTTTCTGCCTTTAAACGAAATCCAATCTGTGCCGTCTAAAATCAGGTATTGATTGGCAGTTAGCTCTGAGGAGGCTGTGGGAATAATTGTTGTGCACAAAATGCCACAGCCTTAAAAAATTATATATATTTTCATGGAATGATAACTTTGATGTCATAATTACGACCATCTAACTAGCAGGGAGAGGCCAGGCTCCAGCTGTGTCTGCAAGCTGGTGCTGGTACATACCTGCCAGCTGCATGGGAATGAGGATTTACAAACACTCCATCACTGTTTCACAGACCTTTGTCTGAGGTCTTTCAGGTTCCTAAGTGACACAGCTCCTGCCACTGTCCAAAAAAGAGCCAAGTATTAACAAAGTCAATGACCAAACTGATTGCCTTAAAAACATTGCTGAATCCAGCAGTACTTAGCAAAAAGCTCAGCATCCTTAGGCATCTTAATTTTCTTGCCTCATGAGTTTAACACTCAGAGGTGTGAAGTTCAGTTTTAATTTTTTCTCTTTGGAGATGTATAATGAATAATAAGGCATAATTGGAGAGTGATTAATATTAAAATGCTTGCAATTCTTACATTAAAATGGTTCTGTTCACAATGGAGGGGGAAAAACAGTCACTCTCTGAACTGCCAACACTAGGTCTCAGAGCATTTGGTGATTCTCTGGAAGTGCTGCCCTGTGAAAGCTTCTGGAGTCTCAGGGGGGTTACTGGAGTGGTTTGAGACTCCTCAGAAATGTCCCCTAGCTCAAGCATAGTTTATACTACACTGGCCTCTAGACATGATGCTGTCTAGTTACACATAGAGTCGGGTGTTCTGGAAACCCCAGAGCAGACCCACTGCTGTCACCTGGCCCTGGCAGGAGGTAGGCAAAAGTCTTCACTTTTGCAATTTGAACCTCTTAACTCAGCCAGCGATTAGAAAATTAAATTTTGCCAAATGCTGGAATTAAAATCACAAAGTGATAGAAGCCAAGTTTCTCTAAAATGAGTTGACCTGCCAGGAAGATATGACTTGGAAAACTAGACTGGAAGCACATGCTGTTCTTTGGTCCTACTCTGTGGCTTTGGGGTCCTTTTTTTTTTTTTTTTTTTTCAATTCTTTCTTTTTCAAGTACAAACAATGCAGATTATTATACATATATTATACATATTAAGTTTATAGTCTCCTGTCTAAAAGGTGAATGAGGTATTGTGGAAATATTTTTGTATAATTTTCATGTTTGCTGGTACACATAAAAAAATCAATTTATTCTCATTTTGAGGTAATAAGTCCAATGTGTGTATGACATACTGGTCCTCCATCTAAACTCAGCAACTGTGTTTGGTTGCCACGTGTTAGAAATGCTGCTTTGGGACTAGATCCTCATGTATGCATAGTTTATTCAAATTCAAGTTGGATTTTTAAATGGTCTTGAGTAACTCCTGATGCTTTTAGATACTCTTACATATGAGAAGATGTGGTTTAAGTATAAAAAAGGCTCGACAAAACCTTACCTGTTTTTTCAGGTTCTATTATCGTGTCTTGATTTAGTCCCTGATTTCAGAGAGACGTTTCTGGGCCAGCACTCAGAGTACTAATATTGTTCAAGCAGTCAAGGCTATGGTTGAAAAACCTAAAGAATTACTTTGCTAGAGCTGCCATGATTCCAAGGCTACCAGCATCATCCCTAATGTACAGGTATTTGTACTTAGGGAGAAAAAGAAGGAATTCAGATTTGGGATATCTTTTGCACTCAGGTGGAAAAGAGAATTGAAAGAAAAAGGTGTTATATTTATCCAAACCCCTCTTCCCAGAGAAGATCCTGCACACATTGCCCAAGGTGTGTCAAGTGGGTCTCTGCTCAGCATCCCCACAGTGCTCACCCAGGGGCTGTGTGTCTCATTTTTCAGCGTGCTTCACTTTATATCGCTGCTTGCTGAGAGGCCACCATTATAGGCCTGACCTGAATACTGGAGTTATGAAGAAGAAAAAAGTCACTCTGATGGAGAATAGATAGTGACAAAGACTTTATTCTCCTGTCCACACCGTCAGCTGAGAGGGCCCTGCTATCAGCAGTAACTGAGCCTTGAATCGCACGTTTTCAGTGCTGCAGGCGGGAGATGGGCTTGGGTTACAAAGCTGAGTCTCACATCAATTAAAGTCTGTGTGCACAGCAGCTGCATTCAGAAAGGTGGAAGAGATTTAATCTTCACCTTTCACCTTGGGTCAAAATACAAGGTTACCAAGACAGACTTATTAAAAATGGATTGTTTCTGCAATTTTAATGTTAAAAGTTTGCAGTTATTACAAAAGCACTTTAGAATTTTCCCCCTTTGTTAAAGAAACTTGCAGTTAAATAGCAAGGAAGTAATAAAACTCTTGAAAGAAACAAATAAATGTTTATGTCAGACGTCCAAAGTCTGCAACAGTTTTGTCTTTCTTCTTGATAAAAATCAGTGAATTATTCTCTACTACATCTTTTTTTGTGAGTACATGGATTGTTCTGATCAAGTACAGTCCCCCAGGACTGAACACTGAAGGCATTCTGAGCTTAAATACAGTGGAAGCGAGATTATATTTTAGTGTAAATAGTTATTTAAGAAACAAACCCTATCTGAAGCCCTGACTCCTTAGCTGCATCTCAGAAATCATATGTCCAATTTCAACTCACCACTGAAGTCTTTGGCATCTTTCATTGTTTTTCCAACAAGGTTGAATGAAGCCCAAAGGGGAATGTGTTGCTGATCTGTGTTCCCAGGATGCACTAAAGATAAACAAGATATGATTAATCACATTGCTATCTCACTGCCTTTTAGATTTGTGATTTGTTTGTGAATTGAATTTGAGGACAAACATCTCCGTGTGCAAATAAGCAAATCCCTACAGTCTTTGTGTTTCTCTATGCATTCTAAGTGATTTCCCCAGAGAGATAAATACAGACATTTTTCTGTAGCTTGATAGCCTGTTTTTTTTTTTTTTTTTTTTGTAGTCTGTTTTCCAAAGTTTTATTGAGAAATATGTAACTCCAAGATTATATATGAATTCTGAAGATGGGCCAAAACCTGTGTTTCATATGGGTAGGGGTTTGTCACTGCTAAAATCAATAGAATCTTTGTCATTGACTTGGAAGGGTATGAATGAGCAGCCTGTGAACAAGGGAACCTTACTGTCATTATTTTACAGAAATTCTGTCCTTCCAGTTTTGCGTCATTAACCTCAGGCTGAGTAGAGCTGTCATAACAGAATAGAAAAAGCAAACTGTGCTGGTAGCAAACCTTACTCTTTAAAGAGAATATTTAGAATTAGAGCTCAGCTAAGAAAGTTGAATTTTGGAAAGGAATTCTCACCTAATGCAGGAGGTGAACATGCAATTTGATGTGTCTGTGCTGGGTTCTGTGTCGGTTATCAATTGTGTCCCTTTGAAAAACTGATACTGAGTGCACACTAGGCCTCTGTACAAAATGTGTATTTCATGGCTTGTATGCATTGCTTGAGTTACAGCCAAATAGGACTTTTTAATATATTCCAGATATGTTAGGCAACAACTGCAAAAATATGTGAAGCATGCTCTAGTCTTTGTTTGAAAACACATGTATTTTATTTAAAATGTGGAAACTGTACAGTCATCACAATAGTTACACTCTAACATTTAGCTTTTGTTTATTAAAACAATACCTTTATTAAAATTATAGCAGTACTTTTAGTGAATTTTCTATTTAAATTTTGATGAGTCTTATTTAGAATTTGAATGATACAGAGTGATATTGATCCTCACTTGAACATTAAAAAAAGGTTCTGCTCAGTGTTTCCAACTTTGCAATAAGTCTTAGATCATGGTTTTAATATAAAAAAATTAGAACTCTTGTTGTGTATATATATATCTATATATATAGATATATATATATCTCTAAATAAAGATTTTTAAAAATGAACTAAATGGAACTGTCAGAGCATCTCAAAGGTTCCAACACCCTAGGTATATCTTTTGCCAATCAAAAGTCACCATCTAGTCCTTGTGACAGATGCCAGCTCTCAGTATAATGTAGATGGAACAAGCTCTCCCAGCCCTTGTTGCCACAATGTGTGCCCTCCATGCAAAGAGCCCTGCACTCCTGGCTTGGGCACAGCTGTGCATGCACTGGATATGCACATGGATATCAGGATCACCCGGGACAGTCCTGGCAGGGCAGAAAGCAAACACATTGCTCTGCACCACCTTGCTAAACACAGATGCAGCTCTTGCAAGGGCCATGCTCTCTAGAGCTGCCTCACCTTCATCTCCTTGGGTACCAAGTATCTCACAGAGGCATCTCTGTGGTGCTGCACTGGTGGCACAACCAGCCTCAGGTAGGGGCTTTCTGTTGGGGCTTTCTGGGTAGAGGGCAGAGGTGCTGCTCCAGTCCTGACCTTTTTGGGAGTTAAGGTCAGAAAGGCAGATTTATTTTGTTTGTTTGTGCAGAAAGTATATTAAGTACCCGGCTTTGAAAGTCTTTAGTTAAGTTGATAATGCTTTGAAATATTCATGCCTAAAATATGAAAATATATATAACATTTGAAAATGTAATCATTGCTGCCTGGTAATTTATTAATCTAGGAAGTCAAAGGTATTGCAGATCAGAATACCAGAAGTAGAGGTAGAAATGGGTGTAGCTGCTGCCTTTCTGGGTTTGAGGGGGCTTTCCTTTGTTTTATTTTGTTTTGAAGTGTCTCATCATCTGTACTGAATGTCTGTTTTGCTTCTGGTGAGGGGTATGATGAAAACTGGCACCATTTGATTGAATTTGTCCTCAATTTCCTTAATTTATATTTTTATACAAATGCTATGATTTTAATTTTGATTAGACTTTTACCAGGACTTTTCTGTTCCAGGACAAAATTTCTGCTGATAGAGATTTCAGAAGTCCTTTATTTACCAGTGTTACCTCATCTGTGGGAACTTAGTCAAGTCTTTAGTCCGAATTAGACAGATGAGAGCACTGACCACCAGGTTTTTAACTGGGACTGCATCATTCTCCCCCGAGTTTTTGGGTTTTTTGCATAAAACTTTTAAAGCCTTCTTTTTCATCCCATCGGGGAACAGGAAAAGGTTTTCCCTGAAAGATGAAAAAAATTTCATGGTAGAGAAATACCACTTCATATCCATATGTAATCCAGAATTGAGTTTGTCAGTGCAGTCTGAATTCAGTCTTTGATCTCTAAAAGAGAAAGGCAGCCCATGAAAATACTCTTGAACTAAAAGAACATAAACAGGCTTAAAATATGACTTTCTGATGGAGTGTATCTCACCAAATTTAGAGCCCAGTGAGTTTAGCTGGGAGACTTATGCTGCAGTAAAGGGAAAAGTGCTGAAATTTGATTTCATTTTCAATCTAACCCTTATCTGAAATTATTTGTTGGATTGCCAGTCTCATTATCCAATAATTGGTATTTTGTTTCCCACGTAGTATGGCAGAAGAAATAATTTTGTTGGCAAGTGGGCTTCTCTGCAGAGATCTTTTAAACTGAAGAACACCTCAGATTATTTCAGCTAATTCTTGTTTAGGAATAAATGGACAGTCTGCCTGTCTCCAAGTCCTGGAGAGGTGTGTGCCAACCATATTCCTTGCCTCAGCTGGGAGGAAGCTTTGAGGGCTCCCATCTTTTATAAAAATAATGAGAGCTCAACTTCCTGGCTGCACGCAGCATTCAGGGCCCTGGAGCAGAAGATTGCAGTGCCACTGTAGAAGCTGGTGTGACTGGAGCATTTTCAGAGCACACTGAAAATTCTGAAACTCCAAAATGATTCTCTCTGCTGATTCTTAATGAACTCTATGGGAGAGTGTCTACCAGTATGGGAAAAAGTTCCCTGTATCTTAGCATGGATCTTCTGCCATCAGGATATAACAAAAATATGGCATAATTATTTTTAAAAATCCCAACTGTAAGAACATACACTGAACGTCCTACTAGATTAGCAAAAAGCAATGGGAATTTGAATGACCTGAGATGGCTTAGTTGTTATCTGCCTTTTACTCTCAATTTATTCATGGGAAACTTGTTTTCCTCTCAGTGCACCACAAATAGCCAGTCACCTAAAACATTAAATAATGAAATTCAAATGTACTGAGTTAATCACTGGAAAAGTGCTTCATCTGAAAACTCCACGGGGGATCACATTTCAGAACCCAAGTGTCCTTGTACAGTATGCATTTCCTCCTTGGTTCACAGGTTTACTCATGCAGAGATTTAGAGTAATATTGAATTACTGCCTGAAGCCATGCCTGACTATCTTTTTCATTAATTACCTTCCATGGCTTTGGGACAGATTAACTGATAAATATATGAATCCCAAGTGCAGTAACCTTTTCTGTGTACTTAGAATTACTGATAGGCATGTAATCTCAGAATCTGTGAAAAACATTTCTTCTTTCTTCCTATAGATTACTACTGAGCTTTTCCTATCTGAGTTGCCCATCCATGCTGCTGTATTGTCATTGCTAAAAGATGCTGTTAACCAACAACTAGGACCTCTACAACAGTCCACAAGGAATATTGGTATGCCTTTACAGGAAATATATTTGTTTCCCTTTTTTTATATGTTAGTATGAAAGATGGGAAAAACTCCTTAATGCCCTGTCTTACCTTTTCTGGGCAACAGATGCTTCAAAGTAGTCTAAGAAATGCAAATTAAACAACTGGGTTTTTTTGATGTTGTTTTTATTTTTTTCCCTTTTTTTATCTTTCCTTAGCAAAATATCTTAGGAGCCAGTCATTCTGGAAGGTTAATCACACTGTTTAAAAAAAAAAAAAAGCCTAGCCTTAGATGGAGCTGAGTTTTATGTTTCCCTAAGCTGCCCTTCAGCAAACTATCTGCCACAAGTTATTTGACCGGTGTACCACCTTCTCTGTGCAAAAATTACTTAGATTGTTTAAATTTTTAAATTCAGTCAGAAGCACTTCAGAGACTCCTTCTGGGCACAGAGAGCTGTTGAATTTTTTTTGCTTTAATTATGTTTGTGGGTATCTTACTGCATAATCTAGCTAGTGATCTAGTTAGATGATATTGTTGAATGGCAGCCTTGATGGGATTGCTTGGAAACCCCACATGTAATCCCAAAAGCTTTACTTTAGGTGACCATTGCAAGTCAAAAGAATCACTTAACCACACACTAAAGAAATCAAATAGAGCCAGTAAGTGTTGTAAAGCACATATACAAAATTAGCTGAACTAATATACTTGCTTCTAAAGCCTTTGCATTTATGCATGTTATAAATTGTTAGTAATATGTGGTAAGAGCATCTATTTACAGGAAGTTATTGGAAGTGAACAAAACTTTTCACTGATGTCATTATAGGAGGTCAGTTTAGATCTATTCACAGTCACAGGATTGAATCTGAGTTAGAATCACACTTTTAAAGTTTTTAACATGAAAAAGAACTATACAGGAGGGTAGCACAACCAGAGTCTTTGTGATTTGTTAATCTCCTTTGACACTGATATAGAATTCCCTTCAGCAAGAGATATTTTTAAATTACCAATAAGGCTCTGTATGCACCAGAAATATAGGAGCTGCATTGCTAGTCTGTAGTTCCTTGGGATGGAGAAAGCCTTGGTTTGCACACCCAAGCAAGCAAGTCAGTTTTATAGCAACTTCTATCCTCCTGAGCCTGAGCACTCTTATTGCTAAGCAGCCATAAAATTTATGCCTAGAGTAATTTTTCTTCCATCTGTTCAGCTTGAATGGAGAACATTTGTTAAACCATGTTTGTAGGGATGTTCACAGTGAAATGCATGCCCACCCTGATGTTAGGCTGGTTAACTTGGCTTTTTAAACACAAAGCTGATATTGTTAGATGGCACAGAGCTTGAAAAAATACAAATATGAGACATTACAGTTTTTTTTCTTTTCTTATAAACTTGAGTGTTCTTTCCCACTGTTGTTCTAAGATGAGCTAAGACTAACTGCCCACTTAGAATAATTAGTAGTTGAAGTCTACCTGTCAATTGCTGAAAGTTAGATTAAGTCCAGTCTTTTCAATCTGATACTTTTCCAGATCCAAAAAGCCAGAGCCATGTAAACATTGAAATTAATTATGTCTCTTTCTCCTCCTGTTCTTCCTTTTTTTCCCCCTTTTTCTTTCTAATGTTAGTTATTATAGAAAAGAGTTGACTTGAGTTTCGGAGAGTCTGCCAAAAAGCCTCTGGCATTCCCTGGGGGATTGAATTTTACATTCTTCAGCAAACAATGTCTCTCTCCAGAAATGCAAGAGGAAAACACTGTTTTTCTTTTTAATCTAATATCAGTGTCTAAGCCTAATGGAGCTCTGATTTTTTACTTTCAAGCCTGGGGAACATCATGTGTTGATATTAGTATGTGCCTTTTTAAACTTCATTTGTTATCTTTAAGCAGCTGCTAAAGTGTAAACAAGTTGTTTTTCTCTTCTGTGTTAAAAAAAGGCTCTTTACTTATCCAGAAAACTCCACTGCTATTGTACTTATTGGGCTGTGATAGACTCAGTGAAGAAAACATTATTGAATCCAGAAAAAGTTTGGTTTATTTCAAAGCCTTTCTAAAGTACAAATCATCTGTTTCTTTTCAGCCTTTTCCTTGCTAGTAGAAAATTAAAGCAAATCAGTTAGCCAGGAGATAGTAACATAAGAGGTTGTGATTTTTTTTTCAAGTATAATAAAGAAGGGATCTCATATTTCTAACAGTGATTTTACATATAAAATTCATGTACAGTCTAGAATTTTAAAAGGGATCTTGGTTGGGCATGTTAAAGGAGGTCTGATTTCTAAAAAGAACAGGAAGTACAAAACATTGTTTCTTTCAAAGTAAAGCAAGCTGTAATCTGACCTTTTAAAATTATTTATATAGAGCATATATAGAAATTTCCCTCTTTCTCTGCATTACCCCAGCTCTATATTTCCCTGGCACACCACAAAGACTTTTCAAAGATTAAAAAAAAAAAAAAATACATAGGGGAGAAGAATGGTTTTAAACATTTTGCATACAGACAGCAGCAGCAATGTCTGCATGTGTGCTAGAGAGGGAGTGCAACAGGTGACTTTACAAACTGGGCTGTTTATCCTCTCCCCTGCCTATTCCCCATCTCCAGCAAAATCACTGCCCCTACATATGACTAGATTGCTAAAACCACTCCTTGAAATGTACAGGTTATATACATCTTGAAATCCTCTTTGGACTCTCATAGGGAAACTCCACAACTAGGAAAACAATCATATTTCCAAATAATTCCTTACAGCTCTCCAGATTTTCTTTTTATTTGCTTTGATTTCTTTCACATTTTACTTTGAGTTTCACTTGTTTTGCAACTTTAAAGTAATGATATTTGCTGAGAAACCCACAATGCACAGAAAAGGATATGTACAAAGGTAAGTTTTTAGGACTGAACTGCAACTTCTGCATCTCCTTTAGTTAGATGCATATAAAGTGTGGCTCAGGAGTCTTCTGGCAACTGAAATCCAACAAGTGACTTGCTCAGCCTGGCACTCTTTAAAAGCACCAAAGGACTGTACAGAGCTCTGGGCAAGTAATTTGTGCCCCACCTGGTGGGCAGAGGGTTCTGAAAGAGAGGCCACTTCTGGGTGTTTCCCCTCTTCCACAAGATTTGTTCAGAAAATTGGTTTTGCTCTGTACAGATTGGTATTCCATTCTCTCCAATGTCTTGTTTGAATACTTTCAGTAGGACATTCAGCCCTGCTGCCCTTCACCACAGCTTTGTCCTGTCCATGCTCATGTGGATGTCTGTTCTGGAATGAATGGGTGTTCACATAGTTGTTTTATGTTTATTTTGGAGAATAAAAGGGTAAAAGAACTGTGTCTTAGGATGGAGTTAAAGGCAGCTTTTTAATGAACCAAACTCCCTGAAGAAGCTTTGTTTCCTACAGGTTGCTAGAAGGTGGTAGGGAAAAACATTACATCAGCTGCAAACCTCTTGGGATCTCCCAGCTCTTGAGGCAGAGTGTGTGTGTGTGTTTGGGGTGTAGGGGAAATAAAATTCCTGCCAGGTTTTACCACAAGAAACCACTGTAGGGCTCAAATGAGCTGCCTGAACAGAGGTGTGATTTGTCACAGGATCTGCCCTTTGCTACTGAACTAACTGTTCTTTCTTTTGGTCACCTGAGATGTTTCCTGTGCTTAAAATGCTTAAACCTTCCTGGGTCTCTTCATGTGCCCTGCTGGAAACCCTATGAGTTTAGCTTGCTATGTATCCTACTCAGTAGAAAATATTTAGGATGATTTAGAAGAGCAAAATAGCATGCCCTAGTGAAGTAAGAGCTATTTTAAATATCAGAAATATAGGTGGACTGTTATAATTTTAGCATGAATATGTTGCAGCATCAGATACAAAATATGATTATTTTTTTTTTATTTTTTAATTATTATTATTTTCCCTAAAGTGATGTTGTTTTTTGCCCCCACCAAGACCTAGCCAACTGGGCATTGTTTGCCTCTCAAAGGTGCAAAAAAAAGAAAAAAAAAATACAGTTCTGTAATTTTGCCTGTATTTCAAACTGTTAATGAGATAGATAACAGTCAATGCCAAAACTACTAAAACTGTAGATGTTTAAAGTCACTTAATCACTATATCTTCTGGTACTCATCCTGTTTGCCATTTTCGAAAGCGTTATGGAGAGCAAGTTGAGCAGATGCCAAGCTGTCCTGCACATAGCAGACCACTCCAGCTTGATCCTGCATGCCCAGTTCAGTCCTTCCAAGGTTTTACAGCCTCAGAATAGAGCTGCAGAAACCAAGCAGGCCAAGTGATTTAATACATAATTTTTTCCCCTCTGAGCCTCTATGGATTTCGTCTCACAGTAGAGGGCACTGTGCAGTTGGAGTTCATCCTTTCAAGGAACTGTATAAACTCTTCTTTTCCTGTAGCCACAAATTCCAGGGTGCTCTTCAAATTTATAATTTTAGCTCTATTTGCTGCTCATGCTTAATTGACATAGTTACATTTTACTCCAGCTCTTGCTTTGGTTCCTAACGGATTCTTTTTTCTGCTCTGTCTCTTCTGCTGCTGTGCATTGTTGTTTAAGTGCACTGTTCCATCCCAGATATGGCTATATTTTAGTGGTCAGCCAGTGGATTGCCATATCAAGTATTTAGCTAAATGCTTTGCGGATCTTTCTGTATGAAAAGAGCTCCATTGAGACTAAGAGGATATTATTATTCACAATGTGGTGACTAGTTTCACACATGGCTGAAGCAAAATAAATCATCAGTGCTTTTAACAAAACAGTGAGTAGACCTCTTGTTGACCACAGCATATTTGTGGTCAGCAAAGAAAGAGTCTTTTATAGCTATTAATGTGCTGCCAAGGTGCTTTAGCTGAGATTTTTGCCCTAAGGGAGGTGGGCTTCCCATACCACATATTCATGTTTCTCTGCTAGGCCCCTTTCCAGAGCCCCAAAATCACCCTTGCAGAGTGATGTGTTGCAAAAAAAAAAAAAAAAATCCAGTACTGAAGAGGGAAGCAGGTTACTGAAAGAACTGATGCAGATGAATATTGATCAGATGCTGAATCTGATAAGAAAATAGGTAATGCTCCTGACTGCTCAAGTAGTAATTTTTAGTTCTGAGCAGTTGCACACAAAAAAACTAGTGATATGTCAGCATTTCTGTTATGTACAGAATATTAAAACCTGAAGGTTTGAAAAAGCCCAAGTGGTAGTTATCTGGCATCACACTGATACTCCAGGTGTTTGTGCTTCCATTTCTGAGCATTTAAACTGGTGTTTGAATCTTTTTGAATTGGTCTGTTTGTTATACAGTGAAAGGAATGGCATTGGTCAAGTATGGGATCATCTGATATAATGCTTGTAAACCAGTACCTGACTTCCTTGTAACAACTTGGGCCAAAACGCGGTGATTCCTTATGTTGAGGGTCCTGCAGAGCAGACAGTGATGGAGCCAGTGCTGGTTCTTCTGTTCTTCCTCCCATCATTGTGCAGAAGTTAATGTGAGCTGTTCAGCCATCTGGCCAGCTGAAAGTCCTACCAGAAATTCTGAATGCTTTTCCAGTCAAAAAGCAGGAAGTTTGAACACATTGATATGTTGTTTCAAGGGCACAAATGAAATGTGGTTTCTACTAAGAACAGCAAGAAGAAAAGATCTAAAGCAGCACATAAAGAGAAGAGTCATGGGCGGTATGAGAATAAGGGAAGGAATATAAAATAGGAAAGCTATTCTCCATAGCATATCATTATGTAAACCAAAAGCAGAACCTTTGCTTTAAAGGCTTACATTTGACTAAAACATGTTTCTTGACATACCATTTACAAAAGGGCCTAATCTGATCTCAGTGCAGTGTAAAAAGAAACAGCTCCACTGAATGCATTGAAAGTTCAATGAATTCATGGGAGGGAAAACTGTGAAATAAGCAGGGTCATCCTTACAAACATATCTAAACTATCTTAAGCTCTCCAGATGAAGTTCTAAAGTTGCATATCTGCAAACAAGAAAAATGAAAAATGCAAATAGTTTATTGAAGACAATTCTCAGCTTCTTGTGTGTTTATAAATAAACTTAGATTATATTTGTAAGGCATACCGAGTGCACTCTCTATGTTTACTTTGCTGTCCAGCTTTCAGTTTTCACATGAAACAAATGGCTCCTCTCATTTCTAAACTGCATTAAAAGCATCCATTGTCTGATTTTTTTTTAAAGATACTAAATTCTTCATGACAGTTAATCCTGACATATTCTGTGTTCTACCTATGCTGGCCAGATACAATCCAGTTTAGACATGATGTGACTGAGTCATCATCACCACAAAGATGTATCCACATTAGGGTACTTGATCTCTTTTTTAGGACAGTTACATCTCACAAAAAGTTATTGAATAGAAAAATTTCTCTCTGAATAAATGCATGTGTAGAAATACTTTTCATATTTCTCTTAAAAGTTCATGCTGCATTTGTGTCCTCTACAGGTGGATATTTCCTATATGGCATATGAGGTGCTGGCAGAAATTCTCCGGAGAAACAGGGATTGATTATCATTGTGAAAATGAAATTCATGTGAAGTAACCAGATCAGATTTGATTTCCTGTCACCTGTGGCAAACATGCATGTTCCACAAACTGTAAAGTACAGTAAAGCCTAAAAGCCATTTTCCCTAAAACTTCCTGGAATTCTATCTGTGCCTGTATGTATTGTAATGCTTACCATCATCTTCATCATCTTGGGGCTTTTTCTTTCCAACTTTAGGGATAAACAGAGTGTTAAAATGGGCTTGATTTGGTAATGGTTAATAACAGAGTTCCTGCTGATGCAATTGTATTGGTTGCTATTGATCAGAAATTTTATATAATATAACAGGAGAGCAAATAACATTTGATAATATTTTCCTGTGGAGGAAGTGTCATCCTTTTTGTTGTTGCAATACCAACTTCATGTAAATTAATTAGCTCTGTTATGAAAAAGTGAGAAAGTTTTATGCGTTATAGTTTTCATGTATAATCAGATCCAAGTGCCAGTTTGTGGCTTTATCTATCATGCTGATTTCTCCTTCCTTCTATACAAAAATGGAATTTTTTGAATTTTTTTAGAAGCTGCTGCTCTTTTTTTGTAGGACAAAAAGGATGATGTCTTGGGGAGTGCCCTGAAGTTCTTTCTGGGGATTTGGATGCCAGTTTTGCTGCAGGGTCTCTCTGGTGCAGGACAAGCATTTTAGGCAACCCTGTTCCTGGGTCACTGCCTTTGAGAGGAAGGTAGTGCTTTTCAGTTTAAGGAATGTTTTCTCAGTAAAAGATGTATGTAAAGGCTATGTGTTAAGGTCCTGTAGTGATCTGATGAATGTTTAGCGGGATTTCACTTCTCTTGCCTTCTCCATGTTAAAATCTTAGAAATATGCATTGATTGTTTCAGGGGAAAATTAGTCCTGAAGGTCTCTGAGTTGTTATGACGGTTATGAAACTTACCCACAATTACCAAAAGTGCCTCACGAGGAGCATTTAGCTGATCTGGGAAACTTCTGAAATTTGCAGAACTCACTCCCACGTGCAACAGTTTGGCTCTTCCTCAGAAAGCAGGGCTTTCTACAGCAGTGATGCTGAGCATCACCTTCCTCCTCCCCCTCCTCCTCATCCTCCTCCTCGCCTGCAGAGGCTGAGCACGCCGGCTCGCCGGCTCACCACGTCCGGTGCCTTCCGCTTCAGCACGTGAAAAGCAATGTTGGCCACCAAGGCAATCTCATTTTATCAATAAAAGCAGGGTGAAAGGCCATGTTAGGTTATAACTAACCTGACCTTTCTGTTCATAGGTACCAGGCTGCTCAAGCCAGCTACAGATATTTTAGCAGGTATTTTTGTCTAGGCCAAACTGTTCTTGAGAAGTAAAGATTGTTTATGAAACCTCCACTGAAAGCAGGTGTTGCAGACATCCCATTAGTAACCTTTGACTTACCTTCCCCTTTGAAAGTTTTCATCCCAAAGGACTGTCATTTCAAACCCCCCCCCTTTTTTTTTTTTTTAGTGTCCCTCCAAGTTTGCATATTGTAAACATTTTTCTTCTCTGCTCTGATGGAACAGAGCCAAAAATCTGCACAATAGGGGAACTAGATGTTAATGAGCAGAGATTGTGGGAAAATGTGTACCGGGCTGCCCTGCCTGACCTGCATGATAATGCTACATTTAGCACATTCTTTTCCATTAGTGTAGCAGGCCTTGAAATGGTAGCAAACAACATGTATTGTGAAGGCTTGTTTTAAAGAAAGCTGCTTTCCTAGGAGAGTGGAAATTAAAAAAAATTATTTATTGTGTAGATTTGGCAGAAGCACAGCTGGCTCTGGAAATATTTATGCACAAACAGTGGTGTGAAATTACATATTTTTCTTCACATTTTTAGTAAAATTACTCTATGTGAAGGTTTACATTATGTAAAACCCCCAGATTGCATACAAACTCATACTGAATCAAGAAAGTTTGCAATCTATGGCATTTAGGCACTGATAAGAATAAAAATGGCTGTTGGACAAAAAATATTCTTGCACTTTGGCATCTTCTAAATAGATTTTTTTTTCCTCTGGCTGTGTTCACAACCCTTTTTTAATGTGTTTATGTCAGTGGAGTTTTGTTTGTACAAAATGCTCCTGAAAAATTAATTTTGGCTCCTCTGAGCCAAGTTTCATTTAATCATAAAACAAACTTTATGTCTCAACCATATGAAAATCATTAGGGGCAAAAGGATTCTGAGAACATAAACAACACCATGTGACTTAGACACCCAATTGCACAGCTTGAACCTATCAAGTGGTGAACATATTAAAATGCTAAAGAGAACACTTACAGTCAGCATTTGGTGTGCAATGAGTAGGGAGAAATTTGTTTGCACAAAACTTCTGACTAACAAAGATGAGTACCAAAGGAATTAATAACAAAAGACTGGCTGTAGATCATTTCTGAGCAGAGAAAGGGAATAAATCAGTTTAAAAAGCCGTTTCTTGCAAACTTTTTACTCAGCTAATTTTTTCATTATCCTTTTACACATCCAACTTCAATCTTTCAGTTAAGAAAAAAGTAATTTGTATAGTAAAAATTTAATCCAAATGTGAACTGTTTACCGGGTCACTGTTTACAAGTGACATTCTAGATCCTCATTGGGAAATGCTTATTTCTTCACAATCAAAGATTCATAAAGATCTTTCTGTGGGGAAAGAGACTTCCACTCATTACCTTAAAAACAACACTCTTATCTCCACTGTGGAGTGTATATGGGCTCTGAGCCATATTTTGTGAAGGACAAAGCAAATTCTTTAGCAAAACATCTGCTAGATAAGAGCAGCATTCCTTAGAATAGGTTTCCTGATGAAAGAGATGCCAAAGCCTTGATTCCAAATGTACTTACATGCTAAAACAACTACTGTCTGTGCTAGCTCTGGTTCATGCTTTCAGGAGCAATGTCAAGCCCAGCTAACACCAAAAATACAGAGTTGGTTAACAAGATGATTTGGGGCTACTCAAATCAGCTTACCTTTTGCAGGGTCAAAGGAAAGAATGAAGTATCAATCTTATTTTCAGAAATCTTTACAATGGCATGAGATGCACATGTGGCCAGCTGATAGGCAGTCTCTGTGCCAATTAGGAAATGGATTTCTTTCCTCCTCAAACACAGTCTTTGTGCCATGAGCAGTGTGTGATTCCAGCAGCTTTGCCCCCAGAGTTGCTCAGGGCAGCTAAAGTGTGATGGTCTGAAGCCTGTGCACCAAGGAAGATGTTTATGTACTCTTGCTCCAGCAGGAAGGAATTCACAGTACACTCCTAATCTATCCCGCAAAACCAGAGCATGCCATTGAGAAAGGAAACATGGTAAAGGGGACCGAGTACAAATTTATTGTGTGTTCATAAAAGCCCCTTGGTAACCCAAGATAAACTCTGTGCAGAGAACTTCCAGGGCTGAAAGGCTCTGCCTGAGGCCCTGGGTTTAGTAGAGTCCTTGTTGTTTATTCGGGAGAAATCTCCATGATCCAAGCGGGTGTCTATTACCAAGCTGAGTGCTTTCAGTTCCCATTTTTTACTCTTTGTCTTCCATGCCTGTTACTATGGTTCCAGGTGATGTCCCCTACTGCTTGGTGTGATGACTGCAGAACATGTCTGTCTTGTCAAATATTTCTGCATACATATTTGAACCAAACCTTGGACATGGTTATGGCAAGTACCAACGCAGTGATCTTATCTATTGAGGCATTGTGCTCATTCCCAGTTAAACTTTTGCTCATCTACATTTCTCATGGAGCTCTACCTTCATCACATGCCTTCTGTTTGCTTATCTTCCTCTTCATTGCACTCGAGGGATGCTGTGGTCTGTGTTTTGGGAACTTCCCCAAGTGAGAGCCATGGAGTTGAACTGTAGCTGGAAAGAGGAAAGCAGGAGCACTGGGTCTGTAGTGGAAGAGGAGATCAGGAAAGTTGCTTACTCTTTTCATCTTCCTTCAGTTCTTGTCAGGTGCTGGCTATGTGCGGTTTTGATTTTAATTTTTCAGATGGAATTCTGCAATTTGCATCACATCACAGCTTATATATGATGATTATGCCCCCACAGCTGATGAATACATCCAGCCTACTGCCTTGCTGGTCCTGCATTTGTATTCTTGAAATTTTCTCCAGATTTGCTTTCAAAGCCCTGCAGAAAATATTTTTATCTTTGCTCTTTATTCATGAATTAGTTCCTTAAGCTTCACTGTCTGAAATTCCCATATTCTGTATGAGTGCCATAAGACATTGCTTCTAGCTCAGCCAACACACATTAGAATTGGCTTCTTCGTCAGTAATAACTTCTTCTTGACCAATTATCATTAAATTCATCATTAAATGTTGTAGGGGATCAGATAATATTGCAGACCTAGGTCTTTCCTGAACAGGTTTTGTTAGGTATAAGAAGGTATGCACCCTGCTTTTCCATAAGCATTTGAGTGCTTGCACTAACCGAAACCTGAAAGAAATGAAAGTTTGCATGAACAGTAGCCTGACCACACCCATGCTCTTCTAAAATGGTTGAATGAAGAATTATGCTATGTTCAAATTATTTCAAGTTGTTCTTGCTAAAACTTCAGGACTCATTTGGTAAATGTGAAGTTCATTCAGAAAAACGGTAGCTGTTAAGAAAGGATTTGAGCACAAGATAAAACATGAATCTGGATAAGAATCAGCAAGAAAGTATTTAAGTGCTTTTCCACGTAGGTCTTTACACAGTTGATCTCACGTCATCTTTTTGTTTCTTATTCTGCTGTAATCTTAAGGAAATTTGCTACAGAAACTTCTCAAATATTTGTTTGATCCCTTTTGATGCCTTGCCATCTCTAGATTTTTAACAGTTCCCAAAATCTCTCTACTGAGAACAGTATTGGTGTTCCCATTGTACAAATTATAAGGTGAGTTACAGAGAATAATTTTCCAACCTCATAAAAGAACTGGGCCAGTGTAATGCAGTCATCCTTACTTTCCACATCACAGGCTCTTCTTGAAAATGGAGGAGGTAATTTCTTTTGAGACAGTGATGTTCCACAGAGTCAATGCAGCTCTGCTCTCATGTTAAGAAATTTAAGTTTTTGAAAACCCACTTGCTGCCAAAAGATTTCTCTTTTGAGACTTTTAGCTGTGGCTGATCCTCTGTTTAAAGTCTTGTCCAGCTGTGCTTTATAAATATCTCTTAACTGATAAATGGATTATTTCCTCCAGTTAAGCTCTCCATATTGCTGAGCAGAGTTTTCAAATGCACAGTTTTGCAGTAGAATTAATAGTTTTCCAAACTGGCTCTCTTGTGATTTTATATTTGGTATTTATGCCCTGTATATTTTTAACTTGCTGGCATAATTTTGGCTCAATTTGGTGAAGTGTTGTCAATCACTGTTGAAAGATGTAGGAAAGAATACTAGAAAATAATGTCTTGCCATTTTTAATCTAAGAAAACAGCTCTGTTGCTGATCTTGCTGGCTGTCTAACAGATGGGCCAGAGTCCCATGAGAAGACAGCCACTTCCTTAGATAATAAACAAAGAAGGAGAAGTTGTCTGCAAGCCATTAGTGTATTGTAAAGTTAGATGCAATGTCTTGATATTGTCAGAATGTGTTCCTCAAGCACATTTCTTTGACATTCTGTCATAAGTCAGACACAAGACAACATTAAATCAAAATTAAGACTTTAAAAGGCAGCCAGCTGTTTAATTTTTTCCAACAAAAGAACCCCAATAAAAATATCCTCCATTTTCTAAATGTTGATAACCAACAAATAGACAAGGATGGAGTAGAGTATTTGATAGAAACAAGATCATTTGGCCTATGTGACACATTACCAGGATTCCTGCCTAATAATATTCTTGCTTGAATTATGAACTGATTATTGTATAGTCAAAGCTTATGAAAATCCTGGCTGGGCATTACATTAGAATGGTTTTTTGTGATGGGACACCTAAGGAAAATTATAAGATCCACAAAAAATTACTGTGTTTTTCTTAAGAGTATTATCTCTCATATTCAGAAGACGACATATTGCTTATACATGAAACCCTGTTTCTGGCCACTTTTCATACAAATTTTCACTGAAGTAGAAATAAGTAACAAGTGTCATTTGTAGAAGAAATAGCTTTTGTGGTGAAGTGGTCTTTCCACCTTTTAAAAAATCAGTACATATAGATGTCCCAATATTGAACTGGAAATTATCTTTATTTATGGTTCTGCCAGGAAAAAAAAAAAAAAAAAAAACAGTACCGCTCTGAAAAAAGTTTTTTTTCCCAATTACTCATAGAAGTTTTGGCACCAAAAAAAAAATAAAAAAGATAATCAGTTCCCACATGTATAATTCTGTTTAAGCCTGTAGGACATGAAGCTGCTAAGCAATATGCTACTTACTTAGCTGTCCTGACAGGTCTTAAGACCTTCTCACTAAAATTTCATGTTTAAGTTAGACACAAAAATAAATTCAGTGATCTGAGAGAGGAAGAGAAAAAGTACACCCTATCTCAATAGATTGAGGTGATGGTCCCTTTTTTATTTATCTTAAAAGTAAAAAGTGCTTTAAGCTAGAAATAAAGCCTTTCACATGGCTTCAAACATAAAAGATAAAGTCCTTTAAGGGACTGCTGTAAGCTGAAGAACTGACAAAATCCAATGAATATTACAAATACCACTGCAGACTGACTTTGACTTTTATTATAGTTTGACAACTTGTATTTCTGTTTCTAGAACACATTATCATAGAGACAATTTCAAGAGGAGATATACTGAAGTTAAAGAAAGTCCTATGTCACAGGGTTTTTTTTCTCAGCTTTAGACTGAATAAAATTCATCCAATTTGGAGGAAAAAAAAAGGTGAAAAATAGAAGAGGCATTTTTCACAAAAACCAGTAATATCTGAGTTTTTCTATTCAGATTATGTCAATGAATATGCAGTATACTATGTATACCCTGAAGTGTTCTGGATTTGAGGGGTGGTAATTGTGTATATAATACTTTTGTCACCTTGCCTCTTCTTTGTTGCTCACAGGAAAAAATATAAAATTTTATTAGTTGACTAGATGAGAAGTATAAATGCTGAAGATTTAAGAGAAGTATAAATGCTGAAAATGTACCTTGACTTGTTCACTGTTTGTAACTCAGTTTGGTTTTCTTTTACCCCATATGCTGTTTCATTTCATTCCAAAGATGTAGGGAGCAAGTTACTAGGTCATCATAAGACAGATGCATTGTTAATGTTTATGTTAACTTGTGAAATTAAATGACCCAGATATGTTTTGGGAAACTCTTGTTTAACCTGGGGTCATATGATAATTATCAGAAAGCTAATTTTCAAATATCCTCTAAACAATCTCCCATCTCTGTCGATTGCTTTCTATCTTTACTTGTCACTCTTAGGAAGTTAAATGAAACCCACTTCTCTACAAAGACTACATAACCTGTTAAATTAATAATGCCACCTTTATAAATACCAAAGAGCATCACTGAGAACAAGTGTCTCATTTCATTTCTCATTCATTATCATAGAAAATTGAAGTATTTACGAAGGACCTCGGGACAGTTCTGTGAGATATAAAACAGAGCTGGGGGCCTGAGGCAGGGTTTTGAAGCTTTGAAGCAGCTTTCCAGTGTATTTGAAACAGTATAAAGAATTTAATAAAACAGTGACATTTCAAAGGCTGAGACAGTTTTGAAAACATAACTAAGCTAAACCCCTTTAGTTTTGCATCATATTAATTCTGTGGGATCATATGTAACCAATGGCTAAAGCGAATAACTGCATCAAGATTTATGCCTCTAGTTTAGCAGGACCTCTGGTTCATACTTTGAATCAAGCCAACCCTGAACATTTTTTTCCCTCATTGATCCCTGCTAGGAAGTTCCATAAAAAGCACAGGCAGCACAATGCATCAGCTCTTTTCATCAGGGCTTTTTAAGTCCTGGAAAAAGTGAACAAAAATACGCAGGCTGCTTTGTTTTTAATGAAGGTCATGGCACTGCAATAAGTTTGTATCCCTTTAGTGTAGACAGGGAAAAATTGAGCTAAAATTAATGGATTTGCACCAAACAGGCCACAAAACAACAGTTTATTAAGACATGTTATTTTAAAATAATATCATTGCAATATTCGTCTTCTAATTATGTAGAATAATTCCTAGTATTCCTTTATTATTTCTAATGTCTTATGTCAGAGGAAAATTATGATTTCCATCATGAATTCAAAAGAAAGGAAAACCATTGCAACTGATACTGTGATTAAAAAGTGAAATTAAAGGATCGAAATAATTGAAGGAAACAGTCTTGCACAAGTCCTCTCAATGCATCCAAAATCTGTGACAACTTATGCATTCAATTTACATCAGCAAGTATGGTTTGGGGCTTGGCACCAGGTTCTGGGGGGCGATGTGTGCTGAGTGGCAGAGCTCTGCTGTGCCCGTGGCCTCGTGCAGCAGCGACCCGGCGATGGGCACCGCGGTGCTGCTCAGAGCCAGCGCCACCGGCTGCAGCAGTGCCTGTGCTCGAGCCCCTGATTGTCAGCAAACTCTGACAAAAATGAGAGCCTGGGCTCACTGATTCTACTCCCTTGCTGCAGCAGACAGCTGCATGACTGTAATTCTGTTTATAGATCTGATGTCCCTGCTAGAACATTGGGCCAGGACCCGCTGCTGTGAGAGTTTCAAACATTCTCCCACTTTTCAATTGCACTGGCGGCTGTGCTGAGCTCTTTGCTGCCTATGCTACCAACCACACATAAAATAATTGAACACATACAGGCTTGGCCTAGACTTTGGAAGTTAATAAGCCAATTTGTCTTAATTTTCTCTCATAAGAGAGGCTACCTATTCCTCTTATCATCTGAATAGACCTTCATTGTATGCTTTCCAGTCTTTTACCTTTCTTGAATGTCAGTGATGAGAATTTACCTACATGGCCTCAGGTGCATTAGTATTAGGGCATGGTGCAATAGTTTCAGTAATTCCCTTTTCTACTTTGCCTGAAGCCTGGAGAGGTTGCATTTGGTTTTTTTAAGTGCTGGCTGTGATCAGATATAATACCATGCTCATTTTCCTCCTTTTTTGCATAAATCACAGTCTGTGAGCTTGGAAGGGAAATTCTGTTTTTCACTTGCTGATGTATTGCTGTCCATGCAGCTGGATGCTGTTAAGGTCATTCCTGTGCAATACTCCTGCCTTCCTCAGCAGGGCCAGAGCTCCCTGGCTTCATGTCTTTGAATTGAGCATTTCTATTGATTGTTTCTAAAGTCAATAATGAAAGTATTAAATACTTCTTGCTCCAGATTAATGTTTTTTAGGTGCGCATCTAATAACCTTCCAGTCCTTCAGGTTTGTTGTGTTCTTTTTTGGTTTGTTATATCTATTGAAATACTGGAACTAATACTCACCTTCTCGGTATTATTTTTTCCCTATATCTGATATATCTGATGATTTTCTAAAAGACAGATAATTTCCTTTTTCATATAGCAGTGTGTAGCATACTTTTGGCATACCTTTGACAAACCTCAGGTGTGTTTTTTTCTGTTTTTCTATTGTGTTGAGAGGTCTTTAATTTAACCTTTCTATTTTCTCCTAGGTTTTAGTATTGACTAATAGCCCATGATGGCAGCTTTGATTCCTCAGACCACTCATCTCCCACTCTGAAATATGATTCTCTAGTTGTGTAGCATGAATACATTAGTATGAGTTAAGCTTTTTTGTATGAAGATTCCTTGGAGTTTCTTGACTTCGGTACATTTAACTCTGAGATTTTCATCCATTTCTGTTCATATTAATTACCTTTTCTTGTCTGCAGTTGTTCAACATCATTAGACAATGAGCTGCTCTCAACAGCAATAACAAGATCTTGTGAGTAATTTCCCAAATATCATAATTAAAATCTATGTTTCTTTAGGTTCTCAAGTGTTTTGTTAACTCTAGACAAAGGCAGGGATTTTCATAGTCACAGATAGGATTTAGACATCAAATCTCACCTTTTCACCTTTAGAACGTACTCCCATGAAAGTCTATATGATTTCTGAGCTATTGTTTCTCAGAAGGCAGAGAGTAACATAAGGAGCAGCTACCTCTGACTCTTTTTAATACCTGCCAGCTCTGTAACACCTCTGGCTTTTTTCTTTGGGGCTTCAGTAATTAGAGCTGTGTGAAGTTTCACACATAGAATGGAATTGGATGATTCTGGCATCTAATCAGGTCAAAGGCTAAATTCCTCTAGTGTGCAACATGTTACCCTAGGCTGAATTATAGTGCTGTAAACTGGAATGGTTAGACCCTTAACTCTGGAATATTAACTTGTTCATTTATTTTTTTGCAATAGATAAGGAATTACCACATCACACAGCTGGCAATTTTATATCACTACTGACATCTTTTGCCCATGCCTGAATCACAGGACGTGTTTCTATGCTCTGTTGTAATATCTATTTGCTTTCCTAGTTGCAGGAGGGTATGTGCATGATACAAAGCATCTCACAGCCTTGGCCCAACAGGCTGATCCACTGCTGACATAAAACAGTGTAGCTGCCTGATTGTGTGCTCTGCAAGTCTGGCCCCAAATGTGGCAATCTCACTGCAAGTGGTAACCACTGGTCTACACTGGAATGTGTAAGCTGGCATGCTTGATTTAAATTGTATAAACTGGTTATGGCCTTGACCCTGCTGTGAGAATTAAAAGCTCTGATCGTGCAAACCAGGGTTCTTAGAAGAATCAGATAGTAAGGAAGCTTTGCAGATAAGTACACATTTGGGCACAAGTTTTAAACAAACTCTGTGTAAAATTCCACTTTGTGCCAAGTGCCTGGAGAGTTAGATACCCATTTGTTATATATTTTCTAAAGTTGATATATTTAAAGTACTGAAACCCTTTCTTAAGATTTATATGTCCTTCCAAAGGGCACCCAATGAATAGACTAAATGCCTGGCACGCTTTCACCCTCACTCTGGCAAAGGCTATGGATAACTGGGTCCACAGTCAGAAAATGCAGCTCTCCCCCTTTTCCCAGATGAGAGTCTTAACAGTTCTCTTTAGTTTGGCAGTCGATCATTTCTATCAAGATGAAGTTGCCTTTGGCCAAGCCTCTGAGATCTCTGCAAAGCTTTTCTCAGCCACAAATCACTTCTTCATCCAGTATGTCACTTGACATCTTTGGTATTATAAATTAGTTCAAGAGGGCGGACACCCATTTCACCTCCTCACCAAGGACTCAGTTCTCATGTTTTCTGAAGTTATTTATTTTTGCTTTAGGGGACAAAGCAGTTTTACTCTCTTACTGCGCTATCAAGAGAACAAGTCCCTTTGAGCCAAACACCTGCTTTCCTTTAGAAAGAATGATGGGAAAATGCCTTTTGAAAAGCCTCTATTTAGCTACTTTCTTAATTTACAAAAAGTCTCTTATTACTCAGATCCCCAGAGGTTTAGCCAAAAAGTATAGTGGACCAAAGTAAAAAAGAAAAGGAAAAACAAAGTGCTGCCTTTCTCTTACCACAACAGGGACAAAGCCATGGCAATGTGCCCTCAAGGTTACCAGAGCTTTATTCTCTCATGGTCAAAATCTAGAAGCAAGTGGTCTTCACTAAGAAAACAATATGTTACTTGGGAGGCTTTGCTGGCCAATGCTTGCAAGTTGGGAACAATTTGAGACACGCTAAATGTTCCTTCTCCTTGCAGGCTCCAGTCCCCTCATCCATACATTTCCCCTCAAGCTGAACACAGTGTGCTTGTTAGAAAGTGCCCAGGATACTCCTGGAGACTTTGACCTGCCATGATTTCATGCTTCTGCACCATTTTCTCTTCTCTGGAAAATCAAAAGAAAACACAAAGCCTTATTATCTTAATCTTCTTATTCATATTCTTAGCTATGAGTGTTAAACACCTAAATCTTATTAAATTCCTAATTCTAATATTATTTTTTTTTTGGGAATCACACCCTCAATTCTTTTTTCTCACAGGTTTTAAGGTGACAACTAACAGAGATAACATGGCTGTTCTTAATGGCATTGCCACAATTTCTGGCTATGCCATGTCCTTCTGTCCATCTCTCTTGAGCGGTGTCTTACAGTGCCAGAGGGAAGAGCTGGTTTTGTTGATAGTGCCAGAAATTGTAAGTAACAGATCATGTTCTGTGGACTAAAGAGCACAAACACTCGAAGTATACATGCAATGGATTTGGCTACGATTTAAGTTGTTGTGACCTCAATTACTTTGTCATTATAACAGTGCATGAAGAGCTCAGTCACACACTGCAGCTGCATTGTATGGCACAAACACACAAAGGAAAAGGTATTTATTGCCACCAACTGGTTTATGCCCTTGGATCATCCTGCTTCTACTTTATTATCTTGGTCTAGTATGCACAGAACAGTGTGGTCCAGTTTGTTTCTAGTCTAACATTCTAAGGCCAGCACAGGACAGAGACATGAGTGTTGCAGTGACTCCTATGGCTGCAGTTGCTCCTGAGCTCTTCAAGCAGTGTTGTTCAGTTTTGGCCTTGGTAGATGGCCTGTGGCCCACAAGCCACAGCACAACCTTCAGTGCTGCCTTCCCACTGCTCCCTGAATCTGCCTAAAACAAGTTCTCTCCGAGGCCATGTTGCTGCATCACTGTGCTTTGCCCTCTGGGCTGCTGCGCATCCAGCTGTTGGCTGAAAAAAAGGAGGGCAGCATCACCTTCAGATTAGATTTTTTTCCATCCAAATCAATCCAGATTTGGTAATTATTTAGAAATCATAGGAATATCTATAAAGAAATTACCTTAACTAATGATGGCTAATAACTAAAATTGCCTTGTGTGCTGGGGGGTTTTCCTTGCTTGTTTTTGTTTTGTTTTCTCTTCCCATGGTAATTAGTAAATTCTAGTCAGCCCCAGAATGTGCAATATTCAGATGCAGGTCTCAGGTCAGGCTGAATGGGGGCAAGGACTGAGGTTTGGCTTTTCCTGTCACAGGCAACTCAACTACCCTAATCTGGAAACTACTGAAAACTGTGTGGGGAATTTTTCATGTTATTCCTTTGAAGAGAGTTAGAAAAAAAAGGCATGTCAGCTTTCTAAATAAAATCTACAGAGATTTTAGGAAAAGAATAATAATTTTCTGCATGGGCTGAAGATGCAGATTGACTCTAGTAGATATATTTTACAGTTTAGTGGTGAGAACAGAACAAAGTTTTCAGGGGAAAGCAGGGGCGAGAACCCCTGGCTTTCAGTGCCTTAAACTCTAAAATTCATCATTTCCAGCAGTTGGGTGGGGGCAGAGAATGAAAATACCAAAAAATCTTAAATCTTAATCTGGAATCTCTTAAAGTTGCAGTGAAGAGCCAGGAAGTATTTTATGAGTAACTGTGTATTGGCACTAAAATGAAATGTTGAGTAAAGGACAAATATTTATGACTTATATACTTTCAAGCTCAGCAGAAATGAATTTTCAGCTTGATCTCAGATATCACACTGTAGTCAAGATTATGTATACTGTAAATATCATGTATAGAATATAATGTCTCTCTTAGCTATGTACTTAGGTATTATTTCACTGGCAGCAGAGCATATTTAGAAATATTTTCTGTAATGGCCACTTTGAGATTATATGTGACTTGAAATGTGAAATACTTCAAGACACAATAGGACACTTAAATGGAAAAGCAACTGCAGAAGCATAATATAATATTTATAATAAATTGCATGCAATTTTACAGACACACCATTTCATCTCTAGTGACCAAGCGTATTTCCTCCCATTTACAAACACATTGTTGTACTAGGACAGTGTTTTGTAGTTAGTGTATCTCTTTCATGTGAATGAATAAACGAGGCTTTATAGAGAACTGCAAAATCAGTTATGTCTTAAAAAGAACAAGAGTCAGGTGCTTTTTATTCTGAATAAATATGCACTTGGCAGGTAACCTACTGGACTCTAGTTTGATACTGAATAGTAAAAGATCTGAAAGTCTGATGAAATGTGAAAAAAGTATTTACTTTTTCTTTCTCATTTTCTTTTTATTTCCTTGAAAATGTTAATTGCAGCTGGGCTAAAATTTTCTAGTGAGTGTGAGAGGGTAGTCCAGAGGCTGGATGTCTGAAATAGGAGGTAAATCTTTTGTATGTGCTTCACTTGGCAGGGGGAAGCCTGTGTACCATGGAGGCTTCCTGAATTTTGAATTCATTTTTGTTCAGGCAACATTTTCATTTGCTCTCCAGTCACTAGATTTGGTAATGACTTGCCTAAGAATGGCCTAGTACAGTTTAATTTTCAAAAATTACTACATTGAGAAAAGCAGTCATTCTCAAGAGCAAACACATAATCTCATACACGAAACACACCTTGGATTTTACTCATTTCTTACTGACATAAGGTGTAATTTAGTTGTCTGAAATGGAGTCATTCATGATGTACATCAGAAAGAGGCCCAGAAAAGCTATTTTTAACACACACACACACATACACAGAGCCAAATGACATTTAATTTTTTCACATTCACTCCCCAGTGTCGTTGTATACATCCTCAGTGGCATTATTAAGTGGAGCTTTTCAAACAGATGAAGTATGTTACTTACTGTGGCTAAACTGTAATGAAAGAAGAGATGGCTCTTTGCCAGTGAATGGTGTGTAGCTTGTAGAAGCATGTAATTACATAAATCACAAACATATGCAGAAGATGTTTTCTCTTTACATTTAACTGGTGTTGCCTGGAGTTATAGCTGCTTGCAACTCTATTTAATTACCATAATTATTTTAAATGTGTATATCTGGCAACTTTGAGCTTTATGAGAATGTTAGTCATACCTTATCTGCAAAAATCTAGAGGGTCCCATTCTTCCCCAAGGGGCTGCAGTAACCAGGTTTCTCCAGATTTCAGGCATAGGGTGGCTGCTGTGCTTATACCTTTACTTTGATTTACAGGTTTTTTAAAAACCTGAGCCTCTGAAACTAATCAGATCTTGAAATCTCAGTAGATGCTATAATTTCCTGGTAGGAAATTAAGCATTGTACATTGTTTGTTGAAAGAAAGTACCTGGAGAGGTCCTGATTAGCTTCTTTTATCTCTTAATTTGTTGACTGTGTAAACGTTGTTTGGCCAAACAGATTGACAAGTGTCTAGAAAAGGTATTGATTGTGTTAAAATGGATACTTTCTATGGGAAATGTAAAAAAACCTGACAGACTAGTTGGGATTTTCCAGTTCATTTTGTCAAGCAGTGAAACGAGTTAGAGCAAAGCATTTTTCTAAATTCTCTTGCACCAGAGCAAACCCAATTCAAATAGTTGATACTAATGGAGTTGCCCTAGGAACACTGCAGTGTAATGTAAGCTTTTGTTTCTGCTCTCATTTATGTCAGTTTTGTGTTGGCTTTGTGGCATTTGATATTGGTTGAGTTACTCATGTCTCAGATCAATAGAAATGGGAGAAGATGTGAATATTGATATATATGATGTCTAGCCAATGTAGACACACCTCAGTTTGCCCTCACTAATGTAATGTAGTGAGAATAGAATTCCTGCAGCTGAATCCATTGGAGGTGGTGAAACAGCCAGGAGTAAGAAATCTGATAGCTAAATAACCTCAGAAGGCAAAGCAAGAGGAACCATAAGCAACTGTCACACACAAATGGTGAAGAATTACTGTTACAGAATCCTTGTGCACTGAAAGACCAAGAAAGGCAGGTTTTGTGAGAAAAAAAAATCTGTTCAGCTCTCCATTTATAAAAACACATATTTATTGACAAATGAGGTCTCCCTCTGTTACAAAAACCAGTCGATCAAACATCTGAATGTAAAGATAAGTTGCAAAGGGTTCATATTACACTAAAACAAGAAATAGCTATTATTAGAAAATTAAGCAGTTTAGTCCAAGAAATCAGGTAGATATAAATAAATATACAATGGAGAACCAGGCTGAACCAACACACTTTTACTCTATTCAGTGTCAGGGAAATACGGTAATTGTTTGCACCTTGTCTCTTTTGTCAACCACTGTAGTTAACCTTGCAAGTGATGCCTCCTTAAGAGCTTTTGTAAGTCATGAGATTGTTTTTTCTTTGGTTATAATGTGACATGCCAGCTGTAGATCATATGTGCAGTTTTGTGACATGGCTTAGTCTTTTCTTCCACCACCCAAGAGGCAACATATACAAAGCAGTATTGTCAGAGATCAGTTTCTGCAATCTCTTCTGGAAAAAAAAAAAAAAAAAAGAAAGAAAGAAAAAAGAAGGGAAGCCTCTGGAATGCCAGGGAACAATGCACTTTCCACAACAGAGACAGTTTATTTAATAACCACAAATTATTTCAGGTAATTTGGCACTAATTTAATTACACCCACAAGAATGTCCTCAACAACAACAACATAAAGAAGTAACAAAAGAACCACCCCTACTACCAACCCCATCAGGATGAAATGAAGGCAGAGTTTCCATTCATTAGTTTATGATTATCTTGCTAATACCTTGTCTATCAAATCCCCATTCCGTGCTGCAGACACATGAAAGGGAAACATGTATGTGATGTTTTGAAAAGGAAGTTGATGGAAAGTGATGTTTCTCCCATGCATTAGAATGACAATGAAATCCTTCAGATGACAGCGCACACCAAAACAGACATTAAAAATGCAGGTTATGCACAGCTGAAATTAAAATCAAGCCAAGACATTGTCAGTTGATGTCTTTCATTAATCCAAAGAGCAAAATTTCCTAACTTCGAGGAGCAATTAAACTGGAATTTTTTGTAGATTTCATTCTGTTCTATTTCATTTCACATATTTCTAAATTTCTGTGTGATTGAAAGACTCTGATGGTTGCATTCACCTACCAACTCTGTAGTATCAGCATCTATACAGAGAATGATATATGCCCTGTCAGTAGGTTACAAAGCTCTTTACTGAATACCAGAAGAATGTGGGAATGGGAAATCCCCCTAGTTTTGCCTCTAGGAAGAATAAATCATGGACATTTGAAAGATTTGTTTTAAATGCTGATGCTGGAGAGCTGGTGTGAATTCCATTTAATACCATTTAATTTGGGTTCTCTCCAGCAGAGTGGAGAAAGCTCCTTCTGACCTCCCTGAAACGCTTTTACCTGCAGTTGACCATAGGTAGTGCAACAGGAAGAACAAAGCTCTTTATAAGAACGGCTTTGTACATCTCCTCATTAAAGCAATGTTCACTGTGGCTATTTTTACAAGGAGATTTTACCCTTCTGTGGACCAGGGGAGAGCCCACAAGCTCACTTTTGATATAAAGTCCCTATTTACAAATAAGAAAAGGACTTCATGCAAATTGAGTCAATATGATTATTCCTTAAATCTGAGAATCATTTTGTTTGAACTTGATCAAGGACTCCTTAAGGTAAAACAAAAATATCTGATTTCACAACAGAAAGAGACCAGAGTCATTGTTCATTATTCTCAGACTACCTACTGTCCATCTTTCCAGTTTTGTGACTGCTGGTTATTTTGGCTCTGATCATTGCATTCTCCAAAAAAATATATCTCAATATGTATTTCCTTTATCTTTGAGTGTGCTGAGTGAAATTCCATCTGTTGATTTTTTTAAATTCCTATTCTTTAAAAAAAATCTTTTTAAATTCCTTTAATTTTTTTAGATTCTTTTAAAATCCTATTCTTTAAAATTCTATTTTTAAAAATACTGTTGTTATTCCTCTATCTCTCCTGTCAGGAGATTTCTTTTTGTCATAACTGAAACGGTTGCATGACTGAGGGAGAGAGGAGAAAAATATAGATTATGTATGTTAACAATAGTAATTAGATGATAAGTGTGAGATGAAACATTAGGTCTGGAACTACCTAACTTCATTCAAACCTACCAGTTTGTCATAAAATTTGCAAAACATTTGATCCTCTTAGAAAAACATGGTAAATTCCTTATCTTAAAATTATGCCCACTCAATGACGGGACTTAGTACTTGAGACTTGAAGAAAAAGGGGCTGGATGTGATTACAAATTGAACTGTAATGCAAAATGTGCTTTTTCAGTCAAGTTTTCCAGTGATGGTTGAGGTTGGCTAACAATTTCTTTCCTGTGCACTGCCCTAAGCATCTGTTCTGTTTCTCCAGGGCATCTTGGCAAGAGACCTGAAGATATTTAAAATCCCTAATTAAAGCCAGGTATTTCACTTCACTTTTATTTTTAAAACATGAAAAAAAATTACTGAGCCAAAGTAAAAAACAAATATTTTCCATTTGCCATTCATTACAGATGTCAGACAGCCATAAATATAGAAATGGTCAGCTGCAGGTGTAATCTAGTTCTGTTGTGTAATGCACACTCTGTTCCTATAACATCACTAAAAATGGTCTGTCTGGCTAATAAATAGCACTACCATTACACAGTAAAAGGTGAAAATTAATGTGAATGCTGCTGGTGAGTTAGCTATATTAACAAGCCAATCATGTAGTATTAGCAGTTATAATGGGGAACAACATAAACTTTTAAGAGCTTGTGCAAAAGCTTTCAGTTCTTGCAATGTTGGGAGGTTAAAATGAGTGCTGTCCAGTCACTTTATTTCTTTAAATTTGGGAGGAAAGGTATGTAGGAAGTTTTAAAATAAAGTCACTGCCGTCTGCATCTAAAATAAAATAAATAAATAAATAGAGTCCAACCCACATTTATCCAGCCCACTATTGCTTCAGATGCTCTTCTGGTAAAACTCTCTTGCCTTCATCAAAGGTTCTGACCCATGTGTGATAACCTTTGATAGCCTACTGATAAAGAACTGATAACCCCTTACTGATAGCAAAATCTTTTCCACACCAGAGCAAGAAGGGAGTGCAGCCTGAAATGGCAGTGAGTAAAGGAAGGCAATAAACAAACTGAAGACTAATTGATTTCTTTACTTAGACACAGAGCTGTGTCTGTTCAACAGCCCATCTGGCCCACGTCCTCTTGCTGCTGTTGCATGGTACTTTGGGAAAAACTTAAGACCAGGTCATATAACCAGTGTTTCCTCCCTGGAGCTTCTTTCCAGATTGTGTCAACATTTGAGGGAGTTTCTGAAATAGATGTAACTTGGACATTATGGGTAATACCCAGTAACAGATCTACCATCTCCAAATTGTCTAATCCTCCTCTGAATCCAGTTTGGTTTCCAGTATCAGTACTGCAATTTAATTGTGAGCTGTGAGAAATGCAGCATGATGAGAGATACAGCCTTTGCCAGGGGGGTTCATAGGTCCCAATTGTATGTCCTGAGAGACTTGCTGTTGTGTGTAGTTCTAGAATGTATTCCTCAATATCCTGCACATCTGGGGAGAAACCACATACAGTGTGGCCCAAGATGATAAGTAGGATGATGGGAATCTGCCTGATTAGTAACATATTTTGTGGGTTGCTTATATTTGAGTCAAATGTGCTAATTCCCCTTCTCTGTCTTTCTCCCATTCTTTTAATTTTATTCTTGGCTGCAGAAAACTCACTAAAAAAAAATGTACCTTGAAAGGCAGCTTGTTATGCTTGGCAATGCTTTATTATGTTGCTGTGCCTCTGCACCATATTTGATCTGAACTTACTTTATAGTAGTGAGGAGATAAGTAGGAGATAAGTAGATTAAAAAGAAAATTAATTGGAAATATTCCTATTTCATTTATTGGCTGTTAGCACACATCAGAGGGTAAAAACTAAAAGACAAATTTCGATCAACTTTAAAAAGCAAGTCTGCTCTTAAATCTAGTGCTATGGAAAACTTCCCAATGACATTCCTAACCTGCCTGAACAAGAGCGTATGGAAGAACTGATAGTAATTTTATTCTGCTCCATACTTCTGAAATTATTGCAGTAAAAATTTTGTATCTTCCAAAGTCAAGTGCCTATGAATTTGTACCGCTACTGCATTTTTAATTGCAGTTTATCAGTACTGTGATTGGATGCATGTTGTGGTGAAGGAATTTAATTATTACTTATTTGTAAAGTGATATTAAATTCTGGTCTCAGTCAAGTTAACGTCAAAGTTGGGAGTTCAATGGAAGCTGATTAACCCTAAGAATATATTGTTATTCCTTGTCACTAACAAGCTAACAGGAAACTTCAAAAACCTTTTGTCTGCAGTCCCTCACAGCAGCTTTGAAGTGCTTTGAAGGGCGTTGCTGCCCAAGAACTGTCCACTGTAGGGTCAGAAGACATGGAAGCAGGCCAGGAACAGGGACCCAGCAAGATAGCTCCTCTTTTTCCAAGTGTGTGTTCACATGGGGTGTAATCCTTACTGTCTTTAAACAAGTGGAGGAGACAGCAGTGCCATTTTCCATGGCAGGCACAGCACTCACTAAGAAAGGTACTGTAAGCAGATCAGAATTTGCTGTCACTGGGTTTCACAGCTGGTTTGGGAAATGGCTGTGATTTTACAAGCCAGCTCCACTAAACCAGGCAAAACTGCCCTTGGTGGTCTCTGCTATTGAATTTCCATGGTTACATTTAGTATGCTCCCCCAGTGAAACCCAGTGAAATGTCGCTGCCAGGAGGTATCACCTGGGAAAGAAAGGACAGGTTGCACAAGGAGACAGGCTTAGCAGCACCCCAGAAGAGTGAGAGCCCCTATGAGCTACTGCTGCTTGAATTATCTCTGATGCCTGAGGTGAAGTGGAAGTCTTTCAAGAAAGACTGCAGGGAAATGCCCGGTTGATTTTGCAGTGCTAATGCTACCTTGAGTTAAAATATTTGATGATTACCCATCCCTGCTCAAAACACAATTATCTGTGAAATATCATTGAAGAGAATGACACAGAGCCAAACCATCTTTTGGCACTGTGAAAGATGAAGAGAGCATATCAAGGGTGCAGTAGTGATTCTCTGCCTCCTGTTGTATTCTGGCATTTGTAGCAGTCACAGAAACAATTTACTGTTCTATTTATGAAGGAAATAGCTATAAAATCATAGCTACGGTAGTTCATAATTCCTATAAAGTGTACTTAAGAGTTATCAGTGTCCTAAACAAACTTCCACTCTAGACACTGAATGCCACAAATGGTGCTTCCAAATTCACTCATCAGTTATAATTGAACTGGCAGGAAACACCCCAGAGAAAACAACATTGTTTTATCTGTATGAATTAGAAGGTGTTTTCAGAATACTGTAAGAAATAGCTGATGACTGGCTCAAAAATAAATACAAGAATTTTTGTTATGTTGAAAAGATGGCTTTTGCAAAAAAAAAAAACAAAAACAAAAAAACCCGAAAAAAACTGTGTAACTGTGTTAGACAATATCTACATGGCTAGTGAGCTAACCTGGTATTTTTCACTGAAATCCTCTCCACATTGTTCATCTTTCCACTAACTTTTCACTGTCTTTTATTTTTTTCCTCCAGGAAAAGAGCAGGAATTTAACCTAGTTTGCTACAGAGGTAAAATGAAGAAGTTTATCAAAATATCATTTTCTAAAATACATTACTGAAAATAGAAATGGAAAATAAGAAAGTGGGAGAGAGATAGGGCCATTTAAAAAGTCAGAGAGAAAAGAAAAGGAGTGATAGAAAGGTAAAGTGAAAGGAGAGGGCATGGTGAAAGAGTTGATATGCAAGTAAATGTAGTAGCAATAAAGAGAAGATTGTGAGAAATGCTGGTAACAAAGAGAAACAGATGGAAAAATAATCACAGACAGAAATTAAAGAGAAAATAAAATAATATAAAATAAAATAATAAAAGAAGGTGGAAGGAGAGCTAGACAGGAAACAGGAAAATAAGGGAAGGAAAAAAAGAGAAAAGGAAAAAAAAGTAGTATTTAATTAACATGTGTTGCTACCTTTTATCAGAAGGAAGCTGATGCAGGCCAGTCAGGCCAGTTAGGGATACAGCATGGAGCTTTTGCCTTTTTTCCTCTGATTTTTAGAAGACTCTTCAAGCTTTTTTAGCCAAGGACAAGCATAATGGGGACCAAAAGAGAATGTTTAAAACATTGCAAGTGAAATGCAGATACCAGCAGCAGCCCCTCCTGAGGAGGTCCCCATCAAGCATGGCAGGCACAGTGTAGTACTGACATCCCCAAATTGTTCTGAACTCTAACCTCTACTTCCAGCACTTGCAGTGTTTACCCTTACTGTGGTGTGTTTTACAGGAAAAGAAGCAAAAGGCCAGCTGGGGTGGTTGGGCTGCTTTGTGGGGCTGCAGAGGATTACAAACAATCCTAATACTCGATATTCTGGCTTTGCTGGCAGGACCCATCTCTGTGGTGACAAGATGTGTCAATGTGAGCCAGACAGCAAGCTATCAGATGTGAGAAGCCACTGGATAATGGACTCTTTTCCCTCCTTTTTAAAGCTCATCTTTTCATGACAGAAGTCTAGCATTGGTGTGGTCCCTACTTCAAAGTGTTTTATGTAGGCAGTTTTAATAAGCAATATTTTAAAATGTGAATTGCAAGCTCTTTAATAAGTGTGAGAAAATTTTGTGCTGAAATGTGTAACAGTGACACTCTTGCCCTGGAGTGGAGCCACCAAGAACAAATCCTGGACAAGTTTCACTGAGCATTAGTTACCTTTGACTTGCAAGGGGTAGTAGTCAGAAGAAGTTTAGTTTTTGTGGGTTCAAATGAAAAGATCTGTTTTTGTCATCCATCAAGTTTGAGAGTCTTATACCTTTCTTTCTTTTTTTTTTTTTTTTTTTTTTAATTTTGAAGGCCCACAGTTTAATTATTTAGGCTCACAGGTCCCTGCTCCAGGCTACAGCAGCCAGTGGAAGCACCAACACCAGTATCACAAAGGTAAGCCCCTGTAGTGGTAGGGGAAGTCTCCTGATTAGAACAGGGGAAATCCATAGGACACAGGAACCTCTTCTTCTTTGGGCTGAGAGAAAGTGTCCATCCACAGCATCTGAAATATTTCTGACATGCAACCCAAACATAATAAAGGTGTGAAGACTAAAAATGGGAAATACCTACCACAGCTCTGACAGCCAAAGCAAACAGAAAACAGCTGAGTAGTTATGGCTTCAAAATAGCCTGTTCCTCAGTCCTTTTTGTGTTTCACTGGCATCCTCACAGACACTGGCCCACATACTTAAAAAACCCCAAATGGGTTTTAAAATTAGGGAAAGAAGAAAAAGCAAAAAATTCTATGGGTCAGAGATTACTTCCTGGCCCTAGATTCTCTACTACCTTAACTTGTTTTCTTTTTCTTGCTGCTTTTCTCTATGTTTGTTTGATTTGGGAGGGGGAGTTGTTTTTTGTTTCAATCTTTTCCATTTTTTTCTTTCTTCAACTTTTCCAAAGTACCAAAAAAGTCAGTTTATCAATTTTTTTATACTCTTATTTTATAAACCACTCGGAGAAGCTGTAAAATTATTTTTTTTGTTGTCTTCTTAATTTAATGCTAAAAGAGAAACTATCCAGAATGAATGTGGGCAATAATGTGATTTTTCCAGCAGTCACATAATCATCAAGGAGACTATTACTGATGTTTGATTTAATAGCTCAAATTTACAGTGATGTTTATGAGAAAATCTAGACAACAAATGAATTCTGTCTTTACTACTGTCTCAACATTTCTATCAGTAATCTCTTTGCTACATTTGCATCATGGAAAAGAAGAAAGAAATTGAAGTTAAGCTGGTAACATTAATCTAGAACAGTAGAGAGATGATGCTTTTGACTTGAATAAGAAACCAAAGAGTGGTCTGCTTGGCAACCAGGTGCACATCACCCAAAATCTACCCATGTGCTCATTATTGTTGCCGAGAATTGAATGCATTAAGGAGGAAAAAGTGTTCTCTCCCAGAAGGGCTGGCAGTGCAAACACCCCAGACCTCCATCTTCTCTCCCTGGTCACATCTGCAGACCTGTGCATGGACATACCTGGCTGCTCACATTTTTTTTAGAGCCCCATGCTACATGGAAGACACTTTGCCTAAAAAATTAATTTTCAAATAATTCAGGTACCTCGTTTTTTGCATAATCCCTTTAACTCCAGGTTCAAAGGTTGCTGAGCACAGAAGCCTCTGAAAAGAAGTAATCATATTTATCTCATTGCATCTATTTAAACAAGAAAGGCACCCAGATTGCATTTGGGTGCAGGTTTAGAAATATTAAGTTTTCTTCAATTTGATTTTGCTTGGCTATACTTAACAGAATCATGCAGATTTCCCTAATTTTGAACTCTATGTGGAGCTGCAAAAATCCCTTTGCTTTAAGTTCCCTGTTCTCTCAGCCACAACCCCTTCTGGTGCATACTGGCATCTCACACCAGCAAGTACTGAACACTATGGGGCTGATCAGGAGAAGCATTCCTGCAAAAGTTTGATTTCAGGTCTTGTTGAGGACCAGTTCCTGAAAACATAAAATAATCACACATTTGACTGCTTTATTTGATCCAGACCAGGGCACAAGGGCTCAGAGATGGGCATGTCCATGCTGAGGTGACAAACATCTGCACCTGGCAATGAGGCTGGCTTCCCTCCAGGCTCCATGCTCCACTTGGCTATTTCAGGACAGGTTAGGTACCAGAGCTGGGTGGAGAGGATGGTTTATTATGTGAAAAAAAAGGTCAGAAGTTTGCCTGCTTGCTCAAACCAGCCAAATCTGGTTTTAATCTATGAAAACACACCAAAACACCCTCTTTGAGAAAAAGGTATGTTGTGTTTTCCTGACCACCGTTTTCCCTGGTGGCAAGTTTCTCATTGAAAATTATATCCACAGCTTTGTTTATGGGACTTTATAGAAGGCTTTGTATGGGTTAGAGAAGGGAGGGGAACACAGAACCCATTAAAGCACAGGAGGCTCTGTTGGTTCCCCTCCCCAGCTGCTACTAAGTTTATTTGCAGGCTGCAGCCTGGAAAAAGGGGCCGTGGCCCATCTGCAGCACATATGTGGGAATTAATCTGCAGCATAACCACCGGAGTGTGGGTCCGGCAGGCCCTGCCCTGGAACCCCCTCCACGCTGCCTTAATCGGAGCCAGCGCTGCGGGGCAGGCGGGGCGGGGGCTCCCCGAGAACCACCGGCATCCCCGTCCTCCTGCCAGAACCGTGGGCTTCCACAGCACCGGGAACCTTGTGAGGGCCCCCAAAGGGGAGAGCGTCAGCCCGGAGCGAAGCTGGCAGCACGCCGGGAGGGAGATCGGAGGGCGCAAAGCTGCGCCCGCAGCATCTCCCGTGGCTGAGCCCGCAGCATCTCCCGTGGCTGAGCCCGCAGCATCTCCCGGGGCTGAGCCCGCAGCATCTCCCGGGGCTGAGCTGCAGCATCTCCCGGGGCTGAGCTGCAGCATCTCCCGGGGCTGAGCCCGCAGCATCCCCCGGGGCTGAGCTGCAGCATCTCCCGGGGCTGAGCCCGCAGCATCCCCCGGGGCTGAGCTGCAGCATCTCCCGGGGCTGAGCTGCAGCATCTCCCGGGGCTGAGCCTGCAGCATCTCCCGGGGCTGAGCTGCAGCATCTCCCGGGGCTGAGCCGCTCCCGGTCCAGCCGCCGCGGCATCCGCACCGAGGGGTGCTGCAGAGAGAGCCCTGGGCAGAAATATCAACGCCCCGTGCTGAAACTCGGGCAGGGAAAGGAGATGGGAGTGCTTAAATCAGCTCTCGTTCCTATATCGTCTTCTGCACAGGAGGAACAAGTTAGATTCTATTTAAGCTTTAGGGCCGGCTGGTAGATGTTGGGAAGGGTTGTCTTGGAGAGGGAAGGGCAAAGACATAATCTCTTTTAAACTTCTGTTAAAGAGAAAAGGAAGGGAAAAGAAGAAGAGTAGGGAAAGGAAGAGATGATTGTAACTGTAATCAAAAGCATTTGTGAAGGGGCTCGTCCTGAGAAGAAAATACCTAGGATTTTGAGGGCTCTTAAATAATTTGCAGATATAGGAATAAACATTAAAAAAAGCAGTAATTCTATAACTTAACTAAATAACTAAACTAATGAAGGACACTCTTTTAAAATGATTGTATTTTTATAATAATTAAAAAAAAATTTTATAGGAAATGATTGTATAGGAAGTATGTGCAGTTCAAATTCCAGCAGGCAACCTAACTCTACCCTAAATGTTTTTAGACATTTTAGCAGGTTTTAAATATCCATTTCCACCTACATCTGTCTATTATTCAGCTGATGGCCCCCAGGCCCATTTGTGCCCAAAAGCTAGTCACATTTAAAGTAAGCAGTGACCTGTGAATAAAAAAATAACAAAGTCATGCGCTGAATAAGAGGTGTGATAGTGACACTGACATTAACACTAAGTTCCTTAGGGCCTCCTTTTTTCTTTTTCTTCTTCTTTTTTTTACTTCTTTTTTTTTTTTTTTTTTTTTTTTTTTTAATAAATGAGTTTTCTTTTCAATTAATTTTCTCTCCAAAAAAATTGACCAGTAATTTCCTTCGGTAAAATTCAAAGTATGTAGAAGCACTAAATTTGGCAAAGGTGTTTTGTTTTCCTTAGATCCATGCAGACATACTGAGGTCCAGTTCACAGCTGTGGGAATTGCTGCTGTGGTCTCACATACCCACAGCATTTTCCTGGGAGGGGTTAGCCCCTCTCCCACTGCTGTCTCAGTGTGTTGGTATTCTAAAGAGAACTCCACAGACACCCATTGAAAACTCCCAGATGTGGACACTGGGATGTGGCAGCTGCTGGGGACATCAGTTGCTGTTTTAGGCTGCTACAGAGAGGAGCTGGGCTTTCCAAGGTGCCAAAAGGGCTGGCTGGGAGCTCCTCTCCATCCTGCCTCCAGCTCAGTGGTTTCCTTACCACTCTCAGCTCCTCCTTGGTTCTGCCTCACCAGTTTTCCTTACCACCTTAAAAGAGAAGAACTAAGTACTTATTTAGGATGTGTATTTTTCCGAAATAGATGAAAAGGGAATGGTTTACCTTGGAGTCTGGGAGTTTGGCCCATAAATAATCATCTGTAATACCTGTCCCCTTTGCTGTAATAAACCAAGGTCTGGTCTCCTGGTCTTCAGACAGAAAACCCCCATTCACTCTGCTATTAGCCACCACCTAATTTATTTCTTTTCCATGGCTATTAGTATTGAATCAAAGTTTGTTTCTGAGGCTGAGAGGAAAGATGGTTTTAGTATTTGCTCTAATCATGTATTTTACCTCAAGCCACTGACACAAACATTTATTTGCTCAAGGATCACCAGAGAAGTGGTTGAAAAGCACCTAAAGATTTTATTTGGAATTTGATTTACATTGATGTTCAAAAATTTATCCTTTTGTCAGAAGCAGGAAAGCCTTAAAATACTGAATTGAAAATAACGCAGACAAAAGCTTTCTTATGGTGTTTACAAAAAATTTTGGTCAGGGCAAAAATTCCAGGGAAGCTGACTTCCCCCTGTAATTGTACTGCTTCTCTGCTAAATTTGGGAACTAAAAGCAAAAGAAACAGATTTTGTAGTTTTTAATTCAAAATGATCCAAAGCTAAGTAATTCAATTTTCTATTCACTATAGAGGAAAGTGCTATTAAGGTCTAGAGTTCACCTCAACCATAACTTGTGTGACAGCTGTAAGCTTATTTCTAGGATTCCACCTCAAGTAATTACTTGCTATTCGTATGATTTTTTTGTAGAGATGATGGAGTCAAAATGACTGCTTTGCTGCTGCTGTATGTACCTTGGAGCTGGATTTTTCTATGAAGTCTGTGGAAGCTTGTTACCATGTTAAATGCCCACCTTTCATTAAATCCACACCTGAAGGGTAAGTAAATGAATCCTGAATTTCACATTTGAAGGTATGTGTGCTTTTCATGGATTTATGCCAGCTAGATTTTAGATTTAAAGAAACATTGTCATAACTTTAACCACACTGTGGCTAGGCCAAACCTCAAAGATCTTGTTCCTAGGGCCACTGCCCTTTGAAGTGGCACCACTGACAGTTTTAGCTACTGTAGGTATTTATGAGGTACAAAATTATAAAGTAAACAGGCATAAAATGTTATTTTAACAGCATACAAGCATCACCAAACTGATTATATTCTTGTGTTTCAAGCATTGGTTTACTCAATTTGATTTTTGTTTTCTCTCATCTCTTCTCTTTTTTTCTTTCTCTTCTTTTCTTTTCCCATATGAACCTGTCCTGAAGGAACATAGAAGCAGTATTTGCCAACTGCAATAGGAAATCTCTAACAGCTCAGATATATATATGTTTACTATGAATTGACCTCACAGCTCTTAAGTAGTACTGTGTGTTTAGCCTGTTTACTCCCCAAAGTGGTTGGAGAATTACCTGTGCATTTTCCACACTGTTTTCAGTGTGCTGCTTTGTTTGTGGTGGTTTATTAATGATATTGTGATTTATTACTGTCACTTTATTAGATTATTTGCAAATCAGTGACAAAGCACTATGTGGATCATGCCTTGTTAGTCATAAAAGCACTCAAGAAGCCATGAAAATCAGTTAAGCTTGGGCCTATTGAATGAAAGAGCATAGTGCTCTCTATTGATCAGTAGCCTTTAGATATGTAATGAATAGTAGTACTTTTGTAGCACTGTCAGATAGTGTTTTCCTTTGCATCTGATAAATTACATTCTTTTGTACTAGTGGTTTGAGATTTGGCATAAAACATTCTTGTGTTAGTATTTCTTTCAGCTCTAGTACTTGGGTGATCTTACATGACCAAGGCAGATAAATGTTATAAGAAAAACTGATATTTGCTCTCCCAACACAGTTTTGACCATTGAGTTAACACTGATCTAACTTTCATATGTGGCAGGAGATTGAGGGCTCGATTGCAAATGGTTTGTAGAATATTTTTATAGCCTGCATGCACGATACATACAGTCTGTCTCATAGGAATACACACATGCACGCTTGGATTGTAGCTAATTTCTTTGTAAGTACAGATTTATTTCTGAATTTCTTATTGAACAGGAAAGTATATAAGATTAATTTTGCATTTGTTGTTGGTTTGAAATGTACTGTGCTTCTATTACAATATCAGTACTTGATTTCCTCCTTTCTTTGCAGCATGTACAGTCCTTTAGACTAAACCAGGGTTGAGTTGTAGGTAAAATGTTACTATTTTATTTGTATGAAGTTAAAGGCAGAGTTTTTGCTGTAGCAGGACCCAAGTTTTACATCTGTATCATTCTCTGAAGGATATCCCTATTAACACTAATATTCAGATGCTTTGGAGGTGTTCACTAGGGTGTTCCTCTGGCTTAGAGTGACTTTTTCCTTCAAATCACTCCTCTCCCTTGTAAAAAAAAATAATCAGAAGAATGAGCCCAGCAGCCTATTTTATTAACAGAACTAGGGACAATAAATTTTCAACAGCCTTTTTCTTTTTTTGTTTTTTTCCTAGATGTTTTCTAATGCTTCTTCAGCTTCCTTCAGTGTTTGCTCAGGGTATCGGTGTTTGAATTAATTTGTCTCAGATGAGCCTGATTTAGGCAATAGTAGCCAAAACCTCTGGGGACTGCTTGGCAGCACAAAAGAACAGTGACAGTAGTTTGAACATCAGCAGTGCCCTGGTGCGTAAAATGAGGAAAAGATTCCATTGAACTCAATTTAAGATTTCTTAGCTGTGTTTGCAGCTACAGGCAAAATGCCTGTCGCACTTCCAAAAAGTCACACTTCCATCTAACACTCAAAGGAGAAGCAGTGTTTGGTAAAATCCTTGTCCCAGTGTTTTTGCCTTTCATGCACAAAAGGATTCAGTTCCCTACCCCTCCTAAAGACAGCAGCTATGAAGGCTCAGAACTGAATTTTCAAAACACAATATCAATAGAAATACAGTAAGCATAGTTTTCTCTGACTGGAAAGGCTTGGGTACAAGGAAAAGGAAGCTTTTATGGGTCTTTACTTAATACTATTTTTCAGTCTCTCTGGGACGTCTGTTTTGTGACTGACTCTGGAGACTCTGGTTGTAACAGTTCTCTTCCAGCCAAACACTTCAGTGGGTTAACCAGCAGTGACAATTTTTGCATACAAATAACAACTGTTTGCTAGGGGGGATGAACTGTGTCCTGTCTGTTGGTTTAGCTACTGAATTCAGGATAGAATGCCTTCAGCTGATATTTTGACCCTTTAAGTATTTTCAGTTACTTCTGAATGAATTAATATAATTAATTCTTATATTAAGTTGATTCAAAAGCTCTCTTGGCAACACTGCAACACAGTGACCACCTAAACAGTAAATGAAAACATAGCTAAAAAGCCTCAAAGCTTAGTAACATCTGCAGTACATTAAGAAAGGTTTCAGAGCTCTAACACATGACCCAAGTGCCAGCATCCTTGCAGAATGTCTTTTACTGCAGCCTGGTTTTGCTCTGGTCTTTCTCAGAGCTGGCTTAAAGGGCAAGTAGTCTCTAAAGACCACATTAATTGACCCAACAGAATAGATTAAGGAGGGGGGAAGTGATTACCATCTCAAATCACTAATTTCTATGTAAATTTTTACATTAAATGAATCTAGATCAATGTCTGACTCATTTAATAAATGTTTCTTAGTCTAAGAAAGCAACCATAATTAAGTTATAAAATCACAGAAGTCTGGCTGAAAACTTCTAGCTACAAAATATTTGGAGGTTAAAGCAAATAATTTCTTATGATTATGTAGCAATTCTGATAAAAAGCTCTCTCTGGCTGCTATCATAAAAAGGCAGAGTCACTGCACTTTGAATGGCGTCCCATCATTTAAATCTTTAATAATAACTTCATTTTCTGTGGACAATACTGAAATATTGTCAATACCTAGATGAGTCAAATAATGATACATCCACCCAATCATATTTTGACGAAAAAGAAGAGATCATAGGATGACTTTCCATAGAAACCAGGTAAACTGGACTGAAAGACAGTTTGATCAGGAAAGCTTTCCATTCATTTGTTTGCATCTTTAAAGGTATCTGTAATCATATATCCTCACCTACTCAGAAGAATTTATTCTGTTACAATTTCAAAGAAACCATCTGTGTGCAGTCCCTCTCATTTATATGTGATATATTCACGTCGCATTTGAAGACTCGGTCCATCCATGCTGTCTAGAGACAGTGAGGGGCAATAGCAAGCAGTGGATATTATTCTGTTCCTATTGAGTAAAATCCTACTCTGTGGCCTGTCCTGCAGGAAATAATACCTAAAAAACCCAAAGGGGAAAAAAAAAAGACAAAATAAAATCCAAAATGAAAGAGTTTTCCCCTTCTTTTCTTCTGTTAAATTGTGTCTTTTTATATCCTCACTTGGCTTCCACACCCCAAGTTTAAATTTTTTACAGTGTTGTGTCTGTTGTTACCTGCTCTGTGTGACTTAGAAATTTTAGTAAAATGGAGACTCAGAAGGCTTCTTAAATGTGGGAAAGGGATGCCACCTAGCACATTGCTGGGATTTTAATAACAATAAGTAGTAGCAGGACTGACAAGAGAGATGCCTGTCTTGAACACAGCTCTGTGGCCTGTGCAGCCTGAACAGTAGAAGCTCCTAATGTAGCATTTGACTAGTTGTTAGGAGATCAATAACAGTCCAGGAAACTTACTTTATGGTTTCTCTCACTGAAAACCTGCATTTACTGACACATAGCTTAAAAAAAGAGATTTATTACTCAGCATAACATGATCTGGCACAAAAGTAGTATTTTATACTAATACACTAAATTACAGAGGTAGCATACAGTGTGTTTGATGTGTACTGAATTATATGCTTAAAGTAAAATAGAAGAAAAAATGGAATAGTGTTTCCTGAGGACCAGAAAGATGCACTTCATATTTTATATCTCGTATATTTTCTTAGTTCTTGATTTGGGGACAAATTAAGGGCCTGACAGTGTCACTCTGGGGTTAGTCAGGGCAAGACTCTCCTAAACTGCTCTGTCCTTCTGTCTCCCTTAGTCTTTGTGATTCATACAGGCTGCTTTTTATTCAGGGGTTTTCTCATACACCCGCTATGGAGAACCACCACCATCTCTAATGATGACTTTGCTAACATTATTTTTATTATTATTTCTTGCTTGCAGTAATATTGTAAAGTGAAAGTAGATTCTTGATCCACTTAGCCTCCACTTCCCCAGGACTAGTTAAAGAGAAGACTTTTATTGTTGCAGTGAAAATCTCTCAGTACCAACTACATTTGGTTAAGAAAAGAGGGCAAAAACATGAATGGAGTTGGTTTCCTTAAGCAGTTTAGCACAATGCTGATGATAGATCACAAAAACAAAAAAAGCTGCTCACCAATATTCAAGTAGATAACAAACCCACCTTGCTGAAATGGTATTCTCTTTGTATAGCAATGAGAAATAATTCCATCCATAAGACATTTGCAAGAGATATGAGACTGTAAAAGGTGTCTTGACCCTTTGAATCCAGACCTCACTGTTTTGTGATTCCATGAGTAAAATAATATGTTAATAATGCAACTTCTGCATATTCTACATGAATCCATGAAGGTTCATCTTAAAATTAGGGTTACTCTTCTTGTGGTCTATTCCAGTATGCCATTTTACTGAAGATTATATAAAATCCTTTCACTTAATTTTTGTCCCACTGAACATTTTTGTCATATTTTTTATGGTTTTCAACACAGAAAAAGAACCCCCCCAAATACAATGTAGCCATGACACAAAGTAACAGTTATGTTCTTTAGAAAAAACATTTGTGTTGTTGGCACTGGAAAGGTGAGTTCAATCTTCAGACATCCACTCCAGTATTTTAGGTAAAAACATTTTTATTAAAAGGAAAACTAGTGTTGAGTGTGTTTGGATTATTTTTGATTTTCTTTCCCAAATAGAACGTTCCAGAAAGGGGCCAAATGAGTGCTATAAATTATTTTATAAGATGACTGTAGGTTGTATATTGCAAAACAACTAAACCAAACAAACCAGAAAGCGCTGGTATTAAGCAAATGAAAAAAACATTCCAGATGGAAAAGAACTCAAGAGTCAGAGCTGCCCAGAGTCCAGAATGCTCTGTCAAAATTAGGTTATATTAGAGTAGTCTTGAAAAGGAGGTTTGGAAAAGAGGCAGAGTTACAACAGGAATTAAACTGTGTTTGACAGGCTAAATGGAATGCATTTCCTAGCTCCAAATGGCTGCACAGTACTCCTGTAATGGGTGTTTTGCTCAAAGCATAATGAGAAGAGGGAAAATTATTTCATTTATCCAGACTATAATCAATCATTTCCAGGAGATGAAGTTTTTCATTATTATCCAGCAGCAACAGGAGTTGTTAAGTATATCACTTAGATGTACAAATTGCTTTATGAAAGAAAAAAAAAGAAAAGTTATTAAAGAAATAAGATGCACAAAATTAATCTCTAAATTTTGTAACTATTCATAGTCATTCTGCTATCTTTGTGACTCAATACCTGCCTCTTTTCTTTATTACCTCTAAAGTGCCAATAGTCATAAAAGTATGAAAGCAATAGAAAAAGTGGAGCAGCCTCTGAAGAAAAGGAATCTTTTCATCTGGTAGCAGGTCCAGCCCCAAAGCCATAATGACCTTTCCTGAAACTTTTAGGACTGCAAAAGTATACTGAATTTTGCCAGATTACTTATTTCTGATGGAAATTCCCTAATGGAACTGTTGGTTTCTGGGCAATTATAGAAATTATTACATAAAATGACTGTAGGAAAATGATCAGAAATTGTTCTGCACAGCTATAATATCCAAGAATTTCTCAGTGCTTAAATTTGCGTTGTCTTATCTGTTCATGAGAATAATATCACTTCCAAATTTAAAGAGCACGGAAGCTGAATCACAGGAAAGTCAGTCTTGTTCTCATTGAATTCCACACTATAATGCCTGGAGACCGTCTTTGGTATAAAGAATGGAAGACCAAACCCAAAACAATAAGGATTTGATTTTGCTTGCCAATGTGAACTTCATTTAAAAACAAAAAAATAATGAGATAGAGAAATTATCCTTTATTTTCTAAGTGTGCTGCAATGGTCTCAAAGCCTGTTTAATCAGGAAGTACAAGAATAGATTCAGTGTTTCTATCTTTCCTAGAATCGCCAGAGTCTTGGACAGAGGAAAAGCCAGATGAGCCCAAACCAATCTCCCCGAGTGAAAAAAGAAATATTGAAAAATTCCATGAACCAAGCAAAGCCAGGAATTTAGTGGCTGCACTAATTATTAGCTTCCAGAAGTCATTTGACATCCAGGAATTTCCTACAGGCAATATTGTGCCTAAATGCAAAGCTGTGTTACTTTGCAGGCTCTCTGAAAGGCCCCTTGCACAGGCTGCTATCAGGTAAATTCGTTATCCAAGCAGCAATGGAAGGATGGAGTCTCAGCTGTGCCTTTGAGCATGCCTATACAGAGCTCTCCAGCTTTGCAGATGTCAGCAAAGTCGTCTCTTGTGACACTGTTCTACTTTCAGTGCCAAATCAATCTGTTATTTAGGAAAAGCCTGGGTGATTTAAAAAAAGTGAGTCAGTTCAGAAGCAGGCAGCTCTAAAGTGTAGGTTTAGGTATTATGTAGCTGTGTGTCAGTTTTATGGACATAATCCTTCAGTTTTAACTGAGCTTTTTAATTTCACCTAAAAGAGAAGCCAGCTGAATTCTCCCAACCCCTTTTAATTCTCATCTCTGTGTGCAGCTTCACTTAGTGTTTTTTATAACAAAAGGCTTTTAAAGTTGATAAATGGCTGCAGAGATTTTGCTTTACTTTGTTGCTTTTCTATTTATTTAACCAAGAGCAGTTCTTTTAGTCCTGACCTCAGCCTTGTCAAATAGACTGTGTTTGTCAAACTGCTCATGCTCCCATTAACTCCTAGCTGTTTCAGTTGTCAGATTTGATGAATGGCTCAAATGCTGTGAGCATCATTAAAAGCAGGGATACTGAGGAAAGTATTATGCTATACTGAGTCCAAATACACACCATAAATAGGAAAATTCCAAGCAAAGAAAATCTTTTATTGCATAAAGGAAATTGCAAGTGGTTTAAACTAATCTCTTTTAATGCCATCTTTCATATGTGCAGGAGACAAGAAAAAGCCGCTCAGGTTTCACGGTTGGTATTATCTCTTCATAGTTAAAGAACATTAGTAGCTTTATAACCTTATTTATACAAAGTTCATGCAAGTGTTTGGGTCTGCCTGGGGGAACTGGCCTGCTCAGCGCGAATAAAAGCGACAGAACAGTTCCCACAGTCTGTTCCTTCCCAAAACAGAGCCGGCTGTTTCTGTAGCTCGGCCTTGCCGCGAGTGAAACCGCGCAGAGCAGCTGCTGCTGCGGTTTGCCCTGCAGGGAAGGCTGGGCCCAGCGCTGCCCTGGGCTGTGCCCAGGCTGTGCTCAGGCTGTGCCCAGGGCCGAGCTCTGTGCCCAGACTGTGCCCAGGGCCAAGCTCTGTGCCCAGGTTGTGCCCAGGGCCGAGCTCTGTGCCCGGGGCTACCCAGGCAGTCCGGTTGCGCCCGGCTCCGCTGCCCTTTGCTGCACTGACAGCCCAGGATTAGTGCTGGGAAGTTGGGCAATGCCTTCAGCACAAAGAATAACTGTTGTTTTTGTGGGGGTTGTGGTGTTGTTCTGGATTCTGGGCTAGTTTTAACTGTTGAAGTCTACCTAAAGGCCAAAGAGCTGCTCCTTGAATATCTTCTTTTTTTTTTTTTTTTTTTTTTTTTTTTACATTCTTGAAGCAGATAAAATTTTTCCGATTAATATTTATACAGAGACACATATATATTTAGATATGAAAGTTATACACTTCTAAACTGGTGATACTCCTCTGCTTATTAAGGTCAAGACAGAGTTACCGGGGTGTTTCTTTATTAATTTTGTTTTTAAAATTTGTAATCTAAGTGCATATGCATACAGGCTGGTTCTAACACTCCCAAGTGTTACTCATGTGGAATTTTCATCATGAATAAGTACACTGCTGCAGTAGATTTTTCCTAGGCAGTGGTATAAACCATTACAATAAGGTCGGCATGCAAACCATTACAGCAGTTCTGACACAGAATCAGAAGTAGGTCATCAAAGTTTATTTTTTCCTAAACTACAGCAGCATCAATCTTCTTTCTTATTATTACAAGGTAGGAATTATTTCTTGATGTCAGGTTTTTAGGAAACACAGAGGAAGCAAACATTTCAGTTGTGTCAGAAACTGCATCAGCTAGGATTTGCCTTCAGTGAGTGTAACTCCTCCTGGCTGCTTGAGCACAAGCAATGGCAGAAATCCTCTCTCTGCTGTTAAAGCTAACTCAAACTTTAGTTTTGAGGTCATCTTTCCAAAACTAAAGTTTTGGATAGATGATGCAGGATGTCTGTTACTGAACATGTGGCACCTTACTCTAAATCAAAGATTTGCATTACAGCCACAGCATAAATCTAAAGATGTTGTGGGAAGCACTGACAGTTAATCAGTTCATGTCAGTAATTTTTCCTTTACCTAGATGCCATCAGTGGCAGAGTGCAGAGGTGAGCTCTGGGCTCCCACAACTGCCTGGGAGGGTGCAAGGGTGGGCAGTGAGAAGTCTTCTCCTGCCTGCTGTCTGCACCAGGGACATCCAAACTACCCTACAAACACAGTGGCTGAGTGATGAGAGAATTTATTATTTCCTTCCAGGTGAAAAGGTGCAGCTTTTTGTCTGGACTAGATTTCTCAGGTTTGCCTGTATTCAGATCACAGGGACTGGATGTGGACAATACAAAATTATTTTCATCCAGACAATCCATGAAATGGTATCGTTGTATATAATCATGAATGTGTGTTACTCTCCTAGGGTGTATCTGATGTTTGTTTCCTAGGGCTCTAAATATATATTTGGTTTTCTGAATAGTTCTGGGGTTTCTTTAAATCAATGGAGTTCACAGTTCTTTTGTTATTCACTGGGTGGTAATACTATTAGCAAACAAAATACTTTCATTAGGACAAATGCTTTTTGTAAGCCTCAACTTATTCTTCTTTCTGCCTGTAGCAGAAATTAAATATTTATTAGGCAAAACAAAGTAGGAAAGCTGCAATCATTCCCTAATGTGACTTCCTGCACTTTTAATCATGATTTGTTGGTGTCTCTGGATTTCTGTTACTCTCGGGAGTACTGACTTCATTTGATTTACCACATTCAAACTGAGTCTATAGGAACAAGCTCTGTATTGACTATTTCATTCTATTGGACAGAATTATAACCATCAGGATAGCTGCATCTCTGAATTAAATATAAGTACGTACATTACATACACAGGTGGGTACCAAACCCCCAATGCTCACATGCTCTCCCACTAAGGTCAGTGAGTCCAGCATTTATGAGAAAGCAGAGTTCTGCAGGTTCAGTTGGTCTCTAATGAAACATGACCTTGACCTGGGGAAATGGGATTGGAGATGTCAGTATCTACACACTTGTTAAAGCAGTGAAATAAGGAATTTGGCTCATAGTTCACTGAAAAGGCATCAGCAAGGTTAAAGCAAAACATAAAAAAAAAAACTTGTTTGCTGTGCCCCCTTGTTCAGCAAATAAATGATACTGTCAGAAGTTTTGAAGCAAGGACTTCAGCCTGTTCCTGGAAAGCATCACTGGCGAGAAAAATAATTTTCAGTAGAACTCAAGAACGGAGAGGAAAAACGTTATATATATCAGTAATAAGTTGGCCCACAGGCAGCCAAGCTAAAGAGGACTCATTTCCTATGGATTTCTGTCTCTCCTGCCTCACTGTCTGCTTCCCAGCTCTCTTCCACCTGCCCATCCTTCGTGCCTGCAGCACCTGGCAGGGAGCTCTGTGTCCGTGGCCAGGGTAGCACTGCTGTGTGTGCAGCCATCAGCTGTCCCAAATTTGCATGGGACTTGTCAGAACTTGACTCACTGAGACCTCTGCCCTTCTGTAAAAGGGAGTTAAAACTGGGGGGGAAAGAGCAAACAGATGACAGGCAAACATTCATATGACACAATTATGTTGAAACCTTGTTTCCCTAAGGAACTGTGTACTTTTAATAGTCAGTATTTTTAGAGATTGGCTATTTTGTTTATTTTAGAAAGCAAGTAGAAAGATGCACAGAAACAATCACTGAGGTGGCGCCATGTTTTCTCTGAGTAAATACCCACAAAGACATTCCACAACACACATATCCTTACATATATAACACATATCCTAACCCTGCTGCTTATACCCCTCATACCCCTGGATTAAGCTGCACGCCAGACACCGAGGGCCTGAAGTGCAGAAGCCCCATACCCAACCATCCTGCCCCCCTTGTCTGGTAGTCTCCAGGACTACTACAATTATGTCATCTAGATATGTTAATGTTTGGAAGAGAATTTGAAATTTAACAAATTACTCCCACTCAACAGAACAAAAGAACAACACCAATTTCTCCTTGACAGTGATGCTGGTGATGTCAGTAGGATTGCAGGATGTTAATTTATCCCAGCTTTTCTGAGTTGTGTGGTTCTCTTTTAATAATTGTCAGATTTCTTCTGTAATGACTGATTAATTGTAGGACTAACTCAATGCAGCTGAGATACCCTCAGTACCTTGCAGCAGAATTTTCAAAGCAAGTACACACTTTTCATTTTCTTGCCTCTGTTTTGCTAGCTTGCTTGTCACTTTACTTTGCCCATGAGTGCTTGCCTTGTGCTGTTGCCACTCAGAAAATGCTAGGGCTGGGCAGTAAATAAGGGACAAAGATAGTATCAATTTAGATAACAAGGAGGGTTTGTGTGGGGGGCTTTTATGAAAGAAACTTTGAAGAAATTTTGCATTACTTGAAATCTTCTAGCTTTTATGAAAAAATAAAAAATATATATTTTAATTTTTATAGTAATCAATTAAGCTATAAGTAGGGGGCATTTTTGCTTAGTTTTGAAATTCATAAAGGTGTGACAGAAAGGAATGATTTTCCCTGACATTAAAATATTAAATCATCACCAGAACTTGCCTCTGGACTCATAGACAATAATTTATGTCCTGTTCTCTATTTTACTTTTGTCTCACAGGCATAATGTAAGAGCCCTACTTTTGTCACAGAATATGCATCTCCAGTAGTGTGTATGTTGGACAAACTTATCTAGTAAGTTATATAGGCAACAAAGCCTTGCTGTTTAGAGCGTTCTTAGTATTTCTCCTTTCATTTTCCCTTTCCAATATATACATCCTACAAAGCTTGAAACCTTTGGAAGGGACTAGATGTAACTTAATAATTTACTAATAATTTAGAAATGTTTACTTGGACCTAAATTTTGTTCTTCCCTTTCTCTTTCTTTTTTCATTTCTAGCAGTGGCAAAAATATTGGCACTATCCCCCAGTGCCCAGAAACCATGTCACTGCAAATGGTAAATGAAGTTTAGTCCTCAGGTGTGATCTCCAACGCCCTGAGTCACTCACCAAAGTGAGTGAGGCTGAAATTCCCTCATGTTATATCTCTCTGCTGTAAGTTATGGTATTGTCTCTTTGCTACAGAAGTTTTGATTTTATTCTCTAACACTACTTCCTTCTTGTTTTTAGGTTTGTTGTCCTTCTAGTTGTGTGAATTTTCAGCCCACCCAACACTCTTCTGAGGTACCTGTTACTTGCAGCTTTTGCTTCAGCATCCTAGAAGTTCAAGAGTCTTCTTGACTTCTATATTATGGGAGTTACTGCACTCAGATAAACTGCAATTATAAAGAATAATCAGATGCTTGAAAGAATATTTCAGCTGACATCCCTCTGTGTTGTTATTTTATTTTACTATTTCTAAATATTCTGTTACGTTTCAGCTCCTATAAACTATTTAGAAGCATCCTCCAGACTAGACTTTTGTCCATATTTTAAAAAAGATAGTTTGCATGGGTTGCATGTGGTCATGGGATCACTGCTTTTGGGATGAAGACTCACTGAAGACTTAAGTGAGGCAGAGAACCTGACAGACTCACAAGGGCTTAAGGTATTCAAGTTGTTATGATCTAACTCATAACTGTCCTAAGAAGGAGTTAAGTATAACAAAGAGGTGGGAATTTCCAGGCCTGAGTTCTGCACCAGAGTTTTTAGAATCATCATAAATGCTTGTTTTTCCCAAAACACAAACACCCTTCTGACCTCTCTGATCTTCTGACATAAACTAAGAAACTTTTCATGATAATCAGTCAAGTATCAGTTCTAAAAAGCCATTGCTGTGCATTATAGGCACTTATGCACATAAGAAAACAAAACAAAACAAGCGGCCTGCCACTTTCCAGGATTAATGCTATGAAGGATTTTATGGGTGGTCCATAAGTGGACAGAATGTTGCACTAATGTGTGACTGCATGGCAATTAAGCTTAATTAGGGAAGGTTTTGAAAAAGACAATTATGGGAAAGTAAATTATGGGAATGAAAGCAACTGTGCTTTTGGAGACCACACTCTGCCGCACTGGTTCAGCAAAGAGTTGCTAAAAATGTTCCCGTTCTGTCAGGTTCTGACGCACATCCAGCACTTTGTCAAACTGAGCGTTTTTCTTGAGAAGGGGGAATCTCTTAGGAGCACATTCTTCACCCAGTCTCTGCTGAATTCACTGGTTTCATGAGCAGACAGCTGCAGTTCCAGAGTAAGAGCAGCAGCAGATGACCCTGAATCCATGGCCATCCGGTTTAGTTCAGCATTGCCTCTTTTCTGCATGGAGTAACAAAGGTAATCATCAATGTGGATTTTCATGTGTGCTCTGGGGACATTTTTTACAATTTTGTATTTTTAGTGCTTTCTCAGATTTACAGCTGAGCACCCCATATGGAACATCTGATTCTGGTTGAAGTGATTTTCTCTGTTAAGAAGCCCTCAGTATGCAGACCTGGAGCCATTTCCAGGCTTCCACACTGCATGGTTTGAGAGTATTCCATAAAACAAGCTCTTGCAAAGCAGAGGACTTTAGAGTTTCTGTGCTTGCACTGTTTCAGAGCTAGGTGCCCTACTCCAAAAAAGCTTTAAAGGAAACAAAACTCAAAATGCTGAAATCCTCAATGGAACAGATTTGCCTTTTTTCTGCTCTGGACTAAATGGTTGTTACTGCAGGCACCGTTATAGTATGCTATGTTATATTGGATTTTATTAAATGATGGAAAATAATTAAATAGAAAAGCAGAGGAAAAATGCTACACAATCTGCAGGCAGATCTTTTTTTAGCCTGAATAATGTCTGGTATTGCTTTCCACCAGAACATGGGGATGCTTTTTTTCCCTAATGAACTTTTTACATCCGAAATGAAATACTGATTCTGTGGACAATTTATTAAGAAAAGCACCAGTTTCATGAGAGGAGTTTTCAGTCCAACAGGGAATTTATATGTGGAAATCATATATGGGTATAGGGAAACACCTCATAAAAAGAATGGCTACATGGTCAGCAGCTGTAATTTATGTTCATTCTTTTTTAATAAAAAATATGTGTTCAGACCGATCTTTTATTTTTTTTATTGCAGCACAGCAAGGTGCCCTCAACTGTAGCTGTTTAACCTCCTGACTTTCTTTGGTTTGTTTTTGCAAAAAACAAAGCTAAACCTCGTACTTGTGTTTTCAGTTACGAAGCTTATTCGTATGTGAAAGGTGTGACAAGGACGCTTCTCTCCACTGAACGATATTGAAGTAAGTGTTGACAGAAACATCACACATAAAAGAGTGTTAAAATGAAAACAGAGACAAGAGGATGCTAAATAGAGAAAAGAAGCAGGATCTGGGATTTGATGGCTGACCATGAACAGCTGTGCACAGGTAATCCAGATACATGTCCTAATACCTAAACTCCCCAGTTTAGGTGTATATTTACCTGAACTACTCAGATAAAAATTTGCAAATGAGGTATATGTCCAAAAATCACAATCTTCTTCAGGCCAAATGTTGTGGAAATCTGTCAAATTAAAAATTATATTCCTAGAAAGGATGCTTCAACACAACCTCTAGATGGGATCTAATATTTACCAAAGTGCTGTATCTGAAGAGAGATCTCCTTAGCTGCAGAACCTTACAGGTCCCCTACTTGCTTCTGTCTCTGTAGCTGGAAAGTGAAGGCAATTCTAAAGAGTTGCTGGCATGTGGGGTAATGAGAAATTCCAGGGTCTGGAGGGATCTGTGGCGACAACACTTGTGAGAGAAACTGGCACAATCTCCTTGGCAGAGTTGTTACCCAGCTCCCGTAGACTCACTTTTTGGTGGTGGTGATCAGATTTTGGTGGAAGTCTGATGCAGCTGTGAAGCAGCAGGTGAACAAACCATTTCTTCACAAAAAGTCTAAACCCAGCATTTATTACTTCCTCTTAGGTCACAGAAACATCACTTGCCTTTCAGTTTGAAAATAACCACGCCCTTTTCATCCTCATCTGCCTAAAACACTCTGTTCTACATCTCTTTTGCACATGCTGTAAATCCCCTCCTCCAGCAGTATTTCTGCTGTGTTCCTGCTGGCACCATCTGCAGCAGCCAGACCTCTGGACATTCCTGGGACAGACTCAGAGGGAATTTTCTGAGTCAAATTAGTAAGGGCAAAGGTCGGTATTGCTCAGTTAATAACAAGAAAAATTCACCTGGATTAGTACTGGCTCCTTAATAGGAACCAACAGAGCATCAAGATTTGGCCGTCTATGATTTGGATACTTTCTAAATGATATTTTTATGTCAGAATGATGCCATTTTGCTTGTTGGAAGACTAGGGAAAAGCAAATTTTTACAGTTTGAGGAGAGCTGCAACAGCAGCTGGAGTTATTCTGCCTCCTCTTTCCCCACATTGCAAGCTTTCACAAAGCTTTAAATCCAGAGAAAGTGAGCTGCCAAAGAAAATACACTAGCAAAGTGGATGAGACCATTATTCCCAGTTTTCTAGGAGATATGTTTCAGTCTGTGAGTTCTGTATTTCTGCAAAAATGTTTAATATTTAGAGGTAAAGGAACTCAAGATTGCTGGTATTTTTGGAATATTTTCTAACCTGCTCTTTTTCTTTTTCTCCACACCTCCTTCCCTTTTTTGTGGCTTTCCAATGTAAGTGGCCACAGCAAACCCCAGTTTAGGATCCAGGAGGAATCCTCCACTGCCAGCCTTAGGAGAACCTAGGTGACAGCCGCCGAAATGCCTTGATCACACAGTCCCAGCACCCTGCCCTGCCAGCAGCAGAAGGAAAGTCCAGTTTCTGTTAATAAGGTGCAGAGAGTGGCCAAAATATTTTGTGAATTTTCTGGCTGAAAAGGGTAATGAAGCTACCTCTGTCTCAGTGCACTGGCACAGGAGCAAACTAAACAACTGGGAAACATGTTTCAGAGGAGAAATACAGAGCACATATTTCTTGGATTTCACACTTCCACTGGAGGCTGAGCTTTGCCTCTTTCTACCTCTTTTCCAGGCTGGCTGAACTCTTTTGCACAAAAAGTGGGAGAGATGGGGGAGGGTGAGCAAGCTTTTCTGCAGATTAGCTTCAGGCAGCTCTTGCCAGACCAAAAGTTACATTGGAAAGCATTTCTTACCAAAACAATTAATTTTTTAATATGTAAAGTAAAACCGGGAAGTTATTCCCACAAATTTGGTTTAAAATCTACCTTTCTATTAGCTTTGAGCAAAAGAAACCACACTGCTGAGAGCACAGTCAGATTCTTTGGGCTCTCTTCAAAAAGCTCGCTCTTTTTGTCATTCCTCTCTGACCTCCTCCCTGCTAGTCCCGGGATGAAAAGCAAGCCAAAGATCTGCTGAGAAATGGGCCGAGCCACTGCTGACCTTTGCAAATCCAATTTCTTCAAAGCGAGAGCTAATCGACGTGTTCCCACGCTGTGCATTGCTGAAACTTACGATGCAATTCAAGGAATGAATTCACCATGGTGCAATCTCATTTTGAATCCAGTTTTCTTGTTATGTGTCAGAGGGTGAAGGAGGCAGAGTGTGGTACAAGTTATAGAGAGCAGTCACAACTAAGATTCACATACTGTGTAAGTCTGTCTTTGAAAGATTTTGCACTTTGGATGGGCTCTTTCACTTAAAATCTAAAATACATTGGCGTTCCCCCCCCACCTTCTACCTTCCTCCCCCTCAAAAACAGAGAGACATTTCGCAGTTGTTTAAAACAAAAATAAGCTAATAAGAGTTTGCACTGAGCAATCTCCAAACAGAAAATAGGCTCTGAGGGTACTGTCTGATATGTAACTGATGTGCCTTTTGGAGAGATTTGTGTGCACAGGAGCTGTAGGTGAATGAGATTGTGCTACAGAGAAAGCTTTAAAATTCATATTCAAAATTCATATTCTCTCACTTTGCATATCTGATCTGGTATAAGCACTATTCTGATTTTACAGCAGCCAGAGTGGTCTTCTCTGTGCGAAGTTTTGCAATCTCTGCTAGGTACCGCAGCTGTACCGGCAGGATCCGTGCAGGAAAAGCACATTGGCATTCCCAACCTAAATCTTATAATCTAGTTCCAACAGGTGCCTGGAGAATGGCCCCCTCCCTGTTTCCCAGAAGGTGCTGCCATTTGTTTCCCACTCCACTGGCCAAGCCTTGGCTGAGCACAGCCCTGGGCAGCCCCTTGACCCAGCAGGGCAGCGGCAGCGCTCCACATCCTGCTGGCATGCTCCGAGCACGGCGGGTTTGCGCAACGCTGCAACTTCTTGTCTGGGGCAAAAGGGACACAAGAGGACTCTGGTTCCTCGTTTAACTACTGTGGGGCATATGCCATGGGTAGCAAATCCCAAAGAGATGCTTTCAGCAGCCAAAGAGAGCAGTTATGTCATTGCCAGCAGGGGTTGGGCTTGGTGTGCCTCCCTCGGGATGTCATCTCTCCTGCTGGGAAGTCCTGGCATGGCAGGTAGCAGCCAAGCTGCTCCACTTTTGGTGCTTGACCACAGACCTCCCAGACTGTGGGGTTCTTGGCCAGTTTGGCCATATAGTAGAACCAGAGATATCGTCATTTACTTTTTTAGCTCGTTGCCACCTTCATTGCACAAGTGTCATTCCACCATGGCTGATGTAATGGTGAGTCAAGTCCTTGGGCTAACGCACTGAACTATGCCTTGGCTGTAGACTGCAGACTTCCAGAGGAACCATCAAGGTTCTCATTTTGTATTTGTCCCTAGGAAAGCAAATGAAAATATATAATTGTTCTCAAGATTGCTGAAAGAAGCAAGTCCTTTTTTAAAATTTTATTTCTGCAGCCATGAATAGTAAATTTCCCTATTCATGACTGGTTTATAAAAGAGTTTGCGAACTAACCAGATCTGAAGAACTTTCTTTCTCAGCAAGTATTGCAGTAAGAGAATTGTTTCTGTTTTTTATTACTTTCTCAATATTTTTGTTATCCTCTTTTCCCAGACACGATTGGATTTTCCAGTCTTCTGGACATCAAAGATTTTGGAGAAGAGATTGTATAAACTGGACAGGTAATAGCTGTTACCAGATGGATTTACTGGCGAAAAGGAGGGCTAATTTGTTTTATGTGTTTCCTCCCACTGCTGGTACTTTTCATTGTGGCACACTGTTGCTGTCCTGTGACAGGGAGTGTCCTTGCACAGAGGGAGCCCTTGTCCACAGGATTGCACCTAACTTCGGGTTTCACTGTTGGTTAAAGTGACTTTTCCAAGTGCCTTCTTCAAAGCTCTTTTACCTGGTCCTCCAGTAGTTTATTAGAGAGAAAAACATGAGAGAGCAGCTCTAATATTGTTAGATAATAGCACTGATTGACAGATTTAAATTTCTAAGTTTTTTAAGTCAGAAGGAGTAGTTTCCTTCACTTCTGGATATCTCAGGACACTTACAGTTGGATTTATTTTAGTAAAATAAATGACTGAATTCCCCAAGAAAGATCACAATACCAAAGGAGAATTTCAGCTGTATCATCTCTGTTGTGCCCTTCTATTTAACATGGGAATGAATGAATGCATGAATCCTCTTTATTCTTTCATCTAGTATAAAATTCCTTGTGCAAGGAATTCCTCTTTTAAATTTCTGACTGTTTAAGAAAGGTCATAGAGGGGAAGTGGTGATTTGTACTAACTGGTAAAAGAGACTGTCTGCATGTATAGCGAGCTGATGTTTGCATATTGCTATACCAACAATATCTGATCCCATTCAGATAACAGTAAAGTACCCTACAGCCTAGACCAGGTTCAAAGAAACTCACATTGCCTGTTCTTTCTTATTTTAGGTTTGATCTACTTGCTTTTGCATTTGCATGTTGTGTTCTTAAGCACCTACCCTCGGGTTTTTCAAGCTTCAGCAAGGGAGAGCACTTTCAATATATATCATCACAGGTAAAAGGGTGCCATGTCCTATGAATATGCTGACATTCAATCTGATCTAAATTTTGAGAGGGACTGGCATCTTCTCAGTTTAGTCTCTTTCTTCCTGGGGTAGCCTAGATTAATACTTTGATCCTTTCGTTCTCTGAGCAACTTCAGAATCCATTGCCATTGCAGGAGAGGAGATTCTGCCTTCACCCAGTCTGTGAGGAAACTCAGGCCTTGGCAAAAATGCTCAGATTCTTACAGGTTTTTAACTTTTCTCTGCAGCTGCCTTGGGAGAGTTAGCTGGGGGAATATCAGTCCATGGCTGCTGGACCACTGTCAGGAGAAGGGATCCTGTCTGGAGAGATTCTGTATCCAGAAAATCATATCTAATGTGATTTTAGGCTTTAGGCCTTAATTAATTTTAAACTGTTTTTGTTTTTTAATTTCAAAACTTTTTTTTTTTTTATCTCTCATTCACTCATTGAGTACTGCTCCATATAGTTAAAGCAAATGACGAAGAAAAGAGAGGGAGTTCAACTAAAAGAGGAACTGAGCTTCTGTTCAACACTCAGAGTAATTTTTTCTGCATAACTAGTGGAGAAATTGGAACAGATCTGTCAGTTTCAAGACTAAGTTTCAAGTTCATCTTTAGTGAACATTTCGATGTCAATTAGAATCAAACTACAAAGCCAATAACAAAAATGTGGAGGAGGCTCAAGACTAGCTCAGTAATTTGCTGCATGAACAGGGAAGTGAGGTCCTTGATTCTTCTTTGAAGAAAACAAGTTTTCTGTGTGCAGTTCATACAAACAGGGAGAGAAAGAGGTTTCTGACTAATAATGAAAGGTATGGTGAAATCTAGGTTGTAGTCCCTGTTTTACAGACAGCTCTTTCCATATGCCAAGTCAGGAGCCATGCAGGTGAATTAATGTAACCCTGTTATCTCTGGGTCCCTGGGCTTGGTGCAAGCACATATGGAATTAATGTTATGGAATTACATTTAATGTTTGTACAGTGGCAAAAACTGGTGTAAACACAGCCTTTTAAAGGTGTGTTAAACAGGAAGTCTCTCTCATTCAGAAGAGGGGATATTCTTGGCAAGTCTAAGAATCAGCAGAAGCTTGTACAAGTGGTAACAACCATAACAGCCATAACAAATGGTTGCCAAGCTATGAAAGCAGCAGTTAATTCAGGTGTGGTGTCTCACAACCTGTTGTTATCTTTAAAGTGAGGTTTGTGAGCCTGTGTGCAGGCTCGTGCAGGTAGTGTACCTCAAGTTAAAGCTGTACTTCAATAAATCACAGAATGATTTCTGTTGGAAGGGACCTTAAATATCATTTTGTTCCAATGCTCCTGCCATGTGCAGGGACATCTTTCACCAGACCATGTTTCTCAAAGCCCCTTTCAGGGATGGGGAGCGAAGTATTTTTTTTTTTGCTTCACTCCACAAGCTGTTTGCACGGGATCTAAAGGGCTGTTTTCAGTGCACTATGGATAGACACTGCTGTCATAATTTTTGTTGCTTCCTTATCATGTATTTCAGGCTCTGCAGTGACAGTGATGATTAAATAAAAAAATAAGAAATCATTAGCTTAACTAAGTATTTTCCATGAAGGAACATTTATTTATGGTGACACAGAAATACCATAGCAATGTTCTGAAGCAGTACAGAAACTGTGAATTTTAATGTATGTAGCCAACAGGAGATTAAAGGTCTTTGGTTCAAGAGCTTTTACTATGAAGACATAACAATACTTTTATTTTAATGTAGTTGAATCTTCATAAAAACGTGTTAAACTGCAAATTACAGAGGAAGTGTGAAGCACAAGGCAAATTAAACTACAATAACCCTGAAAGGACAAAGTGATCCAACCAGTGATGTAGCACTTACAGGAAAAAGAATTAAGATTACTGATGGCTCAGTGCACAGAAGCAGCATTTATTATGATGGAAAAGTGTATACTGTGAATTAATTCTGTCAGTTTTGTGCTGGCCTGTTTCTCATTTTACATGGCAAATACTTTGATCCACGTTATAATGCAGGTACTTTTACAACCCTGGGAAATTTGCTGCCCCAATCTACAGATGAAATAATTTAATCATAAGTATTTCACCAGACATTTTTCAAACCAATTTAATTAGGTTTCATTGTTTACAGCCTTTGAGTATAGCATTCAGAGATAATTTAGGAGCACAACCTGCTTGTCAGCCTGAAAGAAAATGAAAAAATTGGTTAGTTGTTGTTATTTAAAACTCCAAAGTGTTCAAGCTGGAATATCTGTGGGGTTTTTTTCCTTTGAGAGAATTTATTCTTTTTATTAATTTCTCTCTGTAATCTTGCAATTCTTGCGCCTGTAAATACATATATTCTCATGTAGTTTCTGAAGGAATTATGGCATTACAGTAATTTTGAATGGATTTTGAGCTCTGCTGTATTCCACTAACATTTCAGAATTTCCAGGGGCCTCAGAAGGTTTGTTCCAGATTTATGGTGGTATAACACCAGCAGAATTCTATCCCTTTATATTTGCATTCAGTGCTAATGCATTAGTCACCCAGGTCCCTAAACAGGTTACTTATCCAGTCCACTTCTTCAGTACTGTTTTAATTGTTGCATTTATAACTTTTATAAATTTTCTATAACATTAGATGATGATAAATAGGTTTAAAGATAAGCTGAACTTTTAAAATGGAAACTGCTGACATTTTTTACTAATTTCTAGATCTGTTGTATTACCAGTACTCTTTGGGAAAGTTCTGATTTACCAAATATGATCTCATGGGATGTTTTATCTTATTGGCTTCTTGCCATCTTGCCAGAATGCAGTGTGTTCAGACACAGGGACCCAAAGTGCATGCTTCAGCATGCAGAGAAAGAGTGCAAAGCTGGTTTTCATTTTCTAGAAACAGATCCTAGTAACAGTGTTCCTCCTGCTGAATGGCTTTTTATTGTTGATTTTGTGCTTTTGATTGAGTTATGTGGGTTTATATTTTTAAGACGTGTACCATATATTCACAGGAAAAGTCCAAGTTTCAGAAGTTTTCTTAAAGTGGATTCAATGCTTTTGAAATCTTTACTGGAAACCATCATTCTCTGCCTGCTCTCAAATACAGCACTTATCTATAGCTCTGCCTGCACAACTCAGGAAAGATCCCTTACAAAACGTGGTTTTCCCCTGTTACTCAGAAGGTGCTACTCTAGAATAGAAGAGATAACCGGTTTGGTATTATACTGAGTGTTTTAAATTGCCAAAAAATCTATTTAAGAAAGTTCATCTTAAGAAATGCTATCTTGAAAATACTAACTTAGAAAATAACACCTTCTCACTAACCCCTATGAAGAATTTTTGGTTTTCAAGCATCTATGTTGTTCCGTTGAACTGACCATTCCCCTCCCATTAGTAATTTAATATCTGTATTTTTCACAGAGCAGCTCAGCAGTGTGCCAAATGTTATTAGCAGAAAGGCAAAGCAAAGAAAGATTCTGATCATAAATCAGAACTGTTTCAGTAAAAGCCTGGCTCAAATATGCACTGATTGAAGGTGAAGCTGGCAGTTTCACTTGTGGGCAGTTCATGTGAGATCCTTTAAAATTATCTGGGAAAAGGTCTGAAGATCAGCGCCTCAGTGATCTCTGCTTGTATCTGTATTTTTACATTTAGAATATATATATATTTCGAAAAATGTATATGTATATATAGAAAAATAATGTATTTTTCTCCTTGCATTTTTTCCTTTTTATTCATCTAGTTATAGCTATAAAATTAATAATTAGCAATAGATGAATATAGATACAACAATTTCTTTTCCCCCCCGTCCTTTATATTTTTGCTCTCTTTATCTCCCATAGCTTACTTGATCAGTGTTTTAGCTCTGTTGAAGGTACATAAATATTGTTGCACTCACTCCTTGGATGATTTTTCAAACCAACAACATTTGAATGACTATAAATTAAAAATCTGTTTTTGCTGAACATCTGGAGATGCACATTCTCCTAATTTGCATTTAGGTACCTCTGCTAATATTCTGGTAAGATCTGAGATAGAATTTTCATTTCCAAGGACTAGACAGTTTTCTGAAACTGACAGTGGAACACTCAGTACAACTCGGGTGATAAGGTAGCACTCAGTGAAATAGAAACCAGCATTTAACAGCTTTGCAGAAAGGATTATTTCCATGGAAGTGTTCAAACCAGATAGAACCAGGGAGTTTAGAAATTGTGTAGAAAGTCATGCCTTGAAAGGATTTGGTCACTGTCTAGGTCAAGAGTTAGATGAGGTTTAGACAAAGTTCAGGTCCTGATGCTTTGCCATCCATTGTAAAAAAACTTTATGTGAATTTGAGCATCTGATTATGCAGCTGGTACCAAATTAATTTGTTGTTAGCCTCTTTTAAGTACTGCATTTTAGAAATCTCATATTTTTCAGCCTGAATGGTGTTTCTCTGGCAGCGCTTTTTATGGGATTTTGGAACTGTGACCAACAAATAGTTTTGTTCTTGCTTCTGTAACATTTTCTGCAATTTCTGCCAAGGCATTGACATATGCGAAGAACTGTGCATTTTTTTTTTTAACTCTGTGGTTATTATATAATTTTGTAGGATTTAGTCAATACCATCAAGTACTGAGATAAAGTGATTTTCCCTGGAAGACGACCAGTATTGTGCATTGGAGGGTGAAAAGATGATATGCAGAAATACTATACTCTTGGGAATTCTCGTAATGTCAATTTCTGAGTTCTTTTACATGCTGGCTTAGGAGGTGGTTTGCTTTATGTAACAGGTTCAGTGCTCAGTGTTACCTCAGGAGTGATTCCCCTGAGCACAGCTGACTCCAGTTTGCCTCTCTTAATGTGAGGACAGTGATGGGGGTGTTATGCATGCAACACACCAGCAAAATAGTCTCTGCACCCACATGAAGTTTAGCAGAAAGAGGCTGAATTTGGCAACTTGTGTCCATCTCTTTCACTTTCATTTCTAAAACCATTTGATAAAACATATCATGTCAGGTCCCCTGAGTTTTGATAGTGATGGTTAACCTCCTAAACAGCTTGCCTTCAATGATAATTTCCCATTTAGAGTTTAATTCATGTTCAGTCAATGTATGTTTCATAGGTTGCCCTGCTGTCTGAGGAAGCTTCAGCTATTTTTTCATCCAAAAGGACACTTAACCTTACCTCCCCAGCTGGACAAAGCCAGCGATGAATAATCACTCATCACTTTTCTGAAATATCAACATTGTCTCTCCTCATGGCAGAGAATTCCAAAGTGTCCTGGAGAAAGCAGGTCGCGTGAATATCCTTGCTCTATTCCTAATTGTTTGCTCTGGCAGTTCCCAGTGAAGCAGCTGGTTATCTTTGGAAAGCTATGCTTGTTGTTTTGGGCTTGAACATCATGTGTCTTTAATTTTCAGCACTAGCCACAGGGATAAGTACACAAATATCTGCTTGAAGGCCTTTTGCCCTTGGGAACCCAATATATACTTGGCAGCCTCTCTGACAATGGGACTGAGGGGACAATCAAAGTTGACTCATTGCCTATATCCCCTCAGGGAAAAGAAAGGATAAAAATGGCAATTGCTTCTTCATTCAGTTGCCTGAGGCAAGTCTTTCCTGTTTTGTAGAGAATAATCTAATGTAATTTCTAAAAACATCTTCATTCCCTCTGTATGAAAAAATTATTCCATCCAGTATCATACAGCTAATTCTGAGGCTTGGCCTCCTCACATCCCACTGTGGTCCTGGATGGACTTCAGAATTCCATAAACCTGCACATAACCAGAAATGGACATTCACATCTTCCATTCAGTGCCTACCTCCAACAGAATCTACTGTCACATTCTTCAGCTCAGCATACAGTAAACTCTAATGAAAATGGGTTTGTACAATGCTGAAAATGGTGCTGTACAGTGAAAATGGTTTAAGCCTGCAGGTGGAGAGAACATGGATTGTGCTTTATTTTATTGTGCCCAAGCTGTTCACAGACACTGATTTCCTACTGCGTTATCATGACCAGTCTAAATGAGCATCTTGCTATGACTTCCAGTGAAGATATGCATTACTCTGTCTGTAGATATAGCTTCCCAAATATTCCCCACTTTCTATGCCACATTGAAGTGGAAAAATCATTAGTGTTGGTAACATCATGATACAAAGGGAAAGCCTGAGCTCCAATGTATGAATTAGCTAAAGATTAAACAGAGTGCCAATTGAACTGTGATCCTTTTAGAAATGTGGCTCGGCAGAGCTCCAAGCTCACATCAAGTGATGCCAAGACATTTGCTCATGTCTCCATCACACCTTATCTTAAGTGGTGAAACTGCCAGAAATCATTTTCCTTAACAGAAAAGCTACATGCCTTTTGCATGTTGCTCTTTGTTATGTAAATCTGATTCATTTATTATTTCGATTTGAAAATAGAATTCAACCCTTGTATTTTAGATCTGAAAAGCATATTTCTTTAGGACAGCTTTTCCATTTTTCTAGGAAATGCATTCCTTTTATTTTATAATCAGCTCAACTCAACACAAGAATCTTATGGAAGATTGTGACAATTATCAACTATGCAAGTCAATAATTTTATTTTCAAATCTCCAAGTTTTGCTGTTAGTCCTGAAATTCATTGCTATTCTAGGGAATATGTTTTTGAGTTGATGAGGGATTTGTGATACTACTTAAATACAAAAGGGAATTTTAGCTGGGTAAGAAGCTCTCGAAGATGAGATTATTAGCTTAACATGGATCTGAACTTTGTATTGCAAAACACTGCACAGGCTTTCAGTGATACAGATCCCATTGGAATCAGCTATTGTCTAACAGCTGAAAATAATAGGGCTCAAAATGGTTCCAATTATTCCTGATTTGAAAGGTAAGTTGGTATGGCTTTTTCGATGCTTCATTTGAAATATTCTTGTATATTGCTTAATTATATTAATATATGTATTTAATCATAGTGTCCAACACAGAGAATATGAACTTCATCTGTAAGCAAGACCCTGTCTTTACACTTTCAGGAGTGTATGCCTGAACCTGATTGTACAGTTAGCATGGGTTTTGCTTTGTAACAATTTCCTTAAGTTATAAGGACCTCGGTCTTCATTAAAGTATGATTCCATTTGCATTTTTTATGTCTGCTTCCAGTAATTTATTGGCATGCGAGAAATAAAGCTCCTAAATCAGTGTTGTATATTTTATACAGAAAAATCAGACAGAGGTGTGGGACAAGGTAAAGTTATTCTATTTCTCCTTCTTCCTTTTAGCTCTGCTCCACACTGAGGTATGGAAACCATCTTGCACAACATTACACAGACATAAGAAGGCACCCCATACTTGAGAAAGGACTGGAGTGAGAAAAACAAGTGTGATGTTAAGAGCAAAGCACAGCAGAAAATACTTTAGGAGGATCTATAAAAAGTTCAAATTGGTAAAGCATGTATGTGGGTGGGTTAGAAAGAATAAAGCATAATTAAGTTACTGAAGCCTCAGCAGGACTCTGAACATTGTTCAGTGTGCATTGCAGTTCACTTTAAAGAAATGTCAAGAATTGCCACAACCTTAGAATGGGGACTTTTTTGTAGCGTAGCATTAATTTCACCAAATACATGAAGGCTGCCCTTTCTGGGCTTTGCGTCATTGTGCTGCAGGGTACTGGGTGTATTACAGGAACACCTGAAGGCAAACGTCCCACCTTCTGCAAGCTGGTGACAGAGCAGGGCTGTCCATATTAGGCATGGCTGAAAGTCAGAGGAAACTTTGCCATCCTGCATGACAAAGGGTGCTGGGTCCCATCTTCTCCCCGCTGTGGGTATGGCCCCATCGGGGTGTCCCTGCCTGCACACTAATACCAGGAGAAGGGCGGATGGATGAGAGGAGGTAGCTTTGCCCTCTCTCCCTCTGAAGTATCAGGGAGCAGAGAAAAGCGTGGCAATCAGAGAAAAGTCTCCTTGCAGCTACTGAATAGCGTTTCTAATTGCTCTGTGATGTGAACAGCTTAGGTCCGATGCCCTTGTGCCATGAGTGACCCAGACACTGCCCTCCTGTGCTCCTCACCAACCCCTGCTTCCCCCTCAGTGACCACCACAGCAAGACCCAGGCCTGTACTTCTTTACAAAAGCCTGTGTTGTGCCTGAGGCTCACAGAAGAAAACACCACCGTGAGCTTCATAAAGCATTTTATTGGATGACAGCGCTTCTGCCATCCTGGAGCAGATCCAATCTGGGCCCAGCCATGTGAGCAGCCTGATGCACACAGTGCAGGACAGGTGGGTCTCAAAACTGAAGCCAGATAGGGAATTTGGCCCCCAGCTCAATAGGCAGCCTTTCATTTAATACTCCTTCTCACAGTTCCCAAAGCCCAAGGTCTCTGGGAGATGGTTCTGCCCCTCGTCCAGGCCCATGTCCTGCCCAAAACACCCTTGCAGGAACACTCAGGAGGCTCTGTCGTGATGGGGGACTCCTGCACCGGCAGATCAGAGCAACAGTGTGGCTGGGAAGGTCATGTACAGCAGCTATAATTGTGAAATCATGAAGAGTAATGAGGATTTTAGCTGTTATTTTGCTCATAAATACACATTCTAATGTGCAGAAAAAACACAGCGTTGAATGAAAATATTGTGATCTTCAGGGGAAAAAAAAATATTAGCCAGAAGTGTCATGCCTTTCCATATGTTCCACTTAAAAAAAAAAAAAAAAGACCTCTTTTAAAATTGCTGCCAGCCAACATTTCAGAAATATTTCCTTTGTGTTTCTGTTCAAAGTGATTTATGTCCAAGTAGTCTCTAGCTGGTTCTCAAATTGCAGTAATGATTTTTATTGTTTGTTTATAGTTTTATCTGAACATTTCTGCCTGCCATGTCATCTGTTCTGCCCAGAATAAGTGTCATTTATAGGCAACTGCTGTGCCCATGTAGAGTCCATTGTTCTGTCTTGTTTCTGACTGTTCACATATATTGGATTTAAGTTTTTTGGGGAAAAAAAAAAAAGAGAAAAAGGACAGTGTTCTCACCTTGTTGACCAAGAAAACAAGTTTTTAAGGAAATTATTCTGACAGATGTATGGTGAAGTCAGGATGCTTGGGCCAAGTGGCAATTTTTTCCATGAGAAAAATTGAAATACTTTCCCATGAAATAGGTGAGTCCAGAGCTGCGTGTCACCAGCCCAGAAGTTGTGAAGCAATTGGACTGTAAGGGAAATGCAGTTGGGCCCAGCTGTGGTAAACAAGGTCATTGTGCAGGACACTGCATGGGGAACGTGCTCCAGGGCTTCAGGACTGGACCATACAGTATCACAGAGGAGATTTAATTGAGATGTTTGAGCTGAAAAGTCTGTCTGCACACCAGGCAGCTTATTCTGCTCAGTTGAGACCCACGTGCACATTAATGGCTTGGATGTTCTTTAGGCAATTTTGCATGGGAACATGAAAGGGAGAACAGATTTAAAGCAGGAAAAGAAAAGGGGGAGAAAGAGGAACTGACAGTAAAGCAAAACATTATATTTATTGAATGAAAATTCAAGAACATAATGTAGTTCATATCAATATAAATATCTATATGACAAATTCAGCTGTCTGTTTCAGTGAAACAGCACTGTTTTCTTAAATAATAAGCTCCAACAAATACTCCAATGTTTTGAGAGAAGCTGAAAATGTCCACCATCATTATGATAAAATAAAATAGTTATCTATGTGGGTTGTCTTTTGCTTCTGTTTTTACCTTGTGGAAACAAGAGAAAAGCAGTTAAGGGACAATAAAGAAATTTTTCAAAGAGAAAAACACACAGTATGCAAAGAGTTTGTTTGATTGTTGGTTTGGGTTTGTTTTTTTTTTCTGCAAAAAGTACCTTTTCTTTAAGTGTAGGTATTTTTCTTTTCAAAAGACATCAGAGAAATTAAAACTAAAAAATATCTCATTCTCTTCTGTAGTTGGGACTCCTACAGATTCATACACATCAGCCAGCAGCCTGTTGTGATCACTGCCTCATCTGACTCAAATAAATCATCCTGTATCTTTTCACTCAGTAATTCCTTTACCAAGCTCATAACAACATACAATTAAAAGGTTGTGATCTGATAGTGTTTTCACTTATGCTGAATTCCGATTAGATCTTTAAAAACTAATCAGACCCACATTAGAGAATAAAATATCACATTAATCTTAAAGTGTAATGATACCAAAAGGATGATGAACCTAGTGCTGTCACACATTCTGAGTAAGGGATCCACCTCTTTGTGGGGGTTTTTGTGCTGGAGGGAGGGTCTTGATGGTGAATGCATGGTTAACCTTCATGGTTCTTCCCTTCACCCTCTTCTGCAGCCCTCAGTCTGCCCATAGTCAGCCCTCAGGGGATCCTCACAGGCTGTTGCACAGAGAACTGAGCAATGTGGAGCGTGTAGCTTGTAAACTTAGCATCTTTGGTTTTCTTGCAAATAATTTACTAGACATTGGAGATGCATCATGGTGAGAGAAAGAAAATGTTTTTTTTTTCTGAACAACTTTCATCCTTCATCTTCCAGACAGCTTCTCTTTTCCAGCATCACTCTGTTAAATCAAAGTCCCAAAAGCAGTTTTGTTACTGAAGGCAGGTGTGCTCAGGGGTAAAGCAAAGCCTGCAGCTCCAGCCCAATTTGTCTCACAAACAGAGCTCAGGAATGAGCAGGTTCAAGAAGCACCCCAGCTTTCAGCAGTCAAACACTGTATCCCACATGCTAATGTTAATTTTAACAGCACAGCCCTAAAATTAAATTTTCAGAAGGCACAAAGAGTACTGGGAGTGGAAAGAACAGAAGTTTTTGATGGAAGGAAATAGCATTCACACTTTGATAAGCTCCAAAAATGCCTTTTCCAAACAGAAGTGCTTTGTATTACACCATTCCTGTTGGCTGTTTGGGGGTTTTCCATCAGATGTAGGGACTTCTTGCCACAGCAATAAAGGTCAGGCACTATTGTGCCTCTTTTATGATACTGACTAGCACAAATCATGTATACAAACTCAGGAAGTATTTATTTTTGTGAAATACATACTTAAATAGTGGACTACAAATCATTTAAAGATGCCTGTGATATGAATCATGCCTCAATTTCATGGATAAGTGGAAACATTATGCAACTTACGAGTTTTTAAAGCACTAACGAATCTGAACTATACAGCAGACTGGAGCTGGACCTTTTCACCCCTTCTAATATAAGCTGTGGCTATTTAATATTCCTCACTGGGGAATAATGCTGACCTACAAGTCAACAATATATTAGGCACCAGAGCCATGAACCTAGTGAGAACATAAACTAAACTGATTTTCAATTTTGGTACATTACAAAAAGGACCATTATTGTGAGGTTAGAGATGTCAAAGTTGGTGACCTGGTATAATGAAGTATTCCCTGCCACATAGTCACACATGAAAAGTAATTGGAGGCAGTATAAACTTTTAGAGGCTTAGGACTTTTTCCCTCTTAAAGTAAATATTCTTCTCCACTCTTTTTTTTTTTTTTAATTAATTTTTTTTTTTTTTGTGATGCATCATAAAAGAAATGATGCTCCTGTAAAGTTTGCAGTTGATGGAAAAATGTGTGTTTAGGAATGAGGTCACATCTTAATGCTTGGGTTACTTCCATAAGGCACTGATGAAAAGCAAGTTGCTACCTGCCAGCTAGGAATGACATTAAAATATTATAGCAGCATGTGACCAGCTTTAGAGCTTAAAATCCTGAAAGGACAGAGACAATGTCCCCTTTGAAGAACATTCCTGAAGATCACTTTACAGTTTCTGCTAAGCTTTAAAACAGAAAGTAAACTCCTTTATGTCTAAACTGCAATGATTAAAGTTGTGTCTTCTTTGCTGCAATGTCTACATCTGAAAACCCACCTTTAAAGTGTACACAGCTCTTTTAGCTTGTCCATCAGGTATGTGTCCTAGCACTTTGTCTAGGGAATGGTCTTTTGATACTGTGGACCCCATGCTTCAGGGGTTCATTTATGGCTCCACATCCCAACTTTCTGTGCTGGATTTGACCAACTTATTTCTGATTTCCTCTACAGCATCATGTGAGTGGGCACAGCATCTCTCCCTAGGAACTAGACTGCAGAGGGCACTCCTATATAAGAAGGAATTGCAGTCTCCAGGCTCATTTACTTTTTGCCTTGAAGATTCCTTGTAATTTTTTCTCTTTTAATAATTAATGACACTATTATTGCGCTGAAAGGAAAATCTTATTATTCTTGACAATTGGTTTTGTTATGATTATTTAATTTCCCCCTCTCCCCAGGTTTATACAATTACAATGGCTGTCAGTGCTCATATCATGTTCGGGTCATCAGCCTCAGAAATTAAACATACACAGAAGTACAACCTAAAATATGCCATCCTGAGGCAAAACTTGAGCAGAGCAGCACAAGTGCATCGATGAGGACAGAGATGACCTTTGCCATGTGCCTGGGAAGCAAGAGAAATGCTGTCTGAGGCAGGTGATCTGTGGAGCAACATGAAAACCCCTTTCCTCGTGCCCCATCTCCAGGATGGTTTGTTGGAAGCATTAATTTGGTGTTGATTTCAGCTGTGACTGTGAGAACAGAGGCGGCCTCAAACAACAGTTCCTGAGCTTCCTGGGGTGGATTTCTGCCCCCTAAACTTATTGGGAGATGGGGCTGGACAAACAGGCTGCAACTCAGTGTGGCCAGAGCTCTGCAGTTTGCTGGCAATAGTGGAAGGAGTGTGTTGGGTGGGGACTATGAGTAGCAAAGAGCTGGGTTACGGCTGCCAAAATGCAAACTCCTCTCCACAGCTATGATACTGGGCCACTGAAACCCTGAGAAGCCCCAAGAGGAGGAAGAAGTGTCGTTCATGACAGCCTCACACACACACATGTACACACACTCCCCCCATTCTATCAGCTAGAGGTAAAACCTGCAGTGGCATCATCCAGCAACTCTGTCTTAAGGTTGAATATCTTAAACCTAACAGAAGTAATTCTAGAAGTTAAGATGAAGTCTGAGGAGCTCCTACATTTCAGTTTAAATGTCCTTCCATTAGCTTTGTTTAATGAGAACAAGTCTGCACTAGCCTTGGCTTCTACAGGGGGTACAGCTCACGTATCACCCAGCTGACAGCAGAAGGGTCATTTTGTTTCCTGTGGGTAGTGGAAAGTGATCTTCCTTTTCACACTTTCTTCTGGAAGCTTGTCACAGGGACAGTGTAAGATCAGGCTAATGCTGTGCCAAAGGCAGACTGAGCAAGGAGAGTGGGACCTGGCTGTTGGAGCAGCACACACTTCCCAGCTGAGCCTTGGGTCGTGTTTATTTCCAAACCAAAGACCTCACATTTCAAGTGAGAGATTTGCTCAGTAAAATGCATGCATTACATATTTCATTACCACATGCTGTATGTCTCATACAGTGGTTAAGAAATGAAGGAGTGTGGAAAGGACAGTTATTCAGGGGAGCTGCAACCATAAAGATTCCATCGAACAGGATTTTCCCTTGTTCCAAACTGTTATCTCACTAGATAAAAACTTTGTGCTTTATGATTAAGCTGATTGAGTTGGACAAGCCAGTCTGTAGCCCTAGAAGCCTGGATTTTCAAATGTGCTGAGCACTGGCAGCTGCAACCAAAATCAGTGGGGACATCTAAAGTGCAAATAATGTGGAGTTCTTTAAAAACCCAGGCCAGAGGCTGTCTGTGAAATGGGAGTAGGGATGCTACCTTGCCTCCCAGGGGTGCTGTGAACATTTGTGGCATAGCTACTTACACTAGTAAGAAGTTACACTGAAAAGTCCAATAAAAAAAGCATTTATTTTTTCAGATCAGGGTTATAAATATTAATAAAGGGCCTCAAGCCACAGAGTGAAGAGGAAACAAATATGTACACTGAATGGATAATAGATCATGCCCTTCCCTCCCAAAATAGATTAAAAATAGCATTAGGCACACCACATGAACTGAATTAATGTTGTGTAGGCCTATCTAACTCCAGAATTCCCTACAGGATTCCCCCTGAAGTAGGTGGGTGGTACTTTTTAAAAATGTGCAATATAAGTATAATAAATATGGATAAACAATATACATTTGAGTAAAGGATCTTCATAGATAGTCCTGTAAGGGGAAAGGAAGATGATTAAGGAACTGATGCATCAGATGTGCAAGGGGAGGCTGAGAGAAGTGGGACTGCTGAGCCTGGACAAGAGGAGGCTCATGGTGGGAATCTCATCAATGTGTGCAAAGTAGGGTGTAGAGGAGACAAACTCTTCTCAGTGCTGCCCATTGAAAGGAAGAGAGGTGAAAGGCACAAAGTGAAACACAGGAAATTCCATTAAAAACATTTAAGTAAAAGTTTTACTACAAGTGTGATCCAGCACTGGACAAATTTGCCTGGTGAGATGCTGAAGATATCCCTGGAGATATTCAAAATTCAACTGGACATGATCTTAAGCAACTTGTTCCCATTGACTCTTCTTATAGCAGGAGGTTGGACTAGATAATCTCCAGAGGTGCTGTCCAAACACATCCATATTGTGATAAGTGAAGAAACATTTTTTTAATTTCTTCTTTATTCACTTTCTTTGCAGAATTGATAGAATAGATTAAGTTGCCTTCTGGTTTGGGTTGGGGTTTCTGCTTTTTCCTCCTTTATCAATTTTATTTTTTTTCTTTTCGAGGATGCTGCTCTCTAATTTTAGAGGTCATTGTAATCTTCTGCCAGGTCTGCTGAGGTTGCAACCTTTATTTTTTTTGTATATTTTTTTAAATTTTTTTTTCAAAACAGAGTGCCTTACTGACAAATTCAATACAAATGAAAGATAGGCATGGATTGTAGCAGAAACTGAAATGAAAATATTCTACCTAATGTCACTGCAGAAACTGAATTTATTTCAATATACTTTTCAACTGAATAGGGAAAACACTTGTAATAGGTAAGGACTAATTTGCCCATAACTACCTATAAACTGAAGAACTGAGCAAGAATGAGAGCTGACATCCTAATGATAGTGGTAGGATGAAATTATTGTATAAGAACAGAAATTTGTAATTTAAATCTTTTGGAGGAGTGGTTTTAAGGAAATGGAAGGGGCAAAAGTGAATATCCATATAAACAATAATTTTAATTATCAGTAAATATTGCCCTGCAGCCTGCTGTTACAGCTGACATAGTTTTGTGGTGTCTTAGACGCCATGACAGTGATTTATATGCTTCTCTTCCTAAATATTAGGGAAAACTATATTCTGTTGCCTTAACATATTTCCTGCCTTTCCAGGAATAATTGTGCCTGACCTGTATATCACTTAATATTCATTTTTGATAGGTTTTCAAATTAGTATTTGACCATATAATGACTGGCATAGCATAAACTCAGCAATGTGTGATGGGAACACTTCTAAACACTTCTGTATAAAGCATGGAAATACAACAAACCATTTAAATGATTAACACAGTTACTATTACACAGACTGGAAGAGAATTAGAGAAAGATTCACAATGTTTTGTTATTGCATAGTTACTTGTATTTGGATTGTGGTAACATTCAAAAATTGTTCAACACAGCTGGAAAAAACAGGCAAGAAGAGACAGCACTGTGTCACATTGCACATGTTGTGGAAGATCTTCGAATCAGATATCAATTTTTTTCTTTCACAATTTCTCCTTTTTCTCCTCTTTAACATTATTTTTTTAACTATTTGTTCCAGTTGGCCTACACAGATATTTCTTGCTGGTTTTGGTTTTTTTTCCCTTGTAGTACTCTGAAAAATGCAACTGTCTGGTATATTTATATCATGTGAGCGTGCAATGAATGTTATTAGATCATCTTTTTTCTTCATCCAATATTCTAAGTAGAATGACTCTTCTGTGCCTTATCTGACTAGTTTAAACAATGCCCCAAGCACTGAATTTTTTATAGTGGGATCCAGGCTGATTTCCAGGTGGACCAAGTTATGTATAGTTAATGGTTGGACTCAATATTAGTGGCCTCTTCCAATCATAATGATTCCATGTCTCTATGCTGACTGGAATCCCTCACAACATTATTATGCCTGTTGACCTGTTGAATAAGATGAGAATGAATAAAAGTGAGGATTTCTTTAAGTGCCTTGAAGGTGGAAGACAAAATGGGGCACTGGCTTTGCAAAGATGAAAACATCCATTGTGCCCCAACAGAAAGACCAAGAAGCTTGAACCAGAATTTTCTTCCTTTGAAGAAATCTACTGACGAGTGTTCTAAACCTCACTTTTCCAAATTTTATGAGCTATAGCAAGGATTATTGTTTTTGGGCAAAGACTGTTTCACAAACGGAGACTTATAGGACTCACTGAAGTGTTTTGCTGACTCCTTCCAATGCCATGCTTGGCAACCCAAAACAGGATGAAAATGGCCTTTTTAGAAACAGCAGTTTAAGGACCCAAAATACAGTTTCCATCAAACATTAGTTATTTTTATGCTCAGCTGGGGATGTTTGAGCTATTTATGATATCCAGAGAGAGAAATTAATATTTCTGAATAATTTTATTACAAATTATGAGTGGGACCATACTGAGTTGTATACCATTTTCTTCTATAAAAATATTTTCCATTATATTTTGTGGGACATTTCTAATCCAAAGGATTAATGCAAAATAATCCAGACCATTATTGCAACAGTATAGAGGGAAATGGCACATAGCAGAATGATAAATGCAAACCATAGAGTACGGATTAAAATGTAGTTAATGCCTTTACTTGCTTCTAATTTTTGAATGCGGGCATGTGATACCACAGGGCTTATATAGTGCAAACAAAACTGTGTCCAATATTTCTGTCTCTTTTCCTACTATTTATTAAATTCACATGACTTGTAGACAGAATGTTAAACCTGAGAGATAGAATATGAAGAATGTCAATCTATCTCAAAAATATTTATTCTTCTAGATGGCATTGGGGGCCAGAGAGATAATATTTTTGTCAATATCATCACTTGTACTGCAAACACACTGGACAGAATGGCTGGAAGGGGGAAGCTTGGGCACTGTGCAATCACATAATAAAAACTAGTGCTTGCTGTAAAGTTTGTGTTTAAAGTAGCATCAGACAGCAAGGAGAGGGAGAGGGACACCAGGATGTGGCTGGAGAGTGAGGCATGAGAGGCTGACTACCTGGCTGGGCATGACTCAGAAAGCTGTAGCAGCAGCAGGAGCTGCTCTCTCCTAAATCTTAGCCAGTTCTTCAATAGCAGTCTCAAGTAAAAAGGACAACTGGAAGACAAATAAATTTATTTACTTTTAATCTTCCTTCCATGGCAGCTTTAACTGCTTCAATTTGAAGTTCAGATGAAGGTTGAGTCTTGTCTTATTTTATCTAAATGCGTTCATCTGTCTCATATCATGGCTTTACTCTGTTATGCATTTTAGCCTTCTGCTTTTTTTCATGTGAGGTAGTAAATACTGGCTCTTTTCAACAGCTGAAATGTCAGGACACGATCATTTTGCATGTGCTAGATAAAATCTGTGAAATGCTGCATTTCTTTCTCAGTGACCTCTGGAATGAAATCACAGTTTGTAGGGCTAGAGGACTGGAAGTGACGTCCAGGGTCACCGAACCAGTGCAGAGAGTTCAGTCCAGCACTCAGGCATCATGTTTATAATCTCTCTCACATACCCACAGACTGCTGAGGGTCTTTTGGGTTGGTTTGTCTTGCTTTATTTTTGAAAAGTTTGAACAATTCACTTCAAGCAGCCATTAGATTAGGAAACAAGTTATTGCTCTTTGGTGGAGACTGAAGCCAGCATCCTCAAACAGCAAAGAGCTTGAGGAATCCGTCATATTTTATATAGGTGATCTGGTGTGGGGATATTGTTGCTGGATTCTGCCTCTCAAATCAGTGAGTGTGGTGAGATCCTGACTCCATTATTACTCCTCATCTCAGGGATGCTGCCTACCTTATCTTTCTGTATTTCAGTTTTTCTACCTATCCCTAGGAACAGCAAATGTGGAATGCCCACAGATCTGCTTTATGTAGGAGTTGCATTCAGTGTGAGGCAGGCCAGAGCATTCCAGGCATTTTCAGCTTCTGTTATTTGTGAGTACTTTACCCTAAATTATAAAATAATCTTGATCTTGTCTTACTTTTTTTATGATCAGCATTTTAAGTTGAACAGGTCACTCCTTTCTCTACTAGGTCAAGTTCTGTGGGTTCAAGTATTTTCAGTATTTATCATGTCAGAGGATGTCAGATGCTACATTCCTCTGCACTTTTTAAATCATTGCTTCTTTCCATGAGAAAGTAAAACTTCATTAGAAACCCATTCAGGTTTACTTTCCTTTGAAAAATATGAGGCTTTTATCTTAGAAAACATTTCTTCATCCAGAGCTTACTGATATCTACCAGATCAAGTTTTAGACAAAAAAAGGAATTTTTAAAAGGGATTTAGCACTCATTAAATCTGAGATACAGTTTCTCTTTTTTGTAGGAATTGTGATATATTTTTCAACATGAGGCCCTTTTTGAATCCAATCAGGCTTTTTGGAATGTAATGGAATAATACATAACCTTCACTATAACTTCTCAATTTCTACAATATAATACATTTGCTTAAGTCTGGGAGATGAAACCAAACCAATTTATTATAGCCTGTTGATTCACACTCACATGCTGTGCAGTTCATGTGAAGGTCCCATTTACTTTTTCACATGAACTGCCACAGCATGGTTTAAATAGAGATTTCTCTAGCAGTACTGTTAAAGGTTTCTCATTAACATCATTTCTGGAGTCACTGGGCCAAGTATATCCTTAATGCAATTCCACTGATCTCAGTGGGGTTATCCTTGAGATATATTTGGTCCATTGTTTCTACAGAATCTCTTTGTTCTTTTCTGATCTCTTAAAGAATTTTGTTACTTTGAACATTTCTCACAAAACAAGTCATTATGCTGAAAAGTTTGCAACATTTTTAAGTAATTTCTCAGGTTTTCTATCCATTTGTACACAGATTTACATCATTCTATCCAATGATATACTGATTTTTTTTTATTTTATAGCATACATATATATCCTGTTTTCCAGGAATATCAATAAATTTACTACAAGTTTTTGTTCTTGTTTATATTTTTTTTAGATTCCAAATTTTCATGTGACTCCCAAAAATAACCTGAGACAGACTACAGGGATAGTTGTGATTATTTTCTGACCAACTCTGCCACCTGCAAATTTTTAAAGAAAGTAATGAGTGAGTAGTGGCAGAGTCATACCAATATATTTTTACACTGAAAACTGGGCTAGTCTGATGTTCTGTCTGAATGCTGAGTGTACCTAACTTCATTGGGGTTTTTGGGGAGCATTATTTCTATTAGGAAAAAATGTATGCAACATTAAAAAAATGTTAAATTCCATCTTTACACAGAATTTTGCATGAGTTGGATTTGTAGTTAATGTTTATTCTGTACATTATACATGTGATATACATTACTTACACTTTTCTTCAGGAGAATGAAAGTCTGGGTTAGAGAACACAGAACAACAAAATTAATTCCTCCCTGTGATAAATGGTTAGGTAAATTGAAAAAAAATCTTTTTTCAAATTCTCAAATCTCTGATTCCTTGCTGTACTTAGATCACTGCAGTTTTGCACAGACTTTTGGTGGTCTTAATCATGTATATTCATTTTTCTCAGGAAATCATGAACTTAATACAGGAAGTTCTTCATTTGCTTTTGCATTCAAAGATTCTGTCAGCTACTGCAAGGATAATGCATATAATGTATAAAAACTAAATCTGATTTTTGGCAAATACATAATCAACCAGCAGAGGAAAGTGACTTGGACAGGGACACCTGATTCCCTGTGCTCATACTTGTTGTCAAGGTCTTCTGTTTCTCCAAACTCTTAAAATAATTCAGTTCTAATGTGAGATTGAATTCTGCAGAGATCAGATGACATGCCTCAGAAAAATTAAACCACTGCCAATTAATTGCTGCTTGCACAAATAAATTTTGCATCTGGTGATAACAAAAAGTGGAAATACTGGCATGGGAAGCTCTGCTGCTAACGTGGCCTTTGCTCTACACACAACACAGACACAGACACACTCCTTCAGGAAAGTGCTGCAAGAGAAATGCACCTGTGACTTTAGCTGCAGATTTTTTTGTAAAACTTTCAGTCTCCTTGAATATGTTGTTATTAACTGTCAAAGCAGAAATGATACTGCTTCTAAGGATGTGAAAAATTCTCATTTAAAGCAAATGAGAATCAAAGCTTGTGCTCAAACTGCATGCACAGGATTGCTTTATGTTTATAGAGATATATGTGAGACAGAATGGAAAAATGTAATTTAGTTTTATTTAATGTCTCTCTCAAAATCCTGCAGACCACGATCAGATGAATTAGGTGCTGGTGAGTACAGTGACTGTGTAGGCAAACATTAACAGCCAAGCTTCAGTCAGTAACAGCCCTGCATGTTATATGATGTGTTAAGAAAGTGAATGTTAGCTAGAAACCTGGGGTTGTTCCTGTGCTCTTCCCAACAGTGCAGTGGGATCATTTATCTACAAAATGCAAGAGCTCAGATAAAGAACTGAGGGTCTCATCTGAGAGCTGAAGCCTTCAGGAAGCACCTGGTACATCACTGGAGTGTTTGTATTATTTAACAGCCCCAATCTCTGTGTGTTACTCATGTCTTCCTGGTCTGCAGGTCACTGAGACCAAATGACAACCTGCTGAACCATATTTCAACTCTGATCTTTGCACAGAATAGTCCACAAAATCTGTCCATCAACAGAATAGTCAGAAAATGAGGCAACCATTTCTTGAGCAACACCTTGCACTCCCTTCTATTAACATCAATTGATTTCACAGGGCATACATGAAGTCATGACTTTGTATCACCTAAGAGCTCATCTTGTGCAACACAGCAGATCCTCCTGAGGTTCAAACACAAGAAACAGGACACACAGTTGTGTGTGATGGAAACACACTGCTGAAAGTACCATACCATCCTTGGGATGTGCATCCTGCAAAATACAGCAGAATCACAGAGTAGAGATGCCATTTTGGCATTCTCAGAGTGCTCTAGGGGGCTGACTGCACCTCTTTGTCCACTGAGCCTCAGTGCCAGCATGTGCTGATTGGAAATTAAGATTACACAGGGCTTTTCAGAGACATAAACCTTGCATGCACATCCTGGAGGGGCCCTTCCGACTGGCAGCCATCCTTGGACTATTTTGGCAGGGTCTATATTGTGCTCCAAAATCACTCCTAGAGGCCCTCCTGAGAGCTGTGCAGCTTGGAGCTCTTGATCCTTGCAGGTTTTCCATGCTCTTCATCCACTGCAGGCTTTCAGAGAGCTCCTGAGTGCCACAGGGCCTTCACATTCTCACTGCCCTTTGGCACAAGCAGGAAAAGTCCCTTGAAAGACTTTTTTAGAGCCAAAGGAACTGACTTTTGTTAGTTCCCAAGATCTCCATTGCAAGGGCAAAACCCAAGTTTTAAGCAGGGGAGAACTTAAAACATTAATGACTATCTCATACTGGGAGCATAAGAAAACCATATAACACCTTTTTTTTTTCCACCCTTCCTTAGCTCAAGGGCCTGCCCGCAGAGTACAAAGACTTGGTCAAACCAGCTTTGTGAAGAGGAAAACCCCAAGGACTCAGACCCTCAAGGTGTACAGATCTGTACTGTGCTGTAAAAAACCCATTCAGGGCACTGATAAAATCTACTTTCCTGACAAATCAAACAAAATCAAATGAAAAATACTCCATCAGGCTTTGTCTTTAATTTAATTTAATTTTAAAAATGCTCCAATTTACAGACTCATGCATGACCATTTTAATAGCACTGGACCCACTGTTAGTTGAAAGACCCAGTTTCTTGGGTTATTTTGGTATTTTCATTCAGAATCACTAATAGTGATGAGTAACTTCCTGGATAATAAGTGCATCAGGCAATGCATGTTTTTTCTCAACCCATTAAGCTCCTAACAGGGCAGCTCCCTCTCTAGGGTTGCTGCTCTGTCCCAGGTTTTCATCTCTTCATGCAGATCTGTATAGTCTAGAGTCAAACTTTGAGCAATCAGTACCACCAGGGCAGTGTTTTTAATGAGAAAAGCAGTTAAATAAATGGAATGTCATCAAGACATACGACTGTTTTGGAGATGATGCCAAGAGTATAGCAGAAAGTTAGTTTAAGACATTACTTGCTATCCATTTATTTTTAATGCATATGAAATTATAGAAACAAAGCACTTTAATTAGCTGAAGAAATAGAAACTTTTTGCACACAGTTTCAAATCCCAGTAGTATTTCAGCCTCTTGGAGTTGTCTCTTGGACTGTAAAAGAGGGATCTGGACAGTCTCTTAAAGGCTCTGACTCTTAAATCCTCAAGTGACATGTATATATGCTTAGGGAATAGGTCAGCTTGCAGACAGAAATGTCCCAAACTTACAAAAAAAAAAAAAAAGGTGGTGGTTAGAGCAGAGCTGTGAAAGCTTTTCCCCTCAGCTGGCTGTGTTTGTGCCAAGATTCAGTGTTCACTTACACATGATGTGAAAAAAAAGTGATGTGGTTGAATATTCTTGTCACATGCTTCGGCTTTTTTTCTGTTTTTGGAAAATGCTTTTTTTCTGTGACTGTTTAGTTCAATGCATTGAACTTTCACTTCCAAACCTGCCATGCCATTTCGTCTGCAGCAGCTAGAAATTTAAAGATACATTAAGGTAATAAGAGACTGTGTTTTTCTTGTTTTTTGTCCATATGAACTTTTCCCGTTCAGAAAGAATACTTTTGCAATGCCGGTGAACATAGGTGAAGATACAGCTGGCTTTAGCTTGTTAGGAACTGCACACAGAATAACCCTCTTCTGGGTCTTCCACCTATCCTCATCTACCACCCCTTTCTTCTTTGTTGTACGTTTCTCATGTAATCAGCAGCTCAGAGCAGAGTCACAAAGTTTACTGAGCCAGAAGAGTTTTTAAAATCCTAGCTGTTATTGTATTCTTTCCCAGGTTAAATGAAGACCAGCCCTTTCCCTGGAAATCAGCCTTTGAGTTCTACTGGCAATGCACAGTTCTAAGACCACAGCTCTGCAAAACACAAGTTAGTGGTGATGGGAAGAATCACTGGAGAAACAGGAAAGTAAAAAGAGGGTTTGAATATTTGAGTCCTTAGACCTGCTCCTTTGCATTTTTCTTTGTTTCCCTGCTCTCAAGATGGGAAGTAATTTGGCTCACTGTTTTCACACTATGAACACCACTTAAATATTTAGTTTACTTTTGGAAATTTTGAAAAATGTTTTGCAAGCAGAGTAACACAGGCAACAGGACAGAGTATGTTGTGAGTCATCACTTTCATTCTCAGTCAAAGTTCTTTATTTTTCAGTTTTGTGGCATTCTAGAAGTACCCCCCATGGGAACCACACCAATGATATAATAATTGCTGTTTTCGCCCAAGAAATTTATTACCCTTCTTTGAGGGGGAACCAAAACTCTTGGTAAGCAGAAACTTTCCAGATACCCAAATTGCCCAAACTGTTTGGCTCTATGCAGCTGCAAGGAAGCTTCAGAGAAAGACAATTAAAATTATTGTATGGCAGGTACTTTCTTATTGCATTGTAATTAAATGCAGCATCTCAGCCTGGAAGCAGCTCTATAAACTAGGTAATACTGGATGAAAAATATTAAATTATTATTTTCAGCCTAGATAATTAACGTTCTTCAGTATCAGATTCCCATGAGGTGCTAAATGAAGTAATGTCTTAATTCATACTTGTGTCCTCTTTGGTTTTTGCAGTAAATTCAAAATAACTCTACAGAGACATTACAGAGTCAGATGGGTAAAAATTTAACATTTTGAAAACACCTATAGTCCCTTTGCCTGTCCACAATAATAATTTTTGAAGGAAGAGACTTGTAGAGGCTTACAGCCAACGTATCTTTTGGATAGTGAGGATATCTAGTGCTGAATGATTTTGCATATTATGACACCTGCATCTAAAACAACAGTGTTAATATTAGCAGTGCCATCCACTTCAATATAATAAATTTCTTTTTTTAATATCAATGATAAACCCATCGTTTTATAGACCTTTGGGGATAAAAAAAAAATTAAAGGCAATCTTCAGTGCTTTTTAACTGCAAACCCATTGAGAGTATAAATCGTTCCCTGCCTTTGGGGGAAAAAAAGAAAAAGGCAATTGTAGTTTTACTAGAAGAAGTCTACCCAAATTCTTTGCCTCTGGAAAAATTCTTGAAGATGATAGTATGGAGGTTATTTCAGTAACCAAGAAATGCCAGGAAAAAAATGTAAATGGATTTTATACATCCTGAATTTGAATTGCCTCAAACAATGTGACTGACAAACATTGACAGGGGAAAGAATTGAATGCAGATAAGAGTCCTGCAGAAGGTATCACACCAATTTCAATCCATAGATATACAGAGTTACAGCAAAATTCTTTCCATGTCTTGCTACAATTAGCAGAAGGATTTATTTCTCATTGAATAGGAATTTGATAAAGAATAAGAAAATAATTAGAAATTAAATGCACAGAAGGAACTTCCAAATATCCCAATTCACCAAAACCTGAATAGGTGCCAAGGCACATAAGCTTTGCAAAGTCTGACACAGTGCTTAGAGAGGCACCAAAGCCAGGCAACAGGAAATGCTGAGCACAAAATTCCAGGTTTCTCTAGAGTTATACTGCATTCATACCCCTCACCTAAGTTTGGGTGTCACTAAAAAAACAAGCAAAAAAATGTGTGAATAGGACTTTAAAGCAAGGCTTACTTGGAAAGAAAATGCTACAGGTCTTTTCCCTGCTTGGTTTAACATAAAATACTGAACTATGAATCAGAGCAGTCCAAAATATCCATTTCTCCCCTTCCAGGCAAGTTCTCTAACCTCAAGGGCAACAGTTCAGCAAGTATTTCATTATTTCATTCAAAATGGAACAGTTTCCACAGAAATATTTAGAGGCTCCTCTGATCCCAGATTTCCCCATGGCATCCTCCAGAAACTTTTGCAGAGAGATTTTTGAGCCAGAATTCTGTTGGACAAAGGGAGAAAAAAACCCAGGTTTTCCAAGTCCCAAAGGGTTGATCCAAGTGCTGAGGTGCTGGGCAAAAGCACAAATACAAGAACAAAAGCCAGTGTGCTAAAAACATTCAATAATTCCATGAATCTTCAGTTCTAAATTTTTCGTGAAACACATAACTGACTGAAATAGGGGGACCGCAGTCCCAAAGGCTCCACTGAGACTTGTTGTGGAACAGAAGTTCAAATAGAGATTGTTTTAGCTCTGCTTCCTCTTTTTTGAGGGGGAACAGGAGTGGTTGGGGGGTTTTTTTGGTTTGTTGTTACTGTTAAAGCTTTTTTTTTTTTTGTATCTCTTATTAGATACTCATCCATCACTTTGTTTTCTTCTCAGATGTTCATTTGTTACTGCACATGATTAGCATCAGACTTGTGAGTGACATCATAATTTCCAAAATTCCTTTTAGCCTCCGGTTATGATGTTTTCTAGTTTTTGAATTGCTATTTATGAAATTTTTATGATTTGGAGTCATTCTGTAAAATGTGAAAAATAGTAAAGAAATTGAGAAAAGGATTTTTGAGGGAGTTCTTGCAATACTCTTAGAGAAAAAAGAAGCCTTGCTGTGAAAACTACCAGTGGAATTGTTTATATCCAGAACATTCCTAGCAAGTCGTTGCTTCAAATGTGTTTTAAAAATTTCTCCTGGAAGACAGTCCACAACCTATTCAGAAGCTTGCCCGAGTGACAGGGAGACTAAAAATTATGGATTCTTAGAGTATGATTTCCAGAAGATACATATTCGGGCTTCTATAAAAATCACAGTGTTTGTTTCAGGTCCCACTGAGCAAGAAAGTGGTTTTACAGAATTATTGTTTTTCAAATCCCAGTTGCAAATGAGGTTCCTGCACCAAAGAATCTGCTATTGAGTTAGACTGCACATAGGCTACAGATGGAAAAACCACTTATACAAGCACCAAGTGGCAAGCAGGTGAACTGAGGGTTTGGAGCTGGCAATCAGCACCTTCATTCCTCTGATTTCTCTCTCCAATTTCTGGCTTTTGTCAGGGCCTTATGATGGGGTTGGGGAAGTTTCCTTCTTTCTGACCCTTTTTAGTGGTTCTCCTGTGGTTTGATGGGAATGTCACAAAAAAAAGTGTATTTTGAGGAAGAGACCATGGAAGAATTCTCAGCAAAACAATAATGGATGAAAATAATGGCATAAAACCACTGTTTAACTTTGCTACCACTTATCTTCTGCCATTAGAGCAGGCAACCAGTGCACCAGGAAGAGGGGAAGGCTGGAAGGAGAAGTACACAGTCAGTTCCCCTTAGTGCAGTGGGGAAGTATGCCCCAGCCTCACCACTGGGTAGAGAGGAAGGGGAAGTTCTCAAAGAATCTCTTCTGGTTTTAGGTCCTTTTTTTTTAGGTAAAAAGAAGAATTTCTGGAAGCAGGATGCTCTCCTGAGACTAGTAAGGATCAGCAGATACAGGTTTATGGAAAGAGGAATGAGACTGAGAATTCGCAGCTTTGTAAGTGTAAAAAATGTAAGATTAGTAGCTTACACATAGTAAACGGCACAGTGTGTGGAAAAGACGGAAAGGGCTTAAGAGGTCTCACAAATCACAGGAGACTGAGTAGAGATAAAGCAGGAGGGTTCAGCATGTTCTACCAAGCCCTGTATAAAATAAAAGACACAAATCTAACACAGAAGTTGAAAGTAGCTGATTTGTATAATGGAGAAAATCAAGATCACTGGATTTCAGTTTAGGTGATCTGGTGGTGCCTGTATTGTTACACACAGGACAATAAGCTGTGTGACAGCACGTGACAGTATTTTTGCATGAACCATTTTCATCCCAGGTAATTTCTTATTTAGATCTCAAAAATATGAGGGGAGTTACTGCATGTGTTTTTGTCTCAGTCCATAGAGTACTACAGTCAACAAAAGGAGCTGCTGTAGTTTGTGGGTACCAAGACAAAATTTTGGTAACTTTTTTTTTTTTTTAATTGTTATGCGACATCTTCCAGCATATATAAAGGGCTACAGTTTGTTGTCCAGCTGGAAATTTGCTCTTCTCAGCCAAAATAAAACACCTGCTCTGTCATAGCTTGACTGTGACTTTCATGGGCTGGCAACTGGGGTAACTTGCCAGGTGCAAACAGCCTGAAAGGAAAAAAACATTGTCTATGAAAAACATAATATGAATTCAGTATTGTTGCTCATGGGCTCATGTTTTGAGGGAAAAATTTGTTAATGTTAAATTTCGTTACTACTCTGCAGTTCAGAGCAGCACTTATTGCCTCCTTCACTGTACTGGTAGAGGGGTAGCACACATAAAATGTAATCCTTTTGTGTAACGTTTATTTCAATGCCATACTGAAGTTGGAGAAGGTGAGTCAACTGAAGTTTATTTGTGAGAGAAAAACCGTGTGTTCTCAAGCTTTGAACTACCTGAAAAAGATCAAAAAATGTTAAATAATTTTTAATATATATAAAATAGCATTTTATATATGCGTGAAATAGCATCAAGTTCCTAATACTCAAAAGGAGACTTTCCAGATACAGAGGAATGTTGGACAAAGGAAAACAACAAATTTCCTGACTGCTCTGTAAAATTGAAGCATGAAAGCCATTTTGGGTTGCCTAAACAATTGTAGGAATCAAATAGTCTGGAAAATATAATTTCATGTCTGACAAAGTTAGTCAAAAACTTCCTGTCATCCAAAGTGCTAAATCTTCAAGTATTGCATTTTTGTATGTGAGAATTACAAATGAAGATTTCTAAATGAAAAACTGTTTCCTCCATCCTCCTCACCCCAAAAAAAAAAAAAAAAAAAAAAAAAAAAAAAGAAAAGAAACAAACCCCCAAAAACCAACCAAAATACCCACCAAAGCTTTTACCTGGTCAATATTCAGGAGTTTTGCATTAACAATAAGATAAAGCATAAATGAATTTGTGAAATGCTTCAGTTCACTATGTTTTACCAAAAAAAAAGTTTTAAATGCTCTTCTGTATCTACTGAAGAGCACAGCCTGTCAGATCCAGCAGAACACTTGATCATATATTTAACTTCAAACATGTGAGAAGGCCTATTTTATTAGTTCTTGCATTTAACCAGAAGTAATTCTTAAAGCTAACACTTCATACAAAACTAAACTAGTTTTGTATGTCTGCATTTCAGACATATTTATGCCTTTTTCCTCCATTCAAAAAACATAACTTATTTGTGATACTCATAAGCAATTCTTCTCTTCAGTAAACAAATCTGTGACTTAAAAAATGGAACCTTGTTAAAAAAAAAAAAAAAAACCTTTTGCTAAAGAAATATCTTGAACTTGAAATTCAAGAATCTGACATATTCAATTATTTTTCTTGGGTGAACTCAAATGAAAATTTCCAGTGGGTTCTCTCAGAAAGACTTATCTTATTTGAAGCCTTTTTAATTGTAGAATTTCTTGTTCTTAGTAAACTGTATAAATTACTCTTTCTTGAAATGTGTTTTTCAAAATAATATGGTTAAATACAGACCAGCAATTTCCCTTCTCAGTTCTTCTCAGTTGTTCCTGATAGCTACAAGCAGTAGTTTCTTGGGTGTACAAAACACAGTCTGTTGCAACCACTCTTGAGCAACACGAGCCATACTAAAATGGGCACTAAATATACTGACAGCACAAAAATTTTAAAAATAAATAGAAAAAATAAAGAAAAACCAGTCATTCACAAGTAGATTAAATCTTAATCTAGTTATCCAGAAGAAAAATAATTATTTTTATGGTAAAATTAGTAGCTTTGAATATTGTATGGTTGAAAATAGAACAAGAAAAAATGTTTAAAGGCACTCTCTTCTGTCATTGTTTGGCTTCATCTGTTTCTGACCCCCCATGGTGTAATATCATATTCCAGGAAAACAGTTGTTTTCACTCTTTCCACTTGCTCCAATATTCCCATACTTCTGATATTTTGTTTCCATCTGATGCAAGAAAGAAAAAAAAATAATAAGAGGGGGGAAAAAACAATTACTCACATCTAAAATTATACCAGCAAGGAACTAACAATTAAGCAAGAAAAGCCTTGGTTGTCCAGCATTGAACCCTTACCTTCAGACTGCTGGACACATGTAAGGGGGGAAAAGGAAGCCTTCTACACCCCTCTCAGAATACTGAGGCAAATTCTTGGTTTGACACATGCACTGCAAATTCCTCTGATCCCCTGAATGCTACCAAGACTGTCAGTCAGGCTGTGTCTCCTCTTAGGGTCTTATCCCAACCTTTTTTTAGGACTGCCATAAGCACTACAAGGAAAGAGTTCCCTTGGATCTATCTTTGGTTCAGATAGATCATGGCATACAGATCTTAAATTGCTTTTGTGAAGGAGTTGGTAGTTGGTGCTGTTTGGAGACTAGTTGCCAATTTGTTTTAATGAGATTAGCTTAATCCTTATAGTCAGAAAGTGAGCAAAAGATCAATGTCAACTTCAACAAATAAAAAATAAATTACTAAAAGTGTGAGTTAGTTCTCGTGCCTCCACTTTCTCTGAAAAAAAAAAAAAAAAAAAAAAAAACAACCCCAAAGGATGATACTGACTAAAAAAAGGCAAGAACCTGAAACAAAAAGAGGAGAAAAATATTTTATTTAACTTCTGGATTCAGCATTTTAGAGGAGCATTCTGCACTTACAAAATTTTTCTGCAATTACAGAATCTATAAATTTGCTTTCCCATTTTAAGGAAAAATGAGATGATCGTTACAGCCTAAAAACAGTCATGAGACTCAGGTGAAGCAGAACCAGAGTCACATGCATGATAAACAACTCTTCCTCAGACAAATGGAAACTCCCAAGATCCCCACTAGAGGAGAGACAAGAAGTCTGTGTGAGTTGTGGTCTGACTGGGGAATTTGGACACAAATAGTTTGTCCTGTACTTATACAAGAGGTTAATCAGAAGACCATTTGGGAGCCTGTAGCTTCAAATACTAAAACATGCAGCATTCAGTAAAAAAAAAAAAAAAAAAAAAAAAAAAAGAGTAAAATTATGAGAGAAGGACAGAAGAAAAAAGCTGTACATCTGCTCTTAGGGAATACCACATTCCCAAGTAGATTAAACATGCTAAACTGGGATATTTGCTTTTAGTTTAGCTTGGTGTTGTACTTAAGGAGTAGACAGATCAAAGTATTCTCTCTGAAGACTTTTGGCTTTCTAAAGCCTGTGCTGACATGTGGCACACCTGGAACAAGGTTGTAGTTACATGTTCAAGTAGCCTGCTTGGAACTAGAGGTATTTCAGTGTGTAATCCAGGGCTCAGGGAATTTTCCTCCATGGAAAAGGGGATTGGGGTGTGAGCCCTTGTGCACCTACAAGTTACCGCACAAATATTTATCCTTCCCAAATTGGATTGGTTGTTCTTTAAATAAGGCAACACCATACCTCCATGTCTGTACAAAAGTAATTATTCCATCTGAAAAAGAAAATTAAATAAACCCTTTGTTACAGCTGTACAGACAAAGCCAGTTTTTATAGATCAGCCTTACTCAAAAAGAAGCAGGGCTGACAACACTTCAACATTTTGCAAACCAGAAATCTTCTATTTGGAATTTTTTTCTTGGATTGATTTTTGTTTTGGAACTTCTCTAAACACTATTTAACTTCAAAAATATCCTGCCCAAGCTGTACCATATGACATGTTGTGAACACAGAATCTACAAGAGCTGCTTTCATTCTAAAAGTCAGGCGCTTTTATTTAGCAGGGCAGACTTACAGATGTTTCAGTAGATCTAACACCAAGGAAAAAAAAAAGATTAGACAATGTGAGCCATGGTAAATTCTAAATAGGCTTTCTGTTTGCACCTCTAATTCATAAAGCCTTGAGTTTTCACACGGCATTGAGGTAATGCTGTGCTAACAGAAAATAAACTCTGGTTTATAAACTGCACAGAATTGTGAGAGGGATGTTAGAAAAAAAGAGGATGTTAAAAAAAAAATGAAGCAGTAACTAATCATAGAAAAGAGCTCAAACAAAGACCTCTTTTCCATAAAGGCCCCAAAGAACTTTTACAGTATCATCACTTTGTGGGGTGTCAAACAGGGCAGTTCTGTTGTGGTTAAAAATCATGTCCTCTTCATAATCTTATCCATGCTTCAAGTAAAAGGGGCCCTGTGTCAAAATCTTCCAGATAATGGTTCTGGCTGACTGCAGATTTGGGTTTGCTGACTTCCAAGGTGCTGGCATCCCTTTAACCTGCCTATGGGCAGCATCACCAAAACCCAAACTGCCTTTGTCCAAACTGTGTTCCAAGGTACAACCTCATCTCCAGAGGCTGAAGTGAGTGGGGAGCTCAGCAAGCTGCCTTGCCCTTAGGAGCCTTTTCTTACATGGGGACTGTGTATCTGAGGTACTGTGCACCTTGAATTTTTTTTTTTTTTTTGTGCGGCATACATGGGAGCACCGTGAGCCCAGCCAGCAGCCTCCCAGGTTACAGCACAGGGATAAATAGCTGCAGAGCATCCTCTGCTTTTACTTTAACCAGAACTATTTACAGAGCCAATATACTTTGTAAAAACAATAAGCCCCATGGAAAACCTTACTTTTCTGCCCCCAGTGAAATATTTCCACAGTTAGTGTCTATCTATCATGCATCAGTTCTATCCAGAGGTTAAAATGGGTGGTCAGGTAGGCGGTCTTGGTTTTGTGGTATTATGAAGTTTTCACCCTGAATCCACAGTGACTGTGCTGACATTTTTAGAGAGGTGTAAAAATTGTGTCAGATTACTGGTTTTTTTCAGCTCTTTATTCTTGTCACCTAAGAAGCTTCCAAGATAAATTTACATTTTGACCCTAATCCTTCTTTCAGACCATTTGGGCTGCTGCTGCCATACCTTACAGTTTATTCATTTTACACCCTACCTTTTTTGGGGGGCAGGGAAAATGTAGGATTATTACACATTAGAAATTCCAATGGCCAGTCCCTTAGTAACCCACATAGTCTCAGCTCTGTAATTAAAAGTAGAATAAAGTATCAGGAGTATCCTTGGGTACCGTTCGATTCTCAAAATTCAGTCACATATTGGTATGCATCATTGAACACTTGGACATAAATTTCTTTTCAAATTTTGAACAAACATCACTGCCCATGAAATTTCAGTGCAGTTGCTTGAAAAAAAAACAACTCCTACCCACTTTATCACATCATATAAGCAGCAATATTACCTTCCATATTTTTGAAGCCCTGGGATATTTTAGCCAGAAGGAATTTGCTTATTTCTCCTGAGGCTGATACAGTATCAAATTTACCATCAAAGGATTCCATCAAAAGGTTTTATTTTTTCAAAGAAGTTGTATAAAGAACCAGTAACAAATTTTCACTATTTCTGGCTTCACTCTTCCATATAAATTGATGTATTTCCCACTCAGTGACAGGTTATCCAGCTGCCAAAGCTTTAAGCATAAATAAAACCTTTCTGAAACTGAGACATCTCAGGACCAAAGTACCTGACTGATAATGAATTCTTTTTAACACAGTACAGTAGGATTTGTAATGCTCCATTCACTAGTGGTCAGAGAAATTATAAAACATTCTTATCCACAACTAGTTAGATGAATACAATGATATAAAGTGCATACTTACAAAATAAATGCATTGTATGGAGTGGGTTTTCTAAACAGCTCTATTAAAAAAGTCAAAAGTTAGAAAAGTACTTGATGGGGAATAAATTATATCACCAATTTATCTTCAAGAGAAAAGATTGTTTCCCAGGAAGTCTTGAAGTCTTTGTTTGCTTCAGTGGGAAATGTATTTAAAAAAAGACAATGGATAGTGTCTTCTAGGCATGAAAACACCTGATTAAATTAGTTAAACCATCCTACTTGTACAAAAACTTGATACAGTCCCCATCAAAGTAGTATAAAATATTTGGGGACTTGATATAAAATATATTTTGCATAGTTTCTTTTCAAATGTTTCTTCATGCCATCCACCAAACACAGCCTTATCTTTTAAATTCTGTAGGACTGTTCAAAACTATGCATTTTCTGTTCAGGGCTACAGGGTCTTTATCATCAATGTTATTGATTTGCATCATAATGGCCAGTTGTATATAATTCCCTTTTTAAAGAAATTTTCTTCACTTCCTAAGACTTGTGCTCTTATTAAACTGGCCGAGTAGTGCTGAGTACTTGCAGATTCTTCTAAATTAATTGAAGAAATAGGTAGAATTTGCTCTGACAAGAGCTCCATGCACGATGCTCTGTGAGGCACAGATGCAAAATCCACCAAATAAACACACCTGATTAAGCCTTTGCTGCATTTGCCTTTATAACTAGCTCTGTTTCCTGTGTTATGTAAAAATATCACTGGCACTCATTGGGAACTCATTATGATTAAAGTAACAGAAAAATAAATACAAATGAAACCACAATTTCAACCATCACTTTGTTGCCAGCATAATGTTTCTTAGGAATGTAGAGAAAATAATGATACTTTTTATTATATCTTAAACACCCTTCTTAGAAGTGCTACTTTATCTCTCTACAACTGGTTTACAAGTTTACTTCAAGTTGAAAATGCCAGACAATCTGCTTAATGAAAAAAATCTAATTTTTATTTTTTGCTATTGAATTTTTATAGGAGTTTAAGCTACTCTACTGAATGTACATATATTTATCCTCTGTAAGTGCATGTTGTAGGCAGATATGAAAACAGGAGGTGTCCACCATTGTTGTGGACATTGTGACACACATTTAAGCTGCACAGACGACCATGACACAGAAGGATTTGAACTCACTAGTTCCACATGGAAAACCAGTTTGGCAGTGACAGCAGAGAGCTGTACTAAAGCTAATTATAAAATTTTAGAAGCTGCAAGAGCTCTCTCCCACTTCAAGGCAAATGTAGTTTGCCTTGAACTCAACCAGATGGAAGCAGTGTCTCATACATACAAATCTGCTCTGTGAAGGAAGTCCAACTTCATACACTCTCCTTTTCCACCACACCTATGGATGATTTTGGTTTACAAAGAGGCAATTCCCAAAAATTGCTGGCTGTGTTAAAAATTACGGTAATTTTATGGGTGGGAATTTAGAGCACACGGGACCAATGGTGTGTCTTGTCCCTTCCTCATTCAAACAGTCCCCTGTCATCACTTCCCTTCACATATAAAATTAATTTCATTTCCACTCTCTGAGTGTTATAATAAAGATAGAATGTCATCCCACAGAATTTTCATGAACATGTAAACAAATATATCAAGTAAAATAAATTCTAAAGTAGATTTTATGTGTCCTTTTTACCCTTTTCAGTATAATATTTCACTCAATTTTTTCAGGCAAAAATGAAGCCCATATTTCTTTAGAATCACAAGTTCCAGAGCATGAGTGTGAATAATCTTTTATCATTTCAGGTTAAGATGGTTTATCAGCTACTGGATCTGCCACATCTTCAGTCACCTTTTCAAGGACCAGTTACTGTTGTCCTTCACATCAGTGAAATTTATGAAAGGAGGAGCAAAGAGAAGAATAATGCCACATGTTGAGGGAAAGGAGATGACATTTGTCTGAAAGGCTGGCTTTATTTTGGAAATGGCAGCTGTTTGGAACTGTTGACAGATTGGGAGTGTTAGAAATTGTCCCAGGCCAGATGGATTACTGATCTGGGTCCAGGTGAATAGGTCAAAGGCACTTTATAAATGATGGCATCTATTCCCACGTAGGTATCACCACAACAGAATAGTATATGTAACAGTTATTTTTATGACATGTAATTGAGTTATTTTGGAGCAGACCCACACAGGTCAGAGGTATGCACTTTTTTATCATCTTCCTCCCCATTTGCTGCAGCAATTGAAGTAATTTGAGACATTTCTAATACTATTCCTAATTGAATTAGGATGGGCTGAAGGCAAGATATCTAGGGAGGCGTGGTAGAGAAATAGCTGTTTCAGTCAGGAAATCACATTCAGTCTTTTTCTTTCTGTTATTTTCTGTGACCTGAATACATTGATCTGTTTCATAGTCATGTTGTAAGAAATTTTTTTCAAGGAACAGGAATGAATCAACCAAATAAGAATTTGAAAGGTTTAGAAAACAAGGATTTAATCTACTTGAGTCAGCTTGACACTTTTAGTTCTTGCACTCTATTCTGTTGCATTTTATTTATATTATCATGCATTTTTCCAGAGAACAAGTAAATTTTAATTTAATGGAAAAAATATATACATATATATATTTAATGGATATTTTAATATAAATATATATATTTAAAATATAGGTATTTTAAATGGAAATAATATTGAAAAGGCCTTCTCACTTGAATTTTGTCAACTGAATATATTATAGAAATAAAAATAGTTGAATATGTGAGGTTTTTGACAGTGCTTGGATTGAACAAATACCCCTCAGTTGCAAAGTTTTGTTTTGTCCTCCAGTGTCCCTCAACTCCTTGATAGCCTTAAGTACATCTCAGAAGTTCAGTTTAGAGCCTCATCTCCTTTACTAGCCTCCACTTGTGCCAAAATCCTTGGAAATGCTTGACAGAAAGCTCTGTCAAGCCTTGTCTGTATCCATACATGTAGAGGAGCTTTTTTTTTGAATAGTTGCCTATGTAAATTTAAAGTTGTTAATGCCAGGTTTCTACCAATAAAACTTAGATTTAAGAATCATGGGAAAAGTGAAGACAAAAAGTGCAAAAGCTTATGGCAGGAGTACAGCACTGTATTTTATGTTATCGTCCAGATCCCCTTGCTAGTTTGATAAAGCAGCTAGTTAGTTTATTCATGTGTTAGTGAAGATCCTGGTCCTAACTATCTTTTGGAAAAATGCAAAAGTTTTTCCAGTAAGTTCTACCTAAGTCTAGTGTAGAGAGAAAACTGACACCAGTTAAAGGTGCAGAGCAAAATAAAGAGCATGTCACAAGGCTGCAGTACATTTGTTTGCACTCAGTTGTTTCAAAGTCGTGCATCTATATGTAGCAATCTTCTAGGAAGAGCTCATACATGTACTGTGGAATGGAGAAGAGCTGTATTTTCACATAGCTGTAATGAACAGCTTAGAAAAGTTAATTATATGCCTTAAATGCCTTTGAATCTTTCTTTATGTCTGATTTTTTTTTCTCGGTGCTGTTTGAGACCAACACAGAAAATCATGTCATTCCAGAATTTGGTTCCAAACCATGTGTCAAGTTTTCAGGAATATGTCCTCCCCCGCTCTTACTACACAGGTGACAAAATTGTTTAAAACCTCATCCATAATTGTTCTGAGAACATGTCAAATGAGCCATGATGCAACAACTGCTATAGCAACTATTCATTTTGGTTCAAAACCTGAAACAAACTGCTGACACATCATATTTCACATGCTAGAGGAGACAATTTTGGCATAATGTAGTAATATTAATATAGTCTACAGAAACTGTAGTAATATTAATATATTCTATGGAAACTGAGACTACTCAAATGTACACATAGCATAGAATACTTTAGGCTGAGAATAATTTTGAGATTTTAAGTATATTAGTTAGCCTCTGCTTAATTGTTATTAAGTAATATACATAATTAAGCCAAATTAATCTAATTAAACTTCCAGCTGACCGGTTTCCAGTTGGCTGAAGTTTTGCACAGCTCTTTTGTACATGACAGCAAACATTAACCTTTCCTTTGAGGAGCTGACCCTCAAAAAGATGTCCCACTAAGAGATCATATCATGTACAATATAGTCTAACCACAATCCTGACTGCTGAAAGGTCAATAATTTCCATCATCTTTCAATGTTAGGAATACATTAGGGAGATTTTTCCTCTGTGTTTCTCAAGAAGAGCCATGTTTGGTAAGCTTCCTCTTCTTTGTTTCTATTTTCTGAATCTTGAATTATAAATTGCTTATACAGTAAAGCTGAAAGATGTCCAAGATATTCTGTACTTAATACAGGATTTAACTTCTTCCATACAGAAGGTTATTCTCAAACAGAGTCAAATTCTAAGCTATTCAGTGGGAATATTCTTCAGTTATGAAGAAGAGAATGTGTCAATGTGTAAATACACATCCATATACACACATCTATATATGTATGTATGTATATATATATATAGTATATATTCTAAATATATGCATATAATCTCTATGAAAGTCCATTCTAAAGATCTAAAGAGATCAGAAATTGAAACCACCAGTTATTTTGTTTACCACCAGCCACTCAAAATTCTCACATGAAATGGAATTTTCAGCAATTTTTATGTTTAAACTCTCAAACTTGTTTTAGGTTAAATAGTGCTTGTGTTTCTCATTTTAAAAGGCACATCAATGGAACCAGAAGGGCTATGAAGCACTGGTCTCAAGGCACAACATTAAGAGCCCGCCTAATTGCATGAAAGGATAGACTTTGTCTAAGCAGGGCTTTCAGGAATTTTAGTATCTCATACAGAAGATACATCCAGGTGCAGAAATATTATATCCATGTCATGCTGAGCACTAAGCTTGGTGCCAGAGTATGGGAGTGTATTGCTGACTCTAAATCTGTTATTTTGGGTTTTTTTTATCTGAGGCAGGTAATCTTCTGTACCTTGATTTCATAATTAATTTTTAATCTTTATTGTTTATTAAGGATGTCTTTCAGTGTAAATATTATATTTAATTTCTTGTTGAACAGTATGCAACACTTCTATCCCAGTGAATACCTGAGAGCATGCTGATAACAACAAAATTCTTACACAATTGCTTCTCCTACATCTCATTCTAACCTTTGGCATTCCATCATATTTGGTGTTGGCAGAATAAAGCATGAGTGTTCTTGCATTTCCTTAATAAGAAGCCCAAGAGAACTGCTGCAGAAATGTGCAATAGCTGCAAGGTGATGATCTGCCTTGCAATGAAGTGCATGGGAACATGTTCAAAAGCCCTTAAACAGGAATCAAGTGCTAATTTAAAAAGAAAGAGGAGGGCAATGAACATTGCAATGATTTCACCCATAGACTTGAGAAAACACAGATGGAGACTCGTTGAATCTATATTTCTCAGGCTACTACAAGCAGACAAAGACAATACATATTTAGCCATCTTCTCAGGAGGTTGTTTAATAATAGACATTATGTTTCTTTACTCTGCTCCCAAGGCTCTTTTAACAGTTATATAATATGCATACATATTAGGGAGGAGTGTCTGGCATCCCTGGTTTTCTCCTTTTCTAACCAAATGTCTGAACCAGAAGCTAGAGTCAGGTTTTTTTTTTGGCCATACTCCATCTGGCCCATGAAGGTAGAGTTTTTGGATGCACTTCAAGTGAAAGGGTGGAGAACATGTTAACCAGAATACTTCATGGCCTGAGCACTTCACTAATGTGACAGATATGGGTTCAAGCATTCCTTGTTTGAAGAAAGCATAAAATTCCTAATTGCTGGATGAATTAGTGGAGTATCATGCAAAAGGATGGAAAGCGAAGCATCTGAGTGCTTGTTTGTTATCACATATAGAAGATAAAGGTGGAATTTTTATGGCACTCTGCCTAAACTTGAACTGAGAGTACTGTGGAGGATATAATACAGGACTGAAGCTCCTGCTAAAGGAACAGCTCTTTCAACCATGCAGGCAGCTTCCAGGCAAAGCACAAAGATTTTATATATACATACATATATATATATATATATATATATATATATATATATATATATATCTCAGACTAGGTTTATTTATTCCATGTATAAAGAAATATCAATCAAAGGAGATACAGAAGTGATGATGGCCTATGATTGGTTATGTTTATTTCAGAGGACTTAATAACCTGAGATTTTTGTTGTTATTCCATTTTTGAAGTAATGGAACAATACTTCAGAAAGTGAAGAGTTTTGGACAAATAAAATGTTTAAAGAGCATGGCTTTCTTTTTATTTATTTTCTTTACATCTCCAATTATTTCAGAAATATTTTACCTCTACAAAATCTACCAAGTGTATCATTGTACAACCGACACAGTTCTATTCCTTCTGCAGCCAAATAAAACAAAGAAAAGTATTTGTACAAATGCAATCAATTTCCCTAGAAGTATTTTCAATCTTTTGTCATGATCAATACAGGATTAAAATCATTTCATTATCAGATAGATAAAATACCAGGGACCCAATTCTGCTACATTTACATAGAGTTTGTTCTGGAGGAACAAACCAGTGTCATGGGACTGTCATTATATTTAAGTCTAGAACATTTTCAAATGTGAAGTTGTGAAGGTGAGAGGTGCTACAGACACTTCTGCATTTTCAACATCTAATTCAGCTCTGTTCCTGTGGTGTTAACATCCTGAAACCGTAATAGAAATAAAAGACTGCTGGCAGGCGCTGCTGGAAATGTAAGTCGGGTGTCCAAAGGCTTACTATTTATTTACACACCTAAACATAAATAATCCCCTCATGTACCACTTTTACCCAAGGCTAAAACACATAGTTTTACGTGAAGGTCATACTTGTCCTCATGCTTTGGAAACATAATCTCTCTTTTAAGGTTTGCAATTCTTGTTCCAACTGTGGATTTATAAATCCCTCCACTTTCAAAGAATTAAAGAATTCTTAAGGCTTAAGGTTGTTTTTATTTGGATGGAGCAAGTATTAAAAGAAAGTCCACTACAGTGTCAATATATACATATAGACACGCTCATATTTCTCCTTAATATTTGAGAGGGTATAACTTGGTAATTGAAAGGCCAAGACAACAGGAAAAAAAAATGGTCAACATAACCTTTTTTTTTTCCTGAACACAACTGAGAGGTGTATCACCTTGACATGCACCACTGGGAAGAGTTTTGAATTAATAGTGATAGCCATGTTGAAATTCAGTATCAGAAACTCATTAAAATTTGAAATTGATTTAGAAACTGTTAGTTTCAGTTTAAGTCTCTTCTTTTTAATATTCCTCTTCCAGCCCAACACCAGAATGCTGCAGGAAGTCCAAGTCTGTCTAAACGATTTCTAAGGAGAAGTCAATGTACTGTGGGCTATATCTGGGTGAGCAGTCAAGCTGCTGGACATTTAATCTATATAGGGATCTGATCCTAGCCTATGGCCAAAATATTTTTGCCTTTTTTCAGGCTTTAAGGGTCATAAGGCTGATTTCAAGGAAAAACTCAGGGGTTTTTCTTGGGGTGAAGTCTAAAGGGGTGTTCCTGTTTCTGTCCCTCTGTAACCTACCACATCTCCCTGGTGCTGCAGGAGGGGAAGCTGAGACATTTCTAAAAGGACCATCTACTCTGTGTGGGGGATGCAATAATGCTTGACGTGGTCTGCAGAAGGCTGTGCAAGTCCTTGTTCATACTTTTCAAAAAACTCTACCGAACAACCTAAAAAAGGTCAAAAAAATACCTTTTACTTAATTTGAAGTTCTATTCCCCCAAAAAAATTTATATATTCTAGATAGACTTCAGCCTGGAAAAAAAAAATATTATCCAGAGAGAAGATTCAGCTCAGAGAAAAAAATCTTTGCATTAACAAAATTATTTGACTAAATTTATTGCTATAATCTAGAATAATCTTCCCTAAAGCTAAACATTTATAAACTTCAGATGATCCTGACATTTGAGGAATCTAGCCCAATGCTTTAGTTTCTGTTGTTTATGACCCAAGTACAGAACTGAATTTTCCAAATTAATTGTGTGTGAAAGCAGAATTAAGCCCAGAAATTGTTTGTTCCCTATTCTTCCACAAGTCTTCCCAAATAAATTTGGTAAATTGTTTACAGTCTACTCGCATGTCTGAGGCCCTCACTGGATCAAATGTCTGTTTCCTTTTGCCCTGGTTTAGACTGCAGACTCTCTGGGCTGGGGACTGCCTTTTCTGATAAATCTCTACACAGCATAGAGTACAATGGAATATGATTACTTGTCTGGAGATCTTAATATAAGAGGATCTAATATAATGCAAACATTAGGAGACATAATACCATGTCATATCATATCAATGGCAGGAGATAAACAGAGTCAGCCTACAGCACTCTGTGTGGAGAGCCTGCAGAGACCCTGCAGTGAAGAGTGAATATAGAAATGGAAAATAGTTTTAGGTTTTCCAGAGCTACAGGTTAATTCCTTCTCCAGTAACCAGGATGAATAGGATGAAGGCCATGAAATGTGAATGCTCTTCTTAATTGGAAAACAGGCAGTAAACGAGCTGCCCCTTTAGGATCAAAGACACTATTAAAAATGAAAGATACTATTACAGTTATTGTAAGGTTTTAATAGTAGCATTTATCAATAGCCCTTCTCACTGGGGAAATTGCTATAAATACCCAGGTGACTTACAAGAAACTATACTGTTCATAACATCAAGTGGCTGGCAAAGCATTACCTTCTGATATTCTTTTTCTATTTCATTTTATATCCTTGAACCTAGGCTCTAGAAAATACATTTTTAAACAAGGAGTAGTTCATCGTCTGATATATATGGCTGAGGTAATAGCAGAGCTGCTAATCTTAGGAAACATTTACCTCTGTAAAAAATTGAGATGTTGCTTATTCATTCCTCTCACTGTTTACTTTCAAGGGCTACATAAACATGAAAATTTGTCTCCTGAATGTCTGAGATATAATAACAGGCTGCATCTCTTTCTCCCACCCCATCAGTAAGCTATATTTGGTAGAATTATGCCAGACGCCTCTGGGTTAATGTTAGTTATTCAGCAAAATTGAAAGAGACAAACTAAGAGAAAACTGTTAGACAGGATAATCCCAGGGATAGCCTTAAGATCAAAATAAAACAGTACGTTAAAAATAAATTGCATTTTGTAATCTCTCACATTTTCTTTATAGGAAAGACATATTTAGTTTCATCAAGGTGTTAATATGCACATTTCTGAGGAAAAGTATTTTCCAAATGACTGTTCACACTTTCCTTGGGTGGAAATCTTCTAACCCTTTTCCCTTCTGGTAGTTTGGCAATTGTGGCAGAACTTCCCTGTGCTCTTGGGACCTCACCATGACTGAGGTGTTTCAGGTTGGTAGCTATTTGCAAGGAGATTGTCTTGTGTGTTCAACTAGCTGGGTAAAGCCTTCTGAACTTTTTCTTTTAGGATGCAGAGGTTAAGAGACGGAATCATGAAATGAGGGCATATTTCTTCTGATCTGAACCCATTCCTTTGTCTTTCCAACTCTTCTTTTTCTCTCCCTCTTAATCATAGAAAGAAAGGATAATTAAGCTGCAAGGGACCTCAGGAGGTCTCTAGTCCAAGTTTCTATTCAGAAGCTCAGCTTTAAGATCCATTCATGTTATTTGGTACTTTACTCAGACAGGAATTCAAAACCTCCAAGGACAGATTTCATCTTTTCCATATTGCACTTAATATTTCAATGAAGGCTCACAATGCCAAGGACCTATTCTCCTTTCCTTGATCTACTGTCTGTGTTTGTGGGGATGCAGCTCAGAACATTGTCTCCCTTGCTGCCAGAGCAGACTACCAGCTCATGTCATGCCAGCCCCTCAAGTCCTGCAGAGATAGATGCACCTAAGCGAGCCAGTGAACTGCCTATACTGATGCAGTTCATTTATTTCCAGGTGCAGGACTCGGCATTTTTCCTTTCTGAGTTTCAGAAGGTTCCTGTTGGCTCATTCCTCCAATTGTCTCAGTGTTTCTGGATAGCAGCTCTGCTCTGGGTCTGCTCAGTCTGGTGTCATTTGCAAACTCAGTGACCACACACTCCATGCTCCCTGGCAAGGCAAAGATGCTAAACAGGTCAGGTCAGGGCAGACCCATGCATTCATTATCAGCTTACAGGCAGCTTAGTCCACTTCCTTGGACTTGATTAATTAACCCTTTTTTTTACCCATTTTATGAACATTTTCCTTGTTCAGTCTTTTATTATGAATGTAATGGCAAGGACTACTCTCGTTTCTGTTTGAGTTTTGTCTCCTTTTTGCCTCCTATAGCTCCTTCATGAGTTTTCTGTTTGGACAGCTGATGTCCTGCTACATGTCCTTGTTTTTCTGTATATGGGGGGGACCATTCCTGTACTTGGAGGATACTGTCATTAAGGATCTGCAAATTTATTCTGAGCCATGTTCCTCTTTGAAGCTCCATCTCATGGTGTCCCATTTACCATTTTTCAGAATAATCTTAAATCTGTTCTCCTTCCTCAGGATCTTGAACTCCTATTTCATGGTGCCTATAACCAAGGGTATCAATGATTATTACAAACCAACTAGTCCTGTCTTGTTAAGTGAATAGCAGATGCAGCTATGTGCCATCCCTCTTTGGTATAGTACCTACACATGACCATGTACATGTTGCCCTTCCAGCAGATTACAGACAGAAGAAAGTTCTCCAAAAGAAATAGGGTCTGGGTACAGAGACTTCCTGAGTTGTTTAAAGAAGGCTTCATGTACTCCCTCATCCTATGGTGACAATTCTCTTTGTTCTGAATGTTGTGTATCCCTCCACAACAACCTTTCAGCCACGTGAGCTGTCCCACCACAGTAACTAACTGGAGGGGTGATGCAGTTTGGTGACCACAAGCAGAGCTCTAGTTCTTCCTGACTTTTTCTTTGGCAGTGGGTATTCATGTACACAGCCTGGAGATGGGCCTTCTTTTCCCTTTTTTCCTCACTCCTAAGGTCTGCCTTGTACACATCACCCTGATATCACCCTATTGTGTCATCTTACCTGTAAAACTGAGTATGGTGGATAAGAAAAGCTAAGAAAAATAGATTAGATAGAGATATACACACAGAATGATGAATTACACATTCTGAAGACACGAGTCAAAGGCTAATGCAGCTGAGAACCCTCTGAAGGTGGAGATATTCTGAAATGTGCTGAGGAAAGTAACTGAAAAACCAAAATGCAAATCATGAAAGAGGAGGCTGATACCCTCCTATACAATTCCCTAATTAGATGTTTTTTGAATAATCCTAATCCCTACATTCCCTAAAATAAATTCTTTTTACATAGTTTGATGTGACACAGGGAAATATCCTTTAAATCATAAATGTAAACCAGACCTCTTCATGATATATCAGTTTTCTACTGCAGATGTTTTTTCATTATTTCCTCCTCTCTACCATACAAACTCCACAAAGGCCATTGACAGCTTTTTCTTTCTTAACTAAATAGCTACACAATCCATTGTCATTAGTTATGAAAATTTTTCCATGTTTTAAACTAAGACCAGCATTGTTAAAAATGTATCGATGCATTGCAATTATTGCAGTTTTCTAAAAATAATCTATCAAAATAGATTTATAAAATGTCATTATCCTGCCATAACTGTATCTAATTGGTCTATATCCTCAAATTTATTTTTAATTGTGCATTTAAAATCTATGCATTTACTTCTTTGTAAGGTATCTGTAGTTGGTTTCGGTTGGCTAATAGTGGGTTTGTGTGCAAGACTTGGCACAGTGAGTACAGGTTGCTCTACTAAAAGTTTTACCTTAAAATATTTCAAAGGCTGTGCTTATTTTATTAGGCAAGAAGAGAAGATAGTTCCTGGCAGTTAGATCAAAAGTGTCATTAAGAAAAGTTAGTGTCAGCTAAATTCAGTTATTTTGCACTTGGGAGTGAGGTTTGGGATTGAGTGACAGAAGATAGGGTATTAATATATGATCTTTTGAGATCATATCCTCTATTTTATGAAGTTTATGGATTTTATGAAGCACAAATACTGAGCACTCATTAAAATTAATAATAATTTAGTGGCATCTCTTTAGTTTGATGGTATAATCTGTCTTTCCTGCACTAAATCCATAAATGATCAAACATAAAAACTTTGCAGACAGTGAAAGAGCAACTTCTACTTGCAGCTCTGGCTTTGCTAAGTTTCACTGTTTTATATTTTACAATGCTCTTCAAATCCAAACAAACTGAAAGCATTCTTTTTTCCATTTGTCCTTACTGTTCTCACAACGAAATCACTAACCATGAAATTAAGTCTGCAACTGAAGTTCCGGAGCAGTGTTAGCAATATGAATAATGCATTGCTCATAACTTAAATTGAGTCAAGTGCACTGTGTATAGATATGACTGCAGAAAAAGAAGTAAGAATAAGAAATCCTCACCATGGCCAAGTTCACTATTAATGGAATTAAAACTGTCATCAGGCACAGCAGATTCATAATTGTATTTCTGTGTTATTCCCATTCCAGAATAATGACTGTAAACTGAACATTAAGCATTATTGAAGCATTTATCCTCTTCATGAGAATGAATAGTATTATTATTCAGTATTACAGCAGACGGGTATAAATGCCAAATGCTTTTAAAGTTTCCTACATAATTTGTAACTAAACCTCCACCAAAGTGATGACTTTCTCTGTTCAGCCTCATCATCTCAGTGACTGAAGAAAGAGCAAAATAATTCCTCAGCCTACCCACGAAATAGGTGCCAATGGCAAGGAATCAGAATCACAGAATGGTTTGGGTTGCAAGGGACCTTGCAGATCACCTCATTCAAACCCCCCTTCCATGGGCAGGGACACCTTCCACAAGAGCAGGGTGCACAAGACCTCATCCAACCTGGCCTCAAACATTTTCAGCTGTGGGGCATCCACAGCTTCTCTGGGCAACATGTGCCAGGGCCTCACCACCCTCAGACTTCAGTTTGAAGCCATTACCTCTTGTCCTGTCACTTGACGCCCTTGTGAAAAGCCCCTCTCCCTTTAGTGAGCTGAACCTCTTTGGGTGCTGGAAGAAGCTCCAAGGGCTCCCCAAAGCCTTTACTTCTCCAGGCGGAGCAACACCAACTCTCTCAGCCTGTCTTCATAGGAGAGCTGTTCCAGCCCTCTGAGCATCTTCTTGGTTCTTGGCCCTCTTCTGGACTCCAACAGCCCAACAGGTCAGGAAACTATTTTGACAACACACAGGTGAACCAAGATAATAAACATGCAAATTAAAAATATATCCACATATATATATCCACACATATATACACATACATAAAGGTACTTTATTATCATTCAAAACACAACAGAGTTTACTGAGGATCAAAAATCTTCCACAAAATTAAAAAGATAGAGTGATTATTGAAAATTTTCAGTGCCTATTCTAGCCACGGGACAACAGGGTTCTTGGAACAAAAAGTGTGTCATCTTATAGATCATAAAACTCCCAGCACAGTCAGGTACCAGTCCTGACCACTGTACATGATTAAAGTATAAATAGATAAGGATAAAAATGGTAACAATTGTTAGAAGTCAATTCTGAAATTTTTTCCACTTTGACTTTGTAAACTAGGATCTCTGGGCATGCAATGCAGAAGTGGGAATAAGCAAGAAACTTTGGTACCTTGCCATCATCTTCTCTATTTATCATAAGCAGATTATACAAAAATAATTTTTGTATGCAGACCACATTGCTATATTCTGATCTTGCTATGATTCATTATTTTATTCCAAATATGGAATATTGCTTTGGATATTCAGTTGCTCGACACAATTAGATGATGTCCATATCCAATGTTCATGCTTTAGTAGTTGACTTCCTTTTCTTACTAGTAGAGTGCTGTCTGTCATGTCTTTAGCACTGTTGTCTTAAATGACCTCAACCCTGTTTGGAAATGCCAGTAAAAGATGAATAAGAAGTGGAGTCTGGTTTAAAACTAATGGTCTCTTAGCATTAGACCATTAATATCATGTTCATTCTCCATTTGCTACACATCTTTGTTATTGTCCTGTGGTTCACAAGGTCTTTGTTGTAGGCACCATCCTGAGAATATTTCCAAGTAGCAATAGGAACTCCCAAGGCTGCAAACACATGCTCAGACTGGAGGCCAAAGGCTTAAGCCAGAAAATGGCATATTGCTGTTTGTCTACCAGTAACTACAGTAGCACTTTTCCCTTGATGGCTTTTTAATTTTTGCCTACTTTAATAAGTTTCATGTTGGAAGGTCAAAGACACCACCACAAAACTGGTGCAAAAGACCAGATTCTCTAATGAAATGCTAAAAAATATAGGGAAATGGAAAATATTGAGATAGATAAAATAGCTTTTTTCCTCAAATAGTATCTGTCTGTATTTCCAATTACAGTTCTTCACCCTATTCTAACCCTTTTTGCAGCACAAAATTAAACACTTCTCATGCAGCCTCTGCCTGACCCTTAGATGGATGCTTTTTTAGCACGGATGTAATACCTTTTTCATATACAGCTTGAAAAGCTTTTAAAAAACATAGCAATTACAAAGCTGTGTAAATGTGAGCTGGGATTACAAGTAATAGTACAGTAAGATCTTAATGCATCTTTTTTTTGTTACAGCTATTTCATGGAAAAAGGAACTCGATAGGCTGTGTTATACGAAAACAAATGGGAAGCAACAAAGAGCTTGACTGGTGTTCCTTATCTGAAGATTGAGTTTCAAGTGCTAAATAGATTGAAGCTTAGAGAAAGGGCTTGAGAATAATCAGAATTTAAATTTTCTTTCTATTTTTCAACTTGATCCCAAATTTCTGGTCTTTTAGATGATTTGAAATAAGAAAATCAAAACCTAATACCGTGGTAGTTTCTTGGATAAAAACATAATCCAAATATAATAGGGTAAAGAAAAGCAAGGCATTTGGGGAAATGTAGCTTATTTTAGCAAGTGCTTTAGAAGTTTCTGTCTCCTGCAGGAACATGATGTGTAAAAATGAGGAGTCCTGAGTACTAAGACAGCTCCTTTCTTAAAAAAATAAAGAGGTAGTAGTAAAGCTAATATGTTCTGGACTGAGAGAACAGAAACTTTTATGCTGTGATTTTAGTATTAAACATTCTAATGGGTAGGAGATAAAATAAATGTATTATAATAACCTATTAATATATAGATGTTCATATTTCTGTAAATGTTGAGTTTCTTTTATATTGCCTAGCACTGTACGTCAGTTTGTTCTGACTGATGGGACATCAGTTCATCTGTGATGTTTAATGTTTAAATTCATACCATTCAAGCATAGGAAAGTACATGTTCTTCAAAATACCCCAGCTGTATGTGTGCATGACCATGTAGATGTGAAGTCAGTCTCTGCAGAATGTGATATTACAGGGACACCTAACAGATACATAGCATTTCCAGACCATATTATGAACCTCCTGGAAAACAACCTAGAAAAACTGCTTCTTCCATTTTGCCTCCTGTGAATTTTGTCATTAGCAGTTTTATGAATCTTTGGCTATGAAAAGCTGGTACCTTTGTGATCTAGTTTAAGGAATACTTTAAAAAAAAATTAAAAAAAAAAAAAACAAATAAAAACCACCCCAACCAAAAAAAAAAAAAACATCTCAGAGCATATATGTACACAACTTCCTTCTCTCTCTAGCATTAGACAGGAATTTGTGTGGATGATTTGGAAGAGGTGCAATGAGTTGAAGGGAAACATAAAATGAAAGTACATTTCCAGTGCACAGAAAAGTGGGCCCTTCTCTGCTCTGTGTGTAGAAATAAAATTGCCAGTAAGCATCCAGTCTGAAAAAATCCATCATTCAGCAGGCTGACTGCTGAAATGGTCCTTTGCTTTCTTAGTATTTCTCATTGCCCACCAGTGATTCAATAAGTGACTTTCTACTATTAAAAATCAGTCCAAGATTTTAATGAGACAGAAAAGTTGGTTTAGTGAATTCCAGCTGTGTTTTTTCTAGAGTCTGAGCAGCATTGCTAAATTGAGAGTAAGTATAGTTTCACTGCAGGTGAGCTGCCTTTTTTTTTTTTTCCCCAAATAATTGCTCCCCCTCTTCCTTTTCTCTCCCCTATGACTAAAGACAGCATGTCTGTCAATGCCTGCCAAAGTGGTGGAGAAAATGTTGCTGGCAAAGGCTGATGCAAAGAGAACCACAAATTTCCAGCACTCTCAACGTGCACACCCAGCAGCAGTGTGGGTATCACGACTCCCATCAGCCATTCCTTCCTATCACACACCCCTCCACCTTCCTTTTTTTATTCCCTATGTTGTTCTCAGGCCAGCAGCTATGTGTAAACAGGATGTGGGAGCTGCAGTGAAATGTATTCAAGTACTGTACACCTCCCTCCTCACCTCTGGCTGCAACGTGCATCCTGCCTGGAACATCTGCTTCAGATAAATACAAGGAGAGTTCAAGCTGTGCAGGGAAGGGCACAGCCTGCAGTTTTTCAGCCTACTCTTGTCACCCTATTTCTTTAACATTTAAAAAAGATAGAAAAAGCATTTTACTTCTAACTGGGTGGCAGGTTTCCTAAAAAGGTACTGTTGAATAATTGTAGGTAGCCTTCTGCCCTAATTGAAAGATATTCTAAGCCCATTAAGAATATGCAACCTACTGTTTGTTTACATATTAGTTCTAGTAATATAAACTGAGAAGTGCACATTCTTATGCTGTTGATACTCTTGATGCAACTCAAGAAGGACTTTCATGGTTGGCAGTGCAGCTTTTAACAAACTGCCTCTGGTAATACAGCTAAAATAGATCATAGGGTTTTACAGCACAGTCACTCAAAAAATATTTCAGTACAACTTGAAAACTAGAAACCAGAATAATGTATTTACATCAGAGAGGCCATAAATCTCTGTATGGCCACACTCAGAGAACCCATGGACATGCACATCCAGCAGGCTGCCTCCTGACCCCGAGAGAGAGGCTGAAGGGCTGTTGCTGGCACCGAGGAGCCCATGAGGCTGCACCTTTACTTACATTTGAGAACAGAAAGGGAGCCCCTTTCCCTTCCCACTTGTCACTTGTCCTGTTCTGGCCTGACCTCTAACCCTTCTTCTTCCCCAACCATAGGGCATAAGAAATGAATTCTGTGCCCAGTCATGAGGAGGTTTTGAGGCACTACTTCCCCTGCACACATGTACATGTGGAAGTGCCCATGCACAACTGCTCACAACGGAGATAAGCAGGAATAGGACTCCATGCAAAAGAGAGACAAAGGCCTACAATAAGAAATTAGGTAGAAGATAACATTAATAAATCTACATTTCTACTTGGACTGACTTAAGGAGAATTAAGGCATTTTCAGAGATATTAGAGGGTGACTAGATGCTAATGGGCTTTTGAACCAAAACTCCATTTAACTTTGCACATCTCTCTTGCATTTATTTTCTGAGGCTCCTCCTGTACAAGAATTTTGATCAATACAGCTGATCAAACACAGCCATCTGCAATTGTACTGTCTAAATCTGGATTATCAACATATTCTGCCTTTACAAAGAACTGACAGAAACAGCACTTATCATTCACCTCTTGTTAAAGAGGATCTCTAATGTTCAGCAGACACTATATTAAGTAAGTTTAGTCACAAGGTGCCTGCTTTCTCCAAGGTCAAAACCCAGATCCATGTAGCTGTGCCTACAAAGGAAAACATTTCAAATAGTTGAGATGGCTCCTACACTTAATGGCATAATTAATTTAAGCAAAATTTTGAGGAAAACAGTCTTAAATGAAGTAGAATTGAAATCCTGTAAATTAAATTAAAAGTGAATTAAAAGTCTTTACTGTAAAGTAAATTAAAAGTCTTTTTTATATACACTGTACTCACAAGAAATCTTGCAGATGCCTTTGGAATTTTTTTATTTTCTATCAATTTATATATATGTATAAAAGATTGGGAGAGGGGGGCAGGGAGCTCTGTGGTGTTTTGGGGTTCTTTTTTTCACCCTTTTATAGAAAAAAGAACCACAAAATAAAGCACTTAGTTTTAGTTAGACATTAGATTCAAAATTACAACAGCCCATTCATTCAAATGTCTTTTGCAATATATCACACTCACAAAGGTCTCACCTTTTTCACCATAGAGAAAAAAATCATCAGTGGAAGAAAGACATTTCAATTAATAATTCTATTATAAGCTGGGATGTGACTTGGGCACTTTGATTTAGCTGAACTTACTGAAAAAGTATGGATGAGAAGATAAGACTGTGACAGCAAAATCTCTTCTGCAGAAGTATTTTGGCTGGAGAACCTACTAACACTATACAGTATGAGAACATTTAATCCCTGCAGAAGTATGGAAACTCAGAATCTCCATTTTTGTACTCCTTTCGAACTGTATCAGTATCTAACAATTGAGATGAGATCAGGACTTATACCACAAAGTCGTACAGAAAGGCTTAAACAAATTTAAAAATCAAAGGGAAAATGGAGCTGCAGCAGTGGGGAGTTGCTCAAGGTCACTCCACAGGTTTATAGCAGGACTGGAAGTTGAACACTTGAGGCCCCCCTAGAATCCTCTATCTGCAAACTATCCTCAATTCCTACTATCACATAAGCCTTTTAAAACAGGGCTGCATGCTCACCATCCCCAAGGTAATAAAGTTATAAGTCTTCTTTTAAAAACAAGAAGCATTTTTCATCCTTGCACAGGGAGCAGCAAGGCCCTTGAGAGTGTGATATTTCAATGCAAACAGGCTGTAGCTCGGAGGCCATAAAAGACAGACTACTCACAGTAAGCAACAACAGGTCAGTACACTCTAAAATGGGAGTCAGGATTATAATTTCCTGCATAGACATGAAAAAACTAATGCAGATATTATTCCTTGTAATGTGATCAGGCCTGGGTCTAGGCTGTAACAGGTCCTGCTTGCCACTCTTGCTTTATACAAGGCTCAGTACAAGCAGGAAATTTATTACAAGGCTTAGGATGCTCTAGAATGTCTTTCTTACTCTCATCCCACTTTTAAGGGTAATTTCAGCCTTTTCTAGCTGTCTCAAATCCATTTTGGAAAATGCTTATTTAAAAGGACTTGAAATTAAATAGGCCAAAAATTTAAATTTACAGACATTACAAAACATTATCCTTCATCACTTTTTGCTATCAAGTCACAAAGATTGCAAGTGCCAGCTTCTCTGTAACCACCCCAGCAGCACTAACTCAGAGCACACTTGCTGTTAAGCTGACATTCAGCTCTCCAAAATGAAAGTAAAGCTTCATAAACATGATTTCTCCTACTTCCAGCACAGAACCCTTGTTAGTCTTATAAACTACATACATCTTCCAGGCAGAAGGTAAAGGCAACTTGTAGTGGCCACTGCTGCCCAAGCTAATAAGAAAGGGACAATATTGTTTTCTTTACATTTCTGACATGACACATCACAAAGAAATGCCAGATCAGGCTCAAGTTACACTAAGCTGCACTGTGCTTTTTGGTCTTGTGATGTGACGTAAGCTCTTACAAAGCAATGGAAGAATTGTAATGTAAAGAAAGGCTTTTGAAAGGTCTGCTAGAAGGAATTAATTGTTGAGCATGGGAAGAAACTAAGTGGCTGGTGTTCCCCAAGAACTAAGTGCTGGCTCCAAGCTGTGCTCCCGGGTTGTGCCCTGCTGGAATGAACAGACCAACCCACATGTCCCATGTCAGTATCAGAGGCCACCCAATGCCATTGGAGAGTGCCAAGTGGCTGGAGGGGACTCTGTTGCCCAGCTGTTTCATGGTAGCTGCAGTACAGAGACCATGCAGCCCACACTCTCCTCTGCCCCCTGAGTGTGGGCACTCCATTTTCCTCCCCCTTTGGGTGACTCAACACTGTCTTATTCCGTACTTTTTTTAACCAGTAGATGATATCTAGTCACTCAGGCTGGGCTAGCCAAAGCATGAGTGCTCAGACACAGAAAACCAGAAGAGAGGCAGCACGACTGTGATGCTACCGGCAGAGCATGATAATAAGGAATCAAATGGAGCCCTTGTATCCTTTCCCACCCTTATATAGTATTCCCCTCTTTACCTTCAAAGCCAAATATCTTAAACCCTGTAAATTCTAAACCCTATTACAGCTGGAGTGACTCATAAGGATTATAAGACAAGGAAATTTAAAGGAGTCAGAGAAAAGCAGGTGAAAGACAGAACGGCAGGAAACAAAAGTGAGGTTAAGGAGAAAAATCACAGAACAAGAAGAAACAGGATATATCAACTTTAGTAAAGGCTTAAAAAGAAGGTATTTTATGCTAATTTCATGCACAGTAAAGAGTAAGGTGAGAACCAAATGTAAATTGGTTCTCAAGCAAACATCATTGTTATTGTGCAGCCCTGGTTTTAGAAGGGTCACTCTTGAGCTTCAAATCAACGCTTTCATCCTATGCAATATATAAGATGATTTTTCCTTTATTTCTTAAAGCACTGTATAAACTTTACCACTTATGGGAGGCACTTCTTAAAGCAGGGTTCAACATACAAAGGATGGTATGTCCTTTGTAAGTCCTACAAGAGTACTGTGTACATAGCTCTGAGAAGGTGATGTTTATAGCAGCATAACTGAGGCTTTAGGTGTGGAGGCAGAAATTGAAAGAGAGAAGGCCTCGGAAAAGAATTTGAAAATCAACCATGACAGAAACAAATGCAAATTATAATTGAAAGATTTGTTAGTACAGAGCCAATCAAGAATAACACCTATTAAACCTTGTAGTACTCAGAACGTACTAAAGTACACTTGCTCTTCTGGGATTTCAGAAAGGAAGCAACCCCAATACTCCTCATGCATGTTGGGACAGTGACAGTGATATAGCTGCAAATAAATGGAAGATAAAGTTTCCTTCTTCTGTTTGCACCTTCCATAATCTCTGCAGTGGCAAGTCCATATTTGGAAGCCTGTTGGGTAAGCTTTTTTAGAGTTGTTTTATCTTTAGCAAACACTGCTCTCTTTCACAGAATAAAAAAATACATCATAGTTCCTCTTATATTTTTAGATTTAGTTTGTTTTGCTCTTTGTATTTTAAAACAGAAGTGTTTATTTGCAACTGAGGATTCAAGAGGTCATTAGAAATACACCATGTGACAGCACACTGTGACTGCACAGTACTGCAACTCTACAGTACAAGAAACTAACACCAAACACTTCTGTTCTCCAAATCCCCATTTTATACACCCTTCAATTTTTCTACTGTCATATCTTACCATTTTGCTGATATGAAATGCTGCTTTGCCACGATGCTCATGTATTCATATTTTTTCCTTAGAATAACTACAAGTTTTCATTTAAATTATTATGAAAATGAAAATACAATTCAAAGCCAGCCAACCAAAAAAGCTATGTCTTATTGCACACAGTAGGTCTTAATGGTCAAACCTCTTCCTCAGCTAGTTAAGATGTCTAAGATATAGCTGAATATATTGTAATAAAGATCTAATGCACATTCACAAGATGTGATTCACAGGACCTGGGATGCCATTAGGTGGTAAGCACTAGTAAAATTACTTTTTCTTTTTTTTTTTTTTTTTTTTTGCGGTAGTACTTGTAGAATTTTTGCTGTTTAGACCTATCTCTCAGAACTGAATACTGATGTGACAATTGCAGGTTATAACCTGCAACAGGATGTATTATGCCACTGCACTTGAGGAATTGCTCACAAATCATACACTAAATGAAAAATGGAACAGAAAGAGAGTGTTGCCTCTTTCTAGTAATACATCTCTTATGAGTTCTGATTTATTTGTAAACCCAACCTTCAGGTCTTCTATGGACTGCCTTCTAGGTCTTTTCAGACTAATTAACAGCCACTGTTGGAAAAGTTTCTTTTCTTACTAAGAAAAGAAATTTCCTCTTAAATTCTCAGAGTGAAACTGCTGAAGCAGGCATCACACACTCTAACTGGAAGGCTGAAGTGTGGCCATCTCTGCTGCCCTTTTCAGGCCAGGTCCTGTTCTTCCTGCTGCCTTGGAGTTCTGCTGAGCCAGCAGAGTCCTGGTGCACGGAGCAGGGTGAGCTCCTGCTGATGGTGCTTGGGGTTGCTGGGCTGGCCAGCCACATGTAGGACCCACAGGTGCCCTAGATAGGCGGTGGGGAGCATGGTGGCCAACAGGGCTTCCCAGCAGCTCTGTGTTGTGCCCCTTCCCTGCCTCAGCCATGTTTCTGGAGCACCCAACTCCCCATGCTTCAGAGAAGCGTCCTGGCCTTGCCAGCAGCGCTGAGGGCCCACGGCCAGCTCGCCATGGTGTCCCTGCGTGCCTGGCCTTCCTTGGGGAAGCCGGGCAAACCGGCGCTCCGGTACGTCCCGCATCCCGACAAACAAGTTCATTCCTGCCCACACAGCCAGATCAAACAGTGCTCAGGAAACAATCTGGGATCCATATTAGCGCTGGGTATCGCTGCCGCCAGAGCAGCATGGCGGGGCGGGGGAGCTGTGCTTCTGGCACATTCCAATTGACAACAGCTGGCGCGGCTCCGCTACGAGCAGCTGCCTCCGCCGCGGCCCCGCTGCACTGCCCTGCTCTGTGGAAAGCTTTGTTTTGGCTAGGGACGAGTTTGTTGAGCTTTCCTGTGCTCAAGTCTCACACAGAGACTTTCCCTTTGCCCATGGCATGTGACCCTGCCAACTTACAGGGCTCACATCCCCGTAAGTGCAAAAAACAACTTGAAAAACAAAAAAAAAGGCGGGGGGGGGGGAAATAAAAAAAAATAAGGTTAATTAACCTTAGGTCTGTTCTCACCAAAGCAAGGCTGCCATAGATAAGTAATAAAAATAGCCTCTCAATGGTCCTTGTGTCTGTCAGAGTCTCACTCTGTGATCTTTCAGTCAAAACCATGAAAGCGGGAGGGGGAGGAGAGGCTGATTCGCTACTGTCCTTTTCTTGTGCGTGTGTTCCCAAGGCTGCCTGGCTCTGTCCTTCAAATCATCTCCACCAGTAAATCATTTAGCTCAACCTGTCACTGTCAGCCATTGTGAGGAGACAAAAGCTACCCATTTAACCCCAACCATAGCTGATTCACGCAGTGGGGAAGGCAGGCTCACAAAGGGAGGCTAGCAGGGAAGGTGGCAGTTGGATTGGATTTTGTGTAGACTGGTGCTGGTTTTCCCTCTATTTATTTTTTTCTTTTTACTTTTTTTTCCCCCCCTTTCCCTCTGTTATTTTAAGTTAGCAGCACCTCTCATACTGGGATTGTTGTTTGAAGACCACATGTTTGTCAACAGAGCTGTTCTGCTTGAGTAATTTGACCTCAGCCTGGCTTAAAAGGTTTAAAAGGGCAAGAAACGCACATATCAGCATACATCTATTACCCCTTTCACCTGGACAGAGTTTTAGACCATTTTTGTTTCTTAAGGAAAAAAAAATATGCTAACAAAACAAATACATCCAATTAGTCACAGGGTACCAGAGCTATTTCAGCCAACCTGCTGTTTGGAGAAATCTGCACTGCAATTATCAGGTTCATTTCACCTGAAGTATTGCATTAAACTGTCAGTTAAAACCTTGAATCATAAACTCTGCCCAAAATCTGCGCCTCAAATGGGTATCTCTTGAGTTGCAACAGGTTGTTCTCTCTGCCATGCAATCACTCTGCCCAGGTATTTTTGAATTAAAAACTAGTCCTCTATCATAGAAATCTTTACCTTATTGGCCCTGGGCAAAGTTTAGTCTTCATGTAACTCCCACCCACGAGCAAAAAAAAAACCCTGAAAAATTAAACAGGCCATCAGAGAGCAACAAATTAACACTGTTGATAGTAAAATAAAATGCATAGAGAAACCAAAAAATACTGCAGCTAGATCCAAGTTTTATTCCTTTCCCCCACCCTACCAACCCAGTGCAGTGCTATGTTTTAAGAACCAAGCATTTAAGTTGACAATGACTCACAAACACAAAATATGACATGTCTGTGCTCCTCCTGGGATATTTCTGATTTTTGTTATGCCTGTGAGATCCAAGAAATAACTATGCACTATACATTTTTGTAATCTTTTTTAATGTGCCTTTTACAACAAGAAATTCAGGATGTGGTTATTGCTCAGTGTGTTAGACACGTTTATTCTCCTGTTGGGCATTTAAAATGCCTTAAGTCCTCTTTTCACTATGAATTGTGTGTCAAAATGTTGGTTTGGATATCAAATTCTCTCATAACCCTGCCATTAGGAACAGTCTTTGTCTGCCTGAGTCACTCTTTTGATTCCTTTGTTTGGTTTTTTGTGTTCCCCTGACAGGTCTATCCTACACCTTTCTATAGCTAGCAGGGTAAAGCAGAGTTGGGAAAACATGTTTTGCATTACTGAGTTTGCAGTCTCACTGTAAGCTTTCTCACAGATTCTTCTTCAATGGAGGGTGGAGGGGTGGAGAGAAAACATGCTTTTCCCTGAAACTGCAGAGTATGTGAATTGTCTTCTCTTTCAACCTATGGGGCAGTCTTCATAGATTTCAACACAAATGGAAGACTATCTGATTTCCCATTCCATCTGGATTCAGTTTCTTTCTTCCTCTTTGTATAGTTTCTTAGAGACATTATGGAGCTCACTGGAGGGGCTGCTTACATATGACTATGGCAGCTCTGGGCATACTGCCAGAATTTCACTCCAGGAGGCTGCAACAGGAATCTTTAATTAACTTGAACCAAAACACTGAATGGCAAAGAACAAAGGCATGGGACTGGAGAAGGAGAGGATGAAGGGACAGAGCAGAAAATAATGTTTCCCATATTAAAATCTCCATTTTTGGTCATGGTATGACATGATTAGAATGTCGCCTTATATGTATTTACAAGACCATAGGTAATAATTCCCAACTCCTGTCTTACTCAGTATATTTTGCCTTTCTTTCTGCTCATGGAATTAAGATCTCTGATTGACATTTGCTCAACTGACAGAATTCTCTTGACCCTTACATGAGCACAGTTTGATTACATATATCCTCTACAATGTACAACATTAAAAATGTGAGATAACTGAATCTTTCACATCTTGAGATGTGAGCACATCCTGAGCATTGCAAAACTCCCCTGTAATATTGCAAGAGTGCACAGGAGTTCCAGACGCTGAACAAGATCCCACTCTGCACGGCATGGTACCAGTATGGTATGTCCCTGTTCTCAAAAGTTTACATTCTAAGCATAAGCAAGAATTAGATACAGACAGATGAATACCATAACTAGTTACTGAAACAGCATTGTTCATTGTTGTGAAATGTTTTCAAAACAGAATGGATAATGTTTCACACTCATTTTGCAGAAACATAGAAGATGCAAAGCAGCAGAAAATCAGGTCTGAAATACCTTTCTCACTTGAGTTCAAGGAAATGAGATGAGTGGTTTCTTTGCTGTCCATTTGCTGGTTAAATATGTGTGCAGAATAATTACTCTAAATGCAAAACTAATGGTGATTTCATGCATATTCATTCAAGTGAATTTGTGATGGAGGCTCTGGTACTGTTCTAGCTAATGAGGCACAGTTGTTCAAATATTTGTAAAAACAAACATAGAAAGGACTTGTACATGCTCAACATGAACTTATTTACGCATTCAAAGGAATATTCGAGTGTGAATTGATTTGCCAGTTGGTGGCTTGGAGTGTATTATATTTGCATCTCCTGGCTTAATGACATCCTAAAAGAATCCAGTTTGTGGTGCCTCTGATGTGAACCAGCACATGGTAGCTGGCAACAAGCAAGGGAACCCTTAAAAGCACAGCACTGACCCACACAGAAAGGTTAATGTCAACGTACCCAAATTCCAAGGAATTATTTCATCCTCAGAAGCATATACACTTTTTCCTATCCTAAATTTTCAGAACAAATTAAAGCCCCAAAAAACAATCTTTAATTTCCTGTTTTAAACTGATGGTCGGTATTGCTGCCTAAATATTTATGGGAAAGAAATCACATTTCACTGCTCTGTAAAGCAATCATATACTTACTAGGTACGGTTTGAAAACTTAACATAGAGATGACTGCCAGAATCCCCTCAAAGCAAAAGTTTCCACCAATGCCTGAGGTTGTGTCATGTTAGGAGCACCTGCAAAAGAATGTAAGAATCTTTAAAGTGAATATAACATCTTTGATTAGACTCTGCTCAATTTTGCAGAGATCAGGGGGCCTAGGATAAAAGAATCATGGAATACACCTTAAAGAAGTCTCTGAATTTTTTTGCATGTACCTTCTTTAGAAGCTGTAATACATGGAGAGCAGACCTGAGGAGCTATTTGTAATATATTTGAATTTTTTCTTATTTTCTTCATCAATTTATTTATAACTGTATCTATATTCATGTCTATGAATATGCTTTTTATGAGTTAGTTTGATTCACCTGACTTAAAAAGAGAATTGCATGAGCTATACAAGGACTGCATTTAAACTGAGAACCCAGTTTACATAACAAAATTTCTATCTGCCAAAATATAAATCTGGCTCTGAGGTAGCGTAGCTTAACTACAGAATAATTCCAAAACATTCAATTAAATTTAATAGCATAAACAGAAGAATTTCTCTTCCAAGTTTTCTCTCTCTAAATTTTGTGTGTGTGCATAGATAGATACATATGTGGACTGATAGAGAGAGAAATAATCTGATAGGTAACCAAACACACCCAATGAGAAACTGATCATCATTCTTGAAACCTGTGAAGAATGAGCATGATACAAGTGTTGTTTTCCACCTAATCATTAGTATGCTAGCTCATTCTGGATTACATATGCACTAAAATCTGTTTAAAACATTTAAAGACATGATATATATACAATGAAGGCATCATTAGTAATTTCTGGCCTTGCTCTGGCAGATGGATTGATTTAGCAATATAAACCAATACTTCAAGCAATACAGTCCAACTTAGAAGTTTCTGTAAAATCCTGAGTTGTTATTTATGTTCATAAAAATACCAAAGCAAAGAGTGGTTTCAAATCCAAAGTGACAACAGAATAAAACTTTCTGAAATCCCTAATCAGGATTCATTCCTCATGTGATAGGTTCCACTGACAGTAAAGACAGAGCAGAGGCAAAGTCAATTCACATTATTTTCATGTGAAAAACAGCCCTGATTGTTTTGTACTGACTGATATTTAATTGTGCTGAGTGTTCATGATTGAAAGAAAAATTATTAATGTGTATATTAACAACCTTTCACTACAAAAGTGAATAGGGGATATCCTGCTCCATTTTGTTTTACATCAACTTCTGCTGGAATTTAGCAATTCCCTTTTCTAATGAAAATTAGGTCATTTTGAGTGAGAAACGGCTGCTAGAAATACTGAATACACAATAAAAATAAAGTTACCATCATTAGAAATGCAAGAGTAATAAAATGCCTTGGCTCAAAAGAGATTACTCAATGGGAAGACTTTTTTTTTACTAGCTGACATATCCCCATGCTCAGCAAGATTTCATTCCATGGGAGCTGCTCACTGGTGTGCCAGTACTGCTTTCCAGTTTGCTCTAATTCCCACTAGTTTCTAAATGAGGCCCAGCACTTCTCTACATTAAGGTTCTTCCTTACATCACACTCCAGCAATTTTCACTTTAAAAAAAATGAGGGGAACATCTGAGAATTCTCTTAGAGCAGAATTTAAATTAAATCTCCTTATTAATGATGTATGGATTTCTTTCATTGTTTAGGAGTCCTGTGAGGAGTTGAAAGAAACAAGAAGGCTTTTAGTAATGGGCACTAACGGCACCATTGTCCTTGCATGGAAGCTCTTGGCCATTCAGTGTCACAGGGTCAAAAACAATCCAAGCTCTCACACCAAAGCGGTCTGTAGAAGGCCACACAGACCTCACAACACTGATTCCTTAGAGCTTGGGTGGGTTTTTGTGAGTGACGTGTTAAGTTCAGCATTGAAAGGCAAAGAAATTAATTTTTACTGAATTTTACCATCATCCAGGCTTTCCAAGTCCATTTTTGATTTTCTGAGTTAGGTTGGAACCAGCTAAAGTGTGAATTAGAATTATTATAAGACAGCCTTCTCTTCTAACAATTTGACTTCTGGCCCATTCTCTGTCAAGCACTAGGCAGAGTGTTACTGCCTTGCAAATAAGAGTGATAGAAATCATGGAGGTATACAAAGCAGGGGAGGGAGGAGAGAAAACAGGACTAGAAAAGGAATTTGTTTGACTTCATGAACCTTATGAACTGCTGTATTTAACTGCTAAGAAAATATTTGAGTCTCTTTTTATCTGGTTCTTCTCTCTTTTCCTAGCTTTTGAAATGTGTGACCTGGATGGATGCTTTAAGTTGCAAATGGCAGCCCAAGAAGTCTCATGTACTTCAGAGGGAAGCTAACTGCATATTTCTGTAGAACTGCTAAATAAAATTCAGCCACAGTTAATATTGAGTAATACAACTCCACAATATGTACAAGTATGAAAGCATGGAATAGTTGTGCTATCACAAAGCACAGAATTTATGGTGTTTTGTTGTGTCAGTGAAAAGACTGTGAAAACATGAGAGCCCAAGTGTTGCCAGTATACCAATATACTAAAAAAACTTATTTTCAAAAAAGCATGCTGTTTCATTCTCACTGTCAGAGAAATGTAATAGAATGGGAGAAATAAAAAGCTTCTCATGCACAAAATACATATCAATATTCCTACTCCAAATGCATGTACAGCACAATGCTATTTTTCTGAAGTTTACCTTCTCATACATGAAGTTTTATTTCTCGCCTGGCTTCACAACTCCAGCAAGACTTTCTTTTCAGTCTTTACTATTACCCAATCACAACCTTTACCACATGAGTTTGAGACAGAATTTTTGTTTCCTGAGGGTTCTGAGATAATACACTAAACTCAATTCTTTTTCAATCTCGCACCAGAACCGCACAAGAGGCACTCGGAAGCAGTGGGTGCAAAGTTGGTAACTGAGGACTTATATTTTTAACTGATGTTTTAATGCAAAGAATGTTTACCTCATGTCTTGAGTAAAACTTATGGTAAACCACAGCAGTTCTGTTAGTTTTTTGTACAGTGATGCTCTAGATGAAGAGGAATTTTTTTGTGAGGGGGCTAACAATACTGCAGGGGGCCATCTTGCTTCACTGAACTGGAACATCCAGTCTTTTGAGAGCACTCACACATTAGGTTGTAAGATTACTCTCACTATAGCAACCCCTTTCCTTTTTTTTCTCCCTTTTTTTCTCCCCTGATTTTGTTTTTTTTCCTTTTTAAAAAGATGGCGTTTTACAAATTAACTCTGCCACTACCTATTATCTTCCTCAACACCGTCTATCTTTTCTCTTTCCTAAACCTCCTTCCTTTTGCACCCAGTTTCAGCTGCTGTTTTCAGTGTTTGGCTGCTGCACTTCAGTTTTTATAGAGTTGATTTTTTACAGACAATGGTGGTGTTCTTTGTCCTGCATTATCAGCAATTTGTCAAATTAAAAAATTCAGAGCACCTCTTGATCACTTTGATTCTCACTTTCTCTGAGAACTAGGCTTTGTCTCTATGACACTCTAGCTGAGCAGTTGTGAATGAAAAGTAGACACTGTATGAATGGTTTCAGTCATACATATCTGACAAAACTGCTGCACTGTTGAAGGTGTCAGGGTAAAATTAATCACCTGGTTGGTACAAGAAAAGAGAAAACCTACATATCAATGAACAGCTTGTCCCTCCAAGTAAGAACATCTGAAACAGTAGCATGATTGAAGTCTAAGGAGTTAAAAAAGGTAGATCTTCAAGCAGTCTTTGAAAGCCCAGAGAGAGCTGTTTGAGCCTGACCAGATGTATGGAAACTTCAAAGCTCATGGATCCAGTACTCATATCCAAATTCAGCTGCCTGATGAGTGGGGGAAAGAGCCTCATCTTGCATGAAGACTTACTTGCAGTTAGTTAGATCCACAGGGACAATGATGGATACCTGTCCTGAATATAACTGTTCCTGAATATTAGTGATCCTTCAGTTCACAGAGATCCTTCAAAGGAAACCAGACAGAGAATTTGTGTCCCTGTTTCTGTTTTTGGCATAGACACACAAAAAGCCTACAAGGACATATTTATGGCAAAACATGTTAGATGTAGCCCAAGAAAAACATAGACTGGTTATTACAAAAGGTGAGATACACTGTAAGTATTTGACACAGTGCAGTTTATCCTAATAAAGATTTTTCCTGTCCTCTGACCTTTCTAGCTGACAAGTGAAATCCTGTTAAGAAACTGTGTCAAAAGAACATACCAGACATGTTGGGAGTATTGTTTGTTTTAACAGAAATATACAGTGTATGTCTGACACAAGTACAGAAAGCAAAAGCCTAGGTTATGCAATGCACCTGAGAAGAAGGTTTCTAGACCTCAGTCACTGCAGGAAGGGAAGACCTTTATCTTAGTGGTGAAGTCTGTTTTTGTCCCTGGAGAAATATAAAAATGAGATGGCCAGCTACATATGAGATGGATTTAGGTTGCCGACCCTTGACTTGGTGTTGACAGAAGCTGGGAAAAGGAGGACGAGACTTTCTTGGCTTGAATTGTGTGTCCTGCCAAAGCTATTTTGAAACTAAGTTGGAAATTTCCTTACGACACCATATGTGATAACAAAAGTGACCTTATAGGCAAAATATTTGACTTGCTGCTTCAGGAACCCATACAGCTGTCCTTATAGCTCAGTATAAAGAGCAAAAGAAAGAAGGCAGTGTATCATACTCTGCAGGACTGCAGAACTGCACAATGCTACAAAGACTTAAAAATATTTGGTCATACATCACCAATATGCAGTACCAAGGGACCTTGGACAAAATACCTAATGTAGACTTCATTTCTTTCTTCTTTTTTTCTGATCTTTTTATGTGATCCTTCATCAAATTACTGAAGCAAAGAGAAATGGCCCTTTTAGCAAGAGCATTACAGTCTAATTTAGGGCCAGTAATATTTAACAGAAAAGTGCCCCTTGCAGCAATAACTTTTAAGTTGCTCTGTAAATGCAAGAAGTATTTTATTCACTACAGCTTCTTCTTGCTTCACATATTATTATACCTGATGAGGATATCACTGTTCCTTCTTCATAAGAACAGGGCACTGAAATGAGATGTCTGGCACAGCTGCCTCAGGAGCTGGGCTGCCCTCAGCCAGCACAGCCCAGTGGAGCAGGAGTGGGGGAAGCAGAAACACCTGGCACCTGACAGAGGAAACGCCATTGCCTGAATCCATCCCATCCCCACTGCCATCCATAGAGTAGCTCCATCAGCTCCTGGTACAGGCCACAGATTTTAAATTACAGTCGAGTTAGCACTGGCAAATGCTTTTGCTTCCATGTGAAGAACAGTTTGGCGACCTCAAACCATTTCCTAAAATAGAAGCCACACAGCACAGAGTAACACATAATGGGGCAGTCGAAGGGCAGACTTTATATGTTTATCACTGTAGAGAGAGATTTATCTGTTAACTCTAGGGACAGTCCGTGGCAGATGACTCTTCAACAGCTGGAAGGGCAGTGTGAGAAAGCTTGTTGCCCTGCACTAGGGCCTGTTTGGTACTGGTTCTGTGGCTGGACAGAGGTGCCAGTGCCAATGTAACAAACAGAGAAAGAAATAGTAAAAGTTCAGTCAATAAAGGCTCTTGAGGCCAGAGTCAGGCAGCTTTGGTCAAGCACTAAACTTGGAAGTCTTTTCCCCCAAGGGCTTCCTTTTTTGTCTCTAAAACAAAGGAAAGTGAAATGAAAACAAGAAATGCTAGCTATATAGCAGTGCACCGTGTGACTAAGCCAGCTGTTGCTCTGATACTGTCATTTTTGTAGCCCAGCCTGTTTGGACTGAAGGCAAAGCCTAATTCATCCTACCAAACCTGTTGCTTTTGATAGCTAGACAGGGCAATATATACTAGCATGATATTCTTTAGCCCTGTAAACCTACACACACATGATAGGAAGTCTGAGCTGCCAACAATATATAATGACTGAAAAAACATTTACTATTTAGTAAATTAAGTAGGGGTAACCCTACTAGCAAAAAAGGCTGGTGGAAGTAGTTTCACTAACTCTGTTATTCAGCTACTCTTTCATTAGATGCTTAGTTACTTTTAACACTTCCAAAAGTGCAGAAAGTTATTTACCAAAGTTTCAAGCTTTAGCGAAGATGGCCTCCAGCCCTGAACTTACAGCTATTTATGCACTAGTGTTTTAATGAAAGCCAGGCCAAGTATCTAACAGGGCTGGGGTGAGGAATTGTGGGGGGAGGTTTATATTAAAATGCAATACAGCACCAAAGACAGCAATAGAGACTAAACAAGAGGAAAGTCTTCTCTCCCTGCACTCATTTAGCAAGCACATGGAAATAATTGTTGGCCCAGAGACACATATCCATAATTCCCATTGTGCTTCAAGAGCCAGCACACCAGCCCTGTGCACCCTTACAGAGCACAGAGAGCATTGGAATGCAAATCCGCACACCAAGCATCGGGATTTGCGTACTGTGTTCTCACAATGAGCAACATTATCAATTAGAACAAGGCTCCCAGACCAGGTCAGCAGTCCTGGAGCTCGCAGGAGTTCATCAGCATGGGAAAGACTTGTAAGCGAAGCAGCTCTCCTGTCTTTAAAATAATTGATTTACTATTCATGTCTGATGAAGCCTGAGTTTAATCCAGTGTGCTAAAATAAGGAAAAGCTTGTTGAAACAAGTAAGGGCTACTCATAAAATTCAATAATGTGTTGTTGCTATTTTGACAGATGTTAATTTTTAAAAGTTCATGGACAGTTCAACTAAAATTGTGTGTTTCTTTTGACTACATCATAAAATGACCAAAGCCAAGAAGTTTCTTTTAAGATCTGTGTCATGGAACTGAAAGCTGTGTGCCATGTTAAGTTTTTTTTTCCCTGCACATGGGCCAGACCACTTGAGGTGACAAAAGCAAGGGGGTAGGTGACAGGGCTGGGGAGGGGAGCAATGATGCTCAGCTCCTGCCAGGAAACATGCTGTCCAAGCTTTCCTATTTTTCCACCACATATGGGTGACAGCCAGCAGTAGGTCTGCATCTCCACCCTCAAAGGCATTGCCTCCCCACTGCTTTCTGCCCCACATGCTGTGTGTCATGGCTGCATTGGTAACTCACAGACCAGGCTGCCACACTGCCTGATGTTGTGAGAGAGGAGAAGCACAAAGTTATTAGAAAAGTGCCATGGACCTAGCTACATGAATCAAAACATAAAATTCCACAGGTCTTGATCATTGACTCTGTTGCTCAAGGCAAGCAAGACAGATTGTTTTATCATTTAGATTCAAAAACAAACATTTAATAGGCTACGGTTAAATTTTGGGTTGGGGGCATGGAAGATTACTGCTTGGATTTGAATCAAGGTTCTCAAAAATACTCAAATTTACATAATCAGCACCAAAACACATTGTTGCAGACAACAATCAATTAAGGGGTGTGTGAAAGTCAGCAGGATCTCTCAAACTGAGACCTTTACTCACACTGGAAAAACAGGTTGCACTTGGGAGGGCACAATAACTAATGGAAACAGAAGATTCATACTCTGGCCCAGACTCCAATGTGCTTATTTGAGGAAGAGATGAATTTAGGCCTTTAGTTCTGCAGTTTTTCTAGCTCTGGGATAAAACCAGAAAGGTCATCCACAAAATGGCTTTGCTAAATTCAGATTAATGACTCAAGGCAGTCCATAAACTAGATAGAGTCACAGTAGGCGCATTTGAAAGGTGTCAGTGGAAGACTAAAAAACTGCTTTTCAAAGAAACATAGAATTAATTCCTAGACTGACAGGGAAATAATAGATTTTTACCTAGAATTCTACTTTCAATGTTCCTTTTCATATCACACCATTTCAAAACAAAAATTAAAAACTGGAAGAAATCAGTTAACACCATATAGATATTTATATATAACACAATAGAATTTTGAAATTACTGTACTGAACTGCACGTGGAAATATAAAAATAAAAATACTGATGCTTTGTATCAGAGAACAATACAGGAAATTAATAACGTAAGGTTTTATCATCCTTCCTGACAATAGAAGGGTCAGATATCACAATGAACTCTTCTGGTAACTTTCTAACACGGAGAGCATTTTCAACAACTAAGAAGAAGCAAAAGCAGGGTCCAGCTGTTTGATTTCTCCCACGTATTTCTCCCTGCTTTGCTGTTACTGCTGTTGCCTCACTCTCTAGATCATAAATTGGAGTTGTTTATATCTTAGAGCTCATCAGTGCTGTAAGTTTTCTTGACATAGGCTTCCAAAGAATGGTTCTCCCATATGCTGCACAGCCCCCCCTTACTGAGGTGGCATATGACTTGAAAACAATAAAATAAAATATGACCCTAGGAGAAATATCATTGCATTTCAACAGAACCTACAAATTGAGTCACCACTAGGATTTAGCTGTCAAATGATCCCAGAATCGGAAAGAAGAGCTCTGACTGTAAATTGTGGTCTTAGGACAGTATGATTGCATGCACTTCAGGGCACACTGTTGGGCTGTTTGCTCAGCAGCACTGAAACTCCAGCCTCTGGTAGCATGCTAGTGCCCTTACAAAAGATCTATTGTACTTTCTGCTGTTTACAAACAGCACATGCAACCAGCCAGGTTTCAGCCTGTGTGAAGAAACAGACTAGTAAACAATATCATTGATTGTGCTCCAGTATTTGTGGAAGAATTTGGAAAAAGAATTAAAGTTCTACTAATGATAGTGCAGTTTGCTTACCTGCAATCAAAGTTTAAAAAAAAAAAAAAAAAGAATAGTCACAGTTCAATCTGTGATTTCTTATTTATTTCCTAGACAAAATATTCTGCACTAGGCCCTTGAGTGGTAATTGAAGGTCTACTCTCCCAGCCTACATGTATGACAAAGGGTTTGTCTTGGGCATGTCCCTCTGCCACATGCAGGCAGCACAGCTAATCTGCAGTGGTGGACAAGCTCCAGCTGAGCTCAGTAATGCTACACCTGGCACAAGGATGTGAAACACCTCCCCTAGAAAGCACAGAGGTGTGAGGAATTGCTGCATTCCTTCCTCACCACAATTTCCTTCCACTTTTTTTTTTTTTTTTTTTTTTTTTTGTGCCAAAGGTGCCAAAGGTGTGAATGCTAGCCAGTAATTTCAGCTGTATGTTTTTGTAGCTTTCTAGGCCTCCTTCACCACAAGTTCAATTCAGGGATGAGTGTCACTGCTGTCACTGCACTTCCAAGGCGTTATTGTCTTCTCTAGGCTCAGTCTTAATGCCTGTGTAGATTGCAAGTCATACCAAAGGTATTTTGAGTCACTGTTTGTTTCACCAGCTATCAAAACATTTTAAGGAGCAAGATGGGTTAAAAAAAAAATGTAACTAGTCATTAGCAAGTCTTTTCCTCTCCCCTACCCCTAATTTGCAGAATAGAGACCACTGAGCTGCAAATTAACTGTAATGAAAACGAGGGGAAGGGGGAGACAGAGAAGCAAAACATTAAAAAATCCATTCTGAGCTTCAGAAAGGTCATTTCTCAAAGTACTATTGACACTGGTGAGGAAAGAAAACACACCAACGTTTTTAAGGGGTTAAATAAATATTTTCTAGATTAATATTATGTGCCCATTAATATCTCTCTCTGTGCAGTCCACCGTCGCAGCTATCTTTTAGTTACTCTGTTTACCAAAATGAGGTGGGGAGAGAGAGAGAAAAAGAGAGAGACACTTTCCTTTTAATTCGCTTTGCACTCTGATGGTTGAAGACAAGAAAAAAAAAAAAAAAAGAAAAAAAAACCACCAAAACTTTTCTGGCTCTTTTGAAGGAATGGTCAAAGGTACCTTTGCGGCTCCTTCACAGGGTGAACTAATCTGTGACAAGTGTGGCTAATCTGATAAGGCGGCCGCATGTGCGCTAATGCGCTAATATGGGGGATTCAGAGCAGGCCGCGCTCGGGAAAAACCTCCGCTTCCTAAATGGGCCCTCGCCTGCAATAGCCCTGGCAACATATGCGCATTTTAACACCCGCTTAGCAGGGACACAATGCGGCGGCCTTTGTTGTGCGGCACAGAGGCGCGATTCCCAGGGTGGGAATTTCTGCCTCACAGGCGGCATTCTTTCAGACGGGCGGCAGGGCCTGGTGGCCCGGGCCGAAAGGCGGGAGGGAGAACGCGTGAGAAAGGAAAGCCCCGCCGCTTATCCCTGCGCTGAACGCCCGGGCATTGCCATCCTGCGGCTTGGGCAGGGAGAGGGAGAGGCAGAGAAAGCCTCTGGAAGGAGGGAGGAATTGGTTTAAACATGTTGGTTCAGGTCCCCACCTCCTAGATTATGGTGCTTTATCTAAAATAGAGAGGTTGACACCCGTTTGTATTGTTGTGGTATGCTCTATTTTACAGATTTTCTTTAGAGGGGAATTCTTAAGTTTCCCACTGGAAAGATTAAATGACATTTTCTTGTCCTCCTGATTGTTTTACTGGATCCTCAGGAAAATCTGTGTGAGGGAGGATTAGCAATTTACTTTTAGCCTAGACTGTGCAGAAGAGGACTTCATGGACACTGACAGCTCAAGAGAGAGGCTGCCATCAAGAGATTTCAACTTTGGTCATGGCGGTGGCTCCTCTCTGGACAAACAGATACGTGCCCTGCAGACTTCTCAGGATCCTCGTGGGTTCCCAACACTCCTTTGTTATCGAGTACCCCACAGGTATCCCTAATGCAAAATGGATACAAGAGTGTGACCCCACTTATGTCTGGAAAAAAAGTCTACTCACGTAAGAGGGAAAGATTGCTAACAAGGTCTTGTGAGTGGGGAACAGACCAGGGCTTACCAGCCACACTTGTGAGCGTGCCTTTGTCTGCTTTCTGCTATGGCTGGTGCCAAGACAGCACAGTCACCGTGAGCTTGACAAAAGCACCTGGACAATAAAAAAGCACAAACCGAAATACAGAAAATTCCATTTAAACCAAAGAGCAAAACTGGTTTTTTACCATGAAGGTGACCAAGGTGACTGGAGCATGTTGCTCAGAGAGGTTGTAGAGTCTCCCCTATTTGGAGACAAAACCTAAGTGGACAATATCATGAGCAAGTTGCTTTAGTTGACCCAGCCTAAACCAGGTTGGATGAAGTGATCTGCAGAGAGCTCTTCCAACCTCTGCTATTCTGTCATTGCAAGAGCTCAGCCTGAATCTGTAAGTTCATTAAAGAGTTATTTTGTTTGACTGACGACACAATGACAAAGGCAAAACAACACCAATATTAGCTCCTTTTATCTCAAACAATATTCCTGCTTCATCAAAACACAAAAAGTAAAACTGTAGGGACACCTCAGCTGCAAATATGTCCTCAGAAAAGCGCTTATCCAGAGCAATTAAGATTCAGAGCAGTCCAAGACACAGAACAAACTTGGTCAAGTATTCCCATGAGACCACAACTCTGGTTTTAAAGTTCCATCCTTTTTAGCCTTCTTCCATTTAAATCATATTCCCACATCAGCCACAGACAGATAGCAGGACTGAAAAAATTAAGATTTGTCAAATACTGAGTAGTGTGTTTGGGATTCACATAAAACAATATTATCCCAGCTACTTGACTTGTAGGATTTTTCTCAGCTCTCTGAAAGCATTAGTGAGCAAGAATAGCTCTGGCACATTTCTAAATACGTAAATGGACAAATCTTAGTTATTCCTTTCCACTTTGTTGAATTCAGTGGTACTATTTTATGTCTGAGTTTTGAGTATATAACAATTGACCCCTAGTGAACAGTGACGACATTTCCTCTCAGAGGAAGTCCTGAGGGAAGGAAGGTCCCACACAAACAAACTTCCACTCAGTACAATAGAGTAGCCCACGAATGTGACCATTTTTTCAGGGCATGGGTGAGGCTGACACTCTCTTCCTGCTCATGTAGTCCAGGGCTTATCGCAGTCCTGTTTCCCTGTAATTTAAATGCTTGCATACTTCTACTTCATTTGTATTTTTCCCCACACAGTGCAGATGTATCCCATTTTCCTGTTGCTGTGGAACACGGCCACAATTTCCAACCATGTTACATAAATGACCATCTGTGGTAAAAAAAAAGTGCTGATGCACAAGATTGCAGTGTGAGAATTTTAGCTAGCTAGCAAAATTTAGGCTATTAATACTTCTGACACTTCCTGACAATAAAGGCAAAATGCACTGTTCCCTCTGTTTTAGCGTGCTGCCGTTGTATGATAGCCATGGTCACTGCGTGTAGGGAAGAATCTCCAGGGAAAGGTTAAATAAAACCTACTTGGCTATGCCTAGCTTTCCTTAAGCTTTTCAGTGCACTAAAGGCAGAATAAACTAATCAAAAGTTATTATACTGATAAAGAGAGTGGTATCTAATTACACGTAAGTAAAGAAGGATACTAAGATTTCATTAGCATGTTTTTTGGCATCTTTGCATTTGCTGGAACCCAGAATCAGCAGTGCTGGAAATACTGAAATCCGTGGCACAGATCTCTGCAACAAACACAGCAGTTGTAATAGTAGATGGTGGCAGTAGTAAATTGCAGTGCTTGTGTGGATGGACATAAGAGGAAATAGAGATCCTCAGTGGTTTTCACAGACACCTGGTGAAGTTCCAAGTGCTGGAGGGGCACAAGGCTGGTGTTTTTGTGATCACTCCAAAACTCACACTTCGTGCCTCATCCTCTTCAAAATATTGCTGTAGCAATCTTTCCTTTTCTCTGCCTCTGACTCCTCATCCTGTGATCACTCCTCTCTCACAGCGAGTCTCTCTTCTTTTCTTGTGTCACCCTGCCCAGATTGCCCCAGCTATCCGGTGGCTCCATATCAGATTTCACTTTCCCCTATCTTACTGGTTTCTGTACATTCTCCTAGTTTGAGTTAAAGTTCCCTTCAATCCACTTTGCTATTTTAAAACTTAAAAGCCACAGTGGCCCGAATTAAACCTTTCCAGGATAATTGATTAAGAGTGAAACAGCGCATGTTTTCTCAGGGTTTTGTCTATCTTCAGGAAACACTGCACTATTTTGTTTGAAATTGTGGCAAAAAAGAAAGGACTGGCAGACATACCAAATGGATAAAGTTTGTGAAACCTATACATCAGAATCAGATGTGCTTGGGCAACCTTAATGACTTGTTCTGATAGGCACACACAGTAATATACACACCCGGCTTCTGATAGTCATGCCTGAAGTACCTGCACAAATCAGCCTGTTCATGCACCAACAAGCAAACGTGTGTACATAACAGAGCTCTGGGTGTTGCATGTGTCTGCATGCACTCAGGTGCTGGCTTTCTCCAATGTGCACTTTGCACATACACTTATTTTTCTGCTCTTACAAAACACTTTGAAAATATCTGTGCTCGCTCACATGTAACTTCTCAGTCCTTTTAGCTGCAGCCCTTGAGGACCCATCAAATAGCTTTTAATCCTCTGTCAGAAAATTTTTCTGCTGTTACTTTCTACAGTTGATTTGTATGAGCTGCAGAATGGGATTTTGTTCATTCATAAATAGCAGCAATAGGCAGACATCTATTAATAATAGATTAATAGTAATAACAACAGTACATAGAGCAGAGCAAATCTAGCAATCTAGGGAAAATTAATAAAAACAATGATGTTTTCTTTGCCAGTAAAATTCAGATTTATAATTTTTTCCTTTATAAAGGAAACCTTTGCTTTATAGTCCAAAGACAAAAATGTGAATGAAAAGTACATTTGTTTCTGCTACCATAAACAAATATGATCACACACAAGAGACAAATAGTATGAGTTTCTCAAAATTTTAGGCACATCTCTTTGCAAATTAGGCCAGATTTCCTTTGAATTTTACAGAAGTAGTTATGCAAGTTTCTCCAATTTTCTCAGTGGCCACTGTAAACTGCTTGCCATAACCTTAAAAGATTCTGGGAAACCAAAGCATCTACAAAACCACTGCTTTGGTATTATTTTGAATAAAATCAAAAATTCTCAGTATGCAGGTCTGGAAAAACAATGAATGTAAATGTCACATTCAGCCACTCACTTTTAGTTCAGAATGGATTTTTTTGTGCCAAAGGACTGTACATGGTATATAATCCTTAGCTTGTTCAGGATTTTAATCTGCCATGAAGCATATGGTAAAAAGGTAAGTGTTCTTTAGAATCATTAACTTGCCTAAAGCAATGTGGATGTTCTTTATTTCTTTCTTGAAAGACAAAGACCATCTGAAAGTAGTTAACAGCCCAAACCCTGTAGTTTGCTGAGGCAGCAAGAAATGAACCTGGAAATGTCCCTGCAGGGCTGAGCTTTATGTTAATTAGTCAATTCCCAGGGCAGTGCTTGTATCGACAAGACTATGTTATTGTTCTGTTTCCTCAGTACCGAGAATGTAAGAGCACAACATATAAATACATTTATTTATCATCACCAGAAGCATCAGGGAGATTGTATTATAGCAAAGCTACAGCAGACAGAAATTTGCAGTAACCCAAATTCTGCTGTCACTCTAGTAAGGGAACAAAATTGTCCTTTTCATACAATGCTGCTCATTGCAAAAGGGATTCTTTTCAGAATATCAAAAGTCTTAGGTCAAACTTCAACTTTTAAAAAGCCCATTCAGTGGCATTCATGAAGAGTGGGGCTTTTAAAAGTACTGGACTCACTCTGTTCCTGGGGCTGAGCGAGGGTAAGACAAAACCACCAGAAAGCAGTCCAGAAGAAAAGTAGCTGAGGATTTGCTTTCTTCTAAGGGAGTTGTGGAGCAGCTCAGCCTGGAGAACATGGCACTGCTGCTCACCTCCTGTGCCAGCAAGGATGCTGCACTGCCCAGCAGTGTCAACCAAGACCTGGAAAAGCAAATGCCAGTATGGCATCAGCCCCTTTGTGTTTCCTCACCCTGGATTAGTGTGGCCAGCTCCTGGAAACAGAGTGGTGTGGGATTTTAGACCCAGAGCAGAGGATCTGCAGAAGAAAGCATGAACTCTACATAACTCTGTCCCATTGCAGTACTGTTTAGCTCTGCCCATTACCATTTGCTGCTGGGATCAACTCACATACTGAACAAGGGTAAGGGAAACTGAAAAAAAAAAGAGATTTTTGGATAAGAGTTGACAGAGGCATCCCTTCAGCTAAACCTTTGGCCTGTTAATGTGTCCAGATCCATTCTCCAGCTCTGAGGATAAGTGGCATTAGAATGCTCTAGACTCACATAACCAGCCCTCCTCTTTGTACTTAAATCCAGTTGCCAACATCAGTGCTACCTCTTGGGAAGTGCCTTAGTTCCACAAGAGTCACCCAAGAAATGTTTGGTCAATAACTGGGAGAAGCTGGATAACACAAGCCAAAACTGGGCCAAAAAAGCACAAAGAAGGAGACAGATTTTTTGAAAGTGCTCAAAACAGCCAGTTTGCCATGAGAAACAGAGTCTTTAGAGTGGATTAACAAGATACTTTTTAGTCCATTCCATATACTATGTCCAGAGACTGTTCTAGAAAAAGCCTAATTCAAAGCACATCAAAATTGTTTTCAGTTTTCCCAGAAGTTTTAACAGGCTTTGCAACCTAACCTTCCACATTTGATAATAATCAGCATTTTTCCTAGAACATACCAGAAATCTAAATAAAAGAAGTGTTCTCATAATTTTGAAATCCTGATCTGAATCTGTTTCTGATTAAAAAAAAAAAATAAATTCATTTTTATTTTCCTCCAATGAGTACATACATCTCTGGTAATAATAACAGAATGCAGAAAAAGATTTTTGAGGTGATATTTCCAGTGATGAGTTCCAAATTTTTTGTAGGGGGTAGCATGAAAGAATGGAGCATGAGGGCTTTTAAAACTAAAATGACAGTTAATCTAGTTTGAATGTTAATTGTGCTGATTTCTTTTCAGTCTGAGTCTTTCTAATATATATTCTTTCAGCTTGTGTACAATATTTAAAGATGTGTTACAAAACAAGTTACGCAGCACAAACCCCAGCTGTGTAGCCTAACTTGTTAGTCTTTCTTTTTCTTATGCTAAACAATGAAAAGCCACTTCCATAGAACTGCTATGTGCAATATTTCTGTAATCTTAACATAATTTAATTTCAACCACAGACTGTGTGTCCTCATGCTTTTCTGGGATAAAATTTTCAGAGAAACAAAATCCTTAAAAAAGTAATTAATCATCTGGTTCTGGTTACACAAATGGCCCAATTCTGTGACCTTCAAACCTTCCTCCCCCTCAAAGAAAGCAATAAGAATGTAAAGCAGAGAGACAGATTTTGAGAGGTATTGAGGCTTTGGCTCCTGCTGCCTGTTAAAACATTCTCAACACAGCACAGAGTATCTGCTGTGCCATACAGCAGTGGGCTCTCAGTTTGCTCATGCACTTTGATTTCCTCTTATGGATGGATGAAAGTCCTTCATAATTTTACTTTTGAGTTCTTTACTTGTAATCCAAGCAAACTTTCAAGTGCAGTTTGAAAGTTCGTGATGATCAGATTTAAGTTTGCAAATCAATGTTTACTTAGCACTCCTCGAGAGTTACAGCCTTTGCTTGCAGACTTAATTCAGTAGCAACATACTGCATTGTGCTGCAGACATGGCTGAGTCTCCTCCCTGTGAAAAGCTTATGGTCGTATGTGTACAATCTTCACCTGCCACACAAATTCTCAGCTTGGTAGGTTCCTGATGGACTTACCTGTTACACTATTGACATTCCATTACATGACCCACAGCAAAGCACTACAAGACAGTGCTGTTCTCTGGGAAGGACTGGAGGACAAGTTCTGGGAGTGCTTTACTCACCAGTAATGATGGTGAATCTACCAGGCCCATACTTGGTCCCAACCAGGTGAAGCTGCCAGCTCAGCTCCACAGGGAGGATCCAGACATTGCTGAGGCAGCCCACAGCCGCCACCAGCCACAGCCTGGGCATGGGAACCAGATTTCAATGATGCTGAGACAAATTGCTTGCTTCTCAAGAGTGACAGTAAGAAAAAGTGTGCCTTTTCACCCTCAAAAAATGCTGCTCACATCCAAACAGTAAACATTTTGCCTAAGAAGAGAGATTCTCAAGTAGTCCTGCTCCCTGAATACTTTATTTCCAGACAGCCCCACTAAAACTATTGCAGGGGACATGGGACTCAGTTCAATAGGTTCCCCAGGAACTTCAGAATTTTGTGACTTTGTATTTTCCAAGCAGAAAACAAGGAATCATCATCGTTATGATACACTGGGTTAGAATTTTTCCTGTTGAAATTAGGCACCAAAAACTTATGAAATAAATTGAGTTGTTGTGCCTGTTTGCATTTTAAGGGAATCAAATACTACCTGGTTTCTAGAAAGTTCAATCAAAATTAAGGCCTCACAGCCAATGAACATTTCCTGACTGAAGGTTTAAAAGATTAAACATTTCTACACTGTAAGAACCAATCTATGCCTTTTAGACTAGTCTAAACAAGCCTCAAATAAAATCTTCTGTTTACCATTGCTTCAACAGGGAATTGAAATACAGGCAGTATAAGTTACTTATGCATGGATCATGTGGGAATTGACTGACAGGAGCAACGGTCAAACTTTGATCTTCTGCATCTCAAATTAGACCCACAGCTACAAGACCACGTTTCAAATTCCAACCAAGGACTACAAATGAATTGATCTTTCAGAGTAGATCTATACATCCATTCTATAATCATTCAATTGGCAGCAATATTTTTTTTTAATTATTAATGGTTATGCTATAAAGCAGTTCCATTAAATCCCATGATCAGTAATTCCATACTGCTCTCACTTTTACTTGGTCCTGAACCAAGGGGATCCATTGCATGAGAGACACAGGATGCATGAGACCAATAGTTTTATAATTGCACATCATAACACATTCCTTTTTATTCCTTTCTCTTTTTTTGTTTCTTTCTCATATATTCCCTGAGTGAACTCATGCAGAGCTAAATTACCCCTTTGGGAAAGTACATACGTAAAAAAAAAAAATCTTCTCTCCAGATGTCCAAATCATTTCCAGTCAATCTGTAAACTCCTCTTTGGCATTTCTAGGCCTGTGTTTTCTCAGAAGTTGTAACATGCTTGAGTGTTGGTGACTGCCTTATTGTTTATGTGATTAGTCACTCTTGGACTATTTTAAGGAGGTGATGTATATTTTTTAAAAATTTTAGATAAAATTCATTTATATTCTGATAATTGATGCTGAAAAGTTATCTGGCTAATTGCATTTTCTAGTATATTTTCTCCAGGATTTGAAAAGTATTCAGAATGGACAAAAGTTGTTTTTTTTTTCTTACTGGTCTGCTCACTGGTTTTTTTTTTCTTTTTTTTTCTATTTTTTTTTTTTTTTTGAGGAGGAAGAGGGGAGCTGCTTCAATAAAGCTAACAAAACTCTAGTTGAACTACAGCTTTATAATAAAGCTTGTGACAAGTTCTGGGATCTAAGCCAAAAATCAAACCAAATGTACAGTTTACGAGGGTGAAAGGTTTTACTGGCCAGTCTGGTTCTCTTCCAAAATGCCTTCATTTCACATGTAAATGTTAATAGAAACAAACAATGGTAGTACCATTAACTTCTATTTTTGCATCACCACCTCTGTGTCATGCAATAAGCTAAAGAAAGAAATTGCAAGTAGGAAATCAGGGTATGGGGAGAAAAAAATCAGGAGAAAAAAAAGAATGAAACAAAACTCTATTAGATCCCTCTCTTTGAATTCCATCTGGCCCACTGAGACTTCCTCAAAATTATTGGCAAAATGTGTTATTATTTTGGGAGGAGAAGCGGAAGGTAAAGGAAGGAAAGGGGAGGGCTCAGGCTAACTCAAAAATATCTATAATTACAAAAAGCTGTGCTTTTGTTTCTTCCAAGCTTGCTCGCCTTTTTTTTTTTTTTTTTTCAACACTAAGCCAGCATGGTGGGAAGCACGTTGATTCATTTATACATACCTGAGCGTCATTTTGTGATGAGCCCTAATTTCCCCTCCATGGTTCTGTTTAAGACAAAATCCTTTCAGAAGTCTGTGGGAGCTCTGCCTAAATAAGCCACAACACGAAGCAGGAGACTCCCAGGGCCCCTTGCTCACTGAGACATTATGCACACAACATGTCCATGAAAAAGCATGCTTGCACTATGTTTCCCACATCCTTCTCTGTTTCAGCTCCTATCCATTTGTTTGTTTCCTTCTCTGATTGCATCTTGTCATAAGCCCAAGACTGGTAACTCATTAAGGCAGTGGCTTTTCATTTACTTCTAGTTTACAGTATGCTTCTGCCAAAAGTACATCCTTGTGTAGTCAAGGTTATAGATCATCCTCGTGTCAAGGTTATAAGGATATATATCCTTAACATGATATATTTTTAATCTTTAATTTCAGAGCTTTTCCAAGTAATTGTAAGTAATCATGTGATTTCCAGCAATTAGATTTTCTTACATTTAAACAGCTTGCATTCCTACTGACTTTCTTGTGTGCAAAACTGGTGCTGAGGCTGCAATGCCTCTCACTCTATGGGTCATACCAATGCTACCTCCGCTCAGCAGTCGTTTTCCCCAAGGAGCAGACAACATGGAGAACTGTGTGTTCTCCTTTTGAGGAGCCATTAAAACACTTATAAGCACTACACACAATCACATTACCAAGACAGGGCATTTCCATTTGTCCATGTGCTGTAAGCACAGAATGTAGGAACTCTTGAATTAGCATTTGCATTGGTTTATTTTAATGAAAGAATTAAGTGCTTCAGATCATCTAGCTGGAGTCCTGAATTTGCAGAAAACTGACTGCAGAGATCTAAAATATGTCAGTTCTTGTCGGATCCTGACCTCTAACTCTGGGACTTACTATAAGGTAGTATTCATGTATGTTCCATGACACACAATAAATACAATGATAACCTTAGTCCAGAGGAGAGTTGTGCTGCTTCATCCTTGCTCTAACTGGTTTTATTTCTTAACCCTCTCTGGGTTAAGTTACCAGTGTATCTGAGTGGAATCTGACAAAATTATGCTTTCATCAAACTACCAAAATACATTTTGTGACAGGAATCAACTTCCTATCATTACAAAAATGAGATCTTTACTGACATTTCCTTATCTTGCCTTCCTTAGTATTAAATTATTTAGTACATGGCATTTTGTTTGCAGAGAATGCAATATCAGAAAAAGGTCATTAAATCACTCAGCAGCCTGTTAGAGCAACTGCAAAAATATTGGCGGTGTCTTCTTGTTGAAGACACTTCCCAAGACGTTTCTGGGCACAGACGTGCACCAAGTCATGACTGCACCCACCAGCCCACCATGCACGCTGCTCTGAGTGCCTGTGCAGTTTCACAACACACACAGGATGTCTCAGGACTGACTCACATTATGTCCACACAGCAATTGGGATGTACAACTCCTACCAATATCTCTTTAGAGGCTTCAGTAGATTAAACCTAGTCTGAAAATGTGTGGTATCTCTTTCTGATGAGTTTGTGCCCCTGAGTTTTAGGAAACTTGAACCCATAGAAGAGGGTTTTGTTTCTTCTATGTAGGGACTTTTTTAATGTGTATACATATACAAGAAATAGAGCAAGCACAAGCAAATAGGAGCAATGGAACCTTCTAAAACCACTGTTGCATGCAACACTTGTTTTTGTTATTTTCAGAAGTTTTCCTCTAAAGAATTTTTTTTATAAAGGAAAGTATTTATAAAATATAACACTATGCCTGGTTTTATTGAATACAATAAACTTAGGTTTGATTCATGCAACTGGCAGGCTCCATATAAAGAATCAAATTAAAGGAAGTGAATTTAAATTAATGACCTACACCTGATACAGACTTACTCATGATCACTTTTCATACAGCTAACAGACGTACTATGTTACAAGGATTAACTTCATTTTCACAATGTCCTATGCCACAATTATGACATTAAAAGCTGCTGGGAACCAGCAGCAGTCATACCTTCAGTGCCAGCCTCATTTGCTACTCTGCTAGAGTGGATTAACTGAATAATAGTAAGTGACCCACAGCAGGATGAAAGCAACATGTGGGAAATAAAAACAGAAAGAAAAGAAAGTACTGTGGAAGGCCCAGAAGAAGCAGAAATTAATTTAATGATTAACACTCAGATTGCCCAGCAGCAACCTGGAAAGGAATGCCGTAGTGAAATCTATAGGCCAACACAAAAGTAAGCAAGAGAAACTGTATGCATTGCTGCAAAAATTGCTTCTCAATAAGTGTAATTTAACACTGTCATAGATATACAACTAACTCATCATGTCAACCCCCAATTAAACAGCAGCAAGACAAAGAGAGTTTAAGTTTATGATGGTTTGGTTTGGGTTTGCCTTTTTTTCCCCTTCTTTGAAATTGGCCAGGAAGTTTAAATAATTTCAAAACTGGAGAGGGTAAGTGGTAAAGTCAGCTTCATGTGTATTTCCCAAAGGTGCAACTTCACGTAGCCATTTACATTTGGCTTACACTGAAAGTTAACTGGACCGACCATAATGGATCAGACACAAAACCTATGGTTTAGAATCAGATTTCTGTGGGCTACCAACACTAGTAAGCTCAGGGAAGTTTAAGAGTTCAAGAGTAGGCAAAAGGGTGGCTAACTCCCTTCCCTTCTGGCTCAGCACAGCACTGATTTCAGCACCATTGCTCAGATCTTGACATCAGTGCTGCTGCAGTGCCTTTATTGTTACTGGAGTTAGATCAGCTGACAGCAAGTGGACATGCTTGGTGTAATGGGGCTTTTGAACAACAGTGTAGACTGCCTCCTTAAAAAGCAAGGAGTAGTCCCAGACCCCAATCTGACTTCTTGATCTAGACAATTATAATTTGGGATATGCTTGTTACTGATTTAAACACAGCTATTTGGACTTCCAGTGCTCCAAAGGTGCATGCATGTTACCTGCAGTTATGAGGAGTCATTTATCCCTCTCCTTATATTATATTGAGAGTTAATGAATCTTGCATTCCCTTTCTATGCAATAAATTCAGTTTAAACAGAATGATTCACTTCTAACTCCCCTGTCTTTGGAGGTCAGAAATATCTTCTAGAACTCTAATCTGTGCCAATATCTGCCATACAAAAGACAGGTGGGGACAGATCACTGTACTGCAGTTCTGCAGAGAAACCCCTGCCTTTGCAGACACTCAGCAAAAAGAGAAGTTTTCACAAACAGGCCTCTCTTCTGCATATTTTCTGATTGGCCTGTGGTGCCCAAGAGTCTCTAACTGAGGAAGGTGACTCACTACTAAATAGCGCTCACAAGTGCTTTATTTTAGTGTGTAAATATGACCCTGCGAGTCAAATGCTTAAATTCCTTAAAGGATACTAAGCACAGAGCTTAGTATCCTACAGCTCTTGTCTGGCTGCTCAAAAGGAATCTGATTTGCTTTAAATTAAAAAAAATCTATGTCTTTATTAGCTCTCTTGGGACCTACCTTTAGGTACTAAACTAGACTTTCTGTGTAGACCTAGTTTTATATATATATTCATTCCTTATGAGGCATAAAATCATGTCTCTCTTTTTCTTAAGAAAAAAGTAAGTTCACTTTCAATGCTACAGAAATGAGAGGATATTAATGGAGTATATTTTCTCTCATTAGAAAACAACTCAGGCCCCACTCTTAAATGGACAGAGAATACATGGCTCTGCTTGAATACAGTGGGAGTGAGAGCAAAACAATGAGTGTTCTTTTAACTCTGTAAGACATACAGAGAAAAAACACTGAAATATGAGCAACCTGACAAGGTGTCAAAATACTAATGTCCTGTTTATTCAGTTTTTTCCCATTTCCTTTTCATCTCGGACAGCACAATTCTTCCAGCCTACACTGGAATGCTTTACCACTGTGTTGAATTCCTAAAGGTTTTGCAGTTTCTTTATTCTGATTGCTTCAGGAGTGTCTGATGCCAACAGTCCCCCAAGGGAGAAATAAAAGGTGCTGAACAGCAAGGCATCCCACAATCTTGTCTCATCAAGGAACCTGGGCAGATATTAAAAGCAAACTGATGCCAGAACCCATTTTTGCATGTTAAAAAGAGGGTAAAGGTAAACCGGAAAGGATGAAAAGGGAGATAGAAATTAAATTAAAAGGAAATAAAAGTTCAAGTTGCCAATATTCAGCCTAAAGTGTTCAGTTCAGTGTTTTCTTTCAAAGTCTTGTTAAAAAAAAAAAAAAAAGCTAAGAGATAAATTTATGGGGTGGGAGAGTGGAAATCCTGTTTATCAGCATACATCTTTCTTTTTCCTACCTCAAGGAGACACTCTTCATCTCGCCAGAACATCAGTCCACTTGGCTGGTTATTTCAGTTCTGCGATATTCTGTTGATAGCTATCATGTAGATTCCCATGCCAGATACTTGAGTTAATTAGCTGTTGGCTGCTAGTGCCAGACTTGTTTAGCGCAGGAAAAACAGCTGACAACAAATCATCACTGTGTGAAATCTTGATTATTGTTTGGATGCAAACAGAAACATGCTGGCATCGCCTTACAAGTGTTTTCAATCACAGAAGGATGTTATAGTGCTAACACAATGAGGCTGGCTTTTCTTACGAGAAAGGAGTGGGATCATTGAAGGTCTAGCACAATTACTTGCTATTTACTCAAACTTCATTTAGGTAATCCTGTCTTCTCCTCAGTGGTCATAGGGTTGAGGGCCCAGATCCTTCATTTCTAAAGAGGCTCCCAATAACTTGTTGCCAGAAAATGGGGGTGACTGCTAAGGGTGCTTGACGTGCTCTGTTGTGAGTCCATACTCACAGAAACACTGATTGGATTGTAGAATATCCTGAGCTGGAAGGGACCCAAAAGGATCATTGAAGTCCAGCTCTCAGCCCCGCACAGGACAGCCCCAAGAATCAGATCATGCTACACACATGCATTTCATTACCTAGGGAGATTAACTCAAAGCTGCATACAACACTCCTGCCTCCTTCATGTGTGACTCTCCAAATTATTACCTCTTTCCATGCTACTTAGTTTCTTCCAAACGTGCCACTATTCTTTTGAAGAAAACATACATTACTCCCTGTAATTATCCTTGCTTTAAAACTCCCCTCTCTAGCACAATATCCCCATGAGGTGCAACACAGATGAGATGATTGAAGCCTGCAAAATACAGGATTCAAATGACTGTACATAGGAAGAACTTTCTGCAATTCATCTCTGAAATCTTTCCAACTTTGGGGTTAATTTTGGAACAGTGTGCTGGTTTTAGATTATATCAAGACATTTAGATTCAGTGGTGTTAAGATCAAGGAGATATGCAAAAAGGTGTAGTTTTGCTTTTGCACTTTGATCTGGACATTCCCGCAGTTGTTTGTTGTATCATTCCAAGTGTTGTGATTCTCAGATTCCAGACAGCTACCAGCCTAAGTCCTAGTTAGAAAATGAAAGGGACAATTATTACCTGAATTGTTGGGTAAATTGCTTTTTCAGCTTCATCATGATATCCTCTTGAAAATACTTCTGTCTTTTTCCCCCTAATATCACTACATTACTTTTGTAACAGTGTCACAAACAAGTGTTTAAAAATTGATATCCAACTTCTAATGAAGTGTCCTAGCACTGAGAATCTCACTAACTGCAATAAAATTGTATGGAAACATGCCTCTCTGACATATACTTCCCAACAGTATTTTGCAACTTCCATGGTCTAATCATGAAAACAAAGGAAGGTCATGATTCTGAACCAAGAATCAGAAACCTGGCTGACTCAGGATGTAAGAAAGCAGCAACTTAAATCTCCAAGGATACTTCAGTGGCCTGTATTGACCTTTGGAAAAGCTGCTTCTGAATCACCAGACCTCAGTAGGCTGATAGCTGGAGAATCATGGTATAGATAAAGGAGGTTCTGTGCTTTGCAAACTTGCACAAGCAGCAGCAGGCAACTCTGGCCATGTAATTAGTACAATATGTAATTTGGAAGTCTTGGAGTTAATTATATAATGTTCATACCTGAATTTACTCTGTGAGTAGCAATTTGTGCACTGTGTTGTATGCCTTGAATCCATAAACAGAAAGGTTTTGGTGATAAAGCATGTCTAGGAGTATTGAAACAGACTGAAAAGGAGGCAGGGAATTCTTCTGCATGTCTTTCAGGGGAAGCAGCTAACAGCAGATTTTAAGATATGGAAATGCAGTGCAAAATGAAATGTTACTATCAACCTATTCTTATTACATTCAATAGTGAAGCTATAGCAGAAGAGAAATGAACATGATAAAAATTTTACCTAGGATTTGTTTGAAAAGATCCCAATACGGACTGACTCAGAACTTTCCCTGTTAATTTGTAAGCCTCCTACATAACTCAAAATACAAGCTCAAATTAAATGTCTTTATCCCAAGGGAAATAAGGATGCCCACTGAAAAGATTAATTATGTACTTTCAACAATTACATTCCTCTTAAAACATAACCTTTTAAGCTATGGATTGCTAAACAATACCATGGGATAAAATTATTTCTTTAACTTACATATAGGGAAGGTAAAGAGCTGGTGAATTCAGAGGGGTTTGAATTATCCATTGCAAACATTTACTCTATCAGTTTCATCAGATGACAAGGATATAGCCAAACAGATGTGACCAGGCAGTTGGACAGGGAAAAAGGAGAGGATTTTTTAAATACCAACTTGTCAAATGCACCTTCTGGACTGATTTTCCATCACAGAGCATGACTGTTTGTGCCAGGTCATCACTGGGAACACTCAAAAGCATCTGAAAAGGGGCTGATGGTTACAGAAAAGTTTCTGAGGCCAATGTTACAAAAATGGTCCAGTAAACAGTGAGAGAAAAATAGTCAGATATTCTAAGCCTCGAAAGTGATCCTGCTAGTCAGGACAGTGCCAGGTGCTACACTGATGGTGTTAAGTCTAGTGATAAAAAATGTTTAGAAAGTATTTGCTCAGACAGTACAACACCAAGCCAGCTAAAAAAGCATCACATATCAGGTGCTCAGAGCAAAAAAGGAAGGTAGTGACCAGTGCCAGCTACTGTTCATAGAATATAAAGCAATGTAAATCACCATGAAAATTCCTATAAGACTATGAAAATTCAATCAAGTCAAAGTTTTAAAATGGAAATAAATATAACAGTACATAATATAAACTCTAACAGTTTTTTTTTTAAACACAAAACTCCTACACTGAAATGAGAACCCAAAAGAGTTCAACATCTACTGAAAACAGCCATTAGGTAGAAAATACTATGTGATACCTGCAGCTCTATCCGCCAGAGAGTTGCAATTTAGGTAAATAATTTCCTTTAATTAAACAAATACACCTATCAAATTCCCATGTTGCCTTTTAAGATGCCAGGTCTGCTGCTCTAGGACAGCCCCTTATAAGGATGACTCTCTGTGTTTTCAAAACATTAATGTTTCTTTCAAATAAGTCATTTGCAGTCTAGCCTGCTTTTTTAGAAGTAAACTGGGCAGGTATATGCTCTTTAAGCTCAGGTCACAAAAAAGGCAAGACATTTTGATCATTCGGAGCTGTGATGCTTCAGACTGTGTAGGAGACCAGAGCTTACTCTGGAGAACTCTGTTTCACTTCTTCCTCATAGAGTTTTCAGAGGAATGATAAACAGGAAATGTATGTATGAGGTTACCCAGTAAAGGAGAGCTGTAACTCTTTGAACTTTATTGCTGAGGGTAAGATAACCATGTTTGGTGTGGATCTAAATTAATATCAACCTTTGATTTAAGCACAGGGATCAAGAGTGAATTAATGACACTTTGGGTCCACTTGCACAGAAAATTGTTTGAGACTTAACTGCAGAGCTGTTAATTATGGATCCCACTCCAAACTGTGGCTTTCCACTGCTAAACACAGAGACATACAGTCTTCTCTGAAGGGAGAATTTGGAAATAAGTGATAACCCATGACGTTTCTAAGGCAGGGTTTGTACTGTGAGAAAGAAACCTTTTAGGCCAGGTAGTAAAGTCAAAAGAAAACTTTCAGGTCCACAAATAATGTGTGGCAGAGATTTATAGCTTTTTCTCATCTATATGAAAAAAAAACTCTTATTTCCTATACTGATGGTAACTGATGCATCTGAGTCCAGAGAGAATCGTCAAATGCTTTAGATACTCAACTTTAATCCCTCTCTGATAAGTGGGCAGTGTCTATATCTACTTTTCTGCACATTACAGAATTGGAGGCCTGAGCAGTCAGCAAGTTAAGCATTATCTTTTGTCCTGATAAACATCAGAAATTTATATGAATTGCTACCATAGCTACTTCCCCAAGCTAGGCATTTCCTCCTCACCACAGAAGTTCACAAGTCAGGTAGAAAATCACATAGCATATTGAGTGAATCATGCACATGAGCAGAAGGGGTTGAAATAAAATGCTGGTACACCACAGCTGTAATTAGGGATAACCTCCCACTCAGCTCATGAAACTATCTCTTCTCCCTGTGATTGCTGACAGAGGATTTCCAAATACGTGTTGGGGGAAGAGGGGTACACAGCATAACAGAGTGCTAAACGCAGAATTCCTGTAACTCAGGATGGTGTTAAATAAGACCTCTGACTAAGTAACTGAGTGGGCAGCCATCACACCTTTCATTCTGAAACAATCACCCTTCTCAGGTTTCTTTCCTTTTACAGTCTAAGTTGCAATGGCCATGACTGGAAATGAGCGACTGCAGATGAACTTTTTGATACAACTAAATTACAATGATTCAAAGACCTTTTGGAAAGGGCTTTCCAAAAGACATTGTTGAGTCTGCATAAGCAAAAATCAGAAATCAAATCTGCAGGCTTTGCCTAAATCAAACATTCAGCAACCTTTAAGAGTTACTATTGATACATGATAACTATTTTCCTTCCCAGCTAAGAGGGAGGTGTGGGGGGAACAAAACCCACCTATTTTCTGTGGCTCTTACTACTTTTTTGTTTAACTGTTGCTGTGCCTGGCCTGTTTTTATGACTGGTGTCTGCAAATGTTCACAGGGTCGAGTTTTACTGGCAAACATGCTAGCAGGATATGGGGGAGAGTGGCAGATGTGGCTTTCCAGAACCAAAGGTTTCATTTGCATCCTCTGGCCTGCATGCCAGAGCAGGATGTGAGCACACACAGGCAGAGAGCAGCTAGACAGCACAGTTCATATTTCCAGGGCTTGGAAGTTGCTCCTCAGTGTAACATAGTCCCCCTTCCAAATAAATTTTCTTGAAAAGATCCTGAACCTAAGCAAAATGTATCATAATAATTCACTGTGTCATTATTCACTAAGCTCAACTTCTTTGGGTTTGCTCCCATCAATATTTTGAAAGACAGGTCAAAATAATGGAGCCTACCTATGCACACTGCGTGAGTCTATGATTCATGAAACACAGTTTTGAATTCAGAACCAAGTGTGGTTTTAAAAACTGCTTTCTAGCTTTACTCTGAAGCAGATTAGCATAAAATACCCCTATCTACCTACCCAATGAAGAGGGTTTTGACACTAGATTTGACAGACTTTAAAAATCAGCTTTACTGCTGGCTACTGCCCAAGGCAGCAGCAGGACTCTACAACCAGTACAGTTCCTCTCTAGATTAAAATTTCAGCTTCATGTCTGCACACATAATGGATCTCTTAAGTATGAAATTCTTGCTGGTTTCAGCCCAGAGAAGATCCAGTTACAGATCCCTGACAGCAAAATTATGGTTTCCAAGGAATTTCACAGAATCAGAGCATAAGCTGAGTTGAAAGGGGCCCTCAAAGATCATAGAGTTTGACTCCTGCACATGCACTATACCATGCCCCAGAGTCACACCATGTGCAATTTCCAAACACTTGATCTCTGCCAGGCTGGGTGCTGTGACTGCTTCCCGGGGGAAGTGCCCAGCCATCCTCTGGGGAAAGAACCTCTTCCTGATATCCAACCCAAACCTCTCCTGACACAACTTCAGGCTATTCCCTTAAGTCCTGTCACTGGTCACCACAGGGGAAAGATCAATGGCTGCCCCTCCTCTTCACCTCACGAGGAAAATGTAACTTCAATGAGGTCCCTCACCAGTCTCCTCCTATCCTGGCTGAACAGATTTCAGCCACTTCTCATATGGCATCCCCTCAAGGCCCTTCATCATCTTCCTAGTCCTCCTTTGGACACTTTCTAGTAGTTTAATATCCTTCTTATATTGTGGATCCCAGAACTGCCCCCAGCACTCGAGGTGAGTCCTTTGTGTTCACCTTGACATCAACCAGGACCCCCAGGTCCCTTTCCATGGCACTGCTTTCCAGCATCACATTCCCCAGGCTGCACATCCAGGGTTGTCCCATCCCAGGTGCAGAACCCAACACTTTCCCTTGTTGAACTTCACATGGCTGGTGATTGCCCAGTCCTCTAATTTATTGATGTCTCTCTGCAGGGCCTCCCTACTTCTGTGGGAGTCAGCAGCTCCTCATCCTTTGATTTCTATTACCAGGGGTTACACTAAGGACCACGCACTATCAGAGTACCCACTGACTCTAAGAATGAATCTAGCCATGACAAATGCCAGGGACTATTTTGTGTACTGAAAATGTGTCATCAGACCAGCCAGCTGATAATTTGTCATTCCTCACAGCATGTATTTTGCCTCTGGGCTGATTTGAAAGGTCCAAAAGAAAACCCAGTAAGGCAACAATGTCTCAAGGCTAGAAACAGTAGAAATGTTGTATGAAAGCTCCACCTGAAAGGATTCCGCCTCAATATTCAGAGCAAAATAACATGCTAATAAACTTGCCAAACCAAAACCAGCACATACATTTCTTTGCATACATACCTTTATCACCACTCTGGTAGATCTTGTTGACCAGGGTCAAATATGAAGAGACAAAATCCAGACATGGCAGATGGTTTAGCCCCTACAACAATTCATATTGAATCAGAGGAAGTCTGATACATCATTAAAAATCCCAAAGCCTGTATTTATCTCCAAGGCACAACATACATAGTCCCCACAACCTACAAAAAGAACATGTTCTCTCCCCCTTCCTTCCAAGTTATTTGATTCCCAAGGAGCTCACTGGATAGCATATAACAGATAGTACAAAAAGGGCATTTATTATAGAAACATTTGATGAGAGGAAATAAGATGATATCGCTATGAAACTTAAGCATCTCATACATATAGTATTACAAGCAATAAGCATGGATGGCAGGCAGAACTCCACGCATCCTTCTCAAGAATATTAAAATCCAGCTTCTTCCCTGATAGCCATGAATGATCAAAAGGCATAAACAACCAGGCTTTCTATGCTAATGACTGTACTGAAATACTTTAAGTAGTTTAATCAATTAGAAGGAGCACCAGCCATTAAAAGGAATCCTAATGATGGATTAGTTATTCAGAATCCTTTAAAAGAAAACTACATAGCTTTTTTATCTCGTGTCCCTCATTTTTTCTTGACTTTGGCTGTTTTCCATTTTAAAAATAATAACCCCATTCCCCAAACCTTCACAAACTCTTAAAAAGTATGAAGCTACCAGCCTCCCTGCCTTTATTTTCATTGGCTTAATTTGTGAATCACTGAAAGTTAATATACTTGTGGTTCACACATGAAAAAGACTTGAAATTTTAAGTAATACAAATCTCCTATGTGGGCTCTAAAGCAAAGCATTTCTAATTGTTATGAACTGATTAAGACAGAGAAAAACCTCTTAAAATGAAATCACATTTCATTAATTAGACTTCATGTAGAAGGAATATCAGGGTTAAACTCTGTTTGAAGTAACACAAAAATCTTTCAATAAAAAGTTTCTTTGTGTTATTCAGGTGGGAGTGGAGAAACAGAAGTAGTTTATTGCTAAGGAACACATTGCCTGTAACATATTTAATATAAAAAGTATTCTTAGCTAAACATGTCCTCCAGTACTGATTAGATTAATAGCTGGCAAAATTTGGCCATTATCCATTACGTTAACAGAGAGTCACACTCAGCTGTTAACTCTGTTTAGGCTGTATGTTGAGCCATCAGTGCTACAGTACAGGACAACATATTGAGTAACACCATGGGCAAGTCAGAATTAGCAGGAGCATCACATATGTTATTGCTAGCAGAAGCAATGCAGACTGTTTAGAGGACTGCAATTCCTTTGTCAGCTTGTTTAGCTCTAGAGTTAAGCAAAACCACTTTAACTTCATCTTTGTGTCTCATTTATACGGTGTGATTTTCTTTTATCTGAAAAAAAAGAAAAACAAAACCAAAAAACCCCAATAACAACAACAAAAAAAATCCTCAAAAAACCACAACCAAATAAAAAAAAATGCAGACACACACAACAGATTTGGACAGGGTTTTTCTCCTGGAGGGCTTCCTGCTGTGTCCAAATTCACATGTCATCATGGACTGGCCTCATCTGTGGCTCCACAGGTAGTTCTGCCTCCCAGCTGCATCTGCAGCCAGCTGCCTGAGCTCATCTCCCCTGCAAAGCACAGCTTAAGCACCTCACACACCGCCTCTGGAGCAGGTGGGACATACCAGTCAGGCTTAGCTTGAAAACCTCCCACTGAAGTCCTGCATGACAGCTATAGAGAAGGTGACTGTGAGTCCCAAATCTCCCAGCCCAACATTTCTTCCCAAGGGGAATTCAATCCTCACTCAGCCAGGCTGCAAGGAGTGTTTTGAGGGTAGGCTGGGTAAATATATGTGGGACCATGCTCTGTGTTGATTCCTACCAACTTCAGACTTCTCATGGCCTTCATATTAACCTGCAGAGCACTCAGCTGAAGGGCAGTGCCCTGCTGGTATGAAATCAGAGACCTTTTTATTAGCAACCTTTTCTTTGGTTGGGAATAAAATGAGGTATTTTGAAGCTGAAACTTCTGGGGGGTTACATACCATTCTCATAATGCTAACACCCATGTAGCAACACAAGCATGAGTACTGCTGCCTTTAAAGGGGCTTGGTTTTGTCTCAGAGCAGAACAGAAGTGTTCAGAAAAAGACAAAAGTTGTGCAGGTTAGGAAAGTATTTCCCACACAGCTCTAGTTTTGGGAGGCCTCTAATGGTATTTAATATTTCAAACAATTTTGGTTTCAATTAAAATAACAGATGGGAAAATAAAAAAGAAAGGGATGGAAGGCGGGTAATTTTTTCCTATCCTGCAGGAAAATTCCAATTACTTAAATTATTCTTTTGCAGAGAAATGAAACAATTGTTGCAAAGGGGAACATGAAATATCATCCAATCTGCTTCTGAAATGCATTTTATGCAATGAAGCAACATTCGTGTGTATTCCACTAATTCACTCCATTTTAGAATGTCAGCCAAACAGCAGTTTCAGTGTCTCTTGAAAACTATTATGATTGCTGACAGCCAGGGTCCACCTTCACCCCCTTTCCCAGAAGCACCTAAATGTTTTACGGACACAAACCAGTGAAGTTTTAGGAATGAATCTTCACGAGGCAACATAAGCATTTCGGTCCATTACCCAGAGGCACTTCAGGCACCAGGTTGCCCTGACGCCCCAAGAGAATGTAGGAGCTGCCCTGGAAGTCTAAGCCCCAGTGTTGAAGACTTACAGTTCTAAAACGCAAGATTACCTTGAGTACTTACTGCTAAAGATACAGTGCAGCTCTTTAAAGATGGGCATTAATCCTTACAATCACAGTATGGGTTGGAAGGGACCTTAAAGACCATCCAGATCCAATCCTCCTGCTATGGACAGAGACACTTTCCTCTAGACCAGGTTTCTCAAAACCCCATCCAGCCTGGCCTTGAACACTTGCAGGGATGAGGCATCCACAGCTTCTCTGGGCAGCCTGTTCCAGTGCCTCATCATCCCCACAATAAAGAACTTCTTCCATCTATTCAGCCAGCTATTGGTTATCACAGTACAGAAGGATTAAACACCAAAGCACTGAATTACTGTTCTCCAAACTTCTTAGGTCCTTCCAAACCACACAGTCACTTGGGGGCATCAGTTGTATCTGAAAAACCTTGTCTAAATACGATCTCTGACTTCCTACAGACTCTGGCAGGTATTACTTTTGGATTCTCTGGATGGTTTCAGAAATGTTACTCAAGATCTAGTCCGTTGTCTTCTGTAAAAACACAAAATAAAAGTATTTTCAGTGAGATGATTCACTTTCCCCTTGCTTTTAGCATGAATTCTACTTGTAGCTGACAGGAAAAGTGCTAGGAACTAATATACAGCAGTCAGGATTTTTATTCCAGAATATGTGAGTATTGTTTCAAAAAGACAGCAAATTAAAGCAAAGCAAATAAAATAAGTACTGCAGCCAACATCTTACAAAATATTGCCACCTTCATCTGGTCCTTGGATACTTGTTCTATCATAGATACGACTTTCTGGAAAATATAACTAATAAGAAAAACTCCCAGGAGAGTAATCTTGAAATAGCCTCAAAGAGCCATGAAAAGCACTGTAAGCACGCTCGTTGCAGAAAAATAATCTAGTTTTCACTAAACCAGTATCCATATGCAAGTAAATATGTCTCCCAGCCTTCAACTGTAAGCACAGGCATTCATTTTGATAGTTTCACTAAGCTTTGTCCTTTCTTCATCTGAAGCAGAGCGTTTGCAATGACGATCCCGTGCTACTAAGTGAATCTCACATTTACACTGAGAGTGCCCAAGTGCTTTTCAAGTCTTGACTCTGCTTTATCTGCTTCTGTCATAAGTTTGCCTGGCAAAAAACCCAAATGCAGCTGAGACAGGGGCATGTTCACTTTCAAAAGTCAGTGAAAGAAACGGGGTGTGGAAGAGAAACTCTTTAACATTGCTCAAGAAAATAGTTTTCAGTCAGACTCCAGTACTGCCTAATTCCTGTCTGCATCAGCCCAGTTAAAGCTGCCTGTGCTCAGGGGCGATTGGCAGTCTGCTCTGGGTTCCTTCACTGCACTGCTAATCTCCACTAATACTCTCCCATGCTTCATTTAATTTCACTCTCAGGGCTCTTTTTCAAATTCTTCCTCAAATCTTAAACCAATGCCCTCATTGTTTAGGATTCCTTTACCCTGACAAGTCTGACCTCAGATATCCTTTCCTCTTTCCTGCTCTGTAACTCCGGCAGTCCACTTACTCATTCATATGGTAACCTCACATAATGGTCTCCACATTAATTAAGTAATTTTGGTTCTTTAAGGTACTACAGAGGGGTTTTCAGTGCCTTTCAGGCCAATTGAACTATTTTTTTGTTGTTGTTGAACAGACTGGAGAGTACATGGTAGGAGAGCCAAGGAGAACATGCTCGCTCTCCCTCTGGGCCATTCCTTTCATGCTGCTTCAGGGTTAGGCCAAAACAACATCAGCAAGTCTAATTTGCCCCAGCAGCGGATGGGAAATGACTAAAAACCCTGCAGATTAATTTGTGTCAGATGTATGCTTGAAAGCAAGTGAGAGCAAGAGAGAATGTGAGAGCATTTACAGCAAAACGTGTTCTTTCTCTGGGATTTAGAAGGGCCCTCTTGTTTCAGATCTCTTGGGAGCTGAGTGGCCCCAAGCAAATGAAAAGTCCTACCTTTGCTTTATGTTCTCCTTTTGTATTTGATGCTTTTCAGTAATCAGAGAATTCAGGAAAAAAAATGAGAGGGATAAAAAGAAGCAAAGCTGTACAATGCATAATTGGTTTTGCAGTATCTGCTGATTCTTCTAGCAAAGATAGTTTTGCACCATACAGGTAAGAGGGTCAGAAAAAAAGGGGCCTGGGGATTTTTTTTGAGGGGTGAGGGTTGTGTTCCACATTACTCCAGGAAAAGCAAAACATGGTGGAAACCTCATGTCACTCTGGAAAATAGTAATGATTAGTGTTACATAATCAATAACCTAATAGGACTGAAACTGCAGATCAATACATGATCCTGACTAGGAAGCACAGGTCCAAATCAGTTTTTGTGCTGAAATAGTAGACCTCAAGTTGCTTTCTGATGGCCAGATGTGATCACCCAGTTGTGATATCCTAGCAGAACAAGTCCTGGAGTGGCCATGGAAATCCAGCAACCGTAATAGTTTGGTGCTGCTTGGTTTGACTTAGTTGGGAATAAATTTTTCTGTATATGACTAACAAATGAGCTGAAAAACAGCACAACTGGCACTGGTTGGGCTTCTTACTGGTATTCCCAGCAAGGCCAAGAACAGTCATCTCTGTGTCCAGTCTCTCTGGTTAATGGTGTTGCAACACTGGAGATGAGTCACGTGTGTGCTATCGCTGTGCAGTAACATTTCTGTTGCTAAATTAAACAGATTTAATTTTGTACATTCTTAGAACTCATATCCAATCTGATCTGCTCACCACATCTAAAAGGATTTGTTTACATTTTAGGCAGCCTTGCTGTTTAGATCTCAGATGACTGCCTCAAAAATTCTAGGGAAAATCAAAATAAGTCTCAAAGTGCAACATTAGCATGGACTTATTTCTGGTGAGCGACAGGTCTGCCTCAAAAACTTCAAACCTTTCTCTTCATTCACATTGATCCTAATCCTTGTCTTCTTATGAGACAGAAATAATAACATCCAAAGTCCTACCCAAAGTCTGAATCCCAATCTGATTTGGCAGCATAAATAAAACCACAGAAAAATCTTCCAAGAGAGCCAAAGAGACAAAAAGCCCCAATCTAAAAAGAAAGCAAAGTTTTGTGGAATTAGACCTTAATTCTCAGTTTCAGAACAGACTAGCACTTAGGAGCCTGTCACAACTTTCAACAAGATGTCAGATATAGTTAATGCAACATTTAATATTGGTGCTGTTATACTGGTACTCTTAGCAGTATCACCTATTTCAATCTAGAAAGGAAATAGCAGTACAGGGAAGAAACAACATAGGATGTCTTTATATCTATAAATGTTGTTGTAGTGGGATGTTTTTCAATAAAAACACATACCAGTAACCTAAATGGTTGTACTAGTGCCAGATCTTCTATATGAGACCAAGAGTCTCAGAAAATTTAGATGTCTGTATCACACCAGTTTCACTAGTGTTTTAGCAGGTAATAGCATTTCCAGACCCACATAGAAGCACCAGGCCAAATCTGAGAAAGAGAGAAAGTCTTTTGTTATCTGACCATTTTGAAAATATTCTTTTTAGGGTTGCTGAAATGCATAAGAATTGGCAAGTTAAAAAAAAAAAGGAAATCCTCTTCAAAGGATCAAAATCGAATACAACCATTCAGAAGAAATAGTAACAAAAGGAAAGAGAAATCTGTATTAGTGATGATTGTATTGGCAAGTCTTCTCTGTCTGTAACACATACTTGTGGAGAATGGTAACTACAGCTGTAGCAATTCACACAATGCTGTCTGAATATTTTTATCTGAGAAAAAAACTACACTGTTATCTTCATGTATACAGGAAAAAAGTTCTGGAGCAGATTTATTCAATAATATCTAGATTCCTAATTCACTGATTTAGGTTCCAGGAGTAGCTTAGAAACTTTCAGTGGAAGAAGAAAGTGGAATTTCCTTATTTTATCTGATCTACAGGAAAACCTCAAGTTCATTGAGATAGTCTATCAGTTTTAGGGTGCCTAGTGCTGGAAAGAATAAAAGGCAGCCCAAGCCTGCAGATAACCTGTTTGACTGACCTCACTCTACTGCTCTAAGTTTATTCACCACACACTCACATCAGTGCTAGTTCCAGCTCAGGCACATAGCCAGGGGTTTGCAGGGCAAGCCTCCTCAGCCCTTGCTTGGAGCAGCTTTAGGAACCAGGAATCACACCCTTGCATCCTGTCAGAACAGAGTAAGCCTAGAAGTCACAAAACCTATCAATTGGCTACACTGCCAGAAATGTGCATGTGTGCACCCAGCCCAGTACTAATTAGTCTTTCTGGCACCAAAGCCTCAATTATCTATCCCAGGCCAAACCTGTCAGTACTATGGGACTGACAGTCCTCCTGAGATACACAGGAGGTTGGAGGAAATGCCATCAACCCTTCCCTCTTCTCACCCAAGATGTTCTCCTGTTCAGATAAGGACCATGACTATTGCTCATCTTGGGCTGGGGAAGCAGTCTCAGTGAGAACTTTGGAATATTTAATCCTCCAAGACTAGCAGGATTCATGAGATCAGAACCTCATGTGACACAAAGGCTCAGTAAGTCTTTGCTAATCTGTGCCCAATCTAAGCTCAATTTGCAATTCCTGGACAGTACCAAAAATACAATTGCAACATTCTGAGAGCAGAGCTCATAGTGCTGGGCTGAAAAGCCACAAAGCCTGCAGGGTCCTTGTGTATGGTAAGAAAATTGTACATGGGGAAGGCAATCTGAATGACAGTTGCAGCTCTCTCAACCTTCCTCCTGCCAGGAAGTCTTTCAGCCCCACCAAAAGCTCGTATCTGTTTGCTAAAGATTAACCAGCACTGTCAAAAAGTCTTCCAGTATTTTCCTGACTTAAATATCTGAAAGGTATAATTAGCAAAATCTCAGCTAATTACTCATCATTACTATCACTAGGATATCTGCATTATATTTTTAATAATACAAGAACATTGAAATAATTATGAAGGCTACAGATAACTTGAAATCTGATATCCCTGAGCATTTGGTTGTAAATATTTCCTAATATTATTCCACATTTATTTATCCTTTGAAATAATTAAGCACTTAAATTCTATTTTTTGCTTGCATACCAATGCACATGTCTGACATGAATAAACAAAAAGTAAAAAGTAACAAATTGCTTATCAGGAAGATACATTTGTTCTGCATTTTGAAGAACATCTGTAGAAGTCTGAAGGGCAGAAATCAGATCCCTGAAAGATAGTTTACCATGGCTAATTCTTAGAAAAAAAATCCAACCACCTCACATGTATTTAAGAGGGCTAGGAAAATTATTTTTGTTGTAATCCTCAAAGATTTCATTTTCAGAGAACTAGTTACGGAGTCTGCATTCTTAACAATTCTGAATAATGAGGTCCAATTGTCCGAAATCAATGATTTATGAAAAAATAGACCCTAAATTTTACCTAAGTACTTTACATGAATTCCTTACATTTCTCTCTCTCTTAATTTTTAATTTTAGATTCAGTCCTCTGTTCACATTTCTAGGCATTAGCAGACATTTGATTGTTATTTTTCTCCTATGTTCAAACTTCTAGGTCCTAGGCCAAGCCATGGCCTCAGCTGTTGAACCAAGCAACTGTATTCACTTGAGTGAGTTTCCATTATTAGCAAAGGCACAAGCAAGACTTGGCTCTCACACCTGATGTGCCTTACAACTCTAATAATCTCATGTTGGGATCTCAGGAACAGAAATATTTAAGTGTTCACAACACTGTGCTAAATATGTGTCTAAGTCTATTCCACCTCAAGCTTTTACTGAAGCACCATTTAAGAATTGTTTGGTGAAAAAAGAAGGGCTAGATTCATTGACCCAAGGTTCTACATTTACCATTTGACTGTATATTTTTCTTTAGATATGCTCTCAGACACACATTCACTGCAATTTGTGTACACAGGTTTCATATAAGCCCTGTTTGCTTTCTGTGTAAAACAGAAGAGGTCACTGTATCTGGAACAAAACTGAACTTACAGCTAGACTAATAAGTAACTTGAATGCAAACAAATCAAGCAATCTTGATTCATGCCCTAAAGTCAGCATGAACCAGTTGATTTTCCTCACTGAATCCCTGCAAATGAGCTAAGTGGAAGAAGGAAAGCTTCTACTTTGAGGAAGACAAAGAGGAGCTTTTTGTCTGATAAATGCAATCTCACACAAGAGCCGCTCTGCCTGACCAGGTGACCCCACTTCTCCTTCCCCAAGGCCCACATGCTCCAGCAGACTCCGAGTCCCTTCTCCCAGCTCTTGGAAGAGGGGAGAAGTTTACTATTGGGAGAAAGACTTTATAGCTCACCAGCTGTGTGAACAAACTCAGACATATTTGGCTTCTGTGAACTTGGCTAAATCAATGAAACATCAGAGCTCAAACTTGATGCTTTATTTCCTTTAGTCTGAGGTTCTGCTTGCTATAAACGTGATCTGGAACAGCACGTGTGAGACTGTAAAGCAAAAAAGAAATGAAAACAAAATGTGATTGTACATGAGATCAATTCCATGCTGACGTGATAATACGTTCAAAATTCTCATTTCTGTAGAAAGCTGACCACAGGCACTTCATCAATCAGTATTTCGATTTGTAATGTGTTCCGTATGGTTCTCTGTCGTTACTTAATGGGGAACATCCCCTCTGAAAACATCTGACTCTGAGCTCTGCATCGAGAGAGCTGCTCGTGTTTCAACCACGTTTCCCAGAAACTGAACACTCAGCAACATATTCATTTTAGTGACAGCCACCACTAATGAGAAACAGCCACGGGCTCATTGAATCATTTACAAGCCAAAGAAATTTATATTAGCAACAGAAAAAAGTCTCACTACAACTGAATCTCTAGAATCTCCAAAATCTGGATTTTAACACCCTAAATCTCGTACTAGGTTGGTGCTTGCACTTCTCTATTTTTTATTTTATAGTATCTCCCTCTAGTTTTTGGGGGTTTTTTTTGTTGGGGTTTTTTGGTTTTTGGTGGGTTTTTTGCTAGGTTTTTTTTTTTTTTTTAATTTCCAGTTAGGCCTGTTGTTCTGACATGTGTTCTGCATATCAGGAACAGGAAGCTGGGGCATGAATTGGAGGGTTTATCACAAGCTGAGAGGTGATGGAAAAAAAATAAGTCCATCAGAAGTAAAAAGCTCATACAACACTCAGTGATGGCACTGGAATAGAAGGACATAAAGAAACCAATTAGAAAATCTGTGGCATTTTGTTGGAGAGCTATATTATTTTCATGCATAAATTTTCTTTGTTCAGAATATTAGGGAATTAATAATTATTGAGTTTCATTGTTTTGTTTTAGGTTTGGGATTTTTTTGGGAGTTCACTTTTTTGGCGTGGGGAAACATTTGTTTGGTTTTTTAATAAAGAGGAGCAACTGTGCAAAATTTTGACTTGCCAATACATGAAACTTTTTAAAAACTACTGGACCCACAAGACATGCAAATTGTGAGGAAACAAAAATTTCAGACTACTAAAATTAAAACAACTGTTTCAGAAGACTAGAGAGAACAAGGGCTGTAGCTTTATTTAGAAGAGTCTTCTTGTTGTTCAAGGCATTACTTTGAAATAGTCATTAAAAGCAAAATAATAAAATGACTGGATGTTCAGGATGCCACAAAGTCAAATCAGCATTCTACAGAGAAAACTGTGTCTCCTTAATCTTCTAAGATTTATTAAAAACTACCAACAAGACACTGACAAAGGAAAATTTATTTCCATAGTGAGCCTGACAGACACAATGCAGGATACCAGACAAGACACAGCTATGGTAAAAATAAGATTAGCAACTCTCCCATATCATGGGCCAGATCATCCCTTATTCCCAGGGACTTCAGCAGGATTTATTCCAAGAATAAATGCTTAGAAATAGAAGGAAGGGTTTCACAACTGCCTGAATTTATGTTATGATCTTCTCCAAGGCAGCAAAAAACAATTTCTAAAAAAAAAATTAAATAGTATTATAACTAATAGTATTTTGACAGCTAATCAAGTCAAAGTCAGAAATGAAATGTCAACTTATGTACTACATTCAAAGCATGGTTAATTAATACTTCTCATTTTTTGAAGAATACTTAAAAGGAATGCATTATGTTTCATCACACTAAAAAAAGTTTACATTTGCCTCCTAAATTCACTGTTTTTAAAACAATTGTCCCTCCTGAACCTCAGTTTAGCTCCAATGGCAATATTTCCATCTTCACTATAGAAACCAATAAAGTTCTTGGTTGTTTGTAAATAAAGAAAGAAATTAAATCCCAACCTCACAAGCGAAACAAGGCCACCTAGCTTTTTTTAGATTACTTACCCGATTCAAATGGAAGAGTCAAGAATTCCATCTGTCAGGGTAGTAACCACCAAAATAAAAAAAACTCTTAGGAAAAAACATGGTGTGAGCAGCTGAGTCTCTGAAAAAGCATATCTAAGCAAGAACTCTTGTCAAGCATCACAATGGTCCAAGCACTTTGAAATATATGAGAGAACACAGAAAGTAGAAATCAAAAATCTTGCTAGCTAAAGGAAAGCATTTGAGATAAAAGATGAGGATAATACTAAAGCTAGAAATTAAAAGAAAGCAATTCAAAGACATTAAAAGAAATCAAAGCATCTTGATGAGCATTTGCAGGTTTTGTTAAAGGACATTTACTGACCTTCAAGACGTGAGCGGTATCGTCTTACAGAAGAAAAAATGGTAGACAATGAAAAACAAACAAAAAAAATTTACAGGTTTGTTGCTAGATTTCTGGAAGCAAAGCCAAGGAAAAGGGAATACAATGTTGTAATATATAAGCAAAGCATGCAGGACCCCAAGCCCAAACACCAAGGACAGACATCAACACAGCCTCAGAAAAAAGAGAACAAATACACAGGGCACATGTTAAGTATCAGGCTTATCCAGATAACCAGCTTGCAGGTGCAAAAAATTAAGTTGAAACTATATTCTCTCAAAACAAGCAGCTGATTGGAAGCACACCTGAAGTTGACTTTTGGTGTGTGCCTCACCACCTTGCTGATCACTCAGATTATTCTCTTGATTGTCTTGACCTTTCAGTTACCTTCATTCAGAAAGTTCATGTGTGCTGAACTGTGTCTCTTTTATTTCATTTCATCTCTTAGCTGTTACAGAATGACTTTTCCTTTTCCACCTGGTAAAGAGCTTGTAGGCTTTATGCATCCCTTGTTCCTGTGGGGTGTTTCAGTGTGCTTCCCAAAGATGTCATCAGAGGCAAACTTCAACAACTGCTGAGTGTTCAGGAGTATTTTCTTCTAAGAACTCACATGTTTGCCTCTGAAAAAACAGATTAGGCCAGATTTGATGCTGGCTAAATTTTGAAATGAAACTTTTAGAGATGTTCTATTCTTTTTTTATAGGTTAATGCTGTCAGGGATGTACCTAGCACATTTGAACTCTTTGGAACCCAAAGTAAGAGGTCTGCTGCTACCAATGTCCTACCTGATCTAGTGCAAACAGAAGAGTTATCCCAATCCTTCTGCAGTGATAGGGAGCAAGGTATGAGGGTTTGGCCATGCACATGCACAGTACTTGTCAGAGAGAAACTATCCAATGTTTAGTAAACAAAAAGGTAAAACTGAGATGAACCACAAATTATTTTAGTCACAGTAGTAAATGTTTAGCTAGCTTGCTCAGATATAATCCTGTTCCCATTTCTTTTGAGAAAATTAGAAAGGCTACATATATGTATGTGAGTATTTCTAAATAACTGCAGCAATAATTGGTAATCCCTTGGTACAAGAAAATGTGCAAAGCATGTTATTTTGTTTTTCTTTGGACTATTGCATTCATATTAAATGTCATAATACTGCCATCCTTATAGGAAGTGAACAAAATGAGAGAGCCAAACTCTGGCTAGTTGCTTGTGGGCACAATTTCATAGAACTGAACTTTGGATACTCTATCTATCCAAAACTGTCTTCCTGATTTTATGTAGAAGGTACAGTTCAGGACTTTATTTCCTGCAGAGAAAGAGAAAAACCTGATGTTGGAGTAGGTAGGCAAATCAATATCCAACCAATATGAATGGGAACAGCATCAGGCTTGAATTTAGAAAAACAGATTTCAGTTATTTTTTCTTTACAGGTGTTCAAGGCTTCTTACCACAGGTAGAGACGAAGAGCTTGCAAGGACCCATTTTCAATTTAATGCTAAACTGAATGGAAGCTCACCTTGCTCCTTCTGCACATAACCATGTTCTATAAAAACACCTGGGATCTTACTGACACACAGGAGATAAATAAGTAGGAAGAATTCTTTATAATGTCTTTAGAACAGCAAGTAGTTCCCCTGTTTTGTTTCAGTAGTTTGCACCTCTCACTCGAGCCTGGCGAGGGGAGAGGACACGGTGTGTGCCTATCACATTTCATTTGCCAGGTACCTGCTGGGCACCAGCCTTGGGCTCCCGCTGCTCCCACAGACTTCCTATTGCTGATAATTAATTATTTATAACTAATGAGTGCTGGCCCTATGTTCGTATTATTTTTTTGGATTATTGTTGTGACTACACTGTTGCAGAAAGCTAAATTCTAGGTTCCAAGTTGGTTTTCATTCACACAGAACTAATCTTAGTAAGTGAGACTTGACTTTGGCATGATTATTTAGTCAGCATTACTCTTCCATTTTCCATTTCCAGAGCTATGTGGCTATACCATTCCATCCACCACCAGTAATAAAAGTACCTAGTTATTTAAGCAAGGACAGATGGGCGGGCTGACACTCTCTTCCTTCAATCTGAGGGTAGAGAAAGTAATTTCTAATCATACTATTGTTTTGGTTTGGTTTTTTTTTTCATTCAAAAGTGAGGGAGAAGGTGACTCACATTATGTTTGCAGTTCAGCAGCTGCCTCCTACTGTCCCCCTGAATCATCAGTTTGGTTGCAGCATTTCTGCCTTGGTCTTTATTGCTTGCAGAAAGGGCCTGATTAACCAGCCCTTAATTTCATAGACTTATAAAACATTCCTGCACAATTGGTCCAGCCAGCTTTTGTTAAGAAGGGATGCAGTGAAATCTGAGAATTAGATTGTGAGGGGAATTTGCAAAAGGAAATTAATCACAATTATTCCTTTCACTCCTTTTGGCACTGATTTACATACTTACTTTGATATCAAGTTAGTATAGGAAAGAAGAATGGTCATTTTAAAAGGGATCTTTCTGCAGCCATAGGTGAATATTTAAAATAAGTGCCATTGATGACATGTCAGCCTCTTCGGTATTCTGAGCTTTCACTTAGTGCAGAATATCCTCCTAGTTCTTAGAGATCAGAATATATCTGTTGTGCTCAAGGTAAATAAAAAAGAGACATAAAAAGTAGATGTATAAACAAGGAAAATGTGAAAACTTTGAAATAAATTTTTGAAAAAGGAATTGAAAACTATCAAAAACTTGATACAGAATTTCAAGTATAGACTCCTGTCACAGTCTTATTTTCCATGGAATCACCAACAAGGAATCCCTGGTTGCTGATGACACAGATGAATCAGAACAGCAGAAGTGCAGATTCATGTCCCACATGTGAGATTAGAATGTTATTTTGGTCTTCTTTTTATTAAGTGTATTGACAATAACTTTCTAAACACTTCTGGGTCCTATCACAAGCTAAACTTTGTGATTGTAGCTTTGAGTGCATAAAGCGGTTTAGGAACTTAGTAAAGACATCCTGATTTTCAATACATTTGATGTTCACTGTGGGATCTGAGATTTATGTCCCATTATTAAGCCTGACCTTCAGCATGCCCTGATGTTCAGCATCCTTCAGTAACTTTGAGAGGGAATTTATGCCATGCTGCTTGCCATGTGTGACTAACATAGCAATGGGTTGATTTTCAGCTCTTGTTATTATATGGCCTCTCCTTAAAAAGTGCTCTACAACAACAGCTATTAGTGACAAAAATAATAATCACCACCCTAAATTATGTTATTAGTTACACGGAATTACAAGACATAATTTAACATTGGCTCTGCCCATAAAGATTGTAATTGTCCCCCAAAATACAAATTAATTTTATGTCTAAGGAAGACTGCTTAGCAACAATAAAAAATACCGTATTTATTAGGATTAGCCCACTTAAATGGAATACATGAAGCTTCATAAATCTTATATTGCTTATGCAATATGCAAACACTAATTTTATATCAAATATGTGACTTGACATTAACAACCTTTTCAGTGCGTCAAAGTAGGTGTTACTATTAAAAAGCAATTATTGAATATATTCCTCAAAAGATGAGAAACAGAAAACCTTAACTTGGTAAAATACATATAAATGTCTTCTTGTCACTGTTCTACTGATTTGACACTAATTCCAAAATACATAAAAACTTATGCCATGGTATATAAACATAATATATCAGAACTATACAAGCATAGTAATAGCTATTTCTTATTGAATATTGTCCCTCTATAGGTAGTAAAAGTAGAAAAGTGTACAGATCTCTATTCCTGCTTAAGTTCAGCATAAGATAACCAAATTTTCAGCATAAGATAACCACATTTTGATGAAAAGCACTCTCATGCTTCATCAACATGGCATATTTTAATATATAGGCATATATTCTGTCATATTTTAATAGTACTGTTCTCTGTTTCTAAAATATTTTGGTATTTTTCAGGTACTTTAGTTAGACTGATGTCACCTAATAAGTTGTATTGGAATTCAAATCATCCCTTTTTCATATATCTTTAATCATTACAACGAACACATGAATCTTTTGTTATGATCAATAAAGGGAATAATTTCCCAACACAGTGCATATTTATTCAGGGTTCACAATCCCTTCCATTAATAACTGTAAGTATATTTCTCTGAATTTGTGTTGGGGAAGTTAATGCCCCAAAATCAGCATTTTCCACAGCAGCCCCATGGATGGTGCTCAGCCAAAGGCACAGCTGTTTGAGCAGCTCTTTGTGCGGGTTACCAGGGAATGACCACAGAAAGCCTGTTTGTGTGCCTCTCTGGGGGAAGGGCTTCTGCACATGCACTGAAATGTATTTTCTACTCATGTCATACAATCTCTTTCCAAGTTTTGAATCTCCTGGCACATTTTTATGCATCCTGATGACTTCATCATCATCATCATACAAAACATAACTTGAAGAAAGAGAAAACAGGTGAGGGCTCAATTTTAATGCTTCCCATTCTGCCCTCACTGCTCCTTACCACCAGGCTGCCCTCCTTTTCCTCCTCCCTCCTGACTTCAGTTACCCAACAAAAACCAACAAGTGAAAAACTAACCAAGAAAATGTTTCATAAGAAACAAATTCCATGGCACGCTCTTTCTGACACACAAACACACACAAAAGGCAGCTTTAGTAATAACCACAACTATCCAGTAAATCCAAAAAAGCCAACATAATGAACATACAAAAGTGTGAACTGCTAAACTGTGATATTCAGTTAGTTCTTGGCAGAACTCTTTTAAAATAAGTAGGGTTGACACTTGCTTAGAAATAGACACTTTTTCTTTCTTTTTTCTTTCTCTTGTTTCTTTCTCTTTCTCATTCGCCCCTTCTACCCCTCCTCTTTCTTTCTTTTTTTTTTTTTTTCACTAGAAATGAATTATATTTGAAGCTCACTGGAGCATAGATAAATGCAAGCTCACATATTTTTAACTTGATTACATTCTGCAGTGATATATAGAGGCACATAGCTACAGTAAGTGATTCCATGGAGAGAGAGGGGGAGGGAAAGAGGAGGGAGGGAGGGAGGGGAAAGCCCTCTGCGAATATGATAAGGAAAGCTGGGATGAATTGTGGTCTCTGTTCTCTGTTATCCAAGGGTGGCTAGCTGCTGCTGCACTAAAGGCCTTTATTCCCTGCCTGTGGGAAAGTGGTGGGCGAAGGCTGCATTCTCAGTTACACTGCACATGCAGATTTTAATTAGCTGGATTAAAAACAAGACCGTATCATGTCCTTTAGCAGTATTCTATCTAGAAACAAAAGATTTTCTTTCCTGGCTTCTGCAAGCAGCACAGTACAGCATTAATAAAAAAAAAGGTCATGGCAGTTCAAGATGAAAGGTCACACATGATAGAAACTCTATGTGAGAGGGACATCATGTTTATCTCTGTGATAAAGGAGTTCTGTCCAGGCAGGTCAGCAATGCCATGCCTCAATAAGAGGAAAATATAAACATATGGAGTGGATAGATGGTGGAATGGGGAGTTTGGAAAAGTGAGTTCAGTTGTGGAAGTAGAGAAGGGGCAGGGGGGTAGGAGAGCAAATTGCTTGAGAGAGAATATCAGCTGAAAGGATCCAGCTTTAAAACAGCCAGAGAGGGTCAAAAAGAGCCTGAGATGAAGCCTGGGGTGATGGCTGCAGAGCGCAGCTCAGAGCCTGTGCAGGGTGAATGAGCACTGAGCCAGCAGGCAGGGACTACCAGCCCAGGCCTCTGGGCTACATCCTTGCACACCAAAGCTCACTTGAGCATGGCCAGAGCCTGTACCTTTCTTCCACAAAGAGACCATGACTCAGCCCTGGGTCGAGCTTCAAGCCCCTAATCGCAAAGCCTCCCTAGACTGAGTGCTTGGGCTGAGACTGGGGTTTTTATGTTTTATTTGGACCATCATGAGTATTGTGTTGGGGGTTTGTATCTTAGGTTTTCTTTGTTTTCTTTTCTTTTTCTTTAGTGAGAAGCCAGGCTTTCCCCCAGTGAAGGCCAAAGGAATCTGCATGTACTTCCAAAGGAGAGTTAGCAGCTCTCTAACCTCCAAGGCTTTGCCCTGGAATGCACAGAGCTCTTTCAACACCACTGTTATCAGTAGGAGGGAGATGCAAGACCTCCTCAGTTTCTCACAAGATCAGGCTGCAAAAATAAACACATTGTGGCCTTACAAACCTTAACTGATGCGCTGGTCTCAGTAGGTCTGAGTAGAGCCACTACCATATGCAAGCATCCATGGGAGAGGGCTTGAAGACTGAGGGGCAAGACAGAAAAGGGAAGGAAAAGGGAGGCAAAATAGATAAGGTTAAATGCTCCTCCTCTGCTTTACCATACTTCCTGCTTTTCAAAATCCAGCTCAGAGAAAAAGTGACAATTTCTGAGTATATAATACTGGGCAATAACTCGATTCTTTGCTTCATAACATTTTCATTAAATAAGATTTACACAGCCTGTTCCAGGTATGATTATACACAAGTAGGGCTCTACAAACTTCTTTATGAGACTGACCCATAAATAAGTAAATTATGAAATAGACTTTTTACTCAAAAAGGAACACTGGGTAAAAGCACACAATCTAGTTCTAATAGTCAGCAAGGTGCTGTACATCAAATAACCACATTAATTAAGAGCACACCCATCCTGCAGCAAACCCGAGGCAAAACATGCACTGCTCTAAGTGTTGTTGAAATCAGTACCTGTCAGCTTCAGAAATTCATGCCTGAGGTCTAAGAAAAGTAAGGGCTAGTGCTGCAAGTTTAAAAAGGGCTAGTTTCTGGATAAAACAATACCATTTTTTCATTCTGATCAGCAATTCAGGATACTAGTTACCTACCAAACTAATAATGCAATGATGAAATTGTCCCAGTTCTGCTGCTGAGACCATTGGAAAATCATGGTTTAATTCAATACACGTAGGTAATTTTCTGTAATCTCAGTAATACAGCATGGTCTAATACGATAATTTTGTACTATGAGCTTTTTAAAACTACTCGGCCTTCACTGCCATTTATCTTCAGAATAGAGAAAAAGATTCAGGCATTAATTACCTGATTCTGATTTATATTGCTGCAGGCAGAAGTATAACACAAAACTGTGAAGTAGAGTGTTCCATAGGATAATCAGGGTACCATTGCACAAAGTTAGCTCTAGAAACACAGAGCAGGAGTTCTCCCCTACCCCACACTGTATGAAGGACATATCAGGCTTATCCAAAGCCAACCCCAGAGCTCTGACCTTGAAAAGATCCTGATATAACAACGTAGTCATGTCCTTTTTGCAGGGTTTAAAATAAATTGCCCACCCAGACATATGAAATAAGTTGCCACAGAAATCAAGGGGAATTTTATGTTCACATCAGTTCAGCATGTTTATGTGACCTCAAGCAAATGGTGTGTTTGTATCTCAACACCTCATTGCTTTTTACCCCTGTATCCAAACAGGGCGCTGGTCACACAAGCTCTTAGCAACTTGCTCAAAGCCATAGGAGAGCCTTCATCAGGGAGGAGAGCTGAAGCTGGCCTTTACAGAAGCTCAGTTTGTGTGAGAAATCTCTTGGTAGTTCAAAACCAACAAGTTTTGTGCAGGCAACAACCCAATTTTATTACTCTATGAGATTTCAAAAATTTTCAGTGCTCATTTGGTAAAAAATAACACGAGGAAAAGAATCCAAATGTGAAGGAGGTGAACAACCTAATGATTATACTTCTCAGCAGCTTCTGGTTGATGAGGCCAGAAGGCGTTTCCTGTTGACTCCTGGCAGAATTACTGAGGTTTCCCTCTGACATTAAGTAAACTAAACAAGACCAGCAAGGCATGGGCCCGAAACCATCCATACCACTAAACTGGTCCCTGGCATGGTTTTGGTTCAAGACTGCTAATGCTCTTCCAGACATGGAATTTGGTCAATACCAAAGCACAGCTTGGGTATTGACCCAAGTCAGGCACCATCTCCAATAGATATTTTGGATGTGGCCACCATGATTTGGAGGGCAAGAGAGTTTATCTGTGTGGATTCAAGCTCTTTCATGCCAGCTGGCCTCCAGGAAAATTCTCTGACTAATTTTGTTTAACAGTTTAGATGTAGTCAATGCGTCCAGGTCTTCCTTTCCTTCCATCTTGCAGATGCCAGCAGTCAGTGCTTCCAAGCATTGGCAGTGTTACATGGCATTCAGCAAGGTGACAGAAGTGACATGAGTTGACCATGCATCTCTCTGAAATGCAACAGAGTTCATTATATTTTAAAGATATTATATTCAAGATATTTTAAAGAAAATCAGTATAATTGAAGGAGTGAATCGAAACAGATCCACTAGAAGTAATAAAGAAACCAAAATAGAAAATTATATGAACAATTGAAAAATGAACAGGCCAATTTGTTTCAAATAATTCAGAGCTAGTTCTCCAGTACTATAAAGCTGTCTGCACAATAAACAAACAAACAAATAAATAAATAAACAGTATTTTTTAACAAATACAAACTGTGAAAGTCCAGGTACACTGTTGACAGCAAAAAAAATAGAAAGCATTGCTTTAAGTACAACTCAACCTGGTAGATTCTAGAGGGAAGAAAACATTTTTAAACAAAGACCTCCTAGTTTAAAGCAATAATCATCAACATGAAGCTTATATATAGTATGTGGCAGCTGTAACAACATTCATATCTCAGTGTGCCTGGTCTTAGGCAGAGCAAGGGAAGTGCTGAAAACAGTAGCATTCCTCATGGATCTGCTCCAGATCCCACAGAAGTCAGAGAGAATCTACACTCCATGCTTGCTTTCACTCTTGGGCAGCACAGCTAATGTTGAGCAAACAGACCACAGATATGTGACTCTCTCAGCAAGCCAGGCACAGAAGAAAAAATATCTGCTCCCTCCCTAAAGTCAGGATTTGGGTGAGGGGGAGGAAGAAAAACACAGAAGTGGCACTAGAAATACCTGGTTCTTTTGGCAGAGTCTGTCTTGCACTGGCCCTGACAACTGTAAAAGCTTAGAAGCCCCTCAAGACCCATTAGGTAAATAATGGTGGAGGTTGTTTCCAGGGCAGAAAAGGGAGTATGGTTTTACTTATTATTATCATTAATATGATGTTGCAAGACACTGTCCCTGCTAGAAGTGATCATAACAAAATATCAAATCATCAAAATGCACATGAGTCTTGGGCTCAGCTGGCTTACATGTTCTGGAAAGGTCATTAGTTTAAAGTTTCTGCTGCTGGGAACTGAGAAACAATGCCATCTCTCAGGAAACAAATCCTTCTTTTTAATGCTGCCCTGCCCTCCTGATGTTCCTACCACACTTCAGATTGTGTTAAGGGGAAAGAGAAGACAGCTGATCTCTTCTCCAGAGAACATGGCCATTGCATTGGATAAGAAGACAAGGGCTGGCGCACAAGGAAGATCATTCTACAGCTTCCCAGTGACAGACTAAGGACTCCAAAGAGTGAACTCTGGCAATTTAAGCAGTACACCAGAGCGACATCAAAAGGACGTGTGTCCTTTCACATCCTCAGCCTACATGAGCTGAAGATCCTAAAGGAGAGCTCCAGCAGGCAAGGTTGTATCTGCCTAGCAGAGAAGCAGACTGAAAGTTTATTCTGTTCAGCTTGCACAGCTTTCCCACAGTATTTTGTCTCAACATGAGTCAAGCTCAGAGCACATATTCTCATTGCTTGATAAGATGCATTCACTCAGATGTTTTTTCCTGCCTACTCTACACTAGGAAGTCAATATGAGGTAAGAAAAGCAGCACAGGAGACCTCCTATGGTGGTGCACATTAAATTGAAGAAATGGTAGTCCATTGCGTGCAAACTTACAATCACACTTAGGAGAGATGACGGGAGATAAACTAATTTCCAAATCATGCCTAAAATTACTAATTCTATCTTTTTAGTTCCTAGGGTTATGTTTTTAAACTTAACAGCAATTTTTAGATTTAATTTCAGCTTTATGGTATGTATTCCAACCAAAATTATGCAGAAATATGGACTTTGTAAACCTCTGACCTGTATTTCTGATCCAAAACCCCAGGATTACCTCAGTAAGTGATAAATCACTAGAGGTAAAAATAAAATAAAATTTAAAAAAAAAAAAACAACAAAAAAAAACCCCACAACCTCATAACTGATATTAAATGATAAAATAATGCCACAAATGAGGAACCAAAATAATTTTTGCAAAATATGTTCTCTATGGATGGAGATTTAATAAATATTTACTTTATGGCATCAGAACTGATACTATTGTGGCAAGCACAATGCAAAGAGGCTTTGCTCCCAAAGACCTGACACCAGCGCTGCTACTGTGTAGCACAGCTTTAAACCTGCACTGAAGCAATGCTGTAAATCAGGACTCGTTCCACCAAAGTCAGTGGAGCTAAATGACCATAAAACTGGTGTGAGACAGAAATCAGGTTGTTAACCTCTAAGGAGAGCTTGCACTTGTCTCACAAACTCTGTTTAGTCAGGCTGTATTTTATTCACTCAAAGTGTAAAATGAGAGCCTCAAACTAGGAAATAAATATTTGATTGTAGCTGAGCTATGCTTGATATATTTTCATGATACTAAACTTTTAGTAATTTCTAACTTTCAGTAACTTCTCTGCGCATATCCAATAATATTGCCTGAATTGGAATGGAGGTGTCTGGTTCTAACCTCAAACAGCAATTTGCACCATCTTCTGACCACAGTCTAATGATATGACAACCCAGAAGCAACTACAAGCTTCCTTCTTTGACCTGGAAGAGAAACCTGACAAGTTTCTCCAGAAACAAGAGAAATTACTTACCTCTCAAATAGTGGTAGTAGATTGATTCTGGTTCTTTTTCTTGGAAAAAACTTTGCAATTTTTGTTACAGTACTACTGAAAACAGGAAACTGAGGCCAGGAACCAGAACCTCAAAACATCTACAATCCCCTCTACTTTTTGAATACAGGCTTACTTTCTATTTTATTACTCAGAAGATAATTTTTGCCTAAATTTTCAATGGGCTGAGGCACATAATATTGGCTGTTGGATGCTGGAAGGGATTCCTCCTTCAGGAGCATCGAGGCACATTCATTGTACTGCAAGTTCAAAACATAGGTATGAAATTTAGTCTAAACTGCCCTGCAGGGAACACAAAATCCTCTGAATTCAGGTAATATGGCCGTATGAATCTGTGGGCCATGAGGATAAATGCTCCTTAAAATGGACCTTTAAACTCCAAGAGAATGTCATCCCAATGCTCACTACCAACCAGACAGCACACAGCACTCCAAGAGTCCTTTTGAGGGGAAGAATGACAATGTTGAGGATGTTCAGAGTGAATACTGAGCACACCTCTGAGCCCCCACCTCCAGAATGGCATAGCAGAAGGAGAAGAGCTAAAGCAGGGTCCAACAAGGATTATCTGACGTGTAGAAAAGCTTCTCTACATGGAGAGTTTAGGTGGCAGAGGATTCCTTGACTTGGAAAAAAAGATTACTGATGAGTAGTTGACATAAAATTATTAAAAATCAAGAAAGTATACAGGAAAAAATTATTCAGCATTTCTTAGACCATAAAAGTTAGGCAGACTTACTAGGAGGACTAGTACTTGCAAGACTAGGAAGACCAAGGGAGACACTGTTTTGTTTTATACAGACACTCAGTGTTGTATAGGCCAAAACAGTAAAAAACCCAAACATAATACAGTCAGATATATTCTAAAAATAAGGACCCATAAAGGGATACTGACCATGGTGTTATGAATTCCTTCACTCTTCCTTTCTTTGCATGTATTTTGGTGATGGGATCCTTTCACTCTGCAGAGATTAATTTGACATATCATTTGATTATTTTTGTTTTAATTACTTAGTATTCCCAATTGTCCAAGTTATATATTAAGATAGCAGATTTACATACATATTCAATGGAAAAATTATTAAGCACATATTAAGAAACTGAGACATCCAGATCTGGATTCCAAGTTCTTAAATATTCAGAGGTGTCTGGAACATATTTAATGATTTGTGTTATTAGCTATATGTTGTGTAGTAATTTAATACACAACAGGAAGTACATGCAAAAGTTGTTCAGCATGGAGCTCCTGATTTCTGATTTCCAGCTACATTGTAATTTTAAGGCATTTATTCATGCACTTTGGTTTTGGTCCTTGTGTGCATAGTGGAAAATCATGATAAAAGAGCCATCAAAAATTTGAAGAAAAAGATCAAGGGAAATACACTTGGGGTTTTGTTTATTTTATTTTTTTGTTTTCTTTTTTCTTTCTTTTTTCTTTAATTAGAAATCCTAAAGAGCAAAGGTAAGCCCAGAGATTTTGCAACTCCAGCCCATAAGCCTCTGTCAGTGTACAGAGAGGAGAAAGGTATTGCAGAGGAAAGGGAATAGGCTCTGGCCTGGGTCAAGCAGGTGCATTTCAAGGGTTTCACTGAGCTTGTACCATGGCTGCCAGGCTATCCTTGCACTAAATGCCCTTTCCACCCTGTTTCAATTTCTGTTTTGTTTTGTCCAGATGTTAAGGAGCTTTCTGTTTTATCACAGGGTAAATCTGGATTTGGCAGAAACAAAACAAAACAAAACAAAACAAAACAAAACAAAACAAAACAAAAAAAAAAAACAACAAAAAAAAAGTGCAGTTGATTTTCTCTGGGAAATGTAAACAGCATCCACCAAGCCAGCACTACCAGTTAGTGTAACAGCAGAGAAAGCTCTGGTTGAAATCTGGATTTCACCTCCTGAGTGGCACATACAGATGAAAAAAGTAAAACATTTACTTTGAAAAGGCTCATCCATTTATCTTGCTGGCACAAAAACCTCATTTACTTTATTTTATGTGATCTTAAGCATCTCAATTCCCCTTTTTGATTCGGCAAAAAAAAAAAAAAAAAAAAAAAGATGCTACTATGTAAAAAAAAGCAGCAAACTCTAAAAGCATTCAGAGAGGGACCACTAGCTTTAGCTTTCTGTTTGTGCAATTCCAATAGGTGTATTTAAATGTAAATGCTACCCTTTCACCCTTGAGCCACCTATTCTTACAGCCAGCAGAAAGAGCATTCATGGTATAATGTCTTTATGAGGGCAGATCTTACACTTAATTTCTCATGTGAATCCAACTCTTTTATAACACATTTTTGTGAGATTAAAAGAACAATATTAGTCTAGTGGCTCAGCAGCCAGATCACTGCTCTGTCACATGGAAGACGTGGGTTCAAAGGGATGGCAGGCAACTGTGCTGGGAAGTGCTTGATGGAAACTGCAGCCACGGAAAGATTCAGTCCTCCACTCTCACAGAATTGTTTAACTCCACATTATCTCCTCCCTCGGGCCAGACAGAGCCTCTCTCTCTCTCCAGCTCCTTGCTGGAAACCATCCAGCTGCTGCTCCCTTACACACAACTATTGGAAGGGCTTGAGACCCCAGCTCTCTAAACCATTTTCATTAGCCTGCATTTGCACAGTAGGGAGGATTTTCAAGAAGAACTTTCTGAGGATGCATTTCCAGACTAAGTCCCTTTGCCTGCCCAGTTTCACCCAGCGCTCATGGGGTTATCCATGCTTGTGGCATGGCTGCACTGCACAGCCCACGGATGTGCTGATAAGAGTGACAGCACAGCTCAAATCCTGATATGTCAGGGCAGAGTCTCACAGAACCTAGGGAGCCCTAAGTGCTCTGTATTAGGAGATTTATTTCTCGACTAGGGAAAAACCTCAGTCCATTTTGGTTAAGCAAGTTAAAAAATAAATTACTTAAGCACAGGCCAAGAAAACTGTATCTTACTTTATCCCTCCTGGATCAAAATAAGGCATAATTTTTTTTTCCAAATAATCTTTTTGCCTCAGTCTGGAACATGGTCACATGTGACAGACATCGGACTTTGGCTTCATGACACCTCCATGAAGGAATAAATACATTTTGGAGCATGGTCCTAAGGCAGCTGCAAGACAGCTGTGCTGTGCACTGATGTATGTCCAGCCCTCCTGATTAGTAGAATTATTATACTTTTTGTGGTGCTTCTCAGAGGACAGAGTGATAAGGGATCTTTGTGCAGAGTGACATTCACAGGCTTAACAATATGATATTTTTCTCCTTGGACTTTACAGCCCAAGTACAAGCCATGTTATTTTCTCCTTCTTTAGCAGCTCTGTGACGCAAGACAGAGAGGTCTGTGTATGCCGCAAGCACCAGCACCAATGTCAGGCATCCCACTTACTTCCCTCACTTCCCCTTCCCTTGATACAGAGCATATGTTTCATTGTGGCACCAAGCACAGGAAAACTGAGGGGAAATAGCCTATTATTTTAGGAGGTGCAGGACCAAGCACCTGGAACAGTGAAGTACTTGGAAAGCACTTCTGTAAATGTTTTAGGCTGCAATATATTAAACAATTAAGAGGTGTTGGTATTTCTCTGCTCAAGGGCATTTAAACCGGGAAGTTCCCGTTAAAGGCACCAGAACAGAATGTGTATGGTCATGCCCTTTAAAACAAAAAATACCTGGTTTTCCCCCCACTTTTCAGCAAAATGTCCAAATTTCAGCTGACTTGCTCTTTCAGCAGAGGAAATTAAGCCAGATTATTTTAATGCTGCTTTAGATTGTTAACTCCTCAAAAAAAAACCCAACAGGAGGGCGTGAGGGGGGGAAAGAAAAAAAGTCCAAAGAATAGAATCAGTTGCATTGAAAGCTCAATTCAGGTAATTTAGAAAATTGTTTTGCTAATAACCTTAATGCATTGCTTGTTTACCCAGGACTGTCAGCACTACAGGTTACTACAGGTTAGTCAGTAAATTGCTGATACCAGCTACAACCAACCCTTAAGAAATCCAGCATCTCTTACGTCTTTGCTTCTATTTTCCTGACAACAATACATGAGTCGCTATGCAACACCAAATTAGCATGAAAGAATAAGAACTTAATACTGACATTTCTTAGCCAAGAACATAGTCAAAATTAAATGCAGTTAATGAATGCTTAGTTAATTCTTAGAAAGCTCTTCTTCATGCTCTTTACAGCACAGTGAAATGCAAGTTCTTTCAGACAGGTACACAGAGACAGAGACATGCGTACACACACATACATGCCCCACACATAGGCAACCTATAATACACATATACACATTTAGATAAATTCCAAATAGACAAGCTTTAGGAAGCTTTGTAAGAGAAACAAGAGAAAAAATTACCTACTGGTCTCTATAACACCAAGTCTCTGGAAAAACTTCAGAATTGCCTGTTCAAATATTTTCTAAGATTATGTTAGCAATCGTTTTCACCAAAATGTTTTTCTGACCCAAAAAATAAAGATGACTTGATAGAACCTTAAAATTGTTAAGAGTGGAAAATGCCTGCTTCAAGTTTCTTGTAAGAAAACAAATACAGGAATTGGCAACTTCTGTGCAGTTTTAGCTCCGAAGAAATTATGTCAGACTTTTGCTTTTATCACTTATCTCAGGGCAGTCCATCAGAGTAACAAGAAGAAAAAAAAAGTATTAAAACTTAGTGAGTTACTGGAATCTTCTGGAACTGAAAACTATACAGATGGTCTGCAACATATTTGTATAGAAGATGCTCAATTGTTGACGGGTTCCCAACTATTATAGTGGCATGGTAAGGAGGCAGATACTGGGCACTGAGCACTGAGCAACTGTTGTCACTGAGCCTTCCCCTCTTGGCTGCATCCCCACTTGCCCAACGAGCAGTTTTGGTCTCCCAGAGCAGAGACAAAGGTTGCTTTGGAGAAGCCGGGGAGCCTAAGAACACCATGTAGATTTAGGACTGGATAGGAGGTATTGTGCGGAGGCCATGCCCATTACTCATCCGCTGGCAACGGGCTCTCTTCCTTTTGTCTGGAAAGACGGTAAACTTTCAATGCCATCTGAAAACAGAAGGCCTTTCACAGAGTGCAAGAACTCTGCCATCTCAATCATGTGAAAATATTGTAAACACTTTCCCAGCCCCCATTCAGCTGTCCAAAAAGCAGAGTCAAAAAACACCAAACAAAACAGGAAAGAAAGAAAAGGGTGTGCATTGCGCACTTTGCTTTAATTTATATTTTTTACTCTGAACAGGAATTTTCTTGGAATTTTCCTTTTTTTTTCCCTTAGTGTTACTGAACAAGTTAAGTAGCTATTATGTAGAAAAGACAGTTAAAAGCCTATTCTATGTTTTATTTAGAGGAGAAAAAAATGGGTCCAGTGCCCAGCAGTTTCTCTCCAGCAGAGCAGCTCTCATATTTCCTTACAGCTCCTGTAAGAATAGATTTCAAATGTGCTACAGGACTTGAATTTCTCTTTCAGTACTTAGGTTTACCCACCCCTGTGAACCTTTTCCAGGAGGGTCTTCTCCTCAAACATTTAAACCTCACAAGTGTTGTATTACTGATATACCACAACATATACAGAGTGGGAAGGGGTTCACACTCACAAAGAAGACTATGTTCAGAAAATACCTGCATGTGTGTACATACATATGTTTATATGTATATCAAACATACAATATAAGCAAAAGTATACCTGTCATCTGCACAAAATTCTTAAACTACTGGTTTGCTTGATGACACCATCTATGTACATTGTACCCTTGCACTATACCCTTAACTCTGGACAGTTGTTTTCACAGATGCTTTCAGCACATCACTTAGTTATGTAAAAGTGATGTAGTTCCTTGCTCAAAAAAGATTGTGTTCATTCCTCTGAAGCCAGGGACTACTTGAAATTTCACAGTAACTTTTAGCCATGGTAACACATTAGCACCACAATTCTTCACTATTTGAAGTATGAGGTTTTCATTTAGATTGGTCAACTTAACACCAGAGGGACAAGGAAAAACAGCTCTGCTGGTGGGAAATACACTTTGTTCCTTTTTGTTGAGTTTGGTCCTGAGTCAAATCTGAACAGAGCACAAGTAGGTAAGCCTGGATGTATTCCTGTTCCCTCCAAGAAAAACACTCTGCTCCTAACCTAGGAAAGGGTCAGCTGTCATCTGTGACTTCCAGAGGGATATATCACTCCTATCTTATTTCTTATGAGTATTTAACAAATAGCGCACACTCATGGAAATGAGTCCCTAAGAGAACAGTGAGAACTGACAGCTGTAGGAGCACATCATGCACTGGGCAGGCTCTTTTACCTGATTTCCCTTCACTCTTTGCAAATGCAGACAGTCTGCATAAGTAAGAAAGAAGACTTTCTTACTTAAATAGACTGATATGACAATGTCAGACACACACCATGAGAATACAGGCTCATAGATTGGAGAGTTAGGAAACGTAGTTGCCAATAACTGACGCAGGGGTTGATAAACTACTCAACATTATAAATTCTCAAATGCATTCCTTGGGACCGCCTTGCACATGCTATCTCAATACTCCCCTCTTCCCCTCTGCATTTTATACAAAAGAAGCTGCAATAAATTAGAATTTTATGAGACTCCAAATAAAAACCTCCACTAAAATTGAAAACAAGATATAGATGTAGAAGCATATGGAAGGTTTATGAAAGCAGAGGAAAAAGAAAAATTATCCCAAGGCAATAAAAAACCTGTCTGACTCTTGGTCTTCACAAACTAAGGATTACTAGATGAAGTTTTGAGCAATACAGTACTGGTATGTCTTCCAGAAAAGAGACATTCTAGTTTTTATTTATTCTTCTGATGCAAGGCAGCCTGGTAAGAAATACTCTAAGGCGCATTTTCTGAAATTCTTTATAAAGCACTTCAAAGTTATACATGGAAATGAGATACCTTTCTGCTTTGATCCTTGGTAAAAGGCTAACCAAGTAGAAGTGGCTTCCTGGCCTTTCATACAGTTTTCTTGGGAACTAAACACTGCACCCTCTGAAATCTTGCAGTAGCATTTTAAGTATTTTATGGAATAAAGGCAGTTGTTTAATTTACATTTTCATATTTGTTCCAAACCTCAGAGTGATTAATTCTGGCCATTGTATATACAGTTTTGTTCCTAATGCTTTTTTCTTTCCACTACTTCTCCTCTCCTCACTACTCCCAGCTTCCAGAATGATGTGGGTATGGGATGTTGTTTAACTAAATGATAGACTGACTATTAAGAATTGTTTTGCTTTATTTTTAAATACAATACTCCACATTCCAGACATTTCCACCAAACACAGCGGTTTGAAAATTAAGAATTGTGAAAGCAATGAAATGTGGGTCTGGTTCTAAATTGCCAAAAAATACTCTAAGAATTTTTAGATTTTTTCCTCTCTAAAATGACTGAAACTTAGGGGCTAAGTTATAGGGAAATTGTTTAGCATCTTATGTTAGAAGTTAAAATCCTGTAGTACATTTCGTTCTTTGAAAAGAAATGCAGGTTGGACTCAGTGCCCAAATAAAGCCTCTGAATTTCTAATTTTCATTTATACAGGATACAAATGATACTGACCCATAACAAACTATATGATATTGGCTTAGAAGTATGCTGATTAGAAGTATGCTAAACTGAGCTGTGAAATGGTTAAAAGTTGTAGCCATTAAGTTATCTTTGTTTCTGATACCCAGTTAAAAATTAATTCAAAGTGTGTTCAAGTGTGTGCAATGGATGGCAAGGATTGCTCATCATGCCACATCCATCAGCTGCCAAAGGCAAACAAGTTCTAGAAAGAAGGTAAAAAAACAAAGTCGAGGACATCCCATAACAGAGTGGGAGAAGTGTTTTTACAGCACAGACAAGCCCATGGTCTGGGGAGGTGGTGTTTCTACAGAGAAATTGTAGAAGCTGCCCAGGGCTCTGTGCTTATAAGAGTCACTCTGTCTTGGAAACAAGAATGTACCTAAACATCATAGAAACAAATATCTGAGGCTACCTGGGGTTTTGCACCTTCCTTTTGATACAATCTTACTGAAACTCAGGGATCCTCTGCTCAGTGCTATGACTTAAGCAAACACAATTGAAATATCATTCTCTCAAAGGAAAACCAAACAATATTGTGACAAACAATTATTAAGAGCCCTTGTTTGCATGGTACCTTACAGAAGTTTAGAATTAAGATTCTTTGGTCTTCTTCTGCATTAGAGAGGAGAGGTGATGAGAGGAGAGATGAGATATTCAGAACGTGAATAGGATTGTGCTGATTTCTATTTTATTAGTTTTGAATGTTCTTTTTTATTATTATTTCAGCCCAGTCCCTGGTTTTCTGTGTGCAGTCCCACTAACTCATTCAAGACATTCTCCTCTGGTATCTGCAGAGATAGCAGAATATCACAATTTTCAGATATTGAACAAGATATCCATAGTTATTCAAAGATGGGCCCAAACTCAGCTACTTAACAATGACAAACTATACACTTTTCTTTATACCACAAAGAAGGAACTTACACAATTCTACAAGAACTGATGTTAGTGATTTGAACCTAAGGACAAAAAGTTTGTTTCCTCTTCATTTATTACATCAGCTGTAACAAATTGTGACTTTTTCTTTTTTCAGAGACCATTCCTAATAATTGTTCTTCCACTCTAATTGTTTTGCCATACAAAATACTCATACCTAAACATTGCAAAAATTAAGAGCACTACAGGGAAAATCAAGCAGTCCTGGTGGTCTATTAAGATCCTGTGGATGCCAATCCCAACCAAAGGCAGGGTTAGGCCTAGCTAGAGCTCACACCTTTCAACAATGGTGACAAGTGGCCACGAGTCCCTCCCTGAGGCACACAGCTCTGGGTGGGGCACCAGGGACCAGCAGCTCCTTCATCTCTAAGGAGTCTCCCAAAAGGAGGGTGGCCTGAAGTTCATCATTGTGGATCAATTCCACAGTTCCACAAGGCAAATCTTGACTCTGTTCCCTCCACACAGTTCATGTTGCCTGCTGCCCCAAACATCTCTATTTCCCCCTCTCTTAACAGAAGTCTAAACACAGCTGTCAAGTTCTAAAATCAGCATCAAAGCTCAGTAAAAGCAAGAGGGGAAACCAATATGCTTTGTTAAACAATACTGCCTCAGATCTCAAAGGGTTATACAATGAAAGTAATACTCACTTTGAGTTCTGTCTGTGGCAAGCATTACCTAACATCCTCAGTCAGAACCCCACTGTTTATGAGGTGATGAGAAAAGAATACAGCTCCCTCTTGTCAGTAGGACAACCCTACTGCCCTGCAGGAAGATTTTTTTGCTATATTTCAGATGTATTGAATCTTCTAGACTTTAGAAAAGTAAAACATGCACTGTGCACTCCGGAGCTATCACCTCCCTTGATCAGTTCATAGGTTTAGCAAGGTCATAGCAAACACTCTTTTACATCATAAGTCTTACCTTTAGGCTGCTTTACTCCTCCTCAGGAACCAAAAAGGATTAGAACAGGTTTAACAAACCTGAAAGAGAAATATTTATGTTTGGTACCATTGGTATTTCTAAACATTTCTCATTTCTTCCCTTTCCCACTGATACCAATTCCCAGTCTCTGAGCCATGTGAAGTGGCTTAAAAGTTACTTCTCAGGGAAAAAAAAAGTTTGTCTGCTAAATCACCCCACACAATAATTAAAGCTTTTTGTTATACTACAGGTATTACAATTACCACTGTGTATGTGTATATATGATATATTTATATATTTGTGTGTTACATATTCATTTTGTCCTATACAAGTCAGCTTTCTTTTTTATAAGTTATATAGGCATCCATTTTTATGCTTAGTATGAATCCTTATGATGGTCTAATATGATAATCTGTTTAATGTAAGCTGCTGAATTCACCAGTTTGTTGACACCCTGATTCCTCTAAACTCCAGTAAAGATGCAGTAACTCACTTGAACAACTTTTATTGGCAAAATCCATTTGTCCTCTCAGCTGAGCAGGAAGAGAAGCTTAGAGCTGACATCAGAGAAAGTCAGTGCCTGCTTTTCAGGAATCTGAGGTAAGCATGGTCTTCTCCACAGCCTCCCCAGTGTTTTTCTGGGAAGGGTCCTAAGGCAACAGGCAACAGGTGCAGGAAGAAAAAATAAGTATATTGAAAGGCACAAGAGTTGTTTTAACACCTAAATGAACAGGTGAGTTGCACAACTTTTGGCCTAAAGAGTCTCCAAGTGGGCAAATCAACCTCAACATTTGCCTGTGCAGCAGGATGGATGCAGCCATGGGAAGAGAGAGAGACGTTTTAGGATCCAGGCAGGAAGAATGTTAGGATGTTAGGTGGTCTTCAATAAAACGAAAGTGGAGGAATGAGGGGAAAGGGATCACTTTTCTCTTGGTACAAAATAGCTACTCTAACATGTCACATTTCACAGTCTACCCTAAATGCACATCCCAGGCCATCACCCAAATAAATATATGATCTGTGTATTCCAGAAATACATACACTTTCACCACAATAATTCTTTCCATTCATTCCGTTTCCATTTCCAGTTTCTTCACTGGAGAGGGGTTGTGAAAGGATGAGCTCCCTGGGACTATTTCCCCGTCTGTGACATCATACACAAAGCACCTTATCTCTGCAAAATGCCTGGAGGTCTGCAGAGAAAAAAAGAAAACACACACACTATCCTCATCTCCTCCTCCCAGTGCTTGGGCAGGCTTCTAGCACTCAGCCTGGCTTTAGCTGTTATGCCCAGTTTGAGCCCAAGGAAATTCCAATTCACTCCTCTTCCTGAGGCTCTCATTTATTTAAACAGGTGGAGACCAGGATCTCTGTGCTTCCCAAAGTGCTGCTGCAGCTGAACCAGCAGCTACAGGTATCAAGAATGTGCAATGGGACAGGAGAAACACAGCAGCCCTTTCTAGAGCTTAAGTGCAGGCTTAGTCAAAAATATTGCTCAGATACTCTATAACTTTCTTAACTCAGAAAACCATTAGCTGGCATTGTTGCATAAACTCAACAATCTTTTCTTTAAGTCTGTCCCACCATTCTATTATCTGTCATTAATTTTCCATATGTTCCCCTCACCACTGCTCTTAGGCTGGGTTTGGTTTACAGAGTTGGATCAGATTTCTCTACAAGCCAGGACATTTTCTGGCTTGCTTACTAGCTTGAGGCCAGTTATGTTTGAGTGAGGCCCAAGCAAAACAAGAGAGATCTGATGATGTTCCAGTGAGTAGGCACCAAATCTACATGATCCAAGGTTGTTGTTTTTTAAAAGTTTTAAATTTTTCAAGTAGAAGCTTTCCCATTATTTCAGATTATTTTTAAAATTTTTTGGTTTAGGGTTTTTTTAACAGCTTCTGGCTGATACTTGCTCAAATGTTGCAGCATCCCTCTTCTTATAATAAAGCAGAACTTTATGTTCTGTTTTCTTTGCACTAACCATAAGGCAAAATTTTCTCAGTTATCTATACTTTCCATCACAGATGGGCAAATGCATCAGTATATTTGGAAAAGAGTAACTGAAGAAAAGAAGATGAATAAACCATTTTTTTCTAGTCTTTCTACGGGATAATGAAGTCTAGTGTTTGTAACTTTCTTTCAAAAACAGTCAGAATTCATGTAAAACTCTCTAATTCAAATCTGATTTCTAGAAACATTCTTTATGCTGTCACAATGTAAGTCAATAAAAAATAATTAAAAGCTTTAAAAATAAAGGGTACCCGTATAATCACTGATACAGTAACTATATCCTGGATTATTTCATTCCTTTTCTCTCCCTCCTTCTAGATTTATTATTCTCGGCACATCTGAAATGTATTTTAAATGCTTTGGGACAAGGACTATTGTAAACTGCCAAGAATACTTGGGGCCCTATGGAAGTGCCGAAGTAGAATTCCAAAAGTAATTTGACACTGAAGGACCTTCAGACCTTCAAAAATCCCCAATTTCATATTCCCAACTGCATAGACACAGAAACTTACAGTAGCAGAAGCAGAGCACAGTCCAAATGTGAGACAAAATGAAAATACCAGTATTATATACTGTGTTTCAGGCTGAGTCAAACACAGGGTAACATGCTAGTAAGCAGCAGCTTGAAAGTATCCTGAATGCAAAGGGGTTCTTTCAAAAGTACATATCTGGTCTGTTCCTAGCTGGTGCAAAGACATTCCCCAGGGTTTAGCTCCATAAATTCCAGCATGGTGTTATAGATGTTGTAACAGATGTTATATGAATGCTGTGCATAAATGTCACAATGTCCATATTGTTATTTTTAGAAGCACTTATCAAGGTAAGTAAGCACAGACCCTATAAAGCTAAGCATTTACATAAATACAGACAAATATTTTGTCCTGGACACAAGCAATGTTTAGGCCCTACATGGCTGAAAACCACAGCTCCTGACTTCCAGGACTGTGCTTGCATGCTGGGATCCAGAGATTTGGGAAGCAAAGAATACAGATATCCCAAACAGAAGACTGAGCAGGAGCTGCTGAAGTGAGCCATTAGAAGGTATTAGAATTAGCTTAAGCCTCTCTGGAATTTGGTCACCTATCTCAATGCAGGGATTACCATCCTCCTCCACTGCTAGCCAGACCTCCTCCACCACAACAGTAAAGGAGTGGGCGCTGTTGCTGCCAGAATTACTTTCAGCAATCAAATTACAACCAGAGCACTCCTTCAGACTGCAGGAAAGCTGGGCTCACTTCCCTCCAGGCATTGGAATCTGTATTTTCCCCACCTGTGCTGAAAACTATCATGCCATAGGTTATCCTGCTCTAGAGAGTTCCTCCTCTTCCTTCTCTTGTGGCCTGTTTTGGAAATGAACCCAACAAAACTGAACATCATATCAAAACTTTTTTGGTTTTCTCCTTCACATTTAATATTCTTAGAGGGATATTTTATTAACTATCTGAGCTTATTTACAGCATAACAGCAAATACTTCTTTAAATACTAATATCCTAAATTGTGAGTGTTTCCCCACAAAGCAAATTAGGGTTTGATGAAGAAAAGGTTGAATAAATAATCCAGCATAGAGATGAGAGAGTAACTACCATAGTCAGCTCTCTCAGGCACTGGAAGTATTCTGCACAGCCCAGTAGTTTGTCCCACCACGTCACAGAGACATCCCTTTTTCTTATGTTTGCTTTATGACTTTTACAGGTAAAAATGTATACACATGTGCTACATGGGGAAGAAGGGAAGCAGGCTGGGTGTAAAGAGTCTCAGTGATGAAATGAAACAGATCATCTAGGAAAAGGCAAGTTTGCAAGTCACTGGCAAAAGTGCAGTTTTTTGGTTACTATGCCATGTAATAAGTTGGACAGAGAGAATAAAGGGAAGAGAGAGGAGTCCGCATACTGATGTCACTGAAATATTTTCAGAGGTCAGAACTACTGTGGAACCTCCAAAAAACACCATCCACCACTAAATGTGGAGTTGAACAAGAAAAGAAAAGAGAAAATTAGAGGAGATAGCTTGGAAAGAACAGTCAGAGAAGCCAAGAAAGGGCAAAAATTCAAGGAGGTGGTAGGGTGAAGAGAGAGAGCAAGGGATAGGTAAAGAAAGATGAGGTTGCAGAAAAGACCTGTGACTGGATCAGGAAAATCCCAGTAGGGGATTAACTACACACTAGGGGTTTCTGTGCTTAGGTACAAAAAGCTTTACAAGCCAGATTTTTGGCAAAACTTCATGAGTTCCACACTGGAATAATTAAAATAAAAGCTGTTCACTGAAGTTATTTTTGGTGGGCATGTTTGGATCAGAGAGTGGAGTTGTTGAGCACAGTATAATACATGCCAAAAGCCCTATTATGTGCCTGCCACTGAACCCTGCCATACTTGGAAATGTGTTCAAAAACTGTGGTAGAGAGTCCTTACTGGCTTCACACTTGAAGGACAAACCAGTGCTACACATTTAGTTGGAGGTCGCAGCACGGGTATCCAGGACATTTCTGCCAGAGGTGGGGGCCCTCTCAGGGCTGAGTCTGAGCAGGGAGGCATTTGCTCTGCAGCAGACCCTGGAGAGGGCAAGGGAGTAGTCTAGATTGGCTATTCCTACTCAAAATTCATATATATATATATTCTAGAGTATCAGGGGTACAGAAGTCAACGAAAGGTTATAAATACCACTATACCATGTGGTGACCCTCTTAGGTGATGAAATGGGGTGCTCATGCCAAACATCCCTTCACAGCTGAAATAGGCAGGCAAACCAGATGGTAAAACATTAAGACCTATTCGAAAAACATCATTCCATTCAGATATAACATTTTGTTTTCTTGCAGTGGAGTTCCTCAAAGGTCCCTGCAGAGAAGCTGGGTGCTTTTCTAAGTGTTCCTTCACCATAGGCTTTTTCCTTGAAAAACCACATAATACTAAAGTTCCTGCATCTGGAGACCAACAGGATACAAAACAATTCCTGAGAAAACAGCCATGAACCAGAAATTTCAGAGTAGTTCACAGAAGGCACCTTTGGATTAAGGATGTACCTGGCCCAGAACCTAATCACTATTTGTATGGGAAAGTTGTAGACTTTTAAGCAAATTCAAACTTCTTTAAACCCAAACACCAGGTATAGGGCTTGAAGTGGCTAAAACAACCTAAGACATTGCAACAAACTCTCACTATCAATCTACCAGGGAGCACAGGCTCTGAGAGCACAAAAACAGGGCACATACCCAATATCCTAGTGGAACCATATCCACAGTACAGTACTGCTTCTCCCCTGCAGTTGACCCATGCCAGAAACATTTTCCTCAAGAATGTCTCCTTCCTTCAGCACCCAGCTCCTGACAACTCACAAGAGCAAACTGCCTTCCTTTTCTGTGAAGGCTTTTTCTTTTTTTCCCTTGACACTGGACAATGCAGATTGACTCTACTTGCTTTATGCAAATACAGCCTCCAGACAAAAACTTTCCAAATCAGGCTATTACTGAAAGAGAAAAATAAATAATATGAGAAGGTTCTTAAAAAAGAACCCACATATATTTATCTGTTCAGTGTCGGGGTGGGGTATGGTAGTGGTTGTAATTTACCAAATTCTTATTTAAGTGACTCAGAGTCTCTTAGCATTTAACTCAGCCATGAATGTGTTAACTAGCATGTGTGAGGCATGAGTTCTTATGAACTGTAGTATTTCTGTCATCTGAAAGCTAAACACTGCATTAAGAAAATCCAAATGGTGGCTTCTTCCTCAAAATGACAGCAGAATGAAAAATATTTGCACTTTTCCCCTGCTAATGAGAGGATTGGAAGGGAGAAGTTCTCTCAAGACACTCCTTTATTCTTTTGATAGCAAGAGCTGTGCTGCTGAGACTGCCTCCAGTCACATGTTACTAATACACCAGCTTCTCCTGTCTGGAGCCCACGCTGCAAATATTGTTTTTCCCAGAAATCACAATGTTCATTGGCTTTATTTTGTGAACACCAGACTCCCTCTGCTCCATACCCCAGAAAAAATCTCAGGTTACTGCTTTTCAAAGCTCAGAAGCTATACAGCAAAGTTGTCAAAGCTGGGATTTGTCTGGAGTTTGCAAACCAGAGCCAAAGTCTTCCTCCAGATGCACCATATAGCTCTGATACACCCTCCGTCGTCATGGAGGTTATTTTGTAGACCAGAAAAAACAATCATCTCAATCACTGATCTTTTTTTCTGTCCAGCAACTCAATCTGAGGCTTCTGGGGCCAATTACGTCTTCCTAAAAATGCAGTCTGGATTCAGAAAAATTGTTTTCTTTGACACTGTTTCTCACTAGCTTTAAAAAGTAGAAAAACATCTATGCAAATAAATTCATTGCTCTCTTTCAAACCTTACCTTGAAATACTCATTTCCTGCAACATCAGCTTGAAATCTTAACTGCTGGTTTAGCTGTGCTGATCCATAGTGCTCTCTTGGTACTCCTGCCTCTTGTCTGTGTTTGTCTCCTGACTCCTCTTGCACTGTGAGTTCTTTTGCACAGAGATTGCTTTTACCTTTTTTCTCACTTTGGACAGGAACAAGCACCATCAACCTAAGTGCTAAGCTGATATAAAGGATTAACAGGGAAGACAGTTTTGCTTTGTTTATGAATGGCTGATCTCTTCATGACATGTTGAAGTTCACTGTGCACAGATAGGAAGAATATTACTTGTACAATAGGCATAAAACATTAAATCTCCAATGTTCAAAAGTAGAAATTACTGTGAATCCTTTGACCTCTTGCTAAAATTCACGACACCTTAAGAACAATCTTCTTTAAATGCTTTTGACATAGGGTAAGTCATAAATACCACTTTCAAATAGATCTTTTCAATTTCTCTCTTTTCAGCTTCTTCTGTCTGGAAAGAAGTATTGATTTTGAAAGATTCAGAGGTCCCAAACTTTGGGCCAGACTCTGTTCTGCTTGGCAGGTCTGTAAACCGTAGCAAGTCCTCTGACCAAAGCTGAGCCCCAGGAGGAGAGAACAGCATTTAATACTTTTGGTCCCATGCTTTGCTATATTCTCACCTCTCTCCACAACCTCTTTAAAACACAGCCCCAGAATACCTGGCAGTGTCTGCTGTCCTGAGCACTGTGAACAGCAGGTGCTTCCATCAGTTCCCTCGCACTTCCAAGTGGCTGGCAGCAGGAATGGCCCAGCGGCTCCAACACTGGGCCTGTCTGATTTGGCAAAGTCACCAGCAATAGACTCCCTGCTGCCTTACTTATTTTCATGGTGCAGGAATACCAGTTACTGTGGTAAAACTTTCCACTGAACGGGAGACTCCCAAGCTGGGTCTTAAAAGGTTTTCATTTCTTGCTAGCAGGGCCTGGGTACAGTTTACACAGACTGGCTGATGGGCTTGCACACTGAAACCAGCCAGCCAGTTTGCACAAGTCTCTCCTCCTAAAATATGTGTAATTTATTTGAGCTGATAGAGAGGATAAGAATCAACTGTCTGTTTCCCAGTTAATAAAAAACATACAATGAGAGCAGAACTCTGCCAGCATATCTTGTTTACCCAAAAATGTTTGGCATTAAATGTGAAATCGGAAATGAACTCATTATCTGATTATTTTCATTTTGAAGAATTAACTGCTTTGGGGGAAAGGCTTGTCCTAAACAGTCCCCTTGTATGGATGACTAATTGCAAATACATATCTCTGAAGAACACAGCAAATGCTCGTGACTCCCAGGGCAGGACATAGCACTATCAATTTGGCCAAGAACATTAAGAGTATCCTCTCATGTGGCTTATTTCAAAACAGAAGGAAATACATTTAAGCTAGCAGCATCATGCCCAAGCAGGTGAGAAGAGTTTCAAAAGAGGCCATGCTCTGGAATTCTTATTCAGGAAATACAGATAAGAAGTGCTTAACAATTACTTGTAGTGGATTTGTCCTTTCTCTGCCGAAAATAAAATTATGTAGCACTATGGATAGTTATAACTCCTGAGAGGTAAAATTATGTGGAAAACAAGTTCTCTCAGTAATACTAATGAACATACCTCTGTAAAAATTGAGAAAATTTAATCAAATACCCATTCAGGGCTAATAATGTTTTAGGAAACTTCCCATTCTAGGATAAAACCCAGGTCACTATGGATTAAGAGAGAACTGAGTTCAAGGCAGTGCATTGGGCTACATCCCCTTGTTTGTCTCCTGCTGTTTCTTTGATTCATTCTCATTTGTTTGATCTCAGCATTCAGTGTTTTCTGGTTAGTCCTCTCTGTAGCTGCTTCAACAGCTGCTGCTCCTTCCAGGGTTGTTGAGTGCCTCCTCTGTACTCAAAATCTGAACTACTTTTCTTACTGAGGACTGGAGTGAATTTTAGAAAGGGTACTGTGGAGACCTCCACTGTGTGTCAGCACAGTGCAAGTTAAACAAGCATGTGTTCCCCATTGAACATTTGGCTCTTCTTTTCTTATTCCAACTGAAATATTCCCATCCTCACATGCCCTGTGAACCCATCTGCAATAACACCATGTGAACATCTTAAACTTCCCATTCTTCCTAGCTACATCTGTTAGGGTTTTTTGGTGGGGTTTTTTTTTGTTGTTTGTTTGTTTGTTTTTTGTTGTTGATTTTTTTTTTGCTAGCCCAACAATCCAGAGGCAAAACTAGAGGAAAGCAGCAAAAGTCCCAGGATGATTCTGGGCTGCCCAGCAAGCCTACACATTCCTTCAGAGGCTTCATGCTGCCCATGGACTGTGTGTAGTGCTGGCAGGCACAGCCCTGGTGCCTTCCCTTCAACTCAGCCAGTACAGAAAGCAGGTATCCAACAATTAGACAGTGGAATCACTACACACTTGGTTCCTATCACTCAGGTCAGGTCTCTTTACAGAGCAGATCCAGTTAGGAATGAGAAGTTACCCTGTCTGGACCACTAAAATGCTACAAGTCCCATTTGTGATTCTTTCTTTGTTATTCATTAGTTGAAGTGGAAAGGGAGAAACCATCTCTCCAGAGCACACCTTTAAACTCCTTAAGGAATTTTAAAGGACAGACTCCCATCAACTGCAATACTCACTCTCTGTGATCACACGACACAGGAAAATAAGGTAGAATTCTAGAGGAGAAATAACATATCATTGCAGATACAGACTATAAAACAACATTATGAAAAAGAAATTAAGCCTGGAAACATTAGATTCCCACCAGCAAAGACACACATTCACAGCTAAATACTGATATGACAATTTTCATGTACTCTTGTTCCTTTTTCATGTGGCAGCATTCACTCCAGTGCGTGCCTCCTTCTCTCCAGCTGGTCTAGGCAGCAAAGGGTCACCAGTACTGTTACTTTTCAGTTCCTGGAGGCTCTCTGCTCTGAAAAAATGCTACACTTCCTGAGCAACTCTGTCTTGCCCTAGAAGCTGAAGAAATATCCCCTAGCTGAACTGTTAGACTTTCATTTCCTATCTGATATTGTATCAGAATGAGCAGCACTTTAAACTCTATTTTGGTGTTTGCTCTTTTTTTCTTTAAATCTCTGAAAAATCCTACTTTGGATTGAAAGCTAGAAATAATCTCATGATTATTATCTTGATGAGTTCTTTGGTATAGCAAACAAGCTTTCTAAAACAAAGAATTTGATATTTTCTTTCCATTAAACTATAAGGTAATTAAGAGGGAAGTGTAAACAGTTAGCAAATTGTGAACACAACAGAAAAGGCTGCTTGACTCTCTTTTATTCACAATGAAATGGAAAAGAGTAGGAGTAATAACTATCTTAAAGGAATTTGTCACATGTTGTCTGCACTTATCTTTCACATCTTGTTCTTTCACAGCCTATTAGATGCTGCAAGAAAAGCTGCCTTCTTCAACTTCCTGCAGTAATTCAGATCAAACAATTTCAACCAGAGCTGTATTTTTATCTCCTTGAATACTGAAGTTTTCACTGGTTTGGGTGTTTGGGAGGTTTCTTAATCGTTCTTACTATGACTTCTCAAGTAATTTCTAAAAAGTTGAAAGTCATATCTGCTCCCCACATTACCAGAAAACATATAATGGGACTGGTTTCCTTCACTCTTGATGTTGCTGTTACTGACACCTTTCATCACCTCTAATAGTCTAAGGACTTAGCTCATTAAAGAAATGCAATCAGAATATAATGACAATCACCTCATCTCCATCACCACTCCTGGAATATAATGACAATCACCTCATCTCCATCACCACTCCTGGTTAAACAAGCAGCCTGTTGATCAATATTCATGCACAGAGAAGAGCAAATGTACCTTAAATTGTCCTGGACACAGTGCCACCTGAAGTGTTTTTCTAGAGTTTTTGAATTTTAAATTGTTTCTCTCAAATTAATTTGCTTTAATCCAATTTTATATTGAGACTGCTACATTGAGGTGGTCCTGTCACCTGCTCCTTTCACCCATGGAGAACCTGCAGCTGAAGACCCAGTGTGGCTCTTGGTGGCTTTGATCAGAAGCCCCTGGTAACTTCAATCCCCAGCAAACCCGTTGGTTTGTTTCTAACACACGTACTGTGTCACGTAGGCACATGCAGGGTGAGACCATTTCCTTCCCCTGCCTAAGCCTGGAGCTGAATGGGTGGGGATGTAAACAGCAGGTGGGAGGAGGCTGTGGTCTCCCTGAGGAGTGACTGCTTGATTGGTCCTGCAGCAGCTGCTGTAAAAGGTGCTCAGATACACAGCCTGCCATGGGGAGCTGGGGATTCACTCACTCATGTTTTTAGCTGTAATGAAAAACTTCGTTTGAAATGTTGAATGACTTAAAAATAAACTGGTCTGTCTACAGAAGGTGTATATTTTCATCTGTAAGTTTTGTACATCTCTGCAGGGGCTTTGGCTTTGGTCCTATGTGGTAATGCCAACAATATATTCTGTTTCATACAAGCTGGAGTCATTGAGAAAAGTTACCTTCCTGTGCTACTTCATTGTTAAAAGTCCTGAATCACAGTGTTCCTCTGTGAAAGCAGTTTCCCTCTTACCAAAAAGCTGGGCCATCAGAAATACAGACACCGATATAACAGAACAAAACAAAAAATCCATTGATGGCAGTAGGAATTCAACTTTTAGCATGAAAGAGCGTTGACTTTGGTGCTTAGGTCTGCATCCCAACCTCATTTTCACAGTATGCTCCCTTCCTTTACAGGTCACAAGAGGCATGATGTACACACGTCTCCAGGTGGATGCCTGGTCAGTAACAACTGGAACTGTTGGCATTGCAGCCTGAATAAAAGAGCAGATCTAACTGGTCACTAAGTTGCTCATCTACTGCTGTTCCTGTCTTCAAGGAGTCATGAAGAGGAGGGATAGGAGTTTTCAGTTCTCTCTGTTAAAGGGTTGATCTATTTTTTGCCCTACAGTGTTGTTTTTCATGATGCTTTGTTCTCAAATATTTGATTTTGCTTTCCTGATAAAAATATGTTAATGGAATTATCTGTTAGCACCTGGCATAGTCAGTGGTTTTATTTGTCAAATTTTTGGGCTAGGGAGAATTGTATGAATCAGCTTTTCCATCAATATAATTTGCCACATCTTCTGGAACTACTTAGTGAGTGTGGGTACATGGGCTGATTTCCACATTGCTATTGTTTTTCAGGTTTTCTCTGATTCTTTGCTCATAACTGAATGCCACATGCCTAGAGAACAGGGAGGAGACATTGAACCAAAGATCAGGCACCATCTCTCACAAAATTTTTCAGGTTTTTTCTTCTGAATTTTTCCCTGTCTAGTTGCATGCTCAAGTATGCCATCGGGTTTTTTTGGGGTTTTGTTGGGTTTTTTTTTTGCACATAGGGTATTCTCTGGTCTTAGTTAACCAGATCCTTAGGGAGCCAGTTTTATACAAAATACAAAGCAGAAGCTACTATGACAGCCAAATATATTATCTCAGAGAAGTAGCAAATAAATAGATCCCATTTGTCTTCAGGTTAATTTGGAAGATGAGGATATGTAGCAGAAAACACATCAAGTCCTATTGCAGGCTCTTGGGAAAGTTATGTTTTATTAACCCAACTCCATCTGCAGCTCTGGAGCTTGAGAGCAGCAGCAGAAATGGCCAAGTAGCTTCCAGCTGAGTAAGCACACATTTTACATAGCAGCTTGTTTTAATAAAGCATTGTTCTCTCTTATACTGAGGGTCCTAGGGCTGTAAGCAGCACAAAATAAAAAAAGTCTGTGGAAAGTTTAAGACTCAAGAAGAATAATCATATTTATTGCTGTTAGAATTTACCAACAATGTTTACAAAGGCACTTAAAATGGAAATCTGCCCGTCTCATGCTAAAATATCACAAATTAAGCAAAATACCAAACAACTTTTCAGTCTGACTAGGACATCTGCTCATTCTAACTCATAGCCCATCTCTGAGGATAGCATTAAATACTGAATAGGTTGAATTTTAGTCAGCTGCTGAGGTGCATGGTTAAGGACATATGAAAAAGATTTAAGTATTTTTAAAAGACCATACACATAATTTTTTTTGTATTGCCACAAGAAACATAAATTAAAAGTTTAAAAACAATTTCTGTAAATATCCATATGCAAGGAAGACTGAAACCATATGAAACGTGGGCATTGCCATAAGTCAGGGACACTTCTGAACACATCTAATGGCTATTCTCATTAGCCTTGATGAGATTAATTGCATCAGAGAAGTTCACAAAATCAAATCCTATCATTGATATTTGTATTGCACAGATGACATCTGTCATAAACAGTTCAGGTTTGTGAAAGGCTTGCTTTGTGAACCTTTAGTATTAGACCAAATGACAACAGGTTCCAGCCTAGGTGGCTGTGGTGACTCAGACACATTTACAGCGTAGGCCTAGTCTTTACATCACATGTTCATTTTTCTATTGTCCATATCCTTCTGCTAGAGGACACAACAGGGTGATACTCTCACCTCCTTCCAGTCCCACCCAGTCTGAATTTAGAGCTTCAGTAGAACAATGTAGTTGGTTTCTTGTTCCCAAGATATACCATCTTCTCTTTCTATCTGTACTCTTTTAAATAACAAAAGGTTCTCCCCACGCTTTGCACGGATTTTGGTACATTGGTAACTCTCAACATTTTTAAGTCTATCTGCCACCTTTTTTTCCCCACAAGGGAACTCCTGAAATGACAGCATGACTATTCTGCAGAGAAGCCACACGGAGCTGCACGATGCTGATTACAGGAGGCCCTCCCACCCAAGCGCCCTCTTTGGCAAGGCGCTGTGGCCGGGGCGCTCTCGCAATGACTGTTCTCTCACTGCTGCTCAAAGCACTCGGGCTCCCAGGCCAGCCGTGAAAATTAATAACCAGCATTTCTTCTGCAGGGTAGATGCAGAGCTAGAATTCCATGAATAATACCTTGTAGCCACCCTAGCCCAATCCTGGGGCTTCCCACCAGATTTTATGAACAGAAGAGGGTTGGGTCTGGCTGATAATTTGGGAAAAAGATGAGAAGGGAAACCCCCAGCACAGCGGGAACTGATGTTAGTGAAACAATAGCTGGAACTCTGACTCATTGTTGAAGCAATGTCCAAACATGTGCATCAGAGGACACACTGTACTGCAGAAAGAGCCAGCTTCTGTATAAGCTGCACACCAGGAGACCTAAAAAATTCTTAATTTTGAAAAAGTTAAAAATCCCTCTTCACATTTTTCAAGAGTGAGATCATTATTCCCCCAGTGGTTTTCGATTTGATAAATACATTTTGCCAGACTCCAGAATTTTTAACTGCACTGTAGCCTATTCTTCGCTTTTCTGTTTTCTGCAGTGGTAGAACACTGCACCATAAGCAGTATTAACAAGTCTCTGTATTCACTTACCACATAGCAAATTAGTGCTTTAAAAGTATTTCCTGACTTAAGCTATATGATCATGGAGAAAGTTTGAAAAGTCTGCTGAGTTCAAGAGCTCTTGGATTTGTTGAGGAATGCTCTGTTTGGGGCAGGCAGGCAGTCTGATCATGTGCATGGCATGATCACAAAGCCAGGGGGAAAACAGAAAATACTGAGCTCACCTGCTTGCCTAAGGCCAATATTTTTGTTTCTTAATCCAGGTCTTGCTCTCACTACCTGAATGAAATCATACTTGGAAAAATCTTGTCCTTTAGGTCAGAGGTGCAATCACAAGACTGCCTTTTCTGTCTTGCCATGGGTTTTGCATTTCAGGAGTTGATGAAATAATTCCTGCCTATGGTAAACAGGACTCAGTTCAGCTATTTATCCAAGATTTCAAGTGAACACTAAGAAATGCAAAGCAGTTTAGGCAACAAGGTCAGTTTCAGAGGAAGCAGAGTCCTAAGAATGAAAACACCAACTGAGACAAACTATTTCAAAGCCAGAATATTTTATATACCATCAGCTTAATAAATGGAAAAATGTGTAAATCTGCTCCTTCTAGAGCATTATAAAATGGCATTACATAGGAGATTGATTTCCAGAGCTCCCAGGAGTATGCACTCTTTTCCTGATGCACATGTCTAAGCACCATTAACACAGTTACCAGGGGGACAATATACATGTCAGGATAAAGTACATGATCAGAACCGTCTGAATTACAACTCCCTAATTAGTGTCCCTCTGTCAATTATCCCATTCAGGATGTCAAATATTTCATGAGGATTAAATTTCAAAATATACAGTCTCTCTGATATATAAAATCCCAAAAGGCTGCTCAAACATATATCAGTGTTATTATATCACATACAGCAGGTGAAAGATTAAACAGTCTGCCACATAGATCTACAATTTTAAAGCTACCATGCTTTTGATACCATCTAATTTGGCTCTGCAGTTGCATCCATAGACTTTTACTTGTGGAGATACACATTGTGCCAAACAGGGAAAAAAAAAAGCACTCAGGTTTTCAGTCAACTCCAAAATAGTGCCAGGATTGTAATTCAATACCTAAATTGAACCTCTCTGACCCCTCAATCCCAAAAGAAAGGGCAGAGGAGAGAAGGAGAGGAAGAAGAAAGGGGCTCTACAATGCCAACATCTGAGAAATCTTTGCTTCATCGCATTCTCTTCGCTGCCAGGAATGTGTGCAGCTGGGATGTGGGCATATCCAATTAGAAGCATTTAGGCTTTCAGATTAAATCAAACTTCCTCTAAGAAATATGGTAACACATTAATATTCAAGTTTTAAAACAAACTTGGCCTCCATCTATTACAGGAAGTAGATCTCCAGGTGAGCAAAATAACACTGGGCTGATTCTACAGGGTAGAGGAACACACCTAAATTAAAATCTCTCTGTAGTCCCCAAACTGAAGTGTTTCCAGAATGAAGATGAACTGGTGAATTAAGACCTAAAGTATTTCACACCAAGGACAATTCTAATCCCTCAAAATCTGACATTTTTTAAAGTTTAATATTTGGTTTAACTTAACCTTTCCCTGTTACTTTTCCACAGATGTCTCAATCAAAAAGTGGTTACATAAAAACGCTCTAATGAGCAAATTTACTGACTGAAACCAGAACAAAGAATCCTAATTGACTATTCAAGCAAATGCACAGAAACCAACTTTTGAGGTTATAATTGTAAATATTGTGTCAGAAACTCAGCCCTCACAATGACACTCATCTATTTGAGATAGAAGCAAGTACCAGCAAGACTAATCTGCTCATTGTCACTAGAGCACACAATAGACTACTCTTGGACAAGCAACAACCCAAATGTTAATTCCAGAAATAGTTAAGGAAATAATTTAAAATATCAAAGAAAAGAGAATAATGTTTGGCTACAAAGAAGCAAAATATATCAAATAAGTTGTCTATTACAAAGAAATACCCAGTCAAGGGTTACTTGCACTCCATTTGTGCTGTAATAGCATATTGACATATGTTAAAATAAGAGATTAGAAAGAGCCAAAGGTGAAAATTCAATATTCTAAACTGCAGTATCTTTTAAGATTGCAGGCCAGACTTTAGAAGAGGAGAAATTTTAAAAAGAAAGTAAATGAAACCAGAATGCCTCAAAATGCATAGAAGAGCTTTACGCATCCATGAGCTACATTTTGCCAGGCAATTTCAAGGATATTTCAAAGTCCTGAAGTAAAGCTCCTGCCCACAATGCTCTCTGTAAGCAGGAAGTCCCTTTATCCCACCCCTGTGGGAGCTGTGAACCACTGAAGACAAGGACTCTTATTAGAATAATGCAGAGCAAAAAGTGCAAGTGTGGCTCCTCCCTGTGCTCTCATCTCAAAGCAGATCCTGAACACAATTCCAACACAAATAATACCAACAACTATTGACAACAGAATATTTTCCTATTAAAATGGATCCCGTTTCCAAAATACATTTTTCCTACATTTGCTATTTCGTACCAACTCTTTTAATAAAGGCAGACATCATTTTCATCCTGTATTATCCTTTGCAGCAGTGCCTAAAATCACCCATTCATCAGTGTATACTACACTTTAATAAGCCAGGGTCAACCTAATTTCCTCCTCCTAGAGCTCTCTCCACACAACTTCTTCACGTGTTTCAGCTTTACTTTGAAGTGACTTCCTTGCCTGGCATGCTAAAATCCAGAAACAGAGTGCCTGTCATTATGACTGCAGTTCATGCCCTGACTAGTCACAGCAGAAGGAGAATTAGACTATAATCTCCTAAACAATGTAGAATCTGTAAATCAAAACCAACCAGCTTTTTGGCATGTAGATCAATGAACCCATGTGGGGGTATGAAAATCCAAGAAACTCTTCTAAGGTAAAGTTAGCCTCAGTATATGAATTTGTTCAGCTTGGATTTTTTCCACTACTCTGCCCCTTTATGCCCTCAAAAGAAGTGTTCAGAAAAGTTTTTATTGCATCCTAGAAACAGCAGCTTCTGCTGGATCAGAGGACAAAACAGGCACACACAAGTTTAGAATACAAACAGTACAGAGATTCACAACAACCTACCTTCAGTACTACTCCACCTAGTCTTGATGGTAAGGATGTTTGCATTTCTTTGCTCTAAATATAAAAACAAACAACAGTGGCGGCTCTTCTAATCAAAGGAGTATTAACATGTTGCCAAGAAAATTTACAATGCATTCAAACATTGACACAAACCCTAGAGTTATTTCACTAAAGTTATTCACAAACTACCATAGCCATGTACAAAATATATTTGGACAGAGTCAAAGGAATGGACTTGAGCCTGATAGAGTAACATACAGGGTTTTGGCATGGAATAATAATTTCCACAACACAGTGGTGGTTTCTACTTGCAGAAGTGAAGCCCTATCATGCTGACTGATATGTCATCATGCACAGCACTTAACTGGGATAGCCCAAGTCCCACTGACACTTTACAACCTAAGTTACTTAAAACCTCACAGGTGTACAGGGAGCTCACTTCCAGCAGCACAAGGGAGCCTAAATATAATCCTCCAAATAAGTGTCCATAAAGACCAAATTTTTTCTTATCCATCCTAATCAAAGATGCTGAATCAAAGGCTTATGGAAAAGAGATTTAAAGTAATTTTTTTTCTCTGTAGTCCTCTTTGGTTTCTCAGCTTTGATGTCTGCCATGTTCCTCAGAGTTTCTGGGTTTTTCTATAATGGCAGCAATGCTCCAGAAGGGGAGAAGGTGACAGAGGCTGATCTGCTGACCACATACACCCAATATGTGCTTCCTAAATCTTCCTCTTAGTGATATTTCCAAAATGGAAAATTAACAACTACCATAAACAAAAAAATCTGTAATCCTAACTCCTCTTTCCACTCAATTTTTCATACCAATGTGGACCAGTGTGGAAAGAGAGGGCCTCCAGAGTATCAGCTTTAGTAGATAGGGACGCACAGGATAGCGTGAAACAGTTGGAAGGCCAGGTTTAAACATGTAACCTGAAACACTGGAAACTGGAACTCACAGCGGGTCTTAGCAACAAAATCAACAATATAGGCAGCGCGTGACATGTGGTCACCAAAGCAGAAGCAAGGTTGCTTAAATATAGCCTCTGTAGGTATTAGAATATTTCTGAGAAGTACACATCAAGTGTGAGACAGATGCTACTAATAAGTAGAGCTTTAGACATTTATTTTTGTATTAAAATATCCAGCTATATTTATCTGAAAGACTTAACTATACCATTCTTGACAGAAAGGTATGCAAGTTACTTACTGCTGTCTAGACAAAAAGATTTAAAACTGGAAAAGATAAAACCTTTGTAAAGGAACATGGAAAAATGCTTTATGAATCCATAAGAAGTGCAGTATCCATGCACTTGAGTCCCCAGAGCTCTGGTTTTAAGAGCTTTCTCTGTTGGGGAATTTAGTATATTCACTATTTCATAAACAGTTTCCTAATGCTTGTTCTTGAACCTAAATTGTTTGGTTTTAGGGGCAGAGGTTAGTGAGTTATGAAAACTCTAGAAAGCTGGGAAAATCAATCAGTCTTACAGGCAGGAGTGTTGTCTGATGATCATCTGACACTTTTGAAGTTGTGGCCACAGTGTGGTGAACCACTTCAAACTAGGATATAAAGATATGAATCATCTACAGTGAGTAAGCTGTCCCACTTCCAAATTTCCTGAAAAAAAAAAATCCAGACTACCTGGACACTCACCATAAGTGTTTGGACAGCTTTAAATGATCCTGTGATCTCAGTGAAGAAAATGTTCTTGAAATGAGTTACATGTTTCACCTCTATTTATAGCATAACCATAAACCAGACCTGCTAAACAGAGGTTTCCCAATCTCTGCTACAGATATTTGGTACCATGTGGTACATAAAGCTGGAAGGAAGTAGCATACAAAAGAGTTTTACCACAGACTTCAAGGAGCAGAAAGGTATGAAGAATTTCACAAGCTTCCCTAAATATTCAGAAACCAATATTTTTTTTGGATGCTGCAAATATTTCTCCACCACTACACCCTTTAAGCATTTAATCACCAGCCTAAACAAACAGACTTAGAGTAGTGTTCAAGTAACACTTCAAAACATTGAGCCCCTATCAAGAGAGAGAGCTCTGGATAGACACAGGAATGAAATTGATACAGTTTGTTCCTCGAACACCCCATTTGCATTGCACAGAAGGAATAACCAAAGAGAAAGCCCATGTGAGGAGTCAGTGTGCTGGATTTATACAGCTCATGTCTCCCAGCAGTGCCCAGAACACTGTGCTCCCTGTGGGTCTCCTCCAGCCATGAGCTAAAAAGCTGCAGTCCAAACAGCAGGAGTATCTATAAAAGTGGTGTGATTTTGCCAAAAACTTTCCATGGGCAATTGAGTAAGAACTAGCTTTGCTGAATACTCACCCTTATTCTCTGAGTAGATAAAATCATTTCAGAAGCTACAATTTTTATTGTACTTACACTAACTTGAAATAGGGATCTTAAAATACTTTCTGCTATAAGTCAACATAACTTCAACAAAATTCACACAGCATTAATGCTAAGCAATAACTTCACAAAATTGAGTTCTTGTACAAAAGTAAGTACTGCTGTCATTGACCAGGAATTTTTCCTGTGATTCACTAAATCTCTTCATGGAGAAGAGAATTTGAGATTACTAAATTTGAGATAAGCAAAGGTGCAAGACCTATTCCTGTCTTGATACAAAATTATAGAAGTTGAGCTGCAAAGTACTTTAAAAGGTCATTTTGTTTGTCCTCAAGGCAGAATCAATCTTTGTGTCACTTTTTACAAATGTATGTTCTCAATGATTGTGACTTCATCACTTCTCCAGGCTTGGCTATGTTTATCTTTACAAAGGTTTTCCTAACAACTATTCTGACTCTCCCCTGGTATAATTTAGCTTGTTCTTTCTTACTCCTTTCCTCTTTACAACAGTGTGGTTCTTTTACATCTTAATTATTGCCCTGACCCTGGGTGTTCAATAACTACAATTTTTCAAGTTCTCCTTGGCTACAGTGCTCCAGAGTCCTTACTAGTACAAATTCCTAGAAGATTACTTCTGCAGGCTGCATTCTGGTTTTCATATACATACTAGCTGGTCACTTAGCTTTTTAATAATTCATCAACTCATGTTTAATTTGATTCACATTCCCAGATCTTTTCCAGAGAACTGCTGTCTATTGTATTACCCCATCTTGTATCTGTGCAGATTATTTCTGCCTAACACTTTGCTTTTGTTCCTATTGAACTTAATCCTATTTTTTTCAGATGATGTCTCCAATTTGTCAAAATCATTTGGGATTCTAATTCTGCTTTCCACATGTTCAAAACCACCCCCATCTCCTGTCATATGCAAATTTACTGCATAGAATATTATTCCTTTATTCAGATAATTCATGAGAGTATTTAACAATATTTAATTGAAAACAATCCCCTGTAGAAACTTCTCAATATATTTCAATTAAACAATATAATCAGGTCGCTATTATCTAGTTTCTCTTTTAATCCAGCTTTGCATTTACTCACAAGACTTCATTTCCTTAGCTTTCTGGTGAGAGAATAATTTAAAAGAGTTCCAAAATTTAAGTAACATAGGAGCTGGAGTCTTAGTCTTTCCTGTGGACCTCATCAGAGCAGGAAGCTAGTTTACTTTGTCATAATTTACAAGTTATTACGTAGTCTATGCTGTGTTGTATTTTCTTAGGAATGTTTAGAACATTTGGAATTTTTTCAGGGTGATTTTGGTGATTTTGTCATTGAGTATGAATTGACAATCAAATATTGCCATGGCATACCATGCAAATTAATTTTATGCAAAAATCAAAAGCACTTTTTAATTCCTTGTCAGCACAACGTATTCTTCAAATACTCACTATTATAGGGGCAGCATCTGTAAGAGGTCTTGAGTAGGCATAGAACCATGCATCTCATATAAATGATGTATCTCATTGATCAGCATAGTAGAAACATCCCCGTGTGCTGATTTATGTCTCAATGCCTCAGTGTGGGATAAAGGCCCCCACAAAGTATATGGATACCATGTGGTAGTGAATCAGTTATGCTCATTCGGATCACACTCAAAGCACTTATGTCATATTGTTGACTCTTCAGCCACCTGCTCTTGACAAGGAGGTCTGGCACACAGTCTTTGGAGCATACTTGATTTGCTCCAGTCATGCCCCGTTCTGACTATAAAATATATTGTCATCGTTTTCATATTAATATATTTTGAATAGTCAGCCCTATCTGTACATATGCATAAGTGAGATGGAAAAGATGCAGAAGACACATGGTTTCTGTGGAGGAATAAGTTTTGTGCATCAGTCAGATGGTATAGGCTATCTAAATACACATCTGTCAAATGAAAATTGAGTTAAAAATGAAGTGGCACAACATCCCTGATCAGATTTACTAGTAAAATAGATTACGTACTTTTTATTTTATGACAAGTCATGTGAAAGAACAAGAGGCATTCAGATATAAGAATCTGATAGAATTACCCTTGAAAATAAAGAGGATAAATTATTATATTTTATGAAAAATAAAATACAAATGCACAATATACATAAACAACTCCTGCTTCAACTCCACACATAACAATTAAAAAAAATCCTCACTAATGCTAACAATGCTTACTATAGTCATTCTATGTCTAGGTGTGGGGTTTCTGCATTAATAATAGGGAAAAAAAAAAAAATAAAAAGTAATTGTTTTAATGAGCCCATGAGAATATAAATCAAATTGTAGATCAGTATTTACAGGATCTATTGTATTTGGTCAAAAATATTACTTAAGTTTTCTGTTCACACATGATTTTGTGCAAAATGTGTTGCTGGAAGAGCATCTTTTGAAATTATGCTTAAAAAAACAGTTGGGAAATAGAATTTCATAAGTTGTTTGGGGAAAGATTTTCTTTTGAGTAATCTTATTTAAAATTGAGTTATTCCAGATTTATAGTCAATAGCTCAAGTGAAAACAAAATTGGGTTTTATATACAGCGCATGAGGCCCTTGCTGGCCATTCACTTCTGGTGTCATTTATGACATCTCTGCAAAGAATTAGATATTTATGGGGTTCTCTACTTGCAAATTTATCCAGAGTTTCAACTGTTAGATTTCTATCACCTAATAATCTCATTAATTCAGGATTAAAAATATTTCCTTTAAAAGTATAAGATATTCTTTATGAATTTTCAGTAACAGGGAAAAAAATTAAAAAAAAAAAAAAAAAAAAAAAAAGGGAAAAATGGTCATTATACCTGAGATTGGAATTGAGACCAAACACATTGATCTGCAGGACTGTTTTGTTGAAGATGTATGAATTTCAAAATTCAATAAATATAGACCTGGAGACAGAAACATCTCAAACCACAAATCAAAACTGCTGCGGTCTTTAAGAAATATTCACATTAGACATGGCTTCCAGGACTATCAGTTGTTTCATTCAAGATCAGGAGGAGTTGTCCTGTCAGGAGCAGGTACAGCAGAAAAGGAAAATAATCTCAGTACAATTACCAGACCCGAGGATTAAAGAAAAATCTATTTCCATGTAGCTATGATTAATGAATATTAATACAGCTAATATTCTGGTCTTTGTCTAATAGAATTTAGTAACTTGGAAAACTAGAACATTTTAATGAGATCATTTATTGCTATGCCTTCCCTGTTTTTATCCTATTACTGTCTACCTGTAAAAGGTTAAGATGGAGTGGTCTGTGTGAACTTCTTGAAGATGACATCCTACAGAACCATAAATGGAAAATAACTGACAGATAAAAAAGTCGCATACCTGCTTCTTAGTGGCTGTCTAGAGCTACAGTGGAACAGGGCTCCACTGTATGTGTGTTGTTCCCTCACACCCCACCCCCATCCTGAAATCAAACCAAGCCTTAAGGCAATTTCCTGAAATGGCACTTTTAGCTAATGGGAAAGCATATTATAGGATGCAGAGAGAACCTATAAATGGTAACAAGGCTAAAATCCTCAGCCCTGGACCACCATAACCTGTTGTTAATCTAGACGCTGAGGAAATGGTGGTATGATGATAATTACTTCTCTGTTCCTCCAGAGGAAGTGCTGTGTGGTACACTTTAAATGGAAGGAAAGAATATTGTCCTTTTAGTATTTTTATCATGCATTGTTAAGCTACTGCATTCCTGGGCTGCATCCCACTGTCATGAAGCCAAGGGCTCTGTCTACTTGATTAATCTTAAGAGGGCAGCAACTTACAGTACTGGGACTGATGAAATTTCTTTCTACCACTGGTTCTTGGTGTATTCCAAATACTTGCAACAAGAAAAAATAAACCTTTCAGAAAAATATCAGAACTGTAAAAAATGAAAAGCCAAGAGACTGGCTTTCCATTGATTTCAGCAGGCAATGGGAAATGATCTAGGTGATGTTATTAAACAGCAAAATTTCACTTATGTGTACTTCTGGGAAAAAAATCCCTCACCAACAGCTGAAAATTCCAGAGGTTCACCAAGACCAGAAAAGGAAGACTCACATAAAATGGGGTTAGAAAGGACTTCAGGTCATGACCCATGCTGTGTGAAAAGAAATTGAAACTCACTGCTTGCAGCCCCCCTCATTTTGTTTCTTCTCTCAATAGGATTAAAAAAAAGTAACATGTATTTTTAGTGTACTTCTACTGAAAGCTTTCAGCCACACAGCATTCTAAGCATCTTTCTTTTAAAATTAAATAAAGTATGAGATATATAGACAAAGGGAGTATTAATGTAGGTCAGGATAGGCCTATATTAACTAGGATGCACATGCCAAATATGACCAGCAGTCACAGTGTCAGAAATGCACTGAACTCAAGTCTTGTGTGGTTTATAATTATATTTGTCCACTATAGAAAGCATTAATGCTGTTAGAAGGTCATACCAGTCTTGACCAACAAAAAGTCACAATGCAACAAGAGTGTGCTGTGCTTTGGTTCTGCCTTGAGCTGTTCAAATCTGTCTGTAGTGAGAGCATGGCAGGGTATGTCAGAAGACTGGAAAAGCTTTACTCCACAGGAGCAGTGGAAGATTTTATTGCCTGCATATGTGGTTTGTAAGCACGAATGCCTTTGCGTACTTTTCTATGAAGACACCTGCAAATAGTGAGGTGAAAACAATACAAGGATCCTCAGATCACAAAGGGCACAGAGATGCCTACTTGCCAGTTCCAGTAGGGTGACCCAAGTCCTCTCCAAGGTGAGTCTTGAGTCATGTATAGAATCTTTTCTTCATTTTGGAAGATTACCCCTTACCTTTAGCCAAACTTCCACAAGCATCTTTGATCCAGAGGGTGGACTGCAAATCTTGGAAGATCAAAGTTACTCTTAAGATGTGAGCAGCTTGTTTCTTCCTGTGAATCAAAACACTGGAAAGTAGTTCATTCCTCTTTTTGCTCCTGTAAATTTGCTTCTTTCTATGGAGACAGATGAGGTGGCTGCAGACGGAATTAGACAGTCAAATGTTTTGAATGTGATTTGTGCAGCCAGCTCTGCTCTCGGGAAGCCAGGGCAGCTAATCTTGAAACAAAATGAGCACATCCTTCAAAATCAAATGTCTGGCATGAGTTATGCAGTTTAAGCTATCTGCCTGTCATTAGTTCCAGCCTTTATAAACTAATCTAGAAAACAGCTTGCTTTCCCAAACTTGCTGCTTCTCTATCTTTTTGGTTGAATAGCTGTAAGACGTAGTGAGGACATAATTGCAGAGTCATCATAGATTTAGGAGATGAGAATTCCTAAAACCAAAATTTTAATCGTGGTAATTGACACTTTATGTATTTTTCTACAAAGCATTCAGTCTCATTATAATGTACAATTTTACAAATACCACATACACTATTAAAAATAACAGAGAGAGACTATGCTTAAGAGGTTGCCTACAGGTGGCTATCATGTGAGCAATACACACATTATTGAAGCAATTCCTTTTTGCACATCTATGTCAGATCAAGAACCATTGAAATATTTAGATTCTTTTGTTGGCTAAAAATCTCTAAGGTATCCAGCTCCCCAGTTTCTGGCCTGTAGTGAAGACAACTTACTGTCTTCTAAAATTTTTATGGGCTACAAGCTGTCTCTCAGGACAAACAGTTCCTTTTGCAGGTCAGAATCAAAACCTGTTGCATTAAATTTTACTTGCTGTTGCCATGCCAACATGCTCTCTTTGCTCACACTTCATTCTGCACTCTGAATGGCATGCCTAATAAAAAATCAGGACTTTCCATTTTAGCCATCTCAAATGTACATCTGGACTCCATCCCAGACTGTAGGTTCCTTTAGGAAATATTCTAACTCCAGTTAAAAATACAGTTCTTAACTATTTAAAGGTGGCTAGGCATAATCTCATAGCAGGCCTGAATTTTAACACAAAACACTTTGATAGGAAAACAATATTTGTATTTGCTGTTATTGTGGAGTTTGGTAAATCACTAGGGCAGAACATGAAGTTGTTTTCCTATAAAAATTTTAGGCACGCTGTGGGGGAAAAAAGAGAAATAATCCTGCACCTAGCAAAGAATCTAAAGGAAAAGATGAGCTATGCAGACAGCATGGGTGCACTGGAGCTGTGAAAATGTCTGAAGTTTGCCTAGGTTGATGGTGTAAAACCTTATCCAGCTAATTCCACCGTGGGCAGCCTGCAGACACAGGCTGGGCTCTTGTGTTCCCAGCTCATGCTTGGTTTCGGGAGCAGGGCTGAGACACAGGAATGCTGCCCAGAGCATTCCAGTGGGCAGGGAGGCACTTTGCTTTGTCCCTCACCAAGCTTTACCCCAACCAAAGAAAACAAAGAGCAGGTTTTGAAGACACTGTAAACTTTGCCCTCACAGCTGGGGGCAGAGTGAAGCAGTGGCAGCCAGCAATAAGGGACAGGCAAGAAGAAAACAAAAAGTGATGGAGAGAGACAGCCACAGCACAAAGGGTTCATTCTGTGCCTCTATTAAGAAGTCTGAAAGTCCCCTACTGGGGAAAAGAAGCCATTAAAATGTTCATTAAAAAGAATATTACCTTGGGCATTTAATATTTATTGCAAGTCTTTATAAGCCATTACTCTTGGGATGTATTCCAGTAAGTCCCCATGTACTCCCTTTCCTGCTCCAGCCTGTCAGCTGACCAAACATCCCACAGCAAGTGCCAGTGATGCTCTTTGGCAGTGGGATGCTCAGTTTACCAGCAGGTTTCTTTTACATACCCAGCTATTTGAGCTTTTGTAGCTGAATCCACAGAGTATTTCGTTTTAGATTATGTAAAGGAAAATGTTACAACAACCAAAAATAAAAGTGAATGTATGCCACACAGTTTTTTCAGCAGTGCCAGTGCTTTTAAGAAGAATAAAATAACACTGGATGTGCTAGTCATGTACACAGTACCCAACCCACGGCTCCAGCTATGTGTCTGCAATAACTTCTCAGCCTCACAATATGAAATCCTCTACCTGATTCACCTCTAGTGCTTGCTTGCCTTTTTTTAATCTTCTCCAGAAGTTGCCTGTAACATAGCTCTTCATTCACCATTTGAAATACAGAGTAGGTTGAAAACATACAAATTACATATTAAGGTTATATATTTCCACCTGCACAGCGCAAAAGGCAAACACAAAAGACTGCCAAGAGGTTTGACATGAACCCCTACTTTCTCATTTCTTACTGGAAGTAGATACCAACTGACAGAATACAAAGTTTCCTTTTGTATATTTATTTGTGTATTGCTTGGTGCTGTGTCTGCCTTAAGAATTCTCCCCATACCCTCTCAGATCCTACTCTAGGGAACATGGCCTGATGGAGCATGACTTTTGCAAAGGTTCTCTGGCCTCAATATATAACCACAGGTCTGCCACACCACCTCAGCTGAGTCTGTTGTTAGCTGATGAAGACTCCCTTTTACAGCAAATGTTCCCAGAGTGCCCATCTGAAATGGAACAGGAAGAGCTTTAGAAATTTCTCAGCCCTATTTAATATGTCACTCTGCAATCACAGAACTATTCCTACCAGCTGGCACTCATTTGAATTAATACTTAGACTCAAGACAACTCAGAGGTGAAAAATAACTTTGCATTCTCTAAAGAAGAGAACCTTCCAAAGACTTTTCAATTGGTCATACTATCACTTGTAACCTGCACATTTTCAGAAAGTTATGTTTAACCTCTTAGTAGACCCTACAAATAGATTAACTCAACTATAAAGGTATTAGAAGGGCAGCAAACTGCTTAGAGAAATTAAATCCACAGTGCACCTGAACCTAAAGCACTTATTACAAAATCCCTGTGCATTTGATATCCTGATCTTCCTAAATTAATAAGATTGGAGACATCAAATATCAGAGAGACAATAGTTCACATAAATCAAATCTCCCCTACTAATCTAATTCTGCTGCTTTCTCATAAGAATTCCTGCACTCAGGAATTCTTTAATTATGAGAATGAGAACTAGGCTGTCCAAACACATCATGTAGCCTTGATGATATACAACAAACAAGCAATAAATAAAATGTTAAACTTCGCTTTCATTCTGGGCCAGCCAATAGAGCATTAAACTTCGCAGTGATTCCTTTGCCAAGCCTTTGTTTGGCACAGTTAACATCAAGTAAATACTGATACAGTAAGGTGTATTTCCACATGTTCAGTCACTCATAACATTAATATAGGGAATAAAGAAAAGATGTGCTAAAGTATAGTGTAAAGAGACACACTCATAGTAAGTCATAGGTATGTTTTTCCTTTACTCATATGCTACAAGGTAGATTCTGAGGAAACTTTTTCTCAAAGTACTTTGGGAAAAAAATGCAGTGGTTTACAACCATACCATTTTATTCAGTTTTTCTTGTAGTTGGGCCCACTTAGTCATAACTGTTGATTTGACAAAATTCATTATTTTCTTTGAAATAAGAAGAACTACTTTTGATATTGCAAAATAGATTTTTTTACTAGATTTTCTTTCACAGCACTGAGCCTGAACACAATGTCCTAGGCACACAAACAAAAAGGATTGCAATTACCTGGCAATATGGCATCAACAAAGGACTAAAATTTATTTTCACATTAATTATAGAATTGTGTTATTACAGTTTATCTTGTGGAGTTGGGAGGAACAAGTTAGTGTTTTTCATCTCTCTGTCACAGAAGGAATTACTCTAAACATGGCTTTCTATCTTCCTTCTTGATTAATGTGTATCTCATAAAAGACAGAAATTCTATTATTTTCATGTTCAAAATGTATGAAAATTTAGTCTAGGTTAAGATTTATAAAAATATCCAGCTCAACATTCTGGAGAGAAAGAGAATACCTTCCATTATTTCATCTTCATCATCAGGCAGGACACAATTCCTAAATTCTGGTGCTCTGTTCTCGCCATACATGTAGGTGCTGTCAGTCAGCCAAGTGCACATGGAGTGTAAGAACTTCCCTTGACATATAGTAATTGATCTCTGTGCCTAAGAACTCAAGGATATGATAAGGATATGATACATGCTTCTGGTACATGGAAACCAGAGTCGATGTAATATAATACTGTAAGGAAAAAAGAAACAAAGAATTTCTGTCCAGGGTGTGATTCTGTAAGTTACTATTTGCAACTTGCCCATAGTTAAACTCTGGCCCTTCCATGTTTTTTAAAAAGAGGAGTTACTGCACAAAGGTCTCTCACTCTGCAATAATCCCACAGTATTCACAGGTTTAATCAGTTTTAAAATATTGGTTATATGTAGATATGTATCACTTCTGTGTGCCATAGGAATCCCTGGCTAGAGACAGATGTCTACTCTGTGTGTTTTCAATAGATTTCCTCTATTACACCTCCTGAAGTTACTTGAAAGAATTTAATATTCTCACTTCCTCCTAGGTAAATCAATCCTGTGTTTTTCCTCCTGGAGTTTATTGTCTTTTTCTATATTCTGTTTAGACTGAGGTCAATGGTTCTGGTTTCTGCTTCCTCCCCAGCTACCCCAAGCCACCGCCACCTTTCCAGGCAGGAAAACCCCAAGTGGCGGTCAGCGGCAAAGTGAAGGTCAGAGATTTCCCTGGCTGTCCTTCAACGCCTTCCCGCAGCAGCCTGAGTCAGCAGTCAGCTCCTCACAGATTAGATCTGCCTGCTCTCTTGAGAGTACGCACAAAAAATAAAACTTCATGACTGATGACTCCTTCATGAGGAATCCAGTCATTTCTAATCCAGTCCTTCATCCTAACAAAATTCTTTTCTTCACAAAGTGTTACATTATTTTCTCTTTAAGCTGGTTCATGTCATATCCCAGGTAGGATAAGATGTGAACCAGCTGAAGTAGGTCTGAACAGAAATTTATATACATCTCACTTCAGTTAAATTCCTATTTGGATAGCGAACAAGTAAAATTTTATTCACTTTTCACAGTTGGTCTTTTTCTTCAATCTTTTAGCACATCTGTAAAAATTCTGAGTCAATCCATATTTCACAACACTTTATGTTGTTCTTAAGCACAATTTTCAGTTCATTCTCCTTCCACATATAATATTTTTCTGGAAGTGGGAAGATTTGTTTTAAAACTGTAATTTTCAACTTTTGAAACTTACTATGGATTCTCATTTCTGATTATCTAACACAAGTCAGTTTATAGCCTTCAAAAAGTGTGTCCTCAGCATTCCCTGATATTCAGTGGAGTTACTGGTAACAACAGGATATAAGCTTTGACCAATAGAATAGTCTTAGTCCAAAGCCAGTCTTGAAGCAGGTGGTTACCCAGTAATAAATATGAGATGCAAATAGAGCTCGATTATAAGGGGAAGTCTGGCTGACAAAACAAGAAAAATGCAGAGTCTTGCTGCAAGGGATGAATGATTCTCACACAAGGTCAATAGATGGAGAACATGAAGATCTCTGCAGCATTTTTCTGGAATTCCCTTGTTTGCTAGCACAAGTTCAACTGAGACAGACAAAACCACTTCAAAGCACTGTTTTTAATCTACAGCAACATGACATAGCCCAGAGCATACAGCCTCATGGCCCAGGCACTACTAAGGGTACAGCTGTCCTCAGTTTCCCTGGGTCAATGCTGCCTGTATTTCAGTGGGACTCATGGTGGTGTTATGCTCACTTGTGCTGCCAGGCCCAGCTGCCAGGGCAGGCTGGCAAGTCTCAGCCCAGATGGCAATGCCTGTGTGATCACACAGGTGCAATGGAGATGGGATTCTCAGTAGCCAGGGGCTGCCTCAGCTGGCCAAGCTGCTGAAGGAAACACTAAATGGAGGAGTGTGTCAGGAAATCATAATTTCTCTAAGCCATAGATCTTCTTTAAACTCACTACTCACCACAGGAAATACTTATTAACCCTTTCTGTGTTCAGGGCCTTCATACATCCCTTTGGGTGAGGATGTTTATGTCAAGCTCACTTCTTTGTTCCAAGAATCCAGTGTTAATATCACCATCCACCTTAAGCTTTAGCACAGAGGACAGAAGACTTCTGGAGGTAAAAGGCAGTCAGAACATTACACCCACAGTGCTCTTAGGATCCCAAATCCATATATACCTCACTCAGCATAAACCCCAGAGTTTTGCCAAGCAAGCCTCAGTTGTTCTTATCTGAGGTGAAAGATACAGCTCTGAACGTTTGGGTGGCAGCTCTCAGTGTTGCACCACTAGCACTATCCACACCCCTAAACGGAAGCAGCCACAGCTGCTCATTTCTGTGCTCAAGCCACCTACATCACCATGAACAGAACTACCAAACCCAAACCTTCAGGAGATGTTAAATGAGGGAAGCCCATTTTGTGATTTCTGATGGTGCTTTCACAATGCCAGGTCATTCAGTCTTCTCAAAATGGTATTACTTCTGTGTACTTAAGTACTTTAAATACTACTTTAAAAGAAATCATTTACAAAATTGTGTTCCTGGTCTTTCAGAAACCATGATGACTACAGATAGCCTTGCAAACTTTCAACTTGAACTGAAATTTAGGCATCTGAGTCTCATTAAGGGGCTTGAGTCTTCCCTTTACCCAGTACAAATGAGCTTGTTTATGGCTAAGAACTCTACATGGCCTTGTAGATTAAGCAATGTCAAATGTCTTTCCCATCAAAGGGGTGGAGCAGCCCTGACACAGATGCAGTGTGGGTCAGCTAGCATTTGGGAGAGTGTCAGGTTGCATATAATTCCTAGACACAGCTCAGAAGTTAGTTAGCATAGGCCAGAGATTGCTTCCAAAAGTCAGTTTGGGAGTTTGAAGTGTAGAAGAGTTCAACAGTATGGACACAGGTCCTGCCAGTTGCAAATATATTTAGAGCTAAACTTTCTAACATGGCAGTAAGGGCCAGACACAGAAATCCTTTTGTGTCTCAGCAACCATGTCCCACAGTCCAAGCCGGCAAAGCAAAGAGAAAAAAGTATATGTGTATTTGTTACACAAAGAAGGTTTGTCCTATGCTGGAAACTTTCTGTTCTTGGAGACAAAAAAAAATTAAAAAATTCTGCTAACGACTGGACATACCATATTCTTAAGCTATAGAGTTGCACTTGTAAAATGGAAACACAGACTCACAGCTGATAAATAGCCAGAGAGAGCATTCACTAAGCTGATTATAAATATGTGCTCAGATAGCTCAGGGACTCTGAGGATTGAAATCATGAGCTACTCTACATGGCAACACAGTTATTTAAATACCTCCTCTTCCACTGGGAGTTCAACCATTATTCAAAGAGAGGAAGCATATTCACCCCTGAGTGCTCCAGACATGGGACAGTTATCAAAAGCTTTCTGAACAAATGAAGCAAATTATATCCCACAGGGAGATGGAACAACAGCTTCTGCCCCAGCCTCAAAACTGACTGTACCTGACTGAACAGGGGCTGAAAGGTAAGGTACTGACTGTACCTGAATGAACAGGGGCTGGGTTCATGGACAGCAGCATTTATTGAAGCCTGTCACTCCCGCTCAAGGGTTACTTATGAAGATTAACAACTTTATACAATGGCAATAAATACAGCTGACAGCAAGAAAACAATTAGATTAACGTATAAACAGTAGAGGCTATAATGCTATTAAAAGGGATGTTCAAGGAAACTGCAACCATTGCTACAGATGTTTTGGAAAGTCTCTCTGGCAAAACATGCTGGATTGTCATTCTAAATGCCTGTGCTTCTCATGCTGGTTTCCTGAGGAAGGGTTTGTGGACGAGCTTGTTTATTTATGACATTTTTTTTACCCCTCTTAGCTGTAGCTGTGGATTCCCCAGCTTTGTGAAAGTAGTCATTAGTTGCCTTTTTTGGCTAGGAGAAATCAGTAAAGAAACTGGCTCTTGTCCAGACGGTTCCTGGAATTTTCTACCAACCTTGTGTAAGAGCTTCATAAAGTCAAATTCAATTTTATGTAAGATTTGTTCCAAGGCCATAGGTGTTTTGTGAGAACAAAGAGCAGAAAGGGCTGAAATTATGTTTGCTGTTCTGTAGTAAATCATACCAAATGAAATTCACATGGAACTTGCTAAGGTGATCATCCTCCAACTGGAGCAAGACCACAGGTATCAGACCCTGTCATTTTAAATTAAAACCAAAGGAAATCAGTGTCACCTACATACACATACCCTGACACTATTTTGAAGGCAAGTTCCTTGGCTGTGCCAGCCTAAAGCAGCAAAAAACTCCCACAAAAACAATGGACAATCTTTATGACCTTCTGTCCCTCTAGTGTTGACCTTTTTTTCTCTGGGAAACAGAAAGCAACCTTTTCTTTAATGTTTTAAAAACAAACACTTAATCTCAAATGCCTCCTCCTCTGGAGGAAGGCATACAGAGCAAACACCTAATGGATTTTAGTCACGTTATTTAATATGCCACTAAAAGAAGAACAGATGCTACAGCAAAAAGTGCATTCTGAACCCAGCATAACAGCATAAAATGTAGTAAAATATTACCCCTTCAGAAGACATTTATGCACTTGGCACTGAACACATGAAGCTTAACAAAATACTGCCTTACGTAGAGTGCAAGTCCTATTTATAGAAGTTACATCCCTGACAAAAGTATCCATCATTTTCAGAAGTCTGCAATCCCTGCTGATTTTCAGTCACATCCATAATGTCAACAGGTGGTCACCCACACAGTGCTGTACACAGCACAGCCACCCGAATGCTACTGTTCTGATCACTGATTATGGAGTTTGGCCTCTATCATTACATACTTATTAAGTGAGAGACATGCAAAGTGCTTATTTGTCATTTCAGCTGGCTGGAAGGACTTGCCCATTCCTGCCAATTGTCTGCTCAGACTAAATTACAACCCCTCCTCACTCTTCAGGATATCAGGCGCTGTGTAAAGGTTAGAAAAGCACCTACAGCTTGCCCATCTCCTCAAGGAACCAGAATGACAAGTTGACATCAGCACAGCATTTCTTGCTGTGGTATGTTCACATGCTGGCTGATACCAGATTCAATTTAAGATCTTGTTCTTCAGATCAAGGACTGGGCCTCGTATATCTCATGTACTACCTTGCTTGACAGCTTACCATGACCTAGCATGACAGCTGTGGTCATCAGTAATCACTGCCAAAAGGGAGGATCATAGGAGTGGGTGGAAAGGAAATCAGACATTCCTGGCAGCTGGCCTGCAGCTCTGAAGCTTCCTTTCACCAAACATCAGACTGAAAACAGATCTCCACTTGCTGAAGAGAAAAGTATGGGCTTCCACTTTTCAATCACTTTTTCTTAGTGCACTATAAGAATGGTTTCCTTTCTCTGAAAAGGAGAAGAGAGGAAAGGCAAAGGGAGGAAAAAAATACACGTGTTCACCTGGCAGAGTGAAAGCAAAGGGCTAGAGAAGGCTGTTACTCCCTGGTTTGTTACTGTCATTCTTGTTAGGAACAGTAGATTAGGCAGGCAGGGAATGATGGCCCTTGGAAAGCAAAACAGAGTCGTGTTTATCATATAAACAGAAAATTAGAGTTACACAACACAGAAATGTTCTAACTTGCTTTTTGATGAGCATACTACACAGAAAATGATATCTAACAGCAGAATTTAATAGGTGATTTTACAGAAATTTTCACAGATTCAGTAAATACCTACAACGTGGTTCCTCTCAAGGGCCCAGAAGAATTGGCTGTACCTCCAAGGAAAATAACCAAAGTTTTTTCTCGTAAATAACCCATCTGAACTCAAGGAAATTCTATGGTGTTTTGTCCCATAAACTACTATTTTACAAATGTGGAAGAGTTTCTGCTTGTTTGGCTAAAATTTCATCTTTTTTTAGGGTAGATGGAAGAGAAAGTAAGAAAGAGGAACAACCACTGACAGCAACTCTGAAATCACATGGTCTACAAACCCACTGATTTGAAAACAAATAAGATTTAGTGGCTATGTCCACCATGGTAAAACCCCAAAATTCAAGAATTTCCCCAGCTTCTGGGCCTGCCAATATTTTCAGAACAGTATTGTGAAATCCTACGGCTATTTGTTCCAGCTAAGCCTGCTTAATTGGAATTCCTCAGCATTTAGACTTATTTCCTTAACTGCATATGATACAAATAATCACTTCTGGAGACAGTTGAATATATAACACAGGCTCTTTTTTTTAAAAATTACTGTTATTATAAAAGACAATAAGCAAGACAGTTCAACAGATTTTTGTCAAACCAAATGTGATCAAAACCATCTCAAAGTTTTTGAGGTTGTACGCACTGATGGATTAAAAGCCTTTCTCTAATCCCATCGCCACAACTCTTTCAAGTGAACAAACATGCAAAGACATTTCAAGCACTATGGCAATGTTGACTTGGAGCATTGTTAACTCCTACCAAAAGGCTGTGGGAAGCAGAGAAAAATGATGGAAGGTTTCATTTATTAATCTGTGATGAAAAACAGACTTCTGTTGATGAAAGGGGCAGGGGGAGGGGTAAAGATAGGCTTGTCTGTTTAATGCTTGGCCCAGATATAGGTGTTTTTTTTAAAAAAAAGCAAGCAGCTGAGCACATTGCTTCTGGCTGTGTCTTTCTGTAGGTTGCCAGTTGCCAGCATTCACAAAGCATAAGTTATGTAATGAGCTCCTATCAGGAATCCGAGTTCAAAAACATTTCATGAACTCCCATGCTGTTCTTGCTAGAGCAATTGTTTTTGATAATGAAAAGTCTCTATCACCCTGATTCAGCTGTCTTGGCCCTCTTCAATGGCAGCACTTTGTGCTTTCCCTCAATCTCTTCTCCCTCCATCACAATATCTGTTTTTTTTTACTTAAGGGCACTCTTCCCTATTCCCCTTTACTGGCTTTTGCTAGAGGAAAAGAAAAATAGAGGAAACATGGTTTTGCCCCTCCCATAACTCTGAAACAAGCAGTTTTTCCTTGCTTATCAATTGGAAAAACTTCATTTCTTTGGCAAGTACAAAAGAAATACTGGGTTTACAATCAAAATATATTCATCACAATGCTATATTGATAGAATAATAGCTTTTCTGACTTAATTTTGAGTGTAAAGACCTACATTTCAGAGCAGTCTTTCTCCCAGAAATGTGTTTATTCCTGATGGAATAATTTGGAGTGCTTTTTAGGAAAATTTGGCAATTTTTCACAGAAATAATTATTGGGTCACTTCCTGAGTGAGGAATTTCATTTGCAGCCACTCTGCCACTTTTACATCATTAAAATCAATCAGGCACATGGATAAGAGCATGTAAGTATTTAAGAGATCTAAATTAGAGCTCATAAAGAGGAAATAATGCAGGACAGCTCTTTCAATCTGGATTCATTAGGAGTCTTATGCCAGTACATGAATGTATTAATATTACTCAATAGATTTCATCAGGTAAATAACAAAAATCTACTTCCTTGGTTAAATTTAAATAGAAGAAATAAATTTAAATAAAATTTCTATAGAGTTAGAATTAGTGTAAAATGTCTGTACCAAGTATCTCATCAAAATGGAGGCTTGAACACAAAACACTATTAAATTCTTATTAATTCTTCCTTATGATTCTGTTTCCAGTGTAGTTACTAATATATTTAACAAATAGCTCATTCTTTAAGAAAGAATGAAAATTTATTCAAGAATGAAAATTGTGTTTAAGTAAATACAAAATTTAGGCCAAAGTATCTCTGGGAGGTTTAATCCATGACAGTCAGTGAAAAGATAACCAGGTCTTTCAGCAGACTTCAACACAGACACTTGGAATCAGGATATCTTGGCAAAATGTATTTAATTTTAAAGTAAGGATTTGTAAGGTACTAGAAAAGTGTACTGATAGGAACCTTCAAAGCACAATTAGATTGACTGATAAAATATCCATACATAAATCTCAATGAATTTCATCACATGTATTGAAATAAAGGAGATGAAATTTGAAGAATATAAAATCGATTTCTAATCCAATAATAGAAAGTTCTGTTATTCTAGCAGAATAATTCTATCACAGTTAATTTTCAAATAATTATCTTTCACATACAAATAATTTTTTCTTTGTTTTACCTTAAATTTCAGGGATCTTGTTGATTTGTCAGTCCTCGAGTTGAAATTATGAATTCTGGAAAGAAGGGAATAAAAGTTATCTGGCAGAATTTGTTTTTAAAAATTTAGTTCTCAGCTCTGTTAGGCAAAGATCACAAGTACTTCTGCTCCATTAATTTGTGGTCTAACAAGTCTCAAGCTGTATGTGTGGAGGAAGATTATCCTTTGTTTCAGTAGAAAGAACACCTAAAAGTTACTAATATTAAACATGGATGGATAAATGATATTCAAGGTTCTTTTCACTTTAGTAGCTCCAAACATTAGTTAATTCTTGCAGTGAAGCTAACATCAATTAATTTATACCACTTTGAGGCACAGAAACATTGACCATCTTCCCAAATAGTGAGAGAATCAGCAACAGCAGTCAAGTGCTACAGGTTTAAGATCTAGTTATAAGAATACCTCAGAAATTAAACAGAAAGCAAGAACTGCCTATCATGATTCAGGCCTCAAATCCCAAAACCACTTCAAAAACCTCATGAGCCCTGTTTCCATGAGTTCCCAGGGAAAACCAGGCAATACTGTTCAACTAACTGTAGGTCACAAGGCTAATACAAGACCTGCTTCAGTTTTTATATCTGTAAAATAGGGCTAACAGCACCAAGCTCTATTAAAAATGCTTTGCATTTTTTCAGACCAAAACAACACAGAGCTATACTAATTTTGGACATATGCCTACAAAAAAATCAAACATAGCTCACAGATTTAAACACTGTTCATAGCCTATGTCATTCCAATCTAGAGCTCTGAGAAAACTGAATTGAAAATGTGGCAAGTGTCAGCTTGCTGCTTCATGAAAAAGCACTGTGAATGAAACATGTAAAAGCAGAAGCTGCATAAGAATACAAATCCTGGTTTGTAATTTAAAGTCATTGAACATCACAGCATAAGGAAAATAAAATAGTTATTGCTCCAAGGTCTTATATAATTTGGGTAATTTTGTCCCTCCAGTGTATTAAACTTTGAAATCTTAATGACTCATTATGCTGCACAGGCTTTGCAAAATAATGCAAATGAATCTACATAAAATTTACAATTTGCTAAAGATATTGTTGTCTTTGTAAAGCAGAAGAAAACACAAAAACACAGTAATCACATATTTTTTAAGTCCCAAATACAAGTTCTGGAGGAAATTTTGAACAAATCATTGATTAGCTGCAAGAGTTATAATATAATGTTAGCTAATACTTGTGATCTTGCCTGGTATGCTTGAATTTGCCTGAATTTGCACAAGACCTATTATGATGTTCCTGAGACTAGTGGTATTGGCACTACTACCAAACAGAAATCATGTCAGAATTGCTTGAGGTGAGAAGAGAATGAGAACATTTGTACTTTTAAAATACTCCTATGGAAAACAGAAATTAACCCATTCAGATGTTCACATGAGTAAGTAAGCAAGTTATGACCTTGTAAACCAGAATGAAAAAAAGAGTGTGCTGAAAAAACCCTTTGCAAGAAACCATTTTCTGACTGGTACCATTGACTTCAGCAGCAGTCATAGAGAGACAGGAACCCGAACACTCATAGAATTGTTACTGAAGGAAGATAATTTATTTCAGTACCTAATCCTCAAAACATGATTAGAACATGTTCATAAAGTCTAACTTCAGTTACAGAAAACGTTGTCCTACAGCCATAAAGGATAATGGATTTCAGAAAGCTGGGTGACTGATGGACAGTGCTGTTGTGAAAGCAGTGAAAGTAACTACTTTCACCAGTTTGGTCCACTCAGTTTTTCAGCACCATCCATTAAAGTTCACTGCAAGGATTTTCATCAGGACAGATGCACAGCACAGCAACCTCCCATTCCCTGGTAAAGTTTCAGTCTTGTTTTCTAAAACAGAAATTTTCCCTAAAATATATTCTAGACTGAAGTTTCTGCACATTCTGCAAGTAGCAGTACAAGAACTATCACCAGACTTGTGGCCCTATGTTATTCTATGTTCCAAGTCAATCATATTAATTTTGTGCAACTAATCAATGACTTATAAAGCATAGTTGTGTTTGTACCTCTGTTGAATCGAGAAGACTTATTTTTCTTTCAGAGCCATATCTTTAAATCCTTCTACATTCCTCAAAAATATGAGCTAAAAAGCATGTCAGTGGTATATGTCAGTTCATTCCTCTTTAAGTCTCACTCCATATCAGAATAGTAAAAGGTATTTGGGCAGTAGAGTTGCTATTTGCTTGAATGCTACAGCTGTCTTTGTTGGCAGATTCATTCCATCTGCTTTTACCTATATAAAAGCTGGGTATAGCCTCTAAATCTCATCTAGGATTCCTGCACCCTATTCATCAGAAAGAAATTAGGGACTACCAGAGATTAATTATTCCATCCTAATGTAGGTAGTTTACATAGTTCAGATGAATCACTCCCTGCACACAGCTTTTTTTCTATTAATGAAAAAAGAAAGCTGAAAAAAGAAAATTACTCATAGGCATCTAAAGTAAAATTTAGACCATTAAGTGTAGGTGAAATGCATTTTACCTTTACTACTTGGAACTGCACTTAGGATTGGGCTATCTTAGACTTACACCACAAACCTTTCTAGGCCATGGAAAGAAAACCCACACTAAATCTCGACCCATTAGTGAGAAAAAAACGTATGGATGCCAGCAACTTCTATTAAAAACTATACCAGTTCCTATGGCATAGTGATCCATTATATTGCATTGTATATAGTATCTAAAATAAAGAAAAATCTCCAAAATAAACACTGCAGAAATGCAGTATTAGAGAAGATTATAATATTCCAAGTAGTTAATAATAAACAGGACAAAAAAACATGTCCGTATGCTGGCAGAACACCACCTCATGAATCATGCACCTACTGTGAACAAATATTTGTTGGACAGCTTCACTGGGTTTTTTTGATGTGTCATACTGCATTCATAGGATGACATCTGAGAAGAGAGGATGAGCAATGAAAGAATAAATGTTTTGGGTTATAGTAACAGCCATTTTTAAACCTTTGGCTAGATCTTCTCCAAGGCCTTCCTGTAGCACTCCTAGTACTCCAGTGCAGTACTCTGTCCACTAGTACTCCTAGATACAGAAAGTACCAATCCCATCCACAAAGACACCTAAAAAATAAAAGAATTATTTTAAAGCAGAATAATTATGCATCCCAATGAACTGGTAATTTAACCTCATTATGGAGGAATTGACAAATGCACAGTAATCTCTACATGTGGCAGAAAATTTTGTAACTAGTATCAGCCTCATTAACTGTCTTCCTAGATAATAGAATGATCTTGTGATCAGCACAGGAGAGGCACAAGCATTGTCAGATGAAAGACCTGAGGCAACTTCTGACTGTTGGCCAAAATCTCCCCCTCCTCTTTCCCTCCTTGTAGCATCCAAAGTATTCTAACTCTCTGCAATATGTGTATGTGATCTCAAAGAGACCTGACAGAAATGAAACAGCCATCTCAGAAGATAGACACATCAGATCTCCTAAATACTTCTTTTGCCCCCTCCATTCCATGTTACTATTGGCAAAAAAATGCTACAGAAGACACATTAATTTTTAATGAAAATAAAATCTAAATACAATATATGTTTAAATATTTAAGGAAAACAATAAAACACAAAAATAAATTTTAGCACAATGCTGAAAATATTATCTCAACACAGTCTGAAAAACTTGGAAATAGTATAACAAAATCAGTAGCAAAAGAAATCTTTCACTTAACATGATGTCTGAAACAGAAATTATGGTTATAACAATGCCAATTGGGGAAGGGAAGGCTACTACAGATAAGGCCTGAGAAGACTGTGCACACCCAACAGTAGGAAAGGATCTTTCTCTCAGGATTCTTTCTGGCCCTTCCTCACAGTACTTCTCTCCAAATACAGCATTAGCTGCCTGTAAAGCCAGTTAACAGGCACGGTATTGCAGGGAAATAGAGAGACAGCACAAAGCTCAATTAGAGTACATTCTGTGTAGGGATTATTTTGTCTTTAAGATGGAGAAAGGAAATAGTTACTCCAGTGGCTGAGAAAGTCACGACTGCTGCAGGAGGAGCTCCAGTTAAGACAAAGGCTATGAAGTCCCTGCTGGTTTTGGGGACTCTGTGCCTTCCAGAATGTGTCTACATGGAGGCACCCAGTGCTGGCAACCAGTGGAAAGATACTTTGAGCAGAATGATCTGAATTTCTTTACCAGATATTCTGCTAAACCCTCATTGAAAGTATGGAGAGAAGGAAAGCCAAGTTCATGCTGTGTTATAGTTCTTCCTAAAGGATGTGGGGAAGTGGAAGCATTCTTTCCGCAGATACTAGTAACAAAAAAGAGGAACAGCCACTAGAAGACTGCACAAAGGTTGACTCCATCTGCAAGAATGTCCTCATGTATGCCCACAATCAGATGAAAAACTCAAGGAATGAAGAACAAAGGACACCTAAGAGGGATTATAGATAGGCAATAAACAACAGCTTGCAACACAGCTGCAAAGATCAATACATCCCTGTGTTGAATGCACATATGCATCTGGAGATAGTACAGAGTGGACATTTTAACAGTTAATATAGTTCCCATATGATCCTACATGGAATACTATAGTCAGCTGAGCATCAGATTACCAGAACCATATGATGAAAACTAATGCAGTTTCTGAGCCAAGCGATGCTTTGTAATAGATTATTATTTAATTTTCTGTATAAACATATTTATAGCACATCTAAGAGGTCTCAGAGAAAGGACTGTAAACAGCAGCCTCGTAGTATTTGCAATGTAAACACCAAGAATGAAGAGAGCAAATTACAACTCTAGGCAGAGAAAAGTAATGCATCTATAGATAAAAAAGGTATTAAAAAATATTATCAGGCTTTGGGAAAATGTCTTAAAAATATGAGGGAATTTCCATTGCATGAAAAGTAGCAGAACAGAAGACCAGATGACTTACTAAGTCATTTCAAAAATATGCTTTTCAGATTTCTACCCTGTACTAGTTTTCTAACTATTGATTGGAATGATGTGAAACCTAAAGAAATTAAGGACACTCACAAACACATTCAAGAGAGTAATGAGGAACATGTCTGCAGTTTTCTGTGTGGACTCCTTTGAGGGTCTGCTTGCCAGAAGAGTGCAGAGACACTGAACTCATGGTAAGATGTGGGGCTAACTCAAGGACTCCAAAACAAAGCCTCATTAAAAAGTTATTCTGCAGTTTCTTCAGGCAATAACAGCACTTCCCAGCTTTAGAATTTAATTTTTTTAAAGTTTTGAATTAAAATTTTTCATTGTTTTGCATCTTGCGGGAAAGAATTTCTCCAAGGTCTTTTTCTTTTCCTATCTTAGGAGGATACAGCCTTAAGAAACACAGTGAGACCCACAGAGATGTCAAAAGCAGGCAGTAGAAATCAGTCACACAATCCTTGCCTTTAGCACATCAGCTGACTGCCTGTACCTGAAGAACTGATTTACTCTGCACAGAGATTTATAGATTCCATGTCAAGATTTAACTGTTGGCACAGCAAAATAAGTTGCATTATTCACTTCATCCTCTGCAAAGACATATTTCTGCAAAGGCAAAGGGATGCATTGTCCATCTTCAAGACTTAACTGCTTGCAGCAATTGCTGCTTGCCTGCAGACTTCTCTAATCACTGAGCAGAGAAAAGAATTCTCCTAATTGCTGAGAGCTTTTGGTTTCCCAAAATAGCTGACCTTCTTCCTTTTTGAAGAAAAAACTTTCCTCTGCCTTTCTGCCTGCCTCCCCACCCCCCTCCTGCTGGCAGACATAAGAAGAGAACTGTGTTTGTTTTCACAGTAAATGGGAGGCCAGAGCAGTGACAAGACTGATCTCACAGTTTCCAGCTGTAATGTTTGATTTCTTTACAACTGCACATATGCAGAACTCAGAAACTAAACTAGTCCAGTAAGAGCAAAATGCATAACAGTAAACCCAAAAAAACCCAAAAACCCTGAAAGGTTTGAATGGTGGCAGCATGGCTCTTGACGTGAAAGCAAATACTCCAGCTAAGACACAAGGATTATTTGGGCCAAAACTGCAGCTGAGCCTCTATTTCCACAAATAGGGATATGTCAGCTTTTCGAGTGTTGCAGATCTCAGATTTTACAGTTAAACTAGACAAAATTTGTCATTTTTAGATCACCCGAAACTGCCCTGGTAGGGCTCAGGAAAATAATTTCAAGTTCCACTTAAAAAGAGGAGGAAAAAACCAAATATTTTTATAACCTTTCCTTATCTCCCACTAACAGAGACAACTGTGTATCAGTCATCATGACAATGCTGGTCTTCTGCTCTTAAGTTTGTGTAATTTTAATGTACAGAATTCTTGTCTTAAACATTACTGATATTAAAGATTTACATTGGTCACTTTCAGACATTAAAAGGGTTTTTCTATTTAATTTTCATTTTCATTGGACAACAAGAACAATGACAGAAAAACATCTGAACAGAAGTTCAAACTAGATAAACAGAGTTTTCAAGATAAACAGTTGATTTTTTTAAAGTTTTTATGTACCCTAAAACAGGTCTGATCTGCTGGAAAAACTCAAAATTTCTCCAAATGTGTAAGAGCTGAAGTCTGAGGAGGAAAGGAATTAAATAAATTAAATACAATCACTTGAGTGTTTTTGACAGGATTGTTCAGAATGTTTAGATAATGAGCATCCAAAAGTGAAAATCTGACACTGTACTCCTAGTCCTGGCATTAACTTCATCATCCTTCCAGTTTTTATTAATGCTAAGTTCAAGGCAGAATGATTACTACATTTATTTTTATTTTATTTTAATGAAAATGCTTCTCTCATGCAGAGACTTGCAAATTGAGAATCACCAAGCAACACACTCTTCTGGAAGACTGTGAAACCCTTTCCTTTGCTTTCAGTCCAGAAGTTGGTAGCCCAACTATCCTGTGGCCCCAAGAAGTTAAGGCCAAGCCTGCAGACTCACCAGCAGAGACACAGGAGCCCTGAGACCTCCTGGCTCCAAGTGAGGCTCCCAGGTTCTTACCTACAGCACTTCCCAAGCAGACTGGCACGAGGCAGGCTGTGTTGCAGACCATTAGAAGGGTTTCCTTAAAAAGAGGCCCATTTTCTCAGCAAGCCTTTTCACCTCTATTGGCAGATCAAAGCTGACCCTTTGTCCTAAATTTTGTTTCATTCTCTTCAGTTTTATAGCAGAAGGTGTTTTGTTGGGAAAGGCTCTGGACAGCTCTAGCTGTCCCTGTATTCTTACCTTTGAAAGAACTTTTGGTTTTCTTGCAAGATCACTGACATGGAAAAGACTTACTGCACACAGCCTTGTAATTAGTGTGGTGAGCCCTACCATTACTCTGCAAGTTACCAGGCAAACCTGACTTTTGTTCTTATTTTCTAGAGACCACCTAGACACAGTTAGTGTATGATCCACCGCCTAGAATGAGAAGGTTCAAATAGCAGATATTAAGAGCTAGAAGATTTCTGCAGACCTGGGTTCTTCCAGCCTTGCCACTACTTTCTCTGGAGCATTTTTTCACCAAGCACTTCAAGTCCATGGGAGCTATTCTCACCCTTCCTTGGTACAGATGCTTGCAAATGAAATTACAGGAAACATTCACATTTCTTTCAAATCACAGAAATCTTATTTCAATTTGAATTTTGGAAAAATTACTCCAGCTACTTCATTGCAAGACAAGCAAAGAGAAAAACAAGGCTCTTCAGCACTTGTTGCAAAGAGCAAAGGAGACCCAAAGCAGAAGCATAGAGAAGCAGAGGTGTGAGGTAAACTCCTTGGTTGTGCCTTCACCAGACGTCACAGCACACTTTTCACTCTGTCTCTCCACCAGCCTCATTCTGACACCATAAAGTAGAGCAACTTGAGGTGACCCTGGATTAGGCCAATTGCAGGCAGCTTCTCCATAACTGCACACCAGCTGGGAACTATTCTTACACAGCCACGTTCACTCTGCCCCCTTCAAGGCAAACTCGAGGAGGCCACTGCCAGAGATGCCCATTCCTCCACTCCCTGCCAGCAGCAATTGCTTTGGGTCAACACAGCTCTCAGTTCACTCCTTGCACATCTAGAGAAGCAAATGGAGACAACCCAGGATGAACTGTGTGCCTAAAATATTGACCAAACACATTATTAATTTTCAATAATGTGTGCCTGCTCTGTAAAAATGTTTCCCCCACATAATATCTGGATCAAGTTACTTCCACAGTAAGCTTCAACTTATAGATTTTCTACTGTGATTCAGTAAACTATTTATTCAGCCCCCAAATACTGCTATCTTTCTAAGTATTCATTTGGCTATCTTTTTGGATGTTTACAGTTTGCAATCTTTGAATTAAATTATAGAACTGCAGAGTTCATTATGATAGAGCTATTTTGCAGCATGTTATTCTATACATGGGATTTCAAGGAGATGATAAAAAGGAAAATAATAAGTTTATTTTGCTCACACTCCATCCATCCCATTTTGCTCATATCTAAAAGTACTAAGATCTTCTGGAGAGTAAGAAGTTTCATAGCTAACCTTTTCCTTATCCCTCTTTGGCCCCAGACCCCTATCAAAACACAATCTCCCACACTGATAGAAAGAGCCCTTATGAATACAAATGCCTGTGGACAACTTTTTATTTGGCAGCTGTATAGCATTATGGACTTATTATCCACAAAAGAGTTTTACTTTCCTCAAACTGGAATTAAAGTGCATTAGAAAACCAAGAAAAATGTTGTTATTGCACATCACACTGGGTCAGGCAGCTTTAGAAAATCCCCAGAAGTAAAGGAGAAAACCATTCGCTTTTTTCCTGTACCATCAGTATCATCTGACCAACTGCTAATTGTACTGCTGAGGTTTTAAAGACCTCTATTCAGGTAAGTGCTGGCCAAAAAAAAAAAACCCTCTCATTCATCAAAGCACAAGTACTTTCAAGAGTAGCCTAGTAACACAGAAAAGACTTGAAAATCCTCAAAGTCCAGCCACCTATGGAGTGATCATGTGAAAAAATGTCAAAGAATCACTTTTGTAAACGCTTAAGACAACTGCTACTGAGTGGTAAATACAAAATACTGTTTAATTGCAATTTTCAAAAATTCTTCCTGCTTTCAGTCATTATATGTCTGTCCCTGTGATAGAAATGGGAATTCTTTCAGTTTTCAAGCCTGTGCTCTCCTTTCATTGCAATGAGGACCTAATTCAGAGCTTTAAACTGTGTTCTGCAATGCATAATTAATCTGGCTTCATAGAGACCTGGACAAAAGACCCCATTCAATCTTCAGCTCCTTCCCCCTGAGATATTGTTATTTCTAAAAACTCCTGCCAGCTGGGCTGGAGGGAAATCTCAGCACTGTGGGAGAATGAACAAACTACAGGCCTCCAAGGGATTTGAAGTAACTATCTGACTAAATTGGATTAGAAAGTAAGGAAGGGGAGGGGAAGGAGGGCTTATTCTGAAGTCTACAAAAGCTCATAAAAAATTCTTAGAAGATTTTCATATGGTGAAGGGGAGAGAGATATGCAAGTTTTATAACAAAACTGAGAAAGAATTTTAAAACATGCATGAGCCAATACACTTGGGGATATTTGAAGGGATTACTGCTGGTATTATTTCAGGAAAACTGTTGTGTCTGCCTTGGAGCTTTGAAATGGCATTTCTATGCAAAATCTAGGCTTCCCTGAAATCCAAAATAGTCATACTTTCCTTCCAGGTATTTGATACATATCCTGTTCGAACCTATAATGTAACCTAACCATAAGTTGTTTTAAGTTTCCTCCAAAGCACATTGCAATTAAAAGCCTTTGCCTAGAAGGATTTCAAAGGGCTATGGAAAAACAAATTCAGTTTTGAGAGCCAGCACCCTGCTTTCATTCCCTCCAAGCTCATCCTCCAAAGTGTGTCAGAGACTATGCCCAGATCACCTGGCCATCTCTCACACTTTTCCCAATATTTTTAGCAGGCACATACTCAGGAGTATTGCCCCATTTCCCTTTTGGAAGACAAGATGGAAAAAGCTCACAGCCCTGCTGTGAGAGTGGGTGCCTGGAGGAAAAGATGCTTCTCTGTCTCCTCTGGCGGGCTCTGCTGTCCCCCCTGACAGGGACTGGCTGCTTGCAGGCTCTCTGCTCCTGCAGCACTAATGCTGTGAGGTTATGTGGGTTTAGCCAGGACAAAACTTGGCTCACTACCTTCAGAAATATTTTCAGAAGTCGGGTCTTTTAGCCACCCTAACCAACAGCCCCCATATTAAAACAGTTGTAAGTAAGGGGCAGCTCTTACTTACAACAGCAGGGACTTCTCCACAGTCAAAAGGAACAAAAATATTCCCTAAAAGTTGATCTACTTAGAACTCACGTGTTGTTATAGAGTAAAAACTGTGGTACTTTTCAGTGGTCTGGCATGCACTGAAGAGATTAATATGCACAATGAAAAATGCACCCTGCTGGATGATGCATCTGTGTAAAGATGGGTGCACAAAAATTACTACACATCAGAGCAATCCTAATCAGTCCTAACCAAAACCAAACATTTGTGCTTTTTCATTATCATCATGTGCTATTTCTAGACTTATTGTCACAGAATAATTTTCTATGATCTCCCTTTGCCCTGGGGAGGAAGTGCAGGGAGGAAAGAAGGGAGCAGGATTAAATAAATTTTTTGAAAAGTAGAAAACAAGATTCAGCAAAATCTTTCAAAACAGTGCAGGCTTTTTTTTAAGGGTGTCACTTCATAAAGAAACACTTGTATGTAACTTAGCAACAGCAGCAACAAAAGTACTGGTAGCTCATATTCCAGACAAACAGAGAAATGTTTAAAACATTAAGTTGTTATATAAAATCCATACAGCCCCTTTCCAGTTTCTTTAATTCCTGGGGTGTAGAAAAAGCAAGACAACATCACCACTCTTTCTTTCTCAGCCAACATAATGAGCCACTTTGGATTGTGTGCAACTGTTATCACAAGTGGTTGGATGTTGTCAAATCCATATCGAGGCATCACATCAAAAATCCTTACTCACAACATTAATCTAACAACTCTGAATAACACTGGCATTTCTTGAAAGGGACAATGAAAGGTTTCACATCTGTGAAAGAAAAAGCCTGGTTAAAAAAAAAAAAAAAAAAAAAAAAAAAGAAAAAGTCAGCTAAACACATCCTGAGTAGAGCTAACACTACTTAAAGTAAAAGATCTACCTAAATTAGCCCTGACTTTTCCCAACTGACAAAAAAATCTCAAGGTCTCAAAACTGGCAGTGAAGACTGCAAGGAGCAAAGGACAGATAGTCAAAGCCAGGGCAGAAAAGGTCGGTGTTGAATCCCATCCCTCACACTGGACTCTACATTGCACTGCTCTGAGCATGAGATCACACTGAGAATTCTCCACAGGGGCTTACCCACCACGGTCAGGACCTTTCCTAGCAATGCACAAGCCTCACTCCCACACTGACCCATCTTCTGCAGGCCACCCATGGAGCTGGCACACATGGGGAGCCTGTAGAAATTCTGAAGTGCACCCAGGACAGGAGCAGAGCCAGAGGAACCATTATGGGTGTGCAGGCAAAACCCAAATCTGCTGCTTTAGTGAAAAAAAATAACTTGTTCTCTCTGCAAGGATGACAGAAGTTTGGCAGCAACACTGGGCAGGTGATGGAGGGGAACAGGGGAGTCTGGCAAGGCTGCGGATTTCTGCAAAGCGGCTGAGGCTCGGCCCCTCCTGCAAGAAAGGGAAAAGGGTGTGGCTGGAAAGGAAAGCAGACGAGACTGGGATTTGCTATTCCTACTGCTGTGTTAAAGGTGGAGAGGGCACAGAGCAGAGCTTGTCTGCCTCCTGAGGAAGAAGATCCTTACCCCAGCCACACTACCTCACAGAGGAGTGGGGCATGGGTCAAGACTTTCATTTGTACACCTCCAAGGGTATTTCTTCCTTAGACAAGAAAACCAAGGCATGACAAGAAGCAGGATTTCAGAATCCTGCATCTCACAGAAAGGGTCAAAGAGGAACCTGAAAGTTTTGGACAACACATCTTCATCCCTGTGTATTTGTGCAATGCTAGGAAGCAAAACAGACATCCGGCCACTCGCCCTGCTTCCACACCCAGGTGATGCCCGGCCTGGCCCGGCCGCCCTTCCCAAGGCCCGCGTCCAGCCGCCCCTGCCCCCTCCACCACAAACACCAGGGGGAATTCTAGCTCGGTTTTGGTAACTCTGCACCGGCTGCCACATTGAAATCCCACCAAAAATAAGATGGGAGAAGTTCATAGCAAAAGAAGAAGCGGGGCTCTGCAGCAGTAGCTTTGTCTGCTATGAGGCACTTCAGCGCCACTCCTCAAAATGTACTGTCTGCCTCATCTCTCAAAAATAGTAATAAACTTCCTTTCTCTTAGTGCTTACTCCATGTTTTAAAAGTGTACTCAAAAAACTCAGAGATAATTTAGTTCCCTCTTTCCCTCCTCTCCTCTTCTTCCAAACCTCGGGCTTTAATTGACAGTAATCTGCAGTACAAAATAAGAGCACAACTCAGAAGGGTCTGAGACTAAGAAAAATTGAGGAATGAAAGGCCAAATTTTCCCACCACTTACTCTGATATCACCTTGGGTTTAAAAAAAAAAAAAAAAGAAAAAGAAATTTGAGAAATTTTACTGTTACATCCTCAAGAGGAGGCAGCAGTCTGTCTTCTAAATGAATTCCAGATTTAAATAGCCCAAGAAATTTCCATAGAGGGACTGCCACAGCATGATGAACAGAAATACTCCAGAGCACACCTGGTTACAATCCCATGTCCATCCTTAGGAGCACAGTACTGAGCATGCACTCTGTGTAACCTCTCCTGTTTTCAGCTGCCTCCCTCATAATTTACAAAGTACAGTGACCCACCTATACCACCTTGTCTTAATCTCCCTGTTGAAATGTAATCCTTCAGAAGTTTGAGTCTAGTAAATGCAGTTACTTAATGTCATCCAAAGTGTTTAAACTGGGCATCAAAACTTCAAAATGGTGCTTAAATGGAGCACAAAAATGAAAAAAAAGAGAAAAGTTTCTCAGCTATAACAGTTAGTTATGCATAGGAAATAATTCAGGATAGAAATTTCTAACTTTAAAGTTCAACAGATCCTGGTGAAGTATGCAATATATAGAGCCATGCATTTTAAGCATAAAAAAAAAGTTCTTTAGAAAACGAACCAGGAAGACTGTGGTGTAAATGTAACACTGGCTCAAATTTTGGCCAAAAGCATCCTTGAAATTTGTCCATTTTGCAAGTGTCCAGTGTTATAGTAAGAGCAAATAAATCTAGAATAAATATTTTAGCTTGTCAGCTCTAATAAGGAGGACATTGCAGAGACTCTCAGGAGAGCAGAGATCCAAGCCCAGTCTCAGACACACCATGCTTACATCATTTCCATTTGCTTGACTCTATTAGCCTAGGTAGAACAATCTGTTATACTACAGCTTTGTGCCCAATCTAGGATGTCCCATGAAACTCTTGCCGCATAAAAACTGTAGTGAAATAATAACTCCATTATCAGAAATGTGGATAATAAACCCTTAAAAACCTTTATAAGCAGCATTTTAAATGAAAGAAGGAGAAGAGGTGGGTCCAAAGGCAAACTAATCTGTTTGATCAAACATTGCAAATTATTATCAATATCCAAATTCCTTTTTATTCCAGGACATATTCTTCAGATTGCATAAAGGCATTACATATCCCTATATTTCAGCATGGTTTATTGACAACTCACAGCCCTAAAATGCAGAATAGACCTCTTCTGCTTATGCTGTAAAAATACTCTGTGGTCTTGCTTAATAACAGTTGTGGAGAGCACAAAAATAATCGGGGGAAAGAGCTGGAGCAGGATGTACTGTCTCCTGGCGTGGTGCTCAGTACACGTTCCACCAAACTGCAGCTCGGGGAGCTGATGGGCAATGACACAAACACACACGTGTGCTCTCCCTCCCACCCAGGTGGTATTTTTATGTCTAACCTCCCTTTCCCTGGGTTGCAGGGAAGTTTGACAGAGCCAGTGAGCGTCACACGGGATGCTTAGGAGCTGGCAGGCTCTGGCCTGCATTTTACCCACTGACCACAAAGTACAAAGCAGTTTAAAGCTTAGGTTGAAGTTTTTGTTAACGAGATGTCACTATAGATGGGGGACATGAGACTGGGAGCATGTGATGTAGCCAAGCGTTGGTTCCTCTGATGTGACGAATCTAAGTCAGACCTGCCAGCACCAACGCTCTGCAAGAGGAAGGTTTGAAGGGGCCAGGTAGGGCCAGGTCCCAGGGCTTTGTGTCCCAGCAGACACATCCCCTGCCCTGCTGCCATCCAAGCACCCTGCAGTCACTACACCAGTCTTGGTGATCAGTTGGTTCAAAGCCCACCCCAGTCAAAACAGCCTTGCATGGGCTGCCAAATGCACTAAAGCTCTGTATGAACCTGTGGTTTAATGGCTGCAGCTCTGCAGACATCAGCCTTTCTCCAGGCAATTCATGGCACCTACAACATCCAAAACATTTAAAGAAAAGCTGTAATGTTAATTGTTCCATTGTGTATTATTCCAGATATACAGAAACTGATTAAAAGGCAATTTTGAAAATGCCTTTTTCTAGTAGATATTTGTTTCATCCAGATAATGGGTTTTATTTCTAAAAATCATTGCTAAAGGCATACATGTTCCCCATTCCTTCACCAAATTGGAGAAGTACTAGCACCAGAAGACACCCCACCAAAACAGAAGCTATTTTCTCCTCTGGAACTATGAAACCACAGCATGAGACTCCTCCCATATGTACCAGGACCAACTTCACAGATGCCATACTCATGTAACTCACACTGAAAAAGAACTGGAAAAAAAAAAACCTACTAGTGGAACTTTTACATGTTTTAGGAAAAAAAAAAAAAAAAAAAAAAAAGACAAACCAAAAAAAGGGAAAAAAGCAGAGGGGGGAGAAAGAAAACAGCCCAACCTATGCCCAAGTTTCTGAAGATAACTGGGATCACAAAGTTGGATAATGAATGACACTTTAAAATTAAAAGCCATCTACATGATATTTTGTGTGCCTGGTAGATTTAATTCCCTTTTCAAGCACTCTTAAAAAGTGAATTAGGAAATGGAGGTTAGATCAAAGTTGGCACAGGAAGAAACAAGAAAACAAAACAAAATCAACTACTCATCTGCTATTGAAATGTTTAATCTAAACCTTCTTCTGATTTAAAAATAGAAACTATTTATAAGACAATGTGTGCTTTAATCAGAATGCAAGAAACAAGCCAATCATTAAAAGTTCAAAATAAAGGTTTAAACTCAAACATAGTTTTGCAACTACAGTTACAGCCAGATTACAAAATTCCTTTCACACAATGCACATAGCACCCTTTGAGACTTAATGACATTCTGCAGCTGGGGTGGTACGAATCTGAGTTCTTTCTGTTCTGACTTATTTACTTCTGCAAGAAAATTCCCCATGGCAACTGGCCAAAGGGGCTTGTCTCCTTAGTGTGTGAAATGTGAGCAGATACAAACTTGACACCATATTTCATCCCCTCGCCTTCCCTCGTGTCTGCATTCCTAACTGTAAATTAAGGGGTGGCACTGACTGTTCTGGGGTAGCAGGAAGCAGCTTATTCAGAAAGATAGGAAGTGACAAAGGAGGGAAAAAAAACAAACCACATTGCAATGCTTCAAGGCAGTTTCTGAAACTATAGTGAGATTCTTCTCACCCATAATCAGGACAAGCTGAAATTGTGCAACAGCTGATTCTCTTCTAAAAATGTGACAGTTTTTCCTTTTCTTGACCTTTTAGATATGCATTTATCTCCCCATCTAAACAGAAATCAGTAGAAAATTGTCAATACTTGATAATAGACATCTGTACTTGCTGCAGTATACCCTTCACAATTACGGTCTCTTTTCAGGAATGCAAGTTGGGTTTTTCCTGTGTGGAGGGTCCACTAAAACAGAATACTTCTGCAGCACAGTCTGCCAAAGCTGATTATGAAAGAGGCAATTTGGAACATGGAACTTTCTAAAGCTGGACTTTAGAAAATAAGAGGCACCTGGGAAATGATATGCAACTCTCAGAGACTAAATACACTCTGGCAAAACCAAAATTCCCCTAAGGACCTCAGTCAGCCAAGGGTGAAACCGTGACCTTGGACACATGTTTACCCTTCTTGGAGCTGATATGCATAATACATCTGGTATTTCAGCTAAGGGATACCATCATCCTGGTTTTCCCTCCAATTCCTGACTGTACAGCTAGGTTTAGTAGTGACACCAGTAAAACTTACTTAAAAAACATTTTGTTAACAAGATACTTTTTCTGAGAAAGCCTGAAAGAGTCTCAAAATCAACTGCTATCACTTCTAAACACACTTTTAAATGTATCATAGTTCTGGGTCTATGTCAAGCTATTGTGTTCTACATACTAAAGACTTTCAGGCTGCTGGCTGCCCTGGAGAGAATCATGTGATTCCTTCCAGCATATGGAGACACACTTCTATTTCTATTTGTAGCCCCTAAAAATGTCAGTGCTATGGGTGTGACAATATTTTAATTCATGTCATTTGAAATGAGGATGTCTTACTAGCAGTTTTAAGGAGCAAAATTCTGACAGTCCAACCATGTTTTGCTTGTTGCTATTTTAAATTTAGAAATAAACAAGATCAAAACGTTTTGTTCAGTCCTGTATGCTCCCCTGGACTGCAGAGGATCCAGCCATTGGTGTCAAGAGCAGCTCACAGTAGCTGTGCTCACACCTCAGTTGCCCACAGGGCCTGGGATCTTGTTCAGACTGGCTGCAGTGAAGAGGCATTCCAGGGCAGGGAAGCTGAGCCAGGTGAGTACAATCTGCATCCACTTATCCCAACGTGTACAGCACTCCCCCATGCTAGCCCAAGCAAGTGAGAACAGATTAATCTGTGCAAAAATTATGCCAAAAACACTATCAGTGTAATTAACTCTACTCAAAATGTTTGCAAAGTTTAGTGATTTAATTTTCATTTAAAGAAATGGAAAACAAGGTTGGAAGTTTTGAAGAAAAACCCAGGAAGCTGCTACCAACAGAATGAATCAACAGACCAAATTCTGAAGATTTTCCTGTGCTAAGGCCTGCTGCAGAAACTTTGCCATTAACATCTGTGTAACAGCTACTGGATCTGTGAGATGTAGCAATCAAACATGAATGTGATTAAAGCCTGGGCTTTATAACAGATACAGAGTTATGACAGAAACTAGAGTTTACAACAGAAACAGAAATGCAAATGTCAAATAATGAGTGACAAATTAGAGTACCCAGATTATTTTTATTGTTCTCTGCAAAACACAAAAAAAAGTGATGTAAGCATTTTAAGAGGCTCAAACTGTAAATTCTTTTGGTACAGCCAGAGAAGTGTTAGATAGAGTCCCTTATGCTTTTAGGAGAATACTCCTGATGCAACTGCTCACTACTAAGGAAACTTAAGTGTCAGCTAACAAATGAAAGGAAGAGAGAAAAGCCAGTTCAGAAAAGCAGGCAAGTTTTAAGTGCAGTTTCATTCCTGAGAGGGAATGGAGGCAGGTGAAAGAGACGGTTTTTACAACACCATCCAAAATAGGTGACAAGGAGGAAGGGGAGGGGGAAAATGAGCTTTTTCTTTTCTCTGGGAAGCAGACCAGCAATGCCAGGATTTGAGATCCTAGGAACAAAACGAAAGAGGACCTGAAGTCTAGGGTATTTGTAGTTCTACCTTGCCATACACAGCAGTATGGCAAAAGTCATCACACACTGTTTTGGTATTGCCATCAGTGCTCTAAGGGTGTGACATGAGATTTTTTTATTCTGGGGAGAAAGAAGGCACTGCTGCATTACTCCTTCAGCTGTTTAAGCTCCTGCCATGAAAGAACTTGTGCATCTTCAGAGCTGCACACCAGCTGACAGCTGGCAGAACACTATATAACTGCTGTTGTCTCTGAAACATTTCCAAACCAGACTCTCCTGCTTCCTTGGCTGTGAGGAAAGAGAGAGATTGTAGTACTTACTCCACTACTTTACACCTAAGGAGGTGTCACTGGCCAACTGTAACCCAATTCTGCTCCTTTACAATTGCAAAAGGGTCAGAAGAGAATTAAAAGTATTGGCTGGGAGGCAGAGGGAGAACAGCAGACGGGTACATGCTCAGAGAAGTCCTGCATCATCGTCTAAGCAGCATCTCTTGAAGGACCACTATAGCATATCCAGAAAAGGACAGGCTTATAGGAATTTACATGTTCTCATTAGCTGCAGTAGTAAAAGACCATTTTGAAAGATAAAATTAAAAAAAAAAAAAATTGAATTAGGGGCAGACAAATTGTTTATCAGCCCTAAAACAAGAATTTGGCAATACTAAGTCAGCTGTTTCATATAATTTCAAAATAGATGGGTTTGGGTTACTTTCCTCTTTTCAAAGGTTTTTCCCCCCTCCTCAGCACTATTACTCAAGTTCACATAAGGGGTCAAAACAACTAACAAATGGAAAAAAAATCACAAACATTAGCTGAAGTTCAAAAGGCAATTACTCTATTAGAACATGATTTTTACTTTTATTAAAGAGATCTGCTTTACATAAATCCTAAGACAGCATGGGCTGGCACTACTACATTTCTGTCAGGAGGGCCACTTTGAGTCACAGTACCTGAAGATCTGTTCCAAATACTCAATACTCTGTGGGGCCTGACTCTGTAGAGTTGAGATGAGTCAGATAATTTTTAAATGCTTTTGAGAAAACATATCAGTAGCCAACTTTTTCAAAACAGCTTTCATACTTTAAAGAGTTATCTGTTTGGAGATGTGGGCTGTTACTTTTTGGCTTTTTTTTTTTTTTGATTGAGAAAATTTTCTAAAGGAGTTGGAACCTGGAGAGTGGGTGACATGGGCTGACTGAAAAACACTCCCTATAGATGCAAGGAAGGTAGTCTGAAGGCAGTATCAGGCACCATACCATATATTCTCAAATTTTCTTAAAACACAAGTTAATTTTTTGTCCTACAAAGGTCTTCAAATATACTGTGCAGCAGCTAGGATTCCACAAATTACTTAAACTACCCAAGTCAATGTACTAAAGGCATGCTAGCTGTCCCATGGATTTATACACAAGCCTCCCTAATTTCACAACTGTGTCTTTTACAGTTTGTGCACCATCTTCCCAGAGCAGCTTTCTCTCCCCACACTTCACTTGCATTCACCACTTCAGTCCACCCTTTGATTTCATGTTCCTGAAGGCCAGTGCGTCACATTCACTCCGGTACTTAGGCACGTGATGATGGAGGACAAAGCTAGTGCTCTCCAGAACAGGGAAGCCTCTGTTCCTTTCCAAACAACACAGAAAAGTGCTGTTCCAGAGTGGTGAAGCTTCAAAATTTAAGCCAACTTTTACAATTCTACAGCAGTTGTCAGGTTTCTCTAATCTGGGAAAGAACAGCCCATAGGACATTACTCTCCCTAGCATTTCTTTTTCAAAGGGGATGAGACACAGAAACCTCCACAGCTGTTCACTGAGGTTAGCCAAGCCCCTCAGAGCTGTCCCCATCTTTTGATGACTCCACTCAAGCTCACTGTGATTCTGCCCTCAGACCCCCATTTCAGCATGAGTTAAGCCCATCTAGACAAACAGGTTCATTAAAGTTCTTGGGACCTCCAGGCCTAACAGATTCAGCAAAGATAAAAAGCTGAAAAGTCCTTTGAGGAGCTTCCATTTCCATTTATTAACTGCAAGGATCATACTGAGTAAGGAATCTTGCCTGCATTAGACTTTGTTTTTAAATTACAAGATAAAGAACAAATTTCAGGTCTTTTGCTCCTGGGCAAAAGAAGGTGGAATAAATTTTGCGTAATTTTCACTCTTGTTGATATTTTCTGCTGGCATTTATACCATTAAGACCCATATTATCATCCATGAGCTTGGCACCTCGGCAACCCATCACAGCTCAGCAAGCAGTTAAATCAGAGCTGGGCCACTTGTCTCAGCAACACCCCACCAGAGTTCTCAGATAGCAGAAATTTACACAGGCAGAAGAGTGAGATCAATGGCGCTCTCCTAGACTGATCTTGAGAAATCCACTGGAGTTTAGGCATTCCCCCCATGTTGTTGTCCTCTGGTGGACTTTTTTCAAATCAATCTGCCACATTTTACCCCAAGAAGGACACTGTTATTGACAGGAGATCCCAAGCAACATCAAGTTGCTGAGAAATCAGGAGAGATGTCTGCCTTCAGAGTGAGAGCTTCCTTTCTCACTTTTGGTGTTATAATCTCATCTGTAGTAGGATTTCAGAGTATTTCAATTTCCATGCCGACATGCAGCACAAGGATGCCTATGGAGCCAAAAGAATTTGGGCCAAACCACTAAGAGTTTTCATCTTTACTAGCGTACACTTGGCCACACACTGTTGGGCAAGGCATGTAGTCAGCATTGCTTATATCAACTTACTGTAAAGACCACAGACTTGTAAATTGTGAATTTTAGTCCCACACAGAATTGGGAAGGAAAGAAACTTCTGCTGATCTTGTGCTGAGTAGCATTTTTTTTTTCCCAAAAAAGGAAGTGTCCTCATAATAGTAACATTGTTGGATGTGTTTACTATCAAGCTCACCAAGGCACTTGCTTTTCCTTTTTATGTTATTTGTATCTTTCACCACAATCATATTAGCAGCTGAGCAAACATCATTCCAGCTTTCAGGGAGCAGGTTAAAAATACTGTCTCCTACTCAAAAAAAGTGTTCTGCTCATTTGGAGCAAGTCTATGCTACAGCTCTTCAGCACTTCACATCCACTGATCCCAAAGAGCCTCACTCTCAGAGTGAGAGTATATGCAACTTCACAACTTCCCTTCTGAATAGATAACCAGTTTTGGAAGTGAAGAAATATGTACCAATTATTTTTAAAACTGGTAGCCTAGAGTTGGACTTCTAGGCTTATTGTTTGCTTTTCAGAGACAGAAATCTTCCATTATGCATTTTCAAAAATGGATATTCAACATCTCTGAATTTATGCACTTTTTTGGTATTAAGGTTTATTTTTAAAATATTAACACTCATATCTTTTTCAGAGAGTCATCCAGCTAAATTAAAATATAATTTCTAGTGAAAGTTATTTATTTAGGCATAAACATTAACTAAGTATTTATTAATGTCTGCAAATACAGATGTAGTGATTTGCACTGATAATAGGGAGACTAATTATCACTCTCTACAACTGAATCTTAACTCTATATATACAAAGATACCCCAAAAGAAGCAAGTTGATCTGCAGACACAAACACACACTTGTGCACACACATTTTTAGGAAAGCCACCATGGACAACTAGCCCAATCCAGCCAATTCCAAAGATTGCTCTCCCTACCAAAGTCTTTTAATGAAGCTAGTAAATTGCAAAGACTTAAAAGAAAATACAAAATAATAATAATGATTCAGGGCATATTCTTATTCTAGATAATAGGAATTTCATCCAAATAAAGTCTGGCTTAAAATTTGCTTACCAGAGAAGATTTTGAATGATTTATCAAAATTCTGCTTCAGGTATCAGAGTAGTAAAACCACTGTTACAATCCAATCCCACAAATTATAAATATCAGTTTAATCTATAAATCCAACCTTTCATCTTATTGTTCCAATAAAGCTTGATCCAATTTAGCTGCATCCTGAGCTTCCAGGCTTGGAAGAATTAAAGAGTTGAAACCCAGCCTGAGCATATGCAGTGTTCTTCATTTGACCCCATAAACACCATGCTCCTAGACATTAGTGGAATTACATTTGAATGCAATACTGTGGGGTAAGGCAAATGCAATGAAACGTTTCCATATGTAATAATCACTCTAACTGTGATATTAAAACACATATCTCTCAGCACCATGACAAGGCACAGCTATAGCCCATGCCAGACCAGCTGGATACAATAGTTTAATACTATCTTGATGGACATATCTGGATCTGGAACTCAGCTCAATATATAGAAAAATGAACAGGATAGAGAAATTGTTGGCAAAATTGCAAATCAATTTTTCTCCCAAGACCCCAAAAATATCTTATTCAGGTTTTGATATGAGCCACTATCCACAGCAAACAGGACAAATTAATATTTTTTTTCACATGATAAATATCAGAAATTGCTGTCTCATAGAAGCATTCATTGCCTCTTGGAAGACCAGAAAGTACAGGAACTGCCAGATCTTGGGAAATAGTTCAGCCTTCCATCGTGATCCTCAAACAACACAGACCTATACTTGTCATCTGCAAGGAGACCACATCTAAATGCATCAGTCCACTTGACTTTTGTGAGCACAGTGAACAGTTTTCCTTTGTCTATTTGCTCATTTAAATTCTAGATTATAAAAATAAAATTTAAAAAAAAAACTAAGAAGAATTCCAGATTTACACTTGTTTTCTCCTGTCAAAGGAAAATTCTTACATAATTTGCAACCTTAATTAGTACACAAGAGTACAGTAAAGTACAGGGAAATAAAAATTCCAGCATAAAAAAAGCAGGATGTGTGGAAAATATAAACAACTTGATTCAGTAAGCATGCAAGGGATTGAGACCTGTTTGTCACCAGATCTGCCCAAGCTTCCCCCTGGAGTGAAACTCAAGAAGCATACATGGACAAAAGCATGTCAGGGCTTGGTGGGGAAGCCAATACAAGAATAGCTGCAGTAGTAACAGTGTTCCACATTCATGGAGATCTTGGGTTACCAAGATAAATTCAGCTACAAGACTCACCCTTGTGCATTCTTAACCCTTTCACTGCAGGATGCAGGAGGGGGAGTGCAGACAGTGAATGCTAGGGAACCTCAGGAAAGGCTGTTTCTTCTGGCTGACAGTGATACATCTGCTATAGCTCAGGTTTAAACTTTCTAGAAATTTTAAGTCTTATTTAAGAGGTAATGGATATGGCTGTGGTTATAAAGTATTTTGCCATTAAACTGTACTGATGTGATTAAGTTGGTTATTTTCCTCACATACTGAGGCATAAGACCTGCTTACCCAGTTTTCACAAATGAAAAATGAAAATAATATTTTTTTAAATGTTTGTTTATACTTCTTCCAGGCCATTTTTTGAAAGATTGCACTTCCTTCAACTGAAAAAGGACATCATTTGAGGTAATGGTTTTATTTTCCAGTTTCCAGATGTCCTGTTATCTATAGTGTTAACACACAGCAGCTACTATTTTCTTGTCTTTCTGAATTATAATATTACAAAACAATTATTTCAAATTTTTTGGTTTTATGCTAGCTGGAATCTCTAATTTTTGCTTTCAACAGTATATTAGTGAAGACAATACAGTGGAAAGAACATTATGTCACCAAGACTTCTCATTAAATTTTTTATTTCAAAAAGACATTAAATAAGACCTCTTAATAAATGCTTTATTGTATGCTTGACTGTGGTTTTTTAAAAAAATTCCTTTTTGTATTTGTTGTACAAGAAGTAGATATAGTGTAATATTTGAAAAAAAAAAAAAAAAAGCTTGTATGTTTTTTTCTCCTGAAATTGATCACAAGAAATAGAGGAAATATTGCAACAAAGCCTACTAATACAGTAATCAGGTCCAAAACCTATCCATGGTTAAATTTCAGCTATTTCTATCAACAGAGGCTTACTGCACTCTGCTCTTCTAGAATTTTATTTTGTGACCACTCTGTCAGTGTTACCGCCTCATGTGTAACATGGGGATCCATAAATAGTTCCCTCCATGACAAGAGAACTGTAGGAATAGAGCCATGAATTTTGGGATAAGTGAAAAACAAGCACTGAAGGACGACATGCAATTATCAAGACAGAAAAACTCACAGTAAGTCCCAAGACTTGTGGTCCACTGAGAAGGATACAGAATTAAGTCAGGTTTATGCCAGATAACTCACAGGAATAGAGAATACTGAAAGCTCCTTGTGGCTTCTTGGCAAAAGGGTGGGTGTTGGTGTACCTTTCTCCTTCCAAACAGCTTTTCTGGGGCAGCAATGGAAAAAGCCCTGATAACAAATCAGCACCATGTACAAGACTGGGAAGGCCAGCTCGATGCTGGCAGCAGCCAGTCCTTCCTCACTCAGATCCAAGCAGCCAGGTTGAATCCCACCCTGAACTCTTCACCTCCTCTCCAGCACGCTTCCCCTCTAAATATAAACTGCACTGCTGACATGATTGCAGCTGGCACTAATCTTTTCAGATGTTTTCCATGTTGTCCATGGTTCTGTTTGCTATGTTGAATCAGGCAAAATTCTGGTTTAAGCAACAAAGAAGTAGCAAAAATGTTATGTAGATGAAACAAAAAATATAGATAAAAAACTTAGGAACCAACAGATGGGTGTAGGAAGGGAGGAAAAGATTCATAGAATGCAAGGGATTTGATGAGCCTGAATTAAGTTGATTAATAATATTAATTAATAATATTAATCTGAAACATTAAATTTCTTACAAGTGTTAGAACCTCTTTCATCTGTGATTCTAATAGAAACAAAGCTGTACACTGTGAACAAACGTGTTTGCACCAGAGATATTTGAACTCTTATTACTCATTAACAAACCAGTGAGAGCTGAGGTTCCCCTAGTACTTGAGCAGCTAGAAAGAGAACCTAGAAGGAAAAAGAGAAAAATTACAAACAGCAGTTGCCTGCAGCTTGTGTCATTCAGTGGAAGTACATGAACTTCAGCTAAATTCTGTGTACACAGCTGTGGGAGTACATAAAAATTTAAAAATCACAAGCCTTTCTAAGAATTCACAGCAAAATGCAAACTAGGATGAATAAAAGTAGGAAAGCATTATGTACCCTAACAGAAGAACTCTCTCAATGCTATTACACCTCTAGCTTCTTCATGAAAACCCACCTAAAGTGATAGCAATAAGAGCCTGCTTCTTTTTCTGTTGCAGAGTGGTGAACACTGCCATGGTGTGCAGACAATCCAGGGGTGGTTCAGCAATCATCCAGAATTACTCTGTGTCACTCCTATTTTTCCATTGCTATAAAAATAGTGGAGGTGTGAGTTTTGGAGGTGAGGCAGCAGGAACAGGGTTCAGAGTTCTGAGCCAAAAAAAGGGAATGGGGAAAGACTTGCTAAAAAATTATACCAACCCAAAACACACATGTGAAAAGATGCCAATAGTAGCCGAGCAATAAATGGACCAAAGAGAGCTGAAAAATGCCAGAGCCCTGTTTTCCCAATATAACCAGCTGTCATAAACTGCAAGCTTACAAAGAGAGCAAGGTTCTATATTGAAGGGAAGTTTAGGAGACAACGTGCCTGCAGTGGCATCCACTGCATGTTACAGTCCCTCCCATAGAGCTCCTGCGTGGCCAAGCTGGAGGGCAAATGGTTAAAAGGCATAATCAATTTTCATTAAACAGCTGAAGCCCAAGTACCTACATACTCTAGATGTATTTAGTTGTCATACTGTGGGCTGCTGTACTTTTCATCATGACTACCAATAAACAAGTTTTCCATTAATATTTTATACCCTTGTCTTACATCTCCCTCTTTTTTTAACATTGCAGGCCTCTTAATTCACCCAAACACTTGCACAAATATACAGGGAGAGGAGGGAAGCAGGCTGTTGCTGCTTGAACTAGTGAGCTGTTCATCATAAAGTGTTTGGGCAGAAGCTAGTACACAAAATCATGTAACCATATCAAGCTGTAATAAGCACAAATTTATGCATTTGAATGCATTTACACATTTGTTGCCTGCTCAAAAGGAACTTCAAACTTGTAGCTTTATCACTGTGATACCTTCTGTTTCTCTTTCTTCAGATGGAAATTTATCTCAAAGACTGACCATAGGCACATGAAAGGTCATTCAGCTGTAAAGACAAGTGAGGAAGAGGGATGAGGTAACAAAATAATATTAGCAAAACAAGAGGATTTGGTTGTTTGGAAAACAATAATAATGTCCCTACATTTGTAAAGGACCATGCGCTGTGAGCTTTGTTTTGCTCATAGTCCAAACAGCCCTCTTTCTGCCTCCAGGAGCATAAGGATAACCAACAAAATCTCGACTGAGGGCTAGTGTGCACATGCTTGGATGAATGAGAACTCTTCAGTGCATTTAAGAGTTAGTAAAATTATGTACATTATAAATGAAAAGAATAGGACAGTTTTGTTCCTAAAAGAAGTCTCTGAATACTATGTTTCAGGACACAAACAGATTCCCTTCAGTAGTCAGTCTAATTTATATCCTCTATACCACATTATGCAATGACTAGTTCTCATAAAGACACTTTCTGGCTGGAAAGCACTAGATATTCATTGACACTTGGGTACTAGGACACAAATTGCTGGATTTGGAAAACCACAGCTCCTGTGTTTCTGTGATATGTCCTTAGCTAGCAAAGGATAAAAGAACTCAGAGACTAATGTCCTATTAACTGTCCTGTTAGATAACTAGTAATACAACAGTAATTTCAGTTAACTCTTTTAATGGGGTCCAGAAAGAAACCCCATCCTCCCAGCATATCCCCCTGCACAATGTTACTCCCTTACCACAGCCAGATCTGTAAAAGAAAACTATCTGTACCTCTCCTATTTCATTGCAAATGCCAGTGTTTGGCTGCAAATGCACCACTTCCACTGGAAATTTAAGCTAACAGATCTGACTATGTCTGGAAATCACTGAGAACATACACTGCTTTCCTCAAACCCTGCTGAGAGGGGAAAGCATAAGGCAAGGACAGCCACAGCTTCTGCAGCTTCAGGACTGCTGCAAACTTTTCTGCTATCTTTTCTGTTCAAAGCTGTGACATCTGGAGTTGCAAACTAGCACCAACAAGAATTTCTAATTTGTCTCTAATCACATATAGGCAAAGGTATCTCGGTTTAATAAATCAAGATTACTGACTCATGCACTAGCTTAGAAGTATTCCTTTTTGTGCTTATGAAGGGAGGGAAGGAGGAAAGGAGGGAGGGAATGGGGGGAAAGGTGCAAGATTTCCCATAGGCTGTTAATATGCATAAGCAATTAATTTTTCCTAACTGTCTGAAAAATGAACTGAAATGGAGCAGAAACCCAAAATCTATTAAAAAACAAACAAAAAGCATAAAGAACCTAGACCTCGCACATTATGTATGTGGTACAACTGGGGGATTTTAGGTGTAGCTGTTGATAATTATTGCTGATGGCAGAAGTTCAATTAAGACTGCTCAGAGCTGGCAGGGCTCCTGCTCCAAGGGCAGATTCCGTGGACTGCGAAGCGCGGCGCGAGACGCTCCAAGTGTGCCTGAGGGGTGGGAGGGCTCTGTGTAATTACACTTCTTGCCAGCCTGCAGAAACAACAGCCATCCGCCACTCCAGCCCAAATATAAAATCTGGCAGGAGGGGACTAGACATTCACACTAATCTGCCACCCTTCTGTTTCAAATTACACGTGCTTGTAAACAAACAAACAAAAGTATATTTGGGGTTTCAGGCTATCACAAGAAGAAAAAGGAGACTTTTTTTAAATGCATGGGCTAAAATCTTAATATGCAAACCATCAGTCAAACTCTAATTGCCTAAATTACTAAAAATGCCTCGCAAAATTATGGCAAACACTCTACCTAATGGCTAACATGAAGATATTAAACTGCAAATTAATGACAACTCTGCTATGACATTAACAAAGGAGACTTCAGAAAAATGAAAAATTAGATCATTCTGGAGAGCAGACAGGAAAATGCACAGCTTTCATGCATTGCAATGAAAACCACACAAAATTTGCCCGAGTTCAGATTTCATTGCAAACATGAAACTTAGCTCAAGGGAAAATTTGCTAATGTTTGCATAACTATTCAGTCAACTGGGGCCCAGCCTCAAGCAAAGCTTTATGATCTAAAGAACTATAAGAAATGTACAGTTTCAAATCAAAACTGGGTAAAATGGGGAAAATTTGACAGTTTCCTTTTGAATTATGATGAGATATTAAATTAAACTTCAGAGGCAAATGTAATAACAACACAGACTGCACAAGCACAGGTGAAGGCTGAGGATGATGTGCTGCCTAAAATAATCATAACAATTTAAAAAAGTTTAATCTTGCTCTAACAAGGCATGTCAGACTAAAAGCTATTCTCAGGCTCACAACACACCTTGAGGGACAGGGCAGGGGACACCCCCAGTTCCGTGTTATAGGTAAGAAATTGAGGCACAATGGTTGCACGTGAGCAATGAAGCTTGACTGTGAACTTAATTCTCATCTAAACATTCTTCCTCTCACTCAGATTTACTTCTGCATACAAAGCCAATCACACACACACCTGTTTCAAGCAGCCCATTAACTCCAAAGCCAAATGGAGTCTCACTTTGCACATACTCTGAGCATATCACTCAGATAGGCTCCACGTGCAGTTAGTCAGTCACTTGGATATCCTCACATCTTCCCATCAGCATTTGGTGCCGTCTATTTGTACGCAGTACTTGCTGAAGCAGTTTGCTTCCATGTTTCTGCTTCTGTCTTATTGAGTCATTCAGGGCTTTGACATCACTGAGTTGAATTCAGCCTGCTGGGGATATTTGGTGATGGAAATTCTAATGCTCAATCAGACTGGCCTACAAAATGGTTGGCAACCCTATAGCTGCCCAAAAACAATTGTATTGAGTGTGTTCCTTTATACAGAGTCACCATAACACCCTCCCACTTACTGCACAACCAGAGGCTCCCCTTAAGTGGAGAGAAAAATAACAGTAAAATGTATGCTTTTTATGTCAAAGTAGGATTTTACATTGAGATAAGTAACAGAAGAAGCATGGCTTATTTTTATCTCAGTATGCATAATTACAGTCAGATGTATAAACTGTCAACACACTACTGGGGAGGAGGGGGAGAGCAGAAGGGGATTTTTTTTGGCAGAAGGAAAGGAATTACTTTCTGGTTTGCTTTGGTTTCACAGTCAGCTAGTTATCTCAAGATCCATAGTCTTATGTCAGAAAAAAAATAAATTCCCCATTTTATGATGAAAACATAGCTTTTAACCTCCACCATGTGAAGGTAATGATGGAAACATTAAGTGTCACTCTCCTTTGAAAGTAATTTATTCCTGGAATAGACCAGGCTCTGCCAGCAAAATTACATTGAAAAGTGAACAATATTAGAAAATCCCAATGACAAGGACTATTTAGAAAATACACAGCTAAGAGGTATTTTCTGACTAATTTTGGTGCCCAAGTTAAAAAATATTAAAAGGTTGAATTTCCCAAATGGTAAGATCACTTCGCCCGGACTATAAAATACACAACAGTTTCTTCTGACACTATTTAAACCAGCACAAAGGTCTAAACCACTTAAGAGAGGGACATTATTAGTCAGAAGCATTTTGGAAAACCAGAGCAACAGCCACGTTGCAACTCTAAAGTCTGAGGTAGTACAGTCTCAAAGTGGGCCTCCCCACATTCTGGTTCTGCAGTCACACAAGAACCATCACAGCTGCATCTCTTTAGCTACTTGGCAGGTCCTGTGAGATCCCCTATAGCACCATTCTAATCCAGCAATATATTTTCCATTTCCAGCCCCATCTCTGCTAACACAAACATCTTGTAGCCCCCCCCACCCTGTCCCCTTTAGCGTTGTGTGGACATGTGCTTTGCACTCAGTATAAATCAGCTCCAAAAGCAGACAGACCCTGGAGTCACTTGGGCGTCACAACTTTAAATGATGCCTAAATTTCATTTTAAACCTGAGCCAGGGTCACCGCCTGTCCTGATTCACTTCTCTATTGTATCACCCCAGCAACAGCTGGTAGATGTGCTCCAAGCAGTTTGTCTCTTGGCACCTAGTGGGAAACTCTCTGTCCTTGTATGAGGAATTGATTTAATTCTTCCCCTTGCTTTATTCTGTGCAGGATATTAGGTGAGCCTCACAGATATCACCTGAACTAAGCAGGACATTGTTAATACCCAAAGAAGAGAAATTCTGGTTCTGGAATAAAGCAAAGTGTCAGAGTGGCTTACTGTAAACACATTTATATCACACCCTGAGTTGAAGGCATGTGATTCTGTCAAAAGAGGTATCAGGTAAAGGGGTGCTGTCAGCAGCCGCTGCTTTTCAAAACTGTTTCAATAAATCCGCAGTGTTTCCTTAAACATCTAAGCCTCTCAAAACCCCTGTGCAATTTTCTTTTTCTACATGCACGGAATGTCATAGAGACAATCAAAAATAAATAACTCTTCCTGGAGATGATGATTACTTGGCAACAACAGCTAGAGTTTCTCAAGGCAAATTCAAGAGCAGACAGGCTAAACAGACTGTTTGAGAGTCATAAGCTAGACACAAATGTAAAGTGGCCAAAGGGAGCCAAAATCCTGACACAGGGAGTGCATCCAAATTTTAATGAACTAGTTCGATCAGCAAATCCTAGAGATTCAGGATTCACCCAATAAACTCAGACTTTGTCCCCCAGATGTCCATTAGGTGACAAGACATTTTAAAAAGGCCTTAGGTCTTCTTGGTTTGGCCATTTTTTCGTCTCCTTTTTTCTTTTCTTTTTCTTGGAAGGCAATGAGTAAGTCCAAAGCACCAAAGGCCAGCCAGAGCTACACATGTTTTATGTACATAAATGATCACAAGAAACAAAACACAGAGGACCATTTTATATTATTGTAATTACAGTTGATAGACTCCAGAAGAACAGGCTCTCTGACATGTCAAAAGAAAGGTGCATATGCAGGCTTAAACTATGCACTTGGTGTGAGCTTCATAATTATGCATTCAGAGTCTCTCAGAGCTACAGGCCATCAGCCAAGAGCTATATAACTCATTTGGCAGCAAACAGGTACCAAAAAAAAAGCCCATCAAAATCTGTCATCAGCTTTTTTTCTTTTTTTTCAAGGAATGGCTTTCAAAGTATTTTGGAAATGTGTTTAAGTCCCCTGGCTGCCATAGTTAAGTCGCCTTGCAGCCTTGACCACTGTTTCTATTACAAGAAGCATCTAGAATGAATCTTTTCTGCCATGTTGAACAGGCTGGCTTTACCTCATAAAAAGTCTTTTCTTCCCCCTGCCCTCCCTCATTCCTCACTACAGTACCAAGTAATTCTATTTTTAGCACAGAAGGAAGTGTCAAGAGAGACTATCAAGGGTGGTGTACCACAGAGCTGACCGGCCACATTTTTACATACATTTAATAAAACAATTATCTTCAAAGCTCTTTGTTTTCTCAAAATAGAAGACTTCAATCAGGAAGCACAATGAATAATGGGGGAAAATGCAGTTAATTGGTGAAAACGAAGACTACTGTCTTCTGTTTGCTGCTGCCAAGATGGGGCAAACATAAATGCTGAAAAATATTTCAGCACAAAAGGAATTTCTTTTTGCTAGTATGTATATAAACATTAAGTGATAAATACTTTTTCACTATTTTTTAATAGAGTATGGCATCATTTCAAGGTGCTGGTAAATGTTTAAAAACCCATTGAGATCAAGTAATGCTGATCTAAATTTAGTCTTTTGTTGTTTTGATCCTGTCAACCCTTCATGTGGCAAATATTTCTCTAGAATCATTCAGGTCTGCATCTATGCCCCTACTCAGTTATCTTGCTTTGGAAAACAACAAAAAAAAAAAAAAGACTTTTGGAAGACAGGGAACAAAAGCTTTGGAGTTCTGATCTTGTAAAGATTCATGCAGACACAAAAGTTTTCAGTATTGCATTGATCGTATCCATAAGTTAAATGCAGAGGGGCAGACTGTGACTTCACATTCAAGAACTGAATTAAAGAAAAAGTACAAGAAAGGTCTTGCCAAATCAAGCCCTTTCCACACCACCCTAACAGGGAAAGGGCCTATATTATAGAAAGCCTCATAACTTTTATCAGCTGTAATCCTTATTATCAAAATTCCCAGCAGAAAGCACAAGTGGGCTGAATCCTTGGTATCCAGAGAGGTCAATCACCTGGCATTAATAGAGTCCTTTTGGCATCTTGATGATGTAAATGTATTTCATAAAGATCATTAATACCGTGATCTTTCCTAAAAGCACACAGTATTCAAATACTTGAGAAAGAAATTTCCCACGTAGAACCCATAGGTTATATATATGAAAAACATATAAAAATCAAAGCGCGTTTCTGCAGGAGCACAGCATTTTTCACGATTGCCAGAGGCACATGAGAGAAATGTATCCCCAAGATCCCTCTCTTTTGGTCTCCAGTACTCATGGTTCTCCTCTCAATATGCCAAAAGCTCTCCTGCTCGTAATTTTCCGCCGCATTGTCAGTGTACAAGTATTGGGAAGAAGAGATCAGATACAAAACCTGTTTTCAATATCTGCTGCCAGGTTGAGATTTCAGAAAGGTGCACAAAACCCAATTACCATATTTTGTATTATGTGAGAGCAAATGCAGCCCCCAGTGCATTTGGAGCAGTGGGGTAGCTGCCACCACACTCCATGGCAGAGGCACAGACCACCACCTCCAGGACAAGGAGCTGATAAAAACCCAGCAAATCAACATCTGCACAGAGAAGCAATTATGGAATGATTGTAACAGCATAAGGTTAACAACATACACCACAGCATGGCGTACTTTCCCCAGCATGACAGTGATTGAGTGCCATCATTGTCACAGATCAGGATCTTTCTAAAAAAGGATAGGAGAAGTTGGCTTTGCACTCTAGCAATATATTTGAATTTAAGCAGCTGTGTAGTTTCTTAGTCTTTAGTCTGCCTTTCGACAGCATTTGAAAGTGAAAGGACCAGAAAAATAAATCTGGATGTCACAACAAAGGGTTCATCTGTAAACAGCAACCTACAAATCTAACAGACTAGTCTGGTAACTATGACAAAATAAGAAATTAAATCTCCATGTAGATCATTTGCATAACTGGTTGCATGAAACTTGTCTCAATGCTGTCTTTATATGCTTACATATGCATACCTATATGTATAAAATCACTTATCAACAGGGTTTTAAACTTTATTTTCAGCCACAAAAATTCAGTAAGTGGCATCATTTTAAATAAACCACCAGCAATGCAGAGAAAAGTAGCTTAAGTTTAAATAAAGCAAAAATCTTGCTCGGACTTTTCTTTATGCTTCTCCCAATTTGGAGATAATTACTACCAGCAAGAGAAGAAATTATTTCTTGAACTCTCCTTTTAATAAATAGAAAAGCCTACATGACAGATTGCATAGAATTATCATTATAAGTACTCAAAGATATTTTTGCATGCTCAGAACATACAGGCTGAACCATGCAGCCTCAGAACTGCTCCAGCTTGCCAAATTCGAGGATGCAAGTTGCAACAGTGGTGCAATGAAGCTGTACTGCCCTATAGTACCTTGATAGCAGGGGTGACTCTGGTACTGTCTGTTTCCTGTGTCAAACCACAACAATATCCACTCATGACTATTGCTAGCAGTAAAAGCTTGAAAAACATCATTCACCATTGCAGATGCTCAGTCATAGGTGCTCCAGGCTTCTACATTTATTCTAACTAGCCATTCTAAAAATTTAGGTTGGGAAATTTCTTGGCTTCAGATGCTTCCTCAGTCCTTCTGAGTCTCCAGTAACAATTAGTATAGCTTTTCAAGTGAACAAACTGGTAAGTACTGGACCAAAAATACAGCATAGGAATAGCCCCATGGAGATCAATGGACTACCCAAATGCATAAAATTTGGCAGGAATGGTGCCATATGAATATGAATTTGTCTTCACATTGTTCAACTAGAATTCTCACAATGTCTTGAAGGACACCTTTCCTTTTCACAGAAAATACCCCTAATTCTTTGCTTTTCAAGCGGTTGAGGATAAAAGAAAGAAGGATAGTCTGTATGCAAGGAGATGCTTTTAATTTTGTCCCACTGAACTTAGAGGACCCATAGTGGGAGGTTAAAAGGCATCCATTACTTGGATTTGGTTGTTTCCAAGCAGTTATTATTTGTCCTTGACTGTTGGGATCTAAAAAAAAAAAAATAATAAAATAAAAATAATATAACCACACTTTATTAATGAGGCTTTAGATATGTGTCAAGTTCTTCAAGTTGCCAGAAAAGTCATATACAGAAGAAACAAAATACCCTAACTAATCTTCAGCTTGGAAACATCTTTTAAAAACCACAATTTGCGTAAGTTATTTGTGATATGGCCAGGTACATCTCAAAATCTGATCTCCATTTAGATGTCAAGAGTACTGTGCATCAAGCACCTGCTCAACAAGCAACAAAACTGTTTTTCTCTTTTACAGTTCAATATTAAATGCACATATCAGCAATGCACTGCTGCATGGGCATCATTAGAAGTGTGTTCCCAGTCTATGCCCTCCTTTCACAGCAGGGTACACAAACTTGCATTGGTTTCTGCTGCATCTGCCAAAAGACTCAGAATGACACAGATCTTTAAATCAGAAAACGTGTGCTGTGCATCTAAAACTTTGCTCAGCTCTATTTGTTATTGCTAAATTAATTAATAACATCCCATTTGTGTGTTTCATTATGAAATATAATACACTCACATAGACCTAATCATTTAGTCCATCAAGTAAGCAAAATTCAGAGGAAGACAATAAAGGCTGATATCAGAGTATGAAAATAGCATAAGAACCACAGGGGACTTCCCCCTGAATTTCAAAATTTCTTGGTAACTGCCCTACAACTATGGTAACTACAACTAAAGATGGAAATGAACTGGATCACAAATTTCTGAAGAACAGATTTGCAAACCCCTGCCCAGGATCAACAGCCATAAGATCTTCCATTGATAACAGGACCATCCAAATAACTAGATCAAAAAACATTGCTCTGTTTGAAGACAAGCTGCCACAGGGATTTCATCCACGTGCATGAGAAGAGAAAATAAGATTTCTTGCATGATGAAGGCAGTAGGTGGAGGAAGAGCAGGACTGTTGGAGAGATACACGGATGAAGGTTAGTTGAAAGGCTGCTCACTAAGACTTCAGCAAATACTGACACAGGCAGGCACAGCCTGTAGTGTCTAAGAGTTCAAGCAGGGACTCTGTGGAGAGCCAGCACCTTCCTGAGGCAGAAGCTGCAGAACAACCTGGCTTTAGGAGACCCAGCCACCAATCTCCAGCCATGCTACTACTCCAGGGCACCTGAACACACTCTGTAATGACTTTGGGCCCTGCTCTCTTTCACTTTTCAAATACTGCTGGTTCCCTGATGATGGTACAAGTCTTATGTCTTTCATCATATAAAAATACGCTGTTCATAAGGTCAGACAGGTGAGTGACCACTGAGGCAGAGCATCTTACAATTCTCCATGGAATTTGTTTTCAATAGCAAGTTTTATGATACCTAATTATGAAGAAAAAAAAAAATAAAGCTGTATTACAAGACCTGATCCTCCTTCTGTTTAGAGCTTCTAAGTTGCTTATGATAGCTAAGGATCCAGTCCTTTATTGCTGTTCTCTAGAAGAGATTCATCAGCTCTAATGGCTTTGGTGTGGATGAAACTGCAGTGCTACTTTATGGCTATTTGCAAGGACCATTTCCCATGGAAATGGGATCACACACCACATGCTTTGGCTCAGTGCAAGGCACGAGAGAGCATGTGGCTTCAGACTGCACCAAGCACACAGCATGTTCTCTGGCACTTCCTACACTTAACTCTGTGGATTCAAAACCATCTAGGAAAATTTATTTTCACCAAATTGCAGCAGACAGAAGCAAACAGACTCCAACTCAGGGGTCAAAAGACTATCTGAAGGGATGAGGAAAGCCTCACTACAGTTTCAGTTTCCTGCAGCTGTCTTTGCATTGCATTGACATGCCTCATAAAGTCAGCATGGTAACTATAATTTTCTTTTGAGGTCTAGTGATAGCAGCTTTCTTGTGGAACATTTTTCAGACTCTTGCACCAGCCATATCAGGCATCATTGCTATTTCAACAGCATCAGCACAAACAATTTCCTAAGTAGTCCTATACTGCCAGCTCAAAAAGATGGATTTATTTACTCATTCAGAATCATTAAAATAGCTAAATGTTGGCTTTGCCTTAGAAAATACCCTATAATTATTAGGCAGACACAAGAAAAATGAGCATCAGTTTTCCACAAATCTGAAGTTTGTACTCTGAAAAAGACCCTGTGGTTTCTAGTGTAAGGCTGGGTGGAACAGTGATAGACAGCTTGCAAGCTCAGGATACACACACTAAGCTATTTAATCAGCCTATACAATTCTGTCTTTCCTCTTAAATGTAAATATTTTAGATGCAGGGAAGAAAAGACAGCATATCTGAAAAGAGTAAAGTATCCTTCATTCTTCCTCTAAATCTGCAGATATTTAAAACCTTCTCAACAAATGAGAAGGTTATTTTCCCTAAAAGCATTATGTGAGAGTTCATGAATGAGGAACTGTGTTCCAGAAAACTGTCTCTCACAGCACATGCACCACCACAAACACCAGGTTTAAGTATAAACCCTTTTCCCTTCCAGCACTTGGTGCCTTCACGGGCTGGAATACCACAGGCAGCTGTACTTGTGGTTTGGTATAGCAACTCTGTCCTGCATACAAAGCTTTGCAGAAAAAAATGACAGAATTTTGCTACAGGCACTATAACTAGACAACTTTGCTCTGCATAGATGGAAAATCTGGGGAATTTCAAAGAAGCCCAAGAGACATAGTTTGATTTGTGAAAGGTTTAGGTGCTTTATTTGGAGTTCATTCCCAAATCTTTCTGATATTTTGTGCCTCTTCATTTCAAGATAGAACCAGGACATATGCACTCATTTTTATTGTGTCTAGCCATTCCATCATTCCCCACATTTTCCTGGACACAATACCACAGAGAACACCAGCCATCAATAAAGCTCCAGGTTCAGCAACAAATACTGCATGTCATCTTGCATCCCATTTTTATCAAATCAGCATCAGGTCTTCACACAGAGGTAATCATAGCCAGCTCTCACAAATACATGTTTAGCAAAGGCATAATTTAATATACAATGAAAGAAAAGTGATCAGACAATCCTACAAATTAAACTTGTTTGGCCCATGTCAGAAATAAAATATTTGTGACAATTCTCACTCTGTTTAACACCTCTTATCTCAAATTTAAACGGGATTACAGTTGTCTTGACATCTTATTAGCTTTATAAAGAGGCAATATGTAAATTACAAAGTAAACAGGTATTTATGGATATTTTACTCAAGCTGACACTCAAAGCCAAATGTTTTTATTAGCAATTTAAGTAACAAACTATTTTTTTTGTCCATTTGGCCTTGAAAGAAAGCATTGTACCAACACTTTGCTTGTCTCTCCCTCTATGTAATGTCATTGGTTTTCTCAGCTGAAAACATGGTGCCAGCGAGCGCAGCTCCTGGCCATGGCCAGTGTGTCAGTATACCTGGGAGGCATCAGCTGTAACTTGCAAAGGGTAGTAGATCATCTCTAGAGCAAAATGCATATAGGGAAGCACTTTTTTCTAGAGTTTGACCATGTTACACTACTGTTCAAAAAGAATGGGCAACTGGTTATAGATTAATAGAAAAATTAGCCTGCAAAAGTCTTCAAAAGGTCATTGAGATTATTCCACCAACTTACTGTTGCCCCAAGGCAAGACAAACTCTACTTATGTCTTTCCTGCCTGATGGTTGTCTAATCTACTGGAATTTTTGTTACTTTACAGCTTCCTTTACAGCTTTCCCAGACAGTTTTTACCAGTTCTTTACCATCTATCTGTCTTTACCAGTAGAACCAACCTAAGCTTTTCTTAGGCTAGTTTATGCCCTTTAACTTCATCTCATACCTGCCAGGGCCATGGTTGCCAAATCGACTTCTTTCCAGCTGCTTGGTACATATTTCAAAATCTATTATTTCCTTTCTCATGTATGTAAAGAAAATCTGATTTCAATATTCCATGCAGATGTTTCTTCAATCCCTTAAACCTCTATTTTAGTTCTTCTACCCAACTGATTCTACCTGCAACAAAAACTTAAACCCAGGAGAATAATGTGAGATCAGAAGGTTCATTTTATGCATCTTGAAAAGCTGTGACCTTTTAGAACCTTCCAAAGCACCTTCCAAAGCCTTCATCCTCCTTGCAATCACGCAACCCAGTTGATGCCTGTTCAGCTGCTTAGCCATGACTGTACCCAACTCTTTTCTATTAAACTACCTTCAATGTTCTCTGTCCTGCATCTGTACTGCTGCCCATTCACATCATCCTCCTCTGCACTTACTCCTATAGAAATACATCCCATTTCTTCAGAATGGTTCTTCAATTTCTCTTCAAATTTTAGATGTTCCTCAGTTTGGTTGTTACCTACAAACTTGAAATCTGTCATCATCCAGATTGTGTAAATTTTCAACAAAACCAAGGTCCAGAGAAACCTCCCCAGAGCCCTGCACAGGGGCACACTATTATAACAAAGGATCATTGCAAACATCCTTCTTTCACTGAGTTTGTCACTGCCTGCAAGAATCTCATCTTCTGTATTCCTTGCTTCATTATGAAAGTGTCATATAAACCAGAGTCATGACTTCAGCAAACTCAAGACATAAAGCATTTTAAGTTATGTAATGCCTTCTAGCTGTTTTTTAGCCTTTCCTCCCACAGTCATCACCCAAGGAGAAACTAGAGACACTGAAACTGGACTTGTTACCAGAAGAAGCAAGAACTCGGGCTTGTGGTTACACTTTCAGCAACAATACTGCACAAGTAATCTCAATCCATCTCTGCTCTCAGCTGCTCATTCACACCTTGTACTGCTAGGAACTAATTGCGTGCACTGTGCTTCTGTGTGACAAACAGAATCTGAAAACCAAACAACCCAAATGCCTGTGCATGACAGGAAAGAGGCAACATTATGGCTAGTGCTGAAAAAGAAAAGTTTCCTAAGCTTCACTAGCATTTTAATTAGAACATAAAAGTCAAACCTAAGCTTCTGAGACTGAATTTCTCGTGAGCCAACTAGTCGTGGGTTTCAAAGAGAAATCCAGAGCTGCTTAAGCTGTATAAAGGTATTAATTTTGTCAAGAACCAGGTCAAGAAAAAAGGGGAAATATCTTGCGGTGCTCTTCATCATCTGCATGCTAGCCTAAGACTAACCTAAGACTCACGAGAGCAGAGGTGCAAGGAAATTCAGACGGTTTCTTTCCAAGTGCCAGTGAAGAGCTATGCACACTGCAAGCTGCAACCAGCAGGCCATGCTGAAACATTAGGAACCTGTCTTCAGTCAACATGGTTAGATCATAGACTGAAAAAAGCCAACCTTTTTATAGTTTTTGTGATTCTCCTCAATTTGACCGCATACCAATATAGGAAATTCATAAATTACTCCAATTTTAAAGAAAGCTGGAATCTAAAATTTATAACGTATAAACAATTCCTCCCTAAATTAATGTAAATTTCTGACAATGCAATAAGTTTGCATATATGCTTCAGAACATAATGCATCTTCCACGTATCTTATTACTTATATAGCACACATATAGGACCAATTTCAGAATGCCATCTTCACAGACAGTCAATGCAAGCACCTTTCCTGTCAAGCCATGGGACAATTTCCCAACTGAATTTCAAATCAGTGCCAGAAAGAGGATGATAGTACTTGTTTTTTGTTAATGTGACTGTCCTCCCTCTAACTGGATTAAATGGTAGATCTTTAAACATGCTGTCACATCAAACAGCAGAAACAGAAACATTAATTTGCCTTCTGCTATTTTGGACATGACAGGAACTATTTTTAATTACATTTTCATTCATAATCAAGCTTCCAACATGTGAGTTCAGTGTTTTTCATTTGATTATTTTAATGGTCCCTTATACAAGCCAGCCAAGGCTATTATTACTTTTATTTCTGTGTATGAAAAGGCAAAGAATCATGAAATAGCTTGCATTCCTAAAGCCTGTTGCCATTGGGCAGGAGTGCTCTGGGTCATCACCACTACCAACAATAGACAGTGCTGTAAAAATAGCATGTACACAGGCAGCACAACAGACCAGCTGGCCATCTTAGGACAAGGGAAATGCAGCTCTTATGACCTCAGCAATAGTTGCCTGTGCCAGTTTAGATCTCTAACAGAGGAATTTAAATGAATGTTGATAACTGCTCAAATAGACTCTACCTTCAGTAATGAGATTAATTCTTACTGTTATTGCCAGTTCTGTCTATAATAAAGATGGAAGGTCTTTTCAATAACATATGGAAAGTCATTATAGCCACAGTCCAAAAGTAATTGCTCATGGGCAGTGTGCTGTTGACTCCCTTTAGTTTGTTGCTTCATCTCTTCACCCATGACCTGGAGGAATAATTTCTCCTTTGCCAACATAGCAGCAGCTCAGTTTCCATACTCATTAGTTTCTGATGTCTCTTACAATTATAGTTCTCAGCAAATCCAAAAGCCATAGAATATCTTAACATCTGAAATTCTGTGTCCACCATGACCGTGTGGTACTGAATTCTCAATTAATGTTAGATTTACTAAATTAAATGATACAACAGATTTGGCTTTTGAAAAAAAAATGTGGGAGATGGAATATTCCAGTTGCCATGAAAAAGCCCAGAGAGAAAAATCATGTTGCATTGGCAGAGAAAAATATGAATGGCATGATTAGAGAGAGCACAATATGCATAATCCAACTTCAAACTTCCCAAAGACAATCATAGATTTCACCCTCCATGAATGGGAGCCAGCTGCAAAGTGTACAGCCCTCCTGAAGTAGAAACAGAGAAGATCTGAATCTGTGGGCTCAATTCAAAGCCATAATTAGAAGTGTTATATCTTTCACTCTTCCAGCTCTCAAGATTTTACTGGGTGTCACTTAGACATGGAAGGGAATGGGACTTAGCCAATGTGGCTGTTCCCCTACTGCCTGCACCCCCCCCCCCCCATTCAGCTTGGAATTGGCTGGGCGTTTTCAAGTTTAGACACTGCATAGAAATCTCAAAGTTTTGTAAAAAAAAACCTGTGGCTGTGAGATTTCATTTAGTGCTCTCTACTTATGAAAAAGCAGCAGAAAGCAGCAGCAGCAAGTCCACATGACATGGAGGCAGTCAACACACACACCCTTCTGAATTAGCATAGCACAGTAGTGCCTTGCTCAGCTGGGCTAACTAGGGAGGAGAGAAGAACCAAAGTTGATGAAAAGTTATACAGACATAGCAAATATTGGCTCTCCTAACCCTATTTCTCATCAAATTTGTTTGCAAGTTTATAATTTTAAAATTTGAAAATAAGATGAAACTCAAACTGCCTTAAAATGCTATGGATTGAATGAAACACAACAAATCAAAGTGACTTATTTTTATTTTTAATAAAGGAAATCTCTACTAAAAATCAAGACTGGATTATTTTTGCCTTTATTGTTTTTGAAAGATTTCCTCTAGTCCCAAACAGAAATAATTCAAGGAAGTCTTACATAAGTGATCTGATTAGGTGATCTCAACAGTCCTCTCTGTCTTCAAAACCTATGAATCTGTTTTCAGACACAGCATAAAAATCAAGAAACTGAGTCTGATTAAAAACATCTTGAGGATTCTTATCAAAGGAAAACCGGTTTGCATATTTCTCAGTCAAATGACATACATAAAAAGAAAAGAGATTTCAATTTTAAGAATCAATATTAAGAGTGGTGATAAATTCACATTCTGAGAGGTTAGATGTATAGGCCTCCAATTTTTTCCAATAATGCTCTTGGTTAGCCTTACTTTAAACCAGGCTACCATTTCCTTTAAGTCACACCTGTACCTGTCCCTTGCAGCGAACTTTATGACAATGTTCACATACAGTCTGACCTCTTGTGCAGGGCCAAAGAGGGCCCACTGTGGCCTGTATGTCAGTATTCACACACCATCTGTTCTTTCACAGGAGGAATAAATTCTTTCTTTCCATGTGAACTCTGAAATTCGACCAGAACACGTAGTTATAGCAGCCTCTTGCACAGAGAGGTGTAAGGTCAGGGAGAGCGTGACCCCCACCCTTTTCCATCAGGAAAAGTTCAGTGTACCCACACTCTGCTGTTCTACATGGAAGGGAAATACATTGGAAATGAGTATGGATGTTAGTGATCCCTGGAAAAACAGAAGACAGAAGAACCTTGTCCTTAATGCCTACTTGAGGACAGGACAAAGGCTACTATAAATCAAGTCCCGAAGATACCATTACAGTAAAAAGTCTAGGAATTTTTCTTGATAGTAATTTCCTATATCCCTAATATAGATGCAAGGATGCACACCTCCATTTTTTTTCTTCTTTTCAAAAAATTCCTCCTGTCAAGCCATCTGACCTGCTTAAAACAGGAAAAAAAATACTAAGTAGAGCAAGATATTTTTAGCATTCCTGAAGGAGCTTCTTCCAAGTGTCATTCATTATAGAGCTACGTGAAATCATCTCTCTGGACACTCACTCCAGAATCTAGGACAAAGTGAACACTTCAGCCACAGCCCACCCCAGAGAAATACTGGATTCCCTGTTCCAGCATAATGCATTCAGTTCAAATTGGTTTGTTCCTCAGCCAAGGGACACAGCAACATAATTTACTATTTCCCTTTTGAATATCCAATACAGAATAAATCTGATCTGCTGGGGAAGTGTTTTGACAGTCTAGCCTGAAAGCACATCATCTGTTTCCTGGAGCTTCCTTCCAAAGCTCCAGCAGCTAATTTTACTCCATTGCACCCATAAGGTCTTAGGAAAAGGCAGGTGGAAGGGAATTAAATAATTTACAAAGAGTGAACAACAACAGCAAAAGGTTCTAAAAACCTAGTCAACAGTTTATATCCATTATCCTTTTGTTGCAAAGCACCTGCAATGTTGTGCCTCAAAAGTAAGATTGTTAGCTTGCAAATATCATTCTAATAATTATTTTCTTATATAACATCACACCCTCATCCCTCACAGCACTTCTTGCATTTTGAAACCACATCTCCACTTGTTAGTGTGAGGAAATATAAACCAAGTAATATTGGCTAGCAATAGCATGATTCATCTTTCTCTATAATCCTCTGTTGCTTTCAGGGTGGCAGTTTTCTCCCTGCCCAATATTTTACAGGCACTGTTACATGATGAACAGCACACAAGAAAGTGGAACATCTGAATTCAGGCTGCCTACCTGCAGTCTTCCTCAACTCCTCCCAGCCAGCTGCATATAAATTACATATATTGGCATCACATCACAGCCTCTCATGATCATTCAGCTGTCAAATTATGCCAGTTCAGCATTCAGTGACGCTGCTTCTCCAGCCTCAGTGAAATTTACATAAGTAGAAGTTGGATGTGTGGTACCTTTTAGGATCTGCAAGTATCCTTTTAGTCTACATCTAGTTTTCTCTACCATGAATTTTGGGTGGTTTACAGGAAAGGACCAGTTTTCAACACAATCAAGTGGGCAGACATAGAGAGGAATAGTTGTTGCAAAGAAAAAGTCTTGTAAGGGCAACAAAACCAGCTGTGATAGGACACACTAACAATAGCAGGTCACCTGTACTTCCATTTTATTCTGTATGACTCAGCTGCCCATGCCTGACATTCACAGCACAGAGGTCTCATGTTGCTAAAATTTGGACAGGAAAAAAAGAACAAAAGCTGATATTTTATTCACAGTCACACTAAAACTGTTTTTTACTGCTTTTTTTTTGTGAGGCGAAGGAGGAGAAAGCCAGGAGAAATTATAATACTTAACTAGCATGCAAGTCTGGAGGAGGATGCAGTACTCAATGAATTCCTTCATTGACAGTGAAGGATGTATAAAATACTTATGTGGACCTTTCTCAGCCATCAATTTTTTTCAGCCTTTAATATTTCACTTCCATTGTAATTTATCCTTCATTTTTTCTGCCATTTTCTATTTTTTCCTCAATTTCCTTCTTTAATTCCCTAATCCTTCTTTATTTATCATAATTCAAGAGGATTGAGAAACTGACCCATTTAAAAACACTTTAAAAAGTTTCTCAATCTTATGTTTTCAGTCCATACTAATGTATTTGATGATAAGTAGAGTAATCTAAATTTACCCAAAAGACTTCCTGGATTATTTTTCTTCTTCTTTTTTTTTTTTTTAATTGACGTTTTTGTCATATTTTTTTTACAGCTCTCAGCCTATCCAGTGTTGGCAAATCTTGAAAACTTGGACAAGGCCTCAGTAAAACTTTGGGAGAAGATACTGTCAGGAAAAGTAAACCCAGTCTATCCCAAAGTAATTATTTGTTAAATAAATAGAGCGCTTTATCATCCTGTAGTTGGGTAAGATGAACTTTTTTCTTCCTTTTTTTTAAAGGTCATGAGGTTTTGCCAGTATAAGCACAAACATAATATGAAGAATTTTTAGTTCAATAGTTGTGTAATTTTCAAGGCTGTCTGACTCAGAAGTAAGGGAGCTCATCCTCAGCCCTGTGCTTAAATATGATTGGTGTCTAGCGAGATCCAAAATCCTCAATTAGATCTCAATGTCTACTGTAGAGCACATCAGAATAAATTAGTGTCAAAGATGGCAATTAAGACAAAAGTGAGGCAAGAAACCATCCAAGTTAGTCAAGAAGAACTGCTGAAAAAGAAGAGATGCTGAACAAGATTATCACCTGTAGAGGGGATTCACAGTCCTGAAACACCTCCAGCCAACAGGAAACTACACCTGTTCTCTATCACAACTGCAACTGATCCCACTATTGCTACAGCCCAACAAAGATGAAGCTTTCCTCCTCCTACCACAAAGGGTTAACAGTGAAAATATGCTTAAAACATTTATGATACTTAAGGGGACAAGAAATATCAGCCAGAGCACCTTAAAACTATTTAGACAAGATTAATTATAGTCAGCAGGGACTGATGGAGTTTTATTGAGAAAGTTTCAACGATTTCAGTCTTCAAAAGAGAACAAAGAGTACAAAGCCTCCAGGTGAGAAAAGGAATCCAGGAAGTAGAAATGTGACAGCATTGAATGACATGAGGAACTATGGCCTGTTAGGATCCATGTATCATGTAGGTCACAAAACAATTTGTAAGCAGATGTTAGGATCTGTGTATCACGCAGGTCATGAAACAATTTGTAAGCAGATATATGAGAGTCATGTCTCAAGTTTTGAACTAAAAAGCCATCAGGAGCCCTCTAAGTAATATAAGCATACATATCAGATCATTTCCAAATGTTATATTTTCACTTGCTCAGGTAGGAGTCCAGCTGGGGACCACTTGGAAACTTGCTCAAAACACCAGGAGGTACCACAATCCAAAAGTGTGCTGCGGGATAAGAAATATTGGCACAGACTTGCAAAGAAAAAACAAAGAAATGTTAATCTAAATTCTTCTGCTGACAAACAGGAGATATTCCTAAGGAAATTATAGCATGTGCACCTTCTGTACCCACACACAAACACTGGGTTTTGTGAAATCTTACTTGAGCCCACTAATACTCTCCTAAAGAGATTGGGGAAATAATTATGAGACAGACACAAAACTGGTTAGGAATAAAGAAAAAACTACTAAAAATGTGAACCAGGCCAACAGAGAAGCTGTTCAGCTGAAGCCTTAACATTCCTTTACCAAGGAACCTGGACTAATTCAACAGAAGCAGCTGTCCTATCCTAGATTGTTTTGTGCTGGTGCAAAACAGCATCTGCCTTATATTTGTACAGAACTTTATCTATGTGATATCTCTAATGGAAAGGTTGTGAGGTTCCACATTTGGGCATTTGCAAGAACCTCAAAAGACAAGCATTCCAAATGCTTCCCAAATTCTCTATGATGACTCTTTGGTCATTAGCTCCTCCTCTTTCAGGGGCTGAATCATCCAACTTGGTTACAGTTTCTCCTTGGTGTTTCTGTTAATTTGTGTGTTTTTCTGGGATTTTTTTAAGTCTCCTTAAATAGTTGTTGGATTCAGGACTATACCAGATGTGCTTTTAAATGTCTGAGGCACTGCTTTTAATCAAATCAAAGCTTTGTTTTAAGAACAGATGCTCAGGTGATGATCCTGAAGCAGCTTCTCCAACAGCTTAGGGTGAACTAGTTTTAGAGAGATTATCCTGCAGTCAAGTACTCTTTTTACTTTATTTCAAAGAACCACAGAAAACTTACTTACCTACCTACAAATTAAAATTTTAAATCATGCTTTGCTGTTCAACATACTAAAAGTTATGTAAGTATGAAATAAAACAAAAAATATTTTAAAAAGTTTTGTAGACTGCATTCTATTTAAATTCTAGATATCTTAAGTAAAGCTACACCTCTTACTTGATTGCTATGCATTACTGTATATGTTATTATGGCAACTCATGAGTTACAGATACAACATTGGTATCTATCAGCTGTCAGAGCTTCTGCAGATCCTGCTAAAATCCAGGAGTGCCTTCAGTTCCCTCAGCTTTGCTAAAGAGAGAACACGCATCTGGCGTTGTGTGTGCTGCATATACGAAGTTCATGGCCAAGCCCAGCATTTTTTAAACAGGAAATTCCTAGGGGCCAAATCTCAAAGCTGTTATTTAGCTCTGTGTTGTGCCAAGAGTCTTTTCAATTCCAGAACAGTCCTACAAACCAAAACAAGAGTTGTCTCTCACGAAATTCAGAGTCCAGCTCAATGACTTAAAATTCCTTCTCTTCCTTAAGTGAAGGCCCCTCCTGGATTTGATCTCTACTGCAAAAAGAGGTTTAGCTATTTGGGACTAACATAGTCAATACGAATGAAAGGTACTCACAATCTTTGTCTTTCTCTATTTCACCATAAGGTCCCAAGCAATGTGGTGTGGCATAGTTTTGAGCACAAAGCAAAGCAGAGCAATGTACCAGGTGTACACACATCAAGGACTATATCTTGAGGCAAAATCTTTAAACCCTACTATACCACTATATTCCTGTAGCAATAATGACAGGCTGATAGCAGAACAAAATTTGTACTGAAGAAGCAGGAAACATGAATAGTGGTTGTTTGAAAACAAACATTTGCAAATGTAAACTTCAAAACATGAGGGAGCTACAACTCCATATGCTACGACTGCCTTAAAATCTAACCTCTTAACTACATAAGACAAACTCTAAATAAATCTTGGAGATTCTACCTGTCTCCACAAAAAAAAAAAAATATATAAAATGAGAAATACTCATTCATTGTTTTATTTATTATGCTTAGAAAACAAGAGATACTGGCATTTCTTATGTAAGTACTTAAACAGAGGCTCACAGACAGTAAAATTACAGAGCAAATCTCTCTTCCAATATAGATTTTATACAACCCCCTGCAGATACACAGACCTGCGTGGGGTATAGTATGGCAAAGACAGGAGCCGCCACCTTAAATCCAGAATTATCTGTAAACAAAGTAATATTCAAATATTGTTCATAGAACCTATAAAGAAATTACTAAAAAATACTATTACTGATTGGAGAATTAGCGATTTTCAGTCCTTCTGCCTTCCAGGGTTGATATTACGTAGAATGTAGAGAGCATTTTTTGTTGTACAAACATGAGTAGGTTTGTGTTTAGCCATTAATCTCTGAAGGCCTCCAGCAAAGTGTTAGGAAATTGAATACTAGCAATTGCATTCAAAGCAGCAAACCATATCACTACTCAATTCACACACCTGGAGTGACCCCCAGGTTAAATATGCTCAGAGAACAGGGTGGCAATATGAGTAACTTTACCTCCTCTACACTCCATGTCATTAGCAAAAAAAAAAAAAAAATGAGAGCTTCAGTAACAAATACACACAAAGGGAAATTTTGTCACTCTGAGTTTTGAAATAACACAATGACTACTGGGGTCTATCACAGCTGTGTGCTACGTGCACATGCTCACGCAGCCCTTATCAGATACTCCCATTTGCAGGTAGCAGGAGGCCAAATTCCCTCAGGTGTGAAGACGGCGCAGAAGCTGGGCTAGTGGAAAAAAGTCCCTGACATCCATCACTCAGGAAAGAGATAAAAGCAAGAATACCTATGCAGCTTTTGTTTTTCTGCAGTCCGTCTACACTGAATACTGCAAAGTCTTGGCACTCCAATTTCAGGGTCTTTCTTCTCTGAGTCTCTTCTGCTCCACCCCTCCTTTATTCTACTCCATTCCCACCACCAGTGTGGTTCTGAGTAAAAGGCAAACAATTCCTATTCTTGTTTTCTTGTCCTGCATTCCTCTAGTACAGTATATTCACCTTCTCAGTTCTTGATGGAGCTCTAATTTATTGGAGCAGCAGCTGTTCTTTACTCCTTATATTAAACAAAAAAAATAAGGACTCTACTTCTAATCACAAAGTTCAAAGAATCCATTTTTGCCTCTGATTGTATGCATCAGACTCCATGATACAAATTTAATGTACTTCAATGAAGTTATTTCTCTTATATCTTTCAAGACCCCTTTCAAATATCCCCATACAAATAAATCAGTAGCAAAATAAGTTCCCTCTAAAGGATTCATTACAGTAACTTCGATTCGACTTTAAGTGCCTACTTCATTTTAGTGCCCATTTAAATTAGACCGCTTTTAAGCTTTATACTGAAGATACCTTCCAACTCAGAGGAGTTCAAATAGATGTTGTGTAGCCTGTCATATAGCTATAGTCTAAGAGAGGGTAGCAAAGTTCACTGAATTTCTGACAGGAAAGGCTTCTTGTAGAGGAACAGAAGTATACAAAGATTCATAAAACCATCAAATCTAGCTTTTTGCTATCACGTCCTTTAAACTGTGCTACAACACCACCTTTGCAGTGGAATTCTATGTTTTTCCTTATCTATTATGTTGTAGCTGATGTTTCCATAAAATCATAATTCAATTTCTTTGGGGAGGAAGTTTTTTTCAGGTCTAATGAAAGATTTTAATCACAGCTTTGAATCAGCTTTTGGACTTTTTGGCACAGGTTAAGGGAGATGCTTGAAAGCTTGAATCAAGATTGCATATCGTTACCAGCTAGATTAGAAATAGCAAGGACATTTTCATAACATTTTTGCAGAAAGAATAAGAGCAATCAGACTTAGGAGAATCCAGTATACACATGTTGTAGCAAAATATTTTTTTAGTTTGCAACATCAAATTAGATTTGTGGTTTAATTGCAGAGATTCATCTCAGTCTGAATTGAAACAGCCTTCTGCCTATTCAAGGAATTAATAGTCCAGTGAATCTACATAGAAGAAAAAAAAAAATCCAAATGACTCTGACAACAAAAGAGATTTGACCTAAAATCCAGCAGTCTTAGCGCCAAACATGTCTACAAGAAAACATGAACCAGATCTCTGAGAATGTAATGCTGCCCAAAGAATGTACCCTGCCTAACCACAGTAAAAAGTGATTTAGTCTCCTGTGCTCTGGAGAAAGACCAGAGTACCCAAAATATACACATCAAATTATGACTTAACTGTGGGGAAGTTTTTCTTTTGTGACCCCATAGATGACAAGTGAAATCCCCAAAGCATGGCACTATTAACCAAGCATGCTTTTCTCTTTTTTTAATTCTTTAATAAGCACCAGCAGGCAACATCTTTGCATTGGACGTGATAGGAAGTTGAGGTTCAACGTCAGACCACTCAGGAACAGATGTTTCCTAGTGGAAAGCTATGTATATGGATTGAGATTCTCAAAAGGAGCCAAATAATCACTGGGTGCCCTTCCATGATAAACTGTAACACTGTAATCATCATTAGTAATGCTACAAACTCAGTCTCCTAATTGTACAATCTTGAGTTAAAGCTGTCTTTGTTCCAAGATCCTTAAGTCTGAACTCCACCATTACAAAAGGCCTCATGAAACTCTGAAGAGGGCAATTTCTCAGGTGGAAAGCACCCCACCGACATGTTCCAGTCTGATAAGTAATGGTAACAAGTCATCCTTTCTTCTAAAAACATTTCTTCAAACACAGCCTGCCCCTGAGTTCTTAACATAATTTTAACCATGATAAAGTATGGTTTTAACTGCTATTCTGCTTTGGAGAGTCTGTGCTCTCTAAAAAGTACTGAACAGTGAAGAAATTTCTGATTAAGAATTGTTCAGTAAATGACCTAATTTATAACAATATTAATTTCTATTTCTATACAATATTTATTTCTAGACTGTCAAACCCATCCCCTATTCAAGGAGTGGATACAACACTTTATAAATACAAGCTGAATTCCTACATGAAGTACAAAACTGAAGTCAACATTGACCGCAGGTCTGAGAAACACAACAGCTGCAGACTGTTGTTATCATCATGTCCTCTGAAGTATTTTTGCAGATGCTTCTTTGCAACAAACTGGAAAATTTGATTTTTTGTTAATTGTACTTTCAATTTTAGACAATGTTATGGAGACAAAGTAATTTCTTACTATAATTTAACAATAACAAAACAGCAATTCAAAAACTGGCAGTTCCTGCATGTCAAACATTAGTAATTACTTGGAAAATCAAAATAGCCAGACATGCAGATCCTTCAGCGTTTTTCCTTTGCACAACTTAATTAGCGCAACACACACTTAAATCTGTCCTAAAGCTGACAATGCCTCCAGCATTTCCTTAAGAGAGGGCAGTGTGAGTTCAGCTGTGTCAGGCCTCACCAGCTGCCTGGCACGCCAGTCTGGGCACGGAGCAAAAGAAAGGAAAAATACAGTGACCCCCAGCCTTCACCAACAGGGAGTCTAAGCTGCACTTGGGTCAGGATAACCTGGCAGCTCCTGCGGCTGAATGGGGTGGAAAGCAGACAGAAAGGCAGAAAAACAAGGGATCTTGCTGAACAGTGCTGCACAGCAGCCAGCCAAACACCTTTTCTGCAGGAAGGTTGATACTCTGACTGTTCACTGTGCATTGGTGCCAACAAGCCTTAAACTTGCTACCAAAAACACCCTATACCTTTAATGGGAAAAGCAACTTTTCTTCCCCCAAGTAGCCACACACGCCTCCTAGAGCAAAGAAACATCAAAAGCAGCAGACCAGATGCTCTACGGTCCTTTTTTGTATGGAAGGTGGGTCAGAAATCAGAATTGGTTTCATAAGCAGAGAAACAAAAGATATCCCACATGATAGGCTAGAGTTTGGAACTTTCTAGAAATATCTGAATAAAGTTAACATATAGACGTAAAAATAGACTATACTGCTAAATGCATGTATTGTTCATTAAAACAGTAAGGCATTTAAAATAGTCTCTAGCATTTAAGGTCTAAATTAAGACATCTCTAAGGATGGAAAAGAACATGTTTTCCGCAGTGGCGGGGGGAAAAAAATGCATACAACCTTTATGTTATGAAACACAGGAAAATCAACAAACTCACATTTCAGGAAAAAAAAGGAATACTTGAAATTAATAATTTTATATTTCTAGTTCAAATAATCCATTACAATTATAGAGGATTATGGAGCTCCAGATGAAGGTCCTCTGCACAGATCACTGTACAGCAAAAAAAGGTGCTGGTCCTGAAAATACAAGCTTACATGAATTTTCTCAAAATTCTCTGATATTTCACATCTTGCACACAAAACAATTTGACTTTTTGGCTTCCATCATAGCCACTTCTGAGGTCAGAGCTCCCTCCATTACCTTAGGCTGATGTTGGCCAAACAAGATGAGTCTGTGGCACTAAAGTGGGTGTTTCCATCACCCCTTTCGCCTAGGCTTTTCTGAGAAAACCAGCATGAACATGCCAAACATTCTGCTGTTTGCAGCAATGAAACTGTTCTGCCCTTCTGCTGTACTTTGGCACAAGTTATTCTTCAACTCCTGCAGCTGTAACAGGAATTAATTATCTGCAGTTCTGTATTCATTTGATCAGAGGCTTTAGTGCACCTATTCATAGCACTTAAGACACAGAGAGTCTCAGCTAACAGCTAAGGGCTCTGAAGGACAAGGCGAGAACCAAGCATTATGTACAGAAAGCCTCGTTTGTCTTCAGCATCTGAACTAATCTGTTACTGGATTTGTTTCACTTTTTCGTTTTCAGTTGCTTTAGGTCTTTGGAAAACCAAGGCTGTCCGAGTCATTCAGCAGTGTTACATCAACCAACACATCAGTGCAGTGGATGTCAACATCACCACACTCCTGGAGCACAGCCAGCACTGGACAAAGCATCCAAAAAGTAATGGGGACCACTTTCCTCCTTGGGAGGTTTCAAGGTTTCAATGTAATACCCTTTAAGGATGCTGATAGCTAAGAGATCACCACAGAGACAAAGATCATCATCAAATTCAAGCTTGTAAAACAGATGGATACAAGTCCTGTAGATTAAATAGCGACTCAAACATGTACAAAATTAAGGAGACAGATTCTATTACATATTTTAATTTTCTTGTTATTTATCAAGAGGCCTAGCCAAATTTTCAGCAGGCAGAGAGGGAATAATTCCAATGGCATCTATTACTTCCCATCTCAGTTTTAAACAGTCTTACTGATCTCACTGAAATCATACCTGTTCAAGATCTGGACCAGCAGAGAATCAGGCTCTGGCATTTTGCTTTGGGACATTTTGGATCTAAAAGTGAACTGTAGAGCTCATATCCAAGAGTTCTGTTTGTATCTTCACTTCTCTTTGGATACTTTTTAAAGCTATAAGAAGGGACTCTAACAAGTAACATAAGCAAACCAGTCTCAAGACAGACTAATTAAATCTTGCCCTTTGCTTATAGCAGTTTTAACTCATCTCTAAATTCCAGTCATCTGTTTCTAATTCAAGTATATTTCAATTTCCTCCCTTGATATGAGAAGCAGCAGCACTAGTGCTCACCAGAGACCCTGACCAAGGGCAAATAAGAGTCAGGAAAAACGCTGGTGCTCTGCAAAGCAAGTTGGCCTGGCAATTCTCAGCCTGGGCTTTCAGTAACACCACTTGGATCCAGCAGCTTAGTAAGTACAGGGCAAGTAGCCCAAATAGGTACTGTTGCTAGTGAATATACTTTTAGTATTTCAAGCAAGTGTTCCAAACTTCAGAAGAAAGATTTACTCGATTTCCACTCTTTCATGTGTTAATACTTGCTAGACAAATAATTTAAATTAATAGACAGATGCCTTCTCCATCAGCTGTTGTCTTTCTTTCATGAATCTTTACTAGTAGACTATTACACTGAACCCTGTAAGGTGTTATACCTAAATGTCTATGCATGAAATCCATCCAGGGAGATGAGCACCAATGTAGGAGGTTATGGGACTGATGAGGGGAGAATAGATTGGTAGCACAGCTGTGTGGTTAGCAGTCTATACTGTTGCTCAATAGCTCATATTCCACAAGTCTCTCTTTTGTTTTTTTTAGGATGATAATAGTAAATGCAATGACCTCCACAGGGGTTGTATGAATTATTTTCTCCTTAGTGGGAGGAAAAAATAAATGTCTGTATTTCTATTGTTTATTTGCAAGATTAACCTGTTCCTAACAGTATTTCCCATTTCAAGGGTGTGTTACTTACAATAGGCTTTTGAATTTTCTTCAAGAATTAGTTCACAAATAAAAAATATGATGCAGGTAAGGAAAAATTAATTTCTCTCAGACTTACTCTACTAACTATAGAGTTGAGAAAAGGATATCCCACATGTGAGCCTGGGATGGGTTTTCCTGATAGGATATGTGACTGCAAGAAAAAAAGTACAATGTCCTCATCACAGTGGGAAACTTTGGACAATATGGAGAGAAGGAAAACTACTAATCTATTCCAAATAATATTCTTTATTGAAGCAATGATGTTATTACTTATTGTTTTGCATTTACATGTAAATTAAGAAGAAATTAATGCAGTCCCAACTGCATTGTGACTTTTCTGAGTTGGGGTCCCCCTAAGACTGTTTTCAATGAAATTTTTTTGTCAAAACAGTTAACAATAGAAAGAATATCTGCAGCAAAAAGGGCAGAAAGGCAGACTTTTTAGATACTTTGACAGTTCTGTGATTTCCAGACAACCTGTGTGAACTAGGCATAAATTTGTCAATGAAAATTTGAATTCAAAAAAGAAGACAAGTGAAAAGCCAAGTAAAACATGGCTTCAGATTTCTAGCAAGAAAACTTCAACAAAATGATCCAAGTCCAGCACCCACAGTTATTATAATCACATACCTTATCTAGACAGTTTCTCAATCACCTGCAAACAGCTAAATATAGAGCATTATTCTTAACTCTACTTCTCACAGAGGTACTAAAACCCTAAACTGAAATCCTACACAATTTTTTGGTAGATTAGCACAACCTCTATAGCACATACCTAAAATCAACTTCACACAAAATGAGAACCATGTGCAAAACCCGCCAAGCCCTGAATGAAGAGGGATACTCTCAGCTTCTCTGAGTAGTAGCAGATGTGAAGCCCTGGCAGTACAGCCTCCAGTGAAAAGATTAAAAGGGGTCTTAACTCACATTTGCTGGCAGATTGAGGTGAGTGGGGCTACAGAAACACCTCCAATTGACTGCTACCTCCCATCTACCCCCCACTACAACTTCCCTGCTGGCAGCAGGCACAGCTGAGTAGGACACATACACACTAAATCACTCTGTGCTTCTGGCACAGTTATGTGAAAATAAATTGGTGGGTGCACCATTAGAGTGGCTTGTTGGACAATCTGAATGCAGTTACCAGCATTCAAGTAATCTTCCCATTCAGATTGGGTTGGAAAGACCCTATGGCTGTCCTGAGCTCCCACTACAGAGCAAGGCACACCTTTTCCACAGGCTGGACAATGCTCATACACTTGGATTTGTAAGAGTACAGGTAATATTGCCATCTAGTGACTCCTGTCATAGCAATATTGGCAAGATTTTTATTGGGCTATACAAGTATCCTCAGTACCTACGTGGTTCTCACCAATCTGAAGGTCTACAGCATGTAAGTTTGCAACCTCTTTCATATCATAGCGATTTACAACAATTAAATAATTTTGGGTCTGTCTTTGACTCTAGATTCCAGAAAAGCAGTTACAAGCCTTCTTCAGCCTGTTCATGATCAAGCTGGTGACCCTCAGAAGCCGACAGCTCAACAGATTTATTCCATAAATTCAGTGATTTTCCTGGCACTAGGCTCTTATCTTGCATCACCTACTTGGACTTCAACAAAAAAATGAATGATGGAATTTTTGTTAAATTCAACTTGCAAGGTGCAAATAAATTGAAAGAGCACTCTTGTAGCATGCAAGCAAAAATATTCTGCAGCTGGGCTACATCTCCATCACATTAGCCAAACTTTGATAGAGACATGTTGAAACCATTCTTCTCAGAATGACAGAAAAAGCTCTGTCTGTCATCTAACTCATTGCAGATACAGCAAGTCAGGACTGTGACCATCTTAATGCAATTCTGATGGAGCTGTGATCCAGTCTGAAGCATTTAGCAATCAACAACTTTTTCTGTACACTATTAAATACACTTTCTGCTTCCAGGGAGTTTGCTGCAGATCTGAGGGAGATGCCATCTCAAGACATTTGGGTTGTTTAGTGTGGTTTTTCTCCATTCATTCTTTTTAAACTGGAAGAATGGTAGCAGTTTTCCTTCAACAGACCCATGCTGGAGGCTTCACAGTGGGGTGGGAGAAGGGGGTGGAGGAGGGGAGAGGACAATATCAGGAAATAATTTAGTGGGCAATCATGACCACCAGATACAGGAACAGGTAAACTGCTACAAATAGAAGCATGAAGGGTTGCTGTGAAATAGATGGTTGGGCTTAATTACAAAGAAGTGAGGAGAGAGCAGATACAGAAGTGAACAAAGTTTGAGAGAGCTTTAACAAAGAAAAACTAGTAATACAGGGAAAGCATTAAAGAGAAAGAATGCACACTCTTGGACAACAAGAGGAAAAATGCAGCCCTGAGTAGCCAGGAGACAAGCAAGGCAATAGTCCAATTTAAACCAGGGTCAGACCAGATAAACACCTTTGACACTTATGGAATTTGCTAATGATCCACTCTAATGATGCTGCTTCATTTTCTGTGTCCTTCACAGTGACAGTCAGCACTCACAGTTCTGTTTCATGGCACGGCAGACACAGCCTGTGCTAGGTATGACTTTAATATAAAACAGTTTGGAACAGCCCCAGTGCTTTGCTTTCATACCATTCTTGCACTTGAATTACTTTAGGAACAGCAGCTGCATAACTCAGAAAATTGAGAAACCCTGACAACGCCTCCATTGCAGTTGGACTAGCTAAAACAACTCAGTGCCTTGGGAAGTTTGTCTGGCCTTTTGTGTCACCCCATGTTGCCACTGGCCTCCAGCTACATTAGCTTTTCTCATGCATTCCAAGATTTACTCTGTTATGCTCTGTGAAGTTTGTTCCACAGCGTGTGAGTACACCAGTGCTCTTGCTCATATGCATGGAAAGGTCAGAACTCACAGATGTTTTGTAAAAAACATAGAACCCATGACTCACATGAGATCTGTGTCTTATTCAGAGAGAAGGATATATATCCTGCATATGGAAAGCATCACATTTAACTCATTTAAAACATGAATCACATTTCTCATTCTTGCACAGCTCATCCCAGCTATATAATGGCTGCTATCACACTGTTAACATCTAGCTTTAAAAAAATTAAAAAATAAAGAGCTTATCACTATGAAGTACAATTCCCTATAGATGAAACTTTGAAGGCATGACCAATGAAGAATGTAGCATTTCAGAACAGAAAAAGACTGAACAATGCAGAACACTTGTATCATACATATATAGCAGCGTGCCTCGATCTCATTTATGGGCTGCCACCCATATTGATGTTTATATAGTGCAGATTCAAACAAAGAATTGCTGCCTCAGAAGACTTACAGCTTAATTCTCCTACCAATCCTTAGGTCAACTCAGCCATAGCAAGTAACAATGACACATTCTGAAAGCAGAAATGGACTTCTTTCCTGATAGGAGAATATTTTAAAATGCACTGAACCCAGCCTTAGGGAAAGTTAAGGATGCCCTATGAATGCTCTAACTTATCTGAAAGTCTTATAGTAGTTTTTCATTCCCTATCCTTTCCAGCTACACCTTAGGAGCACAGAGTCATCACATCCTGTTGCATCTTAGGTATACTGTCAGTACAAAAGGAATGCCTACATATCTGATTATGCCATCTTTTGCAGTGGTTTCTTTGTAAAGGACTAGTAGCACAAAAGGTCTGTCACAAGCAAAACTTTAGGCTTACTTTTAAGTCAAAATTTTCTTACTTGGAATTTGAATTTTAGAGCTTGTTTCAACAATGAAGCCTGAAGTCCTATAAGAAATAGTGTAATTTTAGCTCCTTTTTTTGTTGAACATACAGAGCATAGTCTGTACTAAGAAATATACCAATTCTTTACACAGAATTAATAATCACATTTATTGCCAAAAAAATCCACCTATTCTGAGGAAGTCTGATGTATTCACCTTTTGCAAGAGTGGTTTCCTATCCATGGATTGCCCACACTGACATCTAAATAAGCAACACAGAAACAACACACAGCACAACAGCCCTTAGTAATATTTTGGTTTGGGTTTTCCTCTCCCTCCTTGGTGAGGATTTAGATAGAATAGCACAAGCTATATGGAGACATGTGGAAACAGCCTTGAAAGAGAAAACTGGACAAAGATGAAGATAAAATCTTGGGGACAAACCACAACTGACAGAAAAATAAAGGAAGGAGAAAATGAAATAAAGCAACTCAAATAGATCAGATAAGATTCAGTCAGGTCCACACAAGCAAGAGCCTGCAGCAGTTTACTTGCTTTAAAACAACAAAAACTTTGTTTGGGCTTGCCCCAAAGGGCCTGGCAAAGTGTCCTTACAGGCACACAGTGTCACTTCCTGAGCCATTGAGGGTGTGACCAGACCACCTTTCCTGCTAGCCCACCTCAGTACTGTGACCTCACTGGGCAGATCATAGGGAGTAGTTAATTTACAAATGCAGTTTCTTCCTTCTGCTACCACACAGCATAGACAAATGGTCTAAGAACCCACAGACACAGCAAAAGGCTATGAAGCTTAGCTGTAGGAAATACTGAAGCACAAAAGCAGAGGAAATGTGGGGTTGGAAGCTAACTTTGTCCATCCAATACCAGCAAAAAGCACACAGGATGACACACAACATCTCCAGCATGTGTGAGGCTTACCCCTCCAGGTGCCCTCTCCATGCAACAGACCTGCTGTCATCCTTGCAGCCACACTGGGATTTGATTTCACAGGGAAAGAGAAGTTGGGTGTGAGGCATAGGGTGCCACTGAAGTGGAGTACACAGGAGAGATGAAAAGTCATTCAGGTAAGCTCAAACACAGGACAGTGGAGGACAAGGAAGAAAGAAGACATGGCAGTCTTAAAGACAGGTACTGAGTCATTGAACATCTTGAAGCAGTTGCTACAAGACTTTAAATGCCATTTCTGTCAAAAAGCTATGAAGAGCTGGTATTTCCTTTAATATGAGAGAGAGGGGCACAGCTATATCTGCAAGAAATCAGGCTACAGAATTTGTTCTCTCTATATAATTAACCTAAGTTTAGTTAAACATCAGGTACCTTGCAAGAGGGATCTCTAAGACTGCTAGAGAAACTCTAGAATTTCCCTCTTGATTATGAGGGAACTGTGATGAGGTATTTGGGTTTCTAAGTAGATGTAGTAGACATGCAAACTAGCAGTTGTACATCAGAATGACTAGGTAAGAAACTTCAGCTCTCAAATATACTTGTAAAGGTTAAAATTAATTAGGATACAGAAATAAATAATATTTTACTGGAAATAGAAAAAAATTGTCCCAAAACTGTAGAAAAATAGCAAGGCCTCCATTAGAACAAATCCAAGTTTGAAGTGCAATCTTGTAAGCACGTGTGCAGAGTTTATGCAGAGGGGAAGGGCTTTTACAGTGGTGCTAGGAGCAACACATCACACTAAAGAGCAAAAAAAAAAAAATGTACTGGGCAATAGGAAAAGTTATTTTCTTCTTAGAACTGACTCTACAGGATAGTCTAAAATAAGCAGGCTGAAACACTGCTAAACAAGCAAGCAAAACCTCTAAAAATTCATGCCTAAGTGATGACATTTTTACGTTTTCCACTTGTGAATTTGAGTGCAAAAGAAAGGATTTTCACTAAAGCAAGAAAAAGCTGGCTTTTTTCCCCACCACTACTGCTCAGTGACCATGATAAGAGGTCAGGAAATACAGATGCCCAGGCATGTGTCTTGCAGGGACCCACATACCAGACCCATCACCCTAATCAACACACTTAGTGCTTAAGCCTTTTTTTTTTTTTTTTCCCTGTTTGCATTTCCTGTAAGTTTGATAAGTTTTGTTTGGGGTTTGTTGAGGTTTGGGGGGTTTTTTTGAAAGAAAAGCTCAAGCAAGCTGTGCATGTTTTATAGTCAATACATCCATAAAGCAAACACACCAAATGCTAGAACAGTTTGCTAAGAGCCATTCAGGCGAGCCCTAATTAAAAAGAAAAGAAACCCTTGCAAACAGCATGTCTTCAAGAGGTGAAAGGTCCTCATGCTGCTCGGTGAGGAAACACCAGGGCCACCTTTAAACTTTAGAGTTTTATTAGTGCCTTTGTCAGCAGCATGTATCTGTGTGTTGTGTTTTAATCGAGGCTCTGAATTTGCCTGTGACAGACTCAAAACAGGAAATTAACACCCTGCGGCGCGGCGGCAAAGCCTCAGAGGAAGCAGCAGTGGGGTACATGAGGCCGAGGATGAACAAAGCCCCATAAACATAACGTCACCCATAAAAATCACACTTGAAGGCACAGGAAGGATACTAAACAACACTTGGCTGCATGACACGCTTGCAGCGAAAAGAAAACCTTGGGTTGAGAGGCAGAACATTTGCAAGGTGCTTATTTTTCGAAATATTTGCTGTGGCTTTTATTTGGGGCAAGGCAGTTCAAAGTTAGGTATAGGAAATACCCAAGGAGCTCACAAATGTTTCGTTTCCACTCGACGCGTGGCTCGGGGCTAAGATATTGCTTTTTATCTATCTCCCTGTTTATTTGGGTTGTTTCCTCTTCGTAAGGGGTTCAACTTTTCTGCAGGCAGCTGGATGGATTTCCACTGTTACCATGGCATTGCTGACCTTTAACATGGGGCTGTTAACATGACCTTTGCTTCTTTCCATTCCTACAAGGATGTCTCAGTGTAAATAATGTGGAAGCCAAACAGCACCAGGAGATTCCTCCTCTGGGAGTTGGGAATGCAGCTAGCTCAGCTAGGAGAGGAACAGGGCAAGAGCAGCAAGCTGATAGCTGACAGCTAATAGCAACATAAAACTGTCTCAAACAGAACTCTTCTGCCTCTGAGAGATGCCTGGCAACTACTTTTACAACACTTAACACTACCTGTGAACTGCCCTGTCGTGAAAGCAGAAGATAGGGCAGACCATACGCAGTTGCAGGAGCCCAAAGGCAGACTCTGCAGGGCAGAGCAGTCGTGTTGAGTGGGGTAACAGAGCCTTAGGATGAAGAAATATTGGCAATATTGCTTAAAATGGCTATTGTAGCTCCTAGGATTTTTAAAGCCTGAAAAGCTGTACAAACAGACGGGAAGTTTGCTTTTTAAGAAAAACATACATTTTACAGAATTTCAATTAAAATAACACCAGAAACCACCTAATTCACTATTTAAAAAAAAAAAAAAAGAGGAAAACCCTCTGTTGTAGCCTTTATCTAATATATTCTTTGCCTCAAGCAACTCTTAATATAGTTATATAAATTCTATTAACTTAAATGAAAGGAAAATCCAAAGTTTCATGGGGCAATAGAAATTGCTGCTGCAAATTAGACCAGTCTGCAGCCTAGTGTACTGAGGGGAACTTTAAAAGATTTCTTCCAGACTCCTCAGGCATTAAGTGATATTTTGAAAATTGTAACAGTGGCTAGAAGCTTCAGGAAAAGGTGTGCATTATTGGGAAAAAGTTTTGTTCACAGTGGGAGTTTCCTCTAATCCTGCACAGATTTAGAATTAATTTTTCAGAAGAGACCAAAATAATACCCTAAATTCCACTAAAATTCAATCGGATTTATGTGCCTAACATCCTAAGTCCTAAGCTTTTATGTTGGGCTTATTCAGTAGAGCGTGAGAGGGAGATATTTCATATATAACTCCAACAGTTCAGATTATAGTCAAGTAATCCAAACCACCTGTGGATCACTGCAGTCAAAAATTTGTAGTGGGAGGGATTTTTTTCCCCTTTTCTGACTTTTAAAGCAGTATTTCCAGTACATTTAGGATGAGAGCAGACTCCGAAAAGCACAACCCCTGAGTGAGTGTCGGAGCAGCCCCAGAGCTGCCCTGGTGCTCAGGCTGGGGCTGGTCCCACAGGCACCCCATGAGCAGCTGCAGCTGTGTGCTCATGCAGAACGCCAGCTGTGCAGAGACAGCACCAGCTGCAGAGCTCCCCGAGCCTGGGGAATCCCCAGCCAGCAAAAGAAGTCGACTTCAAGTTATCTGAGCTGATGGAGCAGCACATGGGTGCTCGATCAGCTTTGGGTATGGTGACCCAGAATTTCCACCCGGTACTAACACAAAATATGCTACAGAGTTAGAATAACTCCACTGACTGTGTACAGATTGTCTAGAAGTGACTTAAGATGATTTTTAAGAAAGGATAAAATCAAATTACTAATATAAATCAGTAGCATTTAAGGAGGTACTTCATGTGGATTCCTAACAACATTTTTTTAAAAACACACAGGACTAAAAAACTAAAGTTCACTTGAAATGTCATCTGAACTCTGGCAGCTTGAACATGTGGTTTCTCACATACTGGTTTCAGAAAAAACTCTGCTCTCTTAGATACTGATGCAAAAATCTGCGAGAGAAAGATACCAAAATAAATGTAAAAGACTTCCACTAGCAAACAGGAAGCTAGAGCAGCACCAAGAAGTTATGCTGTTCACTGAGGATCTGTTCAAATCAGATGTTGTTGAAGAGATTCAACCCAAATGAAGATGCTGTGAAGACAAGTTTAAATACATGTCACAGATTCAAGTGGAACCTAAAATTAGTACAGAGTATTTTGTCTCTTGTCTCTATATTGCTGTCCTATGTAATGAGATAATCTTCTTGTTAGAGCCAAATGCTCTCTCTCACTGCTGTTGCTATGAGAGGCTGACAGAAGTTGCCAAGACCTCTTGTGAGGCATTTTAAATGAAAATCTATATAAATTTTTAGCTGCCTTTTTTATCACCATATGTCTTACACAGATAAAATTCTGATATAGCAATTATTTACCTTGCAAAGCCAGTTAAGATATGCCTGATTTCACAGCATATAGCTGATAAATGGGCACATATAATGTTAGAAATATTTTGTTGAGTAGAAAACCTGAGATGGTTGCTATGAGCTTTTGAGGTACTTATATAAAAATTAAAATTGGAATAGACTCAGAGGCCTCATTTATCTCTCATTTGTGTAAGTGACAATCTAAATGAACCCCCAAATGCCAAATTAGCATCCTAGAGTAAAATCTAGTGTGACAGGGGGCCAATTAGGCCACCTTAAAAAGTTAATTTTTTCATAGGAGTAAGAACTTCAAAAAAAAGCCATTTTCAGCAAAATAAGTAAGTTGTAATAATGTGTTGTTTCAAAACTGAATATCATTCATCCTAGGAGAAATAAGCTGTAAATATATTTCCAGAACTGACAAAAAAGGAGTTGTTGAGAATATATTGAGAAAATGGCATTTTAATCAGCTGGTATTTCTCAATAAGCAGCTCTACAGTCAAATCTCAAGTCTTAGGTATGCACAGAGAGCAGAGTATAGACATATCCTCTCTAAACTGTGCCACAATCCCCACCAGCACATGAGACTCTACTGTTCCTTTAGTTTCTCAGTCTGATGTTTCCTCAGCCAAGTTGCTCAGACAATCCAGAGTTGCAGTAGGAGCTGGTGGTGCTGGCCAAGCTGCATCTGCCATTCTTTTCCAGTAATGAGGCAGCATTCAAGGTAACTAGGTAGAGACCTACTTACCTAGATCTAGACACCAGATCCTACCTGGTAACTAGGTGGGATCAAGGTGTAATGAAAAAGAATGAGTCAGATTATTGTTGTCAGTCATAACAGACACAGTGATCCTGCTCCCAGTTTTTTGAGCTCTTTCTCAGTTCACTCATTATTCAATTCAGAGGGCAGACAGATATACAGACCCAGAAGATTTACTGGAAATCTCAAGACAACTGTTCTTATTCAGGGAAAAGTTGTAGCAATGCAAGGGGCAATCTCCAGGCTTCATCTCAGCTTTACACTTCTTTTGCTGATACATGAAAAACGTCAGAGAGGATAGGAGAAAACAGAAAGAAAACATTAAACAAATGATGGCCAGATGGATTAAAAGAGATTTAGCGCTTTTTCACATAGTTTGCAACTTTTTCTTAAAATTGTTTAATCCCTTAGGTACATTTAGGTTAATCTTTGGAACAAGACTGATGTATATAGTCAGTTAGAAGACAGGAAAGGGGTAAGAGTTGAAATTTATCACCCAAGATCAGAGATGATCACTATCACAGTTGCAACTAGAACTCAGGTTTGCATTATCTTGGTTTTGCACTTGCATTTCTGCACTGCACACTGTGCCCAAATGAGCCTTTTTGATGATGGACTTCTTCCATTTTCAAAACAATCTGATTACCCTACAATATAAATAAGGATCACACTTGCTGAAATCAGAGGGACGTCCATTGGTACCTAGTGTTAGGAGAAGTAGGTTTAGTACTGGGTTTTTTTCTATTAAGGAGTCATTCCACAAAGTAACAGGTAATCTTCTAAAGTTTATGCCTGGGAATTATTTTTGATCTGTTAGAGATAAAACTTATTTGGTCCAATTTAGAACAACAGGGGATGGGAGTATGTGTTCAAGACTGATTACTGAAATAAAGTAGTACCTGGGTTCAACAGCTCATGAATAACTTATGAGGCTTCATAAGATTTTAAACAAAGTTACTCCAAGATCTAGAGAAGACAGCTAAGGAAACATTGCTTCTGAATGGATTACATAACACTTTATAAACCTTTTTCTTAACTAGCACCTTTGCCAAATAGCACCTCATTGTAGTTCTTTGACCTTACAATAAAAATACAAAGAATCTGTCAGGCCACTAACAGCACTCACATGAGGGGAACTTCCATTTTGCTATATATAAGCATCCTCTAAGAGGTTTAAACCACAAACTTTTACTGCAATATAAAAAAGGGACTGTGCAGGACTTTGCAAAAACATTTCTGTAAAGTATGAATTGCTGCCTTGGGGAAACTCCCCCATATTAATAGAAATAGCTGTTATTGCCCACGCTGAGCAGTGGCTCTGAGGGAATCTTTACAAATATTCTTGTAAATTATTCCATTTGAATGCAACAGTTTTCAGGAAGACATGTCAATAAGCAGGGAAGTCAGAAAATGAGCTGATAAATCAAAAAGCAGCAGTGTTTCCCAGCACAAACATTGGCAGCAAGGACTGCCTTCCACCAACACAGGAGATTCTGCCTCAGGGGTTGCCAGCATTCTACCCTCTGCTCCGTGAGATCAAATTGCCCCTTTCCCTAGGATTTGTTATTGAAGCAAGACTGCACTCTGATCAGCAAAAGATAAGACCAGACTTAAGGATGTCTAAAAAATTTAGGATAAAGAAGGGGGAGGGGGAAATGTAGACACCAACATAAACATGGATTCTGACATTACACATGTCATTTCTTAATTCTCAGAGCAGAGACAGCAACAGCAACCCTGTACTCCCCGAAGTCATCCTATAGTATATTCTCTTGTACCCCTGTCCCCAGAGTCTTCAAATATAATGTATTTCCTTTTCCTATTAGTTGTTCCAAAATAAGGGTCCCAAATGACTAACAGTCAACCCATCTTTACAATATGCCTCCAAAGAACCAGGTGTAAGAATGACTGCTTAAAAGTGAGGAATATTTAAACTTGCTGTTATTTATGCTTACAGAAAGGTACAGTTATTACCAAATTTTCTTCAGAGTTTCCTAGACTCACTTTTTCAACTTTCAAAAAATTTGACAAACATTATCAACACCAACAAAGGAAGCAGCATGAGAAAACATAAAACAGCAGAGATTAAGAAATATATTTTTTAAAAAATTGAGAGAACTATTTACCAACAAATCTTAATGCTGAACTAGAACCACATGTAATTAAATCTTCTAAGAGTAGAACCTTTACGCTTTTCAGGACTTCTCATATACAATATGGGCTGCTTGGGAAAGATAAATCCATCCAATTTGTTTTAACAGTTGGTGTTTACCGACGTAACTGGTTAAATCTTGTGCAGCAGGAAAAAAAAACCCAATAAATTAACAATATTCTGTTGCATGCATATCACAAAAAAAATCAGAGATCTGTCACAAACCCTCCAGGTTTTTTTTAATGTAGAAGTTTTCCAAAGAAACAGCCTTTAAAGTCATTAATAGTGTGCTGGCTGCGCAACCTGAGGTTAGAGTTCAGCATTTCATTATGTTAAAAAAATAAATCAAGGAACTTGAATGTGACTTTCAGGATACATGATACAGGTTGTAAAGTATAAATCTAGAATTTTCAAATTTTTGGGGGGAAAAAAAAAGCTAGACTTAAAAGATGATTGCTTTTAAGAGCTTATGGTTCCAAATTCTTAACCTAAGTATATGTATATTTATGTATGTAAACATACTAAAATGTACCTCTATCCATTCAATCAGCAACCACAAGCTGGAAAATGGGATGGCAAATGACAAAGTTTTTTCTTTGTTCTGATTTTCGTCCTCTTTCTAGTTTTCCTTAGACTGAAAGAACAGAAAATATATTTATGGCAGTGGAGAATGCAGTCCTACCTTTAATTATATCCAGAGATTTCTCTGTATAATGAATTGAAAACAAATTTTTAATTTTTCAAGACTAACAAGGCTGAAGTCTTTCCACGCTGTGTGTTTGACTAAAACAAATTTGGAGGGGAAGAAAGGGAAGAAGTTGTTCAGTTAACAGCTTAGCTGTTCCTAAGAAAAAATAGTGTCAAAAGTAAATTGTTTTTCCAAAGCTCTAAATCTTTTCTTTGTGCATCCCTAACACTTCTAGACTTTGGAGCAGGTGCACTACATTTTACAAGAAAACCCTTTGCATCAAGGATGGGCATTTGTTGTTCCTGAGTACCTGGATTACCTCCAGTCTCCCACACTAAGCTTTTGCCAATGAAAAAATAGTCTCCATTTGTACCTGAAGACATTTTAGCAGTTATAATTTTCTAGCCCCTCTTCATTCAGCAAGCTATTATGTCTTGTCATGTCAAGCCATGTATGCTATTCAAACAAGAAAATTTTAACATGCTCCACATATTCACAACTTCTGCCTACAACAACCATAGGATATCTGAATTCGTTCCAGCTTGAGAAGAAGCAGAATAATCTGGATTTTTTTTTTTTCATTTCTTAATTTAATACCTCTTTCTATTTTCTCTGCTTGGAAAGCTGATGTCTGGGACCTGGTGTCTATTCTTGGTAATCTAGTGAATCCCTAAAGGGCTTCAATATGTCTAAAAAAACATTCCTTTAAACTGAAAACAAGGGATTGCTTGAGGGAAGAGAGGGGAACATAACCAAAGTATGAGGTTTCGGTCTGAAGAAATGGAATCCTGGGTGTTCACATTTTCCCTTGCTTCTGTATCCATCAATACCAGTGGATCTCACTCACAAGGTTTGGGTTTCATTCATTGCACACAACAATGTGCAGTGACTACTTTTCAGCCCAAGCTGACTCCAAAGTGCTGCAGGTGAGTCATCCAAATTGTCTGCAGTAAAAGGATGTGAGCATTACACAAATAACAGCTAAGAAATGCAGAGAAGTTTCTATCCCCTACAGATCTGGTGTGTGGAACAGAGATGTCCCTCCCCTTTCAGTTCGTGTTGATAACAGAGATTGGTGGCTGCACAACAACAGCAAACGACACAGAACAGCCCTGTAGGGAAACCCTCCATCAACCTGCCTCTAGAACAGAGGCTGAATATTGTATGTAAAATAATGATCATTTTAGTTTTAAGAACTAGCTAATAATGGGTTTGAATGCATATAATTCATCCTTTGTGGATTCTTTCATTTACCAGACACTGAATGCTTCCCTTAGCAAACCTGACTGCCCCGAATTTTACTCAATTATTTGGCAGCAAGTTTACACATATGACTTCTGAATACATAAAATCTCCTATTTTCCATGCCTGAAAGTCAATGGCAGTTACACAAGAAGAAACCTATGATCATTTGGGCTGATGTCCGGCAAAAACTAAGAAATTTACCCAGTGAATCCAAAACATCAGACAAAGCCAAGCTTATTTTTCAGCAAGCAATCCAGAGTGGAGGTCAGGAGTTCAACTGATGGTAAATCTACATTGTCATATGAGTTACTTTTAAACTGAATATTTTAATTACAATTTTTTATTTTAGTATAAATACATTCAACTCATTTTTTTTCGTACTGAAGTTCACCAAAACCAATGAATACAAAGCCAGAGATGGTAAAAAACAGTGTAGGTGAATGTACCATGCATTATTTTAAATATTTCATATTCTATTAACAAATAGTTCGTACACAGCAGCTTGTATATGACCCAACAGACCTTTGACAAGCCCACTGACCTCACTTGATTTTACTTTTAACTATGGAAAATTTAAATTACACAGTAAGTTTTTGGGTTTGGTTTTTGTTTGGTTAGGTTTTTTTAAGATACTTTCTGGTTTGTTGCATTATTTCTTGGATACTACAATTAAGAGTGTATTAAAATTAATTTTACAGTATCATAGCAGGATAATAATTTATATGCTTTAAATATTAATTAGAAATTTAAAAAGCCAAATCTACATTCTTTAAGCAACCAAAACAACTATTTCAGGCCAATCAATTTTTGCTCAGCAAAGAGCTTGAGGCTAGCCTACAGGTTTTCAGGGCAGAAGACTACCATATTTACAGTGGTACTCAAAAGTCTCACTTCTCTGCTGCTGCTTGAATGGAGAAAGCTGCCACAGAGACGTGCTAAGGAACAAAAACAAAGGTCTATTTACACTCTGAGCTCAAGTCAAAAACCAGCAGGAAAACAGGAAGGCACATTCAGAAGCTGGTACCCATTTGGTGGTTTCCGTGCACGGTTTCATGGTCGTGAGGTCATGGGCTGGTGTGGAAACGCCGCGCTGCTCGCGGCTCCGCGCTGCTCACGGCACAGCCACCCCTGAGGAGCTCTGCTCACACGGGGTAGGGGGAACGGCAGCCCAGTGGACACTACAGCCATGGAAACTAGACCTCAGCCAGCTGGGGGCAACCCTGTGGTAAGAACGATAGACTGTAGGAAAGATAAAAGCTTCATATAAGTGCTCACGCACAGAAATGGAAAGTGGTGGGAATTAAAATAAATATATAAACTCCCTGACTCAATGAGAAGCTAGAAGCTCTCATGTTTTATGCTCTACTTTAGTATAGTAGTGAAACTGTAGTGAAATTGTAGTTCATCCAATGCTACTGCAAAAGATTTCTTTTTTAAAAAAATAATCACCAGATGTGATCCAAAATCAACAGTTCCTACAGACTTTTATGTCCTTAAATCTTAAAAAGAAAAAAAAGAGAACTGGGCAGGGAGAGGGGAGCTTGGACGTGCCTGTTACCCTCAGCTTATCCACTTCTCAAATGGCAGTGCTGAAAATCTGCACTGCCTGGGGTACAATTCTGCTTTCATGTATTTGCTTTTATAGTGAACAGCACAACAAAATCTCACCCACTTGGGGATTTCTAGAAGTGATAATAGATTCAGAACATATAATTAAAACAAGTATATAATTAAGACAAATATATTCCATTAAGCAAATCAATTTTTCCATTAGCTTCAGTAGAAACAGGTCTATTAGATGTGAACAGATTAAAGATGACACTAGGGTACATGGGCTCCGTTTTGACTTCCTGTTCACATTTCACTTCAGCTGAGCTGTTGAGACATCCTCATTTTGTCTGAGAGTGACAGATCATGAATTTGCAGCTGAGTGCTTACAGATTGCAAAGCCTCTATCAATAGGCTTAACTATTGTCCGTGCAAAGATGGATGACAACAGCAGAGGGCCATACCCAAAGATCTGCTTGGACAAGGACTGGGAGGCCATCAAGATAACAATTCTTTTGGTTGTCATTCTGCAGTGTCCCAGTTTAGAAAGGGGATGAAACACTTGACATTTTTATGCAGCTAGCATAGTATGTAACCATATACTGAAGAAGCAGAACTCTCATTCCAAAGGAAAAAAATTAACTAGTCACATTCACACATCTTCCTTTTTTGTGGCAGAGCAGGGTAAATCTACTGAATTCAAAGACATTATCCATAAAATAAAGGATTCAAAAAGACTTTTCAAAGCCCAGTATGTTTCTTTGTAACTTTCCAGTTAGTGCTTTAGATGAGCAATTTTGTTAGAATTAGTTTACTGTCAAATCTTGAGAACTATTTTCCTCAGATTAATCTTTGGGCAACTTTCTCTACTATCTCCATAAGCAGAGTAAATATAAGACCATTCTGATACATCAGCAATCATGATGCAAGAACACACAAGAAAAGCAGACAGTCAAGGGAGCAGGAAATTTGCAGAGCCAACATGCTTTTTCAGAGAAAGACAATAGCCAAATGGAGACTAAGCAGCAGGGGGAGAAACAGATTGCACGGTTTGAAGAAAACCAGGTACCTTTAATATTTCCTTCTTGAAGGATGTCCAGCCTTCCTGGACTCCTTAGCCTTTCAGGACTGCCTCCCAAGGGGCTCTGTCAATCAGTCTCCCAAACAGGCCAAACTCTGCCCTCTAGAATTCCAGGGTGATAGTTCTGCTAATCCCTCTGCTTACTTCTCCAAGTATTGTCATTATTATGACCAAGTCAGCATCCAGCCATCACCTCGTCCACAAGTTCTCTGTTCACAAACAGGTCCAGCAGGGCACCTTCCCTGGCTGGCTCACTCACCAGCTGTGTCAGGCAGTTATCTTCCACATACTCCAAGAACCTCCTACACTGCTTCCTCTCTGCTCTATTGTATTTCTAGCAGACATTTAGTAAGTTGAAGTGCCCTATGAGAACAAGGACTAGTGATATATAGCATAAAGATGAAAACTACAAACAGCAGTGCTTACAGTTAGGTATGCCAAAAGGACATCTATTTGTCCACATGTTAAACTAGTCATTATAAGAAATTATTTAAGGTCTTCATCTTCTAAATAGTTGCTGAAGCCTAGATCTTTCCTCTGTTGTTTAGAACATCCGTAGAACCTTTTTATGCATTTTCCTTCAAACACACTGTCTATAAACTTATACAGTAGAAGTATCTCAGCATAATTTTTCTACCCAAATCCATACATGGAGATCAAACTATCTCTCTGATCCAGCCAAAGGAACTCTTTGAAACAGTGTGGGTTAAAACACACGCACATATTTATCCTGTGACACAGACTTCAATAGAAAAGCTTTAGCATCCTTGCCTAAGCCTGACTGACATTTTTATTACCCAAATCACTAGGAAGAATTATATTTTCCAGTGTACTGCTTCTGCTGGATCTGGAGTTTTAAGCAACATACCAATTATCCATCAGGAAGTGAAAAAGAAGTAGCACAGGTTATTTATTAATGTTAGGGCTCCTGTCACGAGTACAAGCAGTGATTTTATGGATATCAAGGGACCACAAACCACCACAAAATATTCAAACATACCACATAACCCAACCTATGTAACCCCTACATTAGTCAGACCCTGCAGTGAAGTGTTCTGTTCCAAAATGGCTCTCTTACTGCAAGTACAACTCAAAATGCTTCTAGAGAGATTATAGTAACATAGCATTTAAACATCCTATTGACTAATTTTACTTCTAATTATTCCAGATCAGAGCATTCTAACTAAAATATGACCTCAGTTGGATAAGAAAAAGCAAATTGTAGTCAACATAGTACTGTCATTACAGTGATGCGTCAAGGCCCTGGAAGAGTTGAGAGGCAACCTCTAGTATTTCTCTTATTTTAAATTTCCATCAGTGATATGAAGCACCAACTTGCAAGATTTGGAGAAAGGGTAGCATATATTCAGGCTTTCAGTACTTAGCAACACGAGAGAAAGTATATAGATTTCTGCAGCTTTGGTCTCAATAAGTGACAGCAAAGGATAGAAAACTCAGCTCAAAGAATTATAGCACACTTAAACATCCTCATTAAATTTATACCAATTCTTACAGTAATCACTAAGTCATTGCATCATCTCAGTCTCAGCTCAAGGTCCTGAAGCAGAATAATAATGTCCAGCCCAAAACTTTCTCCACTTTTCCTTTCAGCCTGCCAATAAGTGCCATATGTATTTTCTTAGCTGCACCATCTGCTTCTCTTTGCATCACCTGCAATCAGCACATCCAGCTTCTACCGCTGCCTGTCTCAGCCCCTCTTTATAAGTAATCCCTCCATGGCTTTGAAGGGTGGGAGGCACTTCTAGGAGAATGAGCTACTTTCAAAGTCTCCTTTTACATCCCATCTACCCTAGTCTTCCTTGCAAAATCCCTCCAACTTTTACTACCTCAAGATCTCTGTTCTTCAGTTATCCTCTATTAATAAAAGTGTGAGGGACACCATCAACACTTGCTCAGCAAGGAGAGGCTGAGAAACCCAAACTTGCTCAATAAGGAGAAGAGTTGGTTTTTGGAGCTCATCAATGCCTGTACAGGCAAGGGGCAAGGTTGCTGAGGGTCTGGAACACAATAGTTAAAGGTGATATGTGTTGGAATGATGAGATAATGGGCAAAAAAATGAAACAAGAGAAGTTCACATGAGAAGTTAGGAGAAAGTCTCCTCCCCATGAGGAGGGTAGAGTGGGATGGCCAAAGTGTCTGTGCAGTCTCTATATAAAAGATTTTTATAATTTGCCCTGAGTAACCTGGTCTGATTTCCCAGCCATCCTTCCTCACCAAGTCAAAAGGTACTGATCTGTGAAAACAGTACCTGTACTTGCTTTACAAAACACAAACAGTGCAAAGAATTTCTAACCTCTTTAAGCCCAGGCCCTCAGAAGCAGCATATTCATCAGTGGGGAAAATGTGTTGTATTCTATTAGGTATTAACATCAGTAGATGGAGTTTAGACTTGCTTCTTCATTCCAAGTTTCCGACAGCTATCAAAAAGCAAAGCTGTCACTTGGTTAGACTTTGTAGGCCAATGTCTTGCAACAAAGTCTTTGCAGACTGCCAGAACCATGTCATCAAAGACAGGCCATATCTCTAAATCTTATGCCAGGCCAGGTGCCTGTGGTGATAAAACATTCTCCCAAAGGCAGCCTGACCTTGGCAGCCGCACAGGTGCAGTTATCAATCAAAGTTTATGAACACAAAGCCGGCACAGCCCCTTCCACACAGACAGACAGACAGAACGGACACCCTGCTGTTTGGACAGGCAGGTGCCAGTCACTTCACCTCCTAGAACCCGCTGCTGGGAAACACAGAGCTGGAATTCTGGAGTGACAGAGGAACTGATACACAAAAATAGGTGCCTGAAGTTGCTAAAGGACTGGCAAGGTGACAGATTGCTCAGCTGGAGGAAGATCTAGAGAAGAGAAGCAGATCAGGTTGCAATTAGACTTTAAATGCTGTAGCTAGTAAGCAATGTCATCCATTAGGCACCTGTCATCCATTAAGCATCTGAATTTCTCCTTTGGAAGAAGAAATTGGATTCCTGAACATTACTTAAAAAATTATAGAGAAACTTCAACATGTTGTCTCTGTGGCCCAGGAAGAGGAAAAAAGTTCAAAGATCTAGCAGTTCTGTATTGACCTCATCTGTTTTAAGGCACAATTCCCATGGCCTAAAGTGGCCTAGGGGATTCCAAAGCTTATATTTAAGGTGGGCAGTTAAGTAGAGCAAAGACACAAAAAACAAACTATCCCCTCTATTTTTTTTGAGGCAGCTGACCAGGAGTAGTGACTTAGGAGTAGTATTTTCTTGCATACATGAAACTTTTCCTGAAGGAAACGGGGACACTTCGCAGTTGATATTTTAATCAAAAAAGCTACAATGAGCTCACACATTGTAAGACACCCAGGAATCTGCACAGAAAGGAAAGTTTAGGAACACACTGCACAAAAAATTTACAAGACATATTAACAAGATAAAACCACAGGCCATCAGGTCTCACTTGTCCTAGCACTCCTAGGATTTCATGATTGAGTATAATCCCCTTCCATGACACTAGCAGATCCATGATAGATCACTGACACTAAAAACAAAACAGAGCATCTAAAGAATTTACAGGTGGTAAAAAATGTTCCTATAATTAACTGGAATAAAGAATAAGAGGTGTTTCAGTCCTCTGGTGGTTTTAGAAAGGAAGACTTATTTTGTTTTGGTGGAATGTTAAGACTACACATATTGAGACATCATTAAGAAAGCCAGAGAACAAGTAACATTTTTCTTTTGCCCCATATCAAAAAAGGGACATTTCAAAAAAAAAAAAAAAAAAGAAGTTTTGATAAACAGTTCTACAAACATTTCAAGAGTGAATAACAAAAAAAATTACAAATCTGCATTTCAATACAATCAAATCTGCTTTTGGTATTGGAAAACCGCCAAAGCAACAATTTTTTTTATAATCCCGAAGCGTATCTTTAAAGTATTTTCTATCCTTGGACATGTGTTTCAAGGCTTCAAAGTCAGTTTTAACAGTAGTTTTAAGACATGTCCACATTTTTCCTTGCCCGTTTAAATTATTCAAATACAACCACAAAGTTACCCTAGTCTCATTTTACTGATAGATTTCACGTGCCTCGGTTTTCCTAAGTGGATTTCCCAGATTGACATGCAGAAAGTTTCAAAGAATCAGGAACAGAGTTAACTCTCCTGGTTTCCTGTTCAGTCACTTAATGGAGGGGCCATCCTGTTGATCTTGCACGTGTACATTGTATAACTCCTTCGGGGACCCAGGGGAGAGGATATGTGCGTGTAGACACTCAGACACCCAAATTAACTACTCTGTATGATAATGCTGACCATTTTTCCATAGGACTCCTGCCAGAAATGAACAACTAGCAGAAAATGTACATTAAAACGTGTTCACCCAAATATTCACACTGAAACACTACACATATTACCAGGTTTTGCAGCCACTGGATTCAGGGACAGTGAAAACACCAGGATTAAAGTCACAGAATTTACAGAGCAAATATTCAATCATATGCAAATACTCCATTTAACAGCTCACCTGTCTGTATAATGATCAAGTATACTAAAACAAAAAAATAATTTACAAACTAAAATCAGGACCTATATTGTTGTCACAAAGCTTTCATTGAAGATAGATCATCTCATTCTCACCACAACCAGACTTTGCTGACATGACCAGTTCAGGACAATTCTTGTAAAAGTCTGTGCATGCTTAAAAGCCAGACAGGAACCTAGATGGTCTACCTATAGAGGTTAGTCATGCAATTAAATGTTTAAGTGCCTCACTCCATATTAAAACCCTTAACAAATCCACTTTTTTGTTTGCCTATGGAGGCTAATCAAACATTTCTAAATCATATGGGTGCTGTGGAAAGTTATTAATTTATAGCAAGTTCTTTGAGCATGTACTGGAAAGCGGCTATTCAAGTTCTATGCATTCAGCAGGTCTAGTTTTGCTTAGAAATTCTTGAACTCTCAAGGAACCTGATCTGAGTTTCGACTGTAAGAAAACTTGAAACCAGTTGAGATTTGTGTGACCTCAGGTTTCATTGAGTATTTAGCGTAACTGATAATGAGCCCTTCTCATACACATTCCATCTCCTAGAGTCTCTTGTTTTACTTTCCAAACTAAGCAGTATAAACATGTGGCACTGCTTTTGCAAGAGAAGTGTGCCCCTATCAAGTTGCTCTAGATATCCTGGAGATTCCTGTGTTTCTTGCATTGTAGGCCCAGCTGGTCCAGACATTTTTGATACTAAGACTGTAGCCTCATTAGGAGCATCCTGTTGCATGGCCACCCTGCTGAGCAAAAAGCCCTACATAAATATACACCTTGTTGTCTGAAAGAGTGATAAAACTGAATTGGGTTAAGTTGTGCTGTAAGTACAGGGCTTTTAATATCCTCATTTCATCTGTCTTCCATAAAGATCCCTTAAGAGCCTTGTGGAGTTTGGGGAATCTTTACAGAGCTCACAGAACTGAACCTAGCACCAGAGACCCAAAGCCAGCAGCAGATGCCCATTGAGTCATTGTTTTAGACTTTGTCATTCAGCTGACTCCCAACTACATACCCACAGCATTACAGATGCATTTCTGACTGCCCTGTTACAGCCAGGATGCAATTGTTGTAGTCTGTCTGCCCCCATCTAAATCTAGCTCTGTTTAGAGGAGACATTCAGTTGAGTAGAGTATCTCAGTTAACAAATGCACAGAATGGTACCTTGTACCTTAACCACAACCATCTAAAACTCTCACAGAGAATAAGCTAACACAAAGTGCAGCAATGCTCATCTGTTGATTACTGAAAAGTTCAGCTACATGTCTCTCTCTAAGTCATCCTCATGCACCACAGCCTGGGTCAGGGGGAAGGTCAGAGGCAAAAAACATGCCTTTTTCTTCAGCAGTAATAACAGCCAGCCCAGTGCTAGAAACCTTGGCATATCCAATATGCCAGTGAAGTCCAGAAAAAACAGCATTTCTGTATTCATTTATGTAATTTTGCATCTCTGCTTCTCAGGTTTGTCTCAGCAGGTCACAGCCAGCAATTTATAAAACCTGTGTATGAGTGCCTTAGCATCCAAATAAAATCTGGATATCAGATCATGTAATTTTGAAAAAATATCAAGTACAAATGCATGAAGCTTTTCGTTCTGTAAACCAAATAACTTTGCTAGCATTTTTCTACCAGTTATAAATATCCAAGCTGTGAAGCAAAAAATGGTAGAATATTCTGCATCATAATTAAGAATAAGCAAACCACCACCACAAAAAAAAAAAAAAAAAAAAAGTTTAATGAATCACACAGGTATCTTTGTCACCTCTGTTTGTCCACAGGATGCCCTTCCTCAAGCCATGCTTCCTTGACCAAGCCTTCTCCTCCTAGGGAAAGCCATCTTCCAGAGAGTCATAAGACCTCAACCTCAAAGTACACTCTAAATCAAACCCTCCAGTCTTCCTACAAAGCCTAATTCCTACCATCATTTTTGTAGCAAGTAGTCCTTCCTTTTTAAGGTCAGTTCTCCTTACAAGTCTGCATACAATAGCACCTTCCTGGAAACTTCACCACATGATGATGATTTCTTCTCCTCCTTATACAACATTCCCCTGAGTGTTTTTATTCCCTACAGCTGTGCTCCTTCCTGCACTCTCCTGTCTGCTTTCTACCCGTGCTCTGCATTGTTTGCTTTTTTTGAACCCCATCCAATCAGAAAAAAATTCTGTGCACAGAATTTATGTTTTTTCCTTATTACTCTTCTCACCTCCAATGTTACCAAATTTCCCCCAACACATTAAAAAGTTCAGTTGAAAAAGTTAATAGAAGCAACCCAATTTGTACTTCTTCTCAAATGAAGTTGATGTAGAATGGTTGTTTGCCATCTGCCATCAAATAGAGGGAAAATTCATCTGATCTGAAGCACTGAACATAATGAGGAAATATTAAAAATTATTAACTAAAAAAAGTTGTGAACTGCTGTGGCTTTGCTATGGCTTTGCAGTGCATTAGCCTTTCCCATAACACAGGGAGACACTCCAAAAGTTCCAAGGGAGTGATAAACATAAAGAAAAATATTGGGTTTGAATTAGGGTCTTTTGCTTCTATTCCTCTACTAAAATTAGGGGGGGGGGGGGCTAACTTGAGATATCTGGAAGTTGCTTGATTCTCCACTAAGTTCAAACATTCACCTCTGACAAAATCACTACCCTTTTTAGTATGTCCATTTGGGGTACCTAAAACAGACACAAATAAAATGTGTTGGTCACTTTAAAATCTTTAAATTATAATGATCTGAGAGGAGAAATGACTGGCATGGCTCCCTAATCCCACAGCCTCTGAAAAACTGAGGTCACTATTAACCACACCAGTTATAGTCAAGATGATTCATAGATTTTCCAATCATTAAGATAATTCAATCTGTTTGAGTAACACAATACTTAAAGTCTTACATGGTAGTTTCTGCAGCACAATGGATCACAAACCACACAGTAATTTTACTATTTCTAGAACAAAAACTAGTTAAGTGACTGAAGGAAAATAATTTGTAAGGCACACACACATAGAATTGTCTTCAGATTGTCCCTTGACAATGACTGAATCCCATCACAGGAGTTCCTGAAAGAGTATTTTTAAAAGTCATCTGACTGCAAATTATCGTCTTTTCCTAATCTCAGATTTTAGTCTGCAAAGAGTCACACTGGGGAAGGACAAATAGATTAGGTTTATGCCCTCCCCAGAGGGTATAACCCCGGCAGGGCAGCCGTGCAGCAGGCGGGCTGCTGAGAGTGTGTCACAGATTCCTCCTGGTCTGTGCAAGCCCTGCCCCAGCGAAATGCAGGCAAGCAGGAGAGGGAGAACGTAGAGCTTTCAGCAGAGGGAGGTATTGACACAGCGTATAACTCCGGGGGAGGGGATCTCAGACTAACTCAGTGCTCGGCTGCAGTCAAGAGGCGATAAATCCTTCCTCCAGCAGCTTGTTAGGGGGTTTTGTTTACTTTTTGATGTTGTTGGGGGGGAAGGGGTGTATTATTTTTAAAAAGGAATAGCCCTTAAGCCACCTTTTCTTCTTTTTGCAGAAGATGAGTTGCGTTCTGTTGTTGATGGGAAAGCAAAAAAAAAGCATAAGTGCAAGGGTGGGGGCAAAGGAAATACAGACATAAATTTAAAGAGAGAAGCCTTCGGTCACCAAAAATAACCACAACAGATAGTGTAACCAAAACCTGACTAGTGCCTACACTGTCAGAGCAGCGCACAGGGCAGAGTTACATAATATTTTCCACATTTATTTCAAGCAGGGCAGCCTGCCAGCTTGATAGATTTCTAGAAAGGGTGGGAGAGGGAGAGTGGTTTGATTCACAGACTGCTGTATTTACAGCTCACCCCACAGCCACTACCTTCCCCTCTTTGGGCGTTTACCTTTCCAGTTTGCCAGAGAGCAGTGTGAGCATAACCCTGATATAGAAGGCAAGTCACCCTTCAGACTGCCTAAAGCGCTACAGCTGCACAAGTTAGCTTCAGTTTTAGGGTTTCCAGGGTGCTAACATGCAGCAGCTTGCAGAAAGCTCAGTTGTTGTCAAAGTCCTACTGTTAATTAACAGTAGGAAAAGCACCTTGACAAAAAAAAAATAAAAAGGAGGGAAGCTTCAGCTTCTGATCCTTCCCTACCCAAACTCCTACAGGCTTCAGGAGAGTCTTAAGAAATAAAAGGTTACCACAAACCTGGAGAAACAGAAATTAATCTACTATCAATTAAGTTTAGAACTGGGCATAAATCTATAAAACAGATATTAATTTTCTCAGAAGACGGGGCTGCTCGTTTTCAAATGCCTGGATGAAACCAACTACTTAGTTTCCTGTGAGAAATTTACTATTGAAAGATATTCATCAAGAACAGTCATACAAGTGACTACATGAACAGTTCTGTGTTATGTGTGACAGAACAATCCATAAAACAAAGCATTGGCCTGTGTATTTCCTGCATTTATTCTATATTTTCTTTATATGTGGCAGGTTCTCCATTGGGACTTCTCAAATACCTCATTAAAACTTGACTGTCGCTGGCAAGCAGTAACACTGCAGCTTCCCATCAACGATAGACAGGAAAAAATTACCAGAAAAATGACAAACAAAAAAGTCTGTTTCTTACATCCAGTTTGCATGAAGAGAAAAAGGAGGTGAAAGACAAGGAAGAAACAGAACACTGTTACCACTGCAATAAACCCAGTATGTTGTCCATGAAACAGACTACGGAAAACAGAGGTTAGGACTATCCTTCTCTCTCCCATCCATAATGTATATGTAGAACCATGTCTATCACTCTGTAGTTCTATTTGAATGGGATTAAATGGCAAAATTAACTGAACTAATTCTCACCAAACTGAAAGGTATATACACAGCATAAAAGTTGCTAATAAATTTATGAAGAATATTAGTACTGGCATGATTAAATCTAATTGTTACTCCAAAGTAAATTGCTCTGACTATGGCTTTAAACTAAGAAAACAAGAAGATGCCAGCTAAATGTCAACATGTTATAATTTTAACCTGCAAAGAAGAGATATTCCCAGACTAGCATGGAGATAAAACAAAAGAACAGTTCATGCAACAATACAATGATGTCAAATGAAGTGCTATATTTCCTCTTACTAGTAACATTGTGTGCTTTTGAGACTAGTGCCTTCGAGCATAAAATCATCCTCCAAAACAAACTCTGCTTTTAATGCCTGTCTCATCAATAGTTTACAACTGGAGCTTGCTAGTTTTGTTTATAGTGACCTTCCCCCAAATTGTAGGGGAGTACATCTTTAAAATTAATTTTGTTTCTTATGACTGAGCTTAAAAGGAATTCCTCCATTTCTTTTCTATCTTGGATGACATTTTATCATTTCCACATTTTTTCCAGCCCAAACTTGCCTCACACTGGCAAATTCTATAAATTTACCCAGAGAGAACTCTGTATCCTCTTTTTCCCCTCTGGAAAGGAGCCTAATTTGAAGAAATGAAAAAAAAAAAATAGTATTGAACTTACAGGATCAGTTGTGAGCTGATGGAAAAAAAAAGACATCCTGGTATTTGGAAAAGGGTAACCTATTCACAAACTGATAAAACAGAATAAATCATCTCTAACACAATAAGCAATGAGATTATGTTGCATCATCCAACTGTAACAGTTTTTTCCACAATGCTATATTGCCATTCATTGAGTTTACTGAATATTTAAAGCTTAAATAATGAAGAATGTCAAGAAGGAAAAATAGAAGTGAAGCCAGAAGTTTTCTTGAGGGGAAAACACAAAACCAGAAAAAAATGGAGAAATGGAAATTGAGATGTTTGAGGAGCGCTGAGTCAGACTCTGAAGAACAGAGAGTGACTAGGACAATAGGCTGGGACACAAAGATGCTGGTTCAGTTCCAGACTCAGCCACAAACTCTACAGCAAGCTGTATGATTTGCTTGGAGCCTCAACAAACTACTGGTAAAGAGGACAAAAGGGGACAAAGTCTTCTGTCTCAGGGAAAGCCTAGTTGTGCCTGCAAGGCATGAAGTCCCTTGGATGTATGATCATCACGCTCTAAAGTATGCCAAGAACAGCCCTGTTTGGCTCCAGACTGTAGCTGAAGGACAAGCTGCAGAGTCTGACAGCTCCACACCAAAGTCAGTCAGTTCTCCTGAGCACCAGTGCTACCACCCAGCATGAAATTATTGTCAGGTGGGAACATGCCCTGCAATTCCAATGCAAAGTTTGGGGTCACCACATTGGAACTTCCTAAATACTCACATTCCTAAGTACTCACTGAGATTTGCCAAAACTCAGGTTTCGTACTTCTGCTGCAGAATCACACTAAATCACGGTTCTCTTTCTGGAACTTTCAGGACATAATATATCTGCTCTGTGATATACTCTGCTATGTAAAAGTAAAGCCAAATAATTGGCTCTCATAAAATGGATTAATCATTCAGTAAAAGGAATTTAAAAGTAGAATATACACAGTATTATTTCTACAAAGGAGAAGAATTATCAGCCCATTTCCTCAGGCATTAGTATGTTGCACACTGTAAATGCACATTTTCTTTTGCTTTTGGCTATTCCTAAACAAAAATTCTATAATATTTTATTTACCTCCTGCTATTTCAGTCCTTTGGAGCTCATACTGCATACTATTTGGAAAAGGAAATTCAAAATCTCTGTCTAGACCAGAGGACATAGGAGAGCACTGCAGTTCCCATGGGAGAGCATGGCCTTTCACCACATCCTGAGAGCATCCCCGGGCAGGACCAGCCTGAGCACAGCTTTCCTCACCCATCACACACAACCACCTGGCCCTCCTCAGGAGGGAAGGGTAAGGAGAGCCATGCTGATGACTCTAAACACGGGCAACCAGGACCGGCTGAGCTGCAGCCACTGGGCTTCACACAACCCCTTTCCCTGACACAGCCACAGTGCTGGGGCACAGCGATGGGTTTTGATAGGGCTGGACAATGTAATCCACATTTACTACAGTTATTAATCTAGAGCTTTCTATTTCAACTATTGAAATATTCTGTTAGCTCAAAATGAAATTACATTAATTACATTCCAAACTTGAGGAAACTGCTTCAAAGTTCACAGGCAGCCTCTTTCTTTTAATTGAAAATGAACTTGGGCTTTTCCGGTGGTGTGGAAAAACTCTTTTGAAGGTAATCCTCTCTTTTGAGGCTGTTTTTCAATTATATATTTATTTTAATTACAAGGTAATATTACTAGACTAGGGATTATTTTTACATAGTGCTATAAATGTGTAGAGCAATTAAAAACTATAAACCAGACTAGCCTCAAAAGCACTGTATTGACACAGTGTAACAAAGTGGCAAGGGCTCCGAGTTTCCACTGAAACTATTGTGTCATGAGAGTTCCTCTCACCTTGTAGAAAATGAAGGCTCATCGCTTAAATACACTGCTAAGGGATTAAATATTGCTATAGGAAATAATTTCAACTTGGTCTGCCAATAGCAGGTCTATAAAGCAATATGATAAGTTGTAACTCGGGAGGCAAGAGGGTTTTGTTTTGAGAGATGGGGCAGTTTTGCCTTATGCATGACCAAGATGTCAGTGTTTTGTCATTCCATGCTTAGCTGATCGCTGCTAGCATGACTCCACCACTACCTAGAAGGATGAGGAAAAGATGTCTGCAACACAGTCAACCACAATATAAACTCCTCAAAATTAGAATGCTTAATATCATTAGTGCACAACCACAATGAACTCACAAAGTAGTATCTGACCAAGATCATTTTAGAGTGGTGCTGTCCAGGAAGACAAGTCCTATTTATCAACAGTGACACCATGCAACTATAATTCCACCTGAATTCTGTCACAGGAAGAAAGAAGAAAAAATATCTTTTATGAAACCAGTGATGTTATGAGAAGACACACAAATCATAAGCAAATTACTTTTGCAGCATTATTGTAAATACAAACTGTATGCACTGTTAAACTGCAGAAAACTGCCTTTGGCAAGAGGCCTCTGGTCTAAGCAAATGTGCTTTCACACCTACATCTGTGCTAAGCGTTAAGGAGTAGGGTGAGAGTGTTGATTCCTAGAGAAATGTGACATTTGTGTGCCTCGGGATGTTTGGTGTAAGCTGATTCTCCTTACAAATGGTTACACCACCCTGTCACGGCAGCCCGGGCCAGGGCAATGACTGGCCTTCATGTGGTTTCACTGTGCTGCTGGCTTAGCAGGAATTACAGAGCTTTTCACTGACTCTTATGCACAGGCACTGGGCTTTTTTCCTTCTGGGCCTAAAGGAACAGATCTGCTCCCAAAGGCTGTGCTGGCCCTGGCATCATCTCACAGAGGAGCCTGGACACCCTATGGAAAAGGTCTCACGTTATAAGTAGCTATTCAACACATACAGAATATTTCAAAAAACGGACATAGCAACCACAAAATACAAGTCCACTCTCTCCACAGTCTACTCTCAGTCTGACTTAAAATGTTACATGTTTTCTTTGATTAGGGTTCTCGGTAGGGAATGGACTAATATACCGGAAGACAACCAAAAGAGAAAAACACAGTACAGAAAAGAACTGAAAATGGCATAAATATATGAATAAGTTCACTTCACCTTTTTACCCACCAAGTATAAACCAGATACACTCATTTCTTCTGGCACAAGATGAAGGTTTTCATGCATTAGAAGTATATAATAATATTTTTTCACCTATCATCAATTTTTATTTTCTGTTTGGCAGTCACAAAATTTCACCTGGGAAAAACACTTTAAAATCTAATTGCATTTACACTTTATATACTTATGTATACCATCCATCTCTATTGTAATCTTAGAAGATTGTATTTATTTCTTTATTATTTGTTTGCATTCTGCAAACAATGTGTAGATATAAATTCTTCTGGCACATAAGAAAATGGAAAAGAACTTTCACTGAAAAGAAAAATTCTCAACTGATATCTTAATTTTAATAAGACCTACTTCAGGGTATTTGGGGTTTAAATCAGGTCTAATTTGGAGTCCAAAACAGGAAATTCTGCAGAAATGTGGCCAGATGCCTTTTGTGTCAGAAAAACCAATCCTTTTTACTCCAGTGTGTCAGAAAACCAGAAAATTGCAGGGTTTTTTTTTTTTTTCACTCAGTTGTTCACTTACACAAGTGAAAATTAAAAGGCACATACAACCACACAGATTTAAGGAATACAAATTAAAAACAGATATTAGATTCTCCTATCACATACAGCTTGCAAGTGCACTCAGCCTAACTAGGAAAAGAGCTTTGTAACAAACCAATGTAACCACTAAAACTGAAAGCACATTGAAACCCACAACATCCAGAGGAAGTTACAGCCAGCATTAGAAGACATCAGAAGAAAAGAGTGAAGAGACAGGTCCCCTTCTCTGCAAGTACAGTCTAGATTAATACAACCTCATGCAGGTGGGGGCTTCTGACTGTGCAGTTCACCAACAGATTCAGTGGGCAGCAATAACCATAGGGCAGCAACCAGTCCTGGGTACCATCCTGAAGTACAGATCCCATCTAGATCCTTATTCCTTTTCTTGTTCTGCAAAACTGAAATACAACCTTGTAGGCCACTTTTGTGATTGTCCCATTTAGAGGTTGCCATATTCCTTGGGAACATAAAAGCACACTTGTATTTTTTTGTGAGGAAGAGGGAAAAAATTTTAAACCAACCAAGAAAAGAAAGACAAAACTTGCCCACATACTTATAGTGAAAAAAAAGAATTCAAAACCCAGGTGCAGGAGTAGGTAAGCAGGACAATTCTGGTCAAAACTCTTATTTAAAATTAAGTTTTCACCACCTAAACACCCTAAACAACCTCTGCTAGGTTTCAGTGGCATGTGAGCCTTTTCCAGACTACTTCATCTATAGAAAGCTGTCACAAAAGGCTTCCACTGGGTGTACAGCTACATGTGCAAAATGAGCTCTGTGATCTTCTGCCTTGGGGACACTCTGAAGAGAGCAGTACAACAGAGCTCCACGTATCCTGAGGTTAAACCATAACATCACCTGTGTTAGAACAGTTCATTCCAATTTGTCAAAGATTTACATTTTATAGACAAAGAACCCAAAGCAAGACTGGACCTTTAGGTACCATACTTTCATTTGTGAAATGAAATTAGTCCCCTCCCTAAATGGAAACACATTCCCAGGGTGGTGAATTCACTCCAGAGAATATCTTGTTATAAGCAGTAAAATAGCACAGTAGGTACATCTACAGTCCCTGAGATAACACTGGTCACACCTTCTCTTTTTCCAATGAATTACAGAAACATCCATCCTTCTTCTGGTCTCATGTAGTACAAAACATGTTATTTATTTTCTGATCATGGAGGTGGTGATTCTTAATTGCGCAGAGAAGCAATTAAGCATCAATAGCAAAGTATTAAAACCCCATCACTTGTAATTATTGTGGGTGGCAGGCAGTGAGATCCTGCAGAAGGCACCACTGCTGAATGCAAGCAGAAAGAAAAGGGTTAAATACAAATCTGCTAGAGAACCATCAGTGCCTGCACCAGAATATCTGAGAACTATTTCTTGGTTCAGTGACATACCGCTAAGGAAGTGGTCAGACATTATGGAAGATCTGAACTAAATAAAAGCACTTTAGGTTTGTGTGCACAGAGTTCAAAGAGGACAAGGAAGCCCTGCCAGAGGCTCGGTGTGCAGAGCACAGCACGTGTGCCACAGAGATCAAACCTCAGGTGCTGCTGGAACATGTTGTGCTCCTCAGCCTCTCACCACCTGCTGCTATTGGCTGCCTCTAGATATCAAATGGAAATATCACACCACAGCTCACCCAAAACTGCACCCAATCTTTCACAGCAACACGCATTTATGACTTGCACTTTGCGTCATTTATACCCCCTAATAACAAGGGCCTGCAAATCTGCCTGCATTTGCAAAAGAACCAAACCACCTTATCTAGGGGTGCATCCTTTCTTGGGGCTCTTTAAAAAAACCCTAAAAGATACCGAAATAAAGAAAGATTTTCTTAAGTGTTTAACAGTTATCCTAATGTTCTTTTGAAAGACATTTTGTTAATAAAATTCTGCTTTGTTTTGGCAATATTTTCTAAAATACCTGACAAATACCTGACTTCATTCCAAGTCTAGACAACTTGAGGCCTTATGTTGCAGAGGGTTTTCTGTACATTTACTTCATGACATTTTCTCTTTTTGCTCTCATTTGCTCTCCCAAGAGACATCAGTTCAAAACTTTCTTCCAAATGAGAGGAGCAGGAGTCCTTCTTTTCTGGGACAAATTTACACTTTACAACTGTAATTTACAAATTACAAATGTAATGTGTAAAGGCTGGCTTTATAGAGAAAAACTGAAATAACTTGATGCCTGCTAAATACACCTGCTAGCGAGGGAACATGTGCTCTACTTTCTACACTGATAGGATTTCTGCTCACTGAGGCAGGAACTGGGACCTGGATCTTGTTTATCCCTACTGGTATGCAATATTAATTAAGAGGAAGTTGCCAGATTAATAAAGTGGCAGAGGAAGCATACAGAAATCGCCTCCAAAAATAGTTTGAGGGCCACTTTTACATAGTATTTCACAGGGTGGATGCTTCTGAGAAGTGGAGTGATGTGCTGATACTGTGTCCACACACCAGTTTTGCACAGTTGCATGGGAAGCTACTACTGAAAATTTTACATTTGCTGTCAGAACTACTGAGATCCACATTACACCTATAATAACAAAAATGGATTACCTAAAATGCACTCCTAAATTATTTTTGGTGCCCACACCTTCAGAGGAGATAAAGCTAGATACCTAATGGTGGGGAAGAGATTTAAGCTGAATCAATTTTTCCCAGAAAGCTCAGGTCTGTCATTCACTTGCTAACAAGCTTCTGCACAGCATCCTTCCATATGCTCTGCACATATCAAATAAATAAAGATCATGCAGTGTTATAAATGCTTCCAGTTCTAAAAGATAAAATATCAAAGATGTACAGAACTAATTATTATCATGGTTTCAACTACTGACAAACATTATTTCCAATCAAAAGCAATATCCATTTCAAAATGTTAAATATTTCTCTTACAGCAATTTTACATACAAACCAGTATTTTGAGTATGATTGATTTACTGCAATATTTTGTATATTTCGCAGTTCACATTAGCAATTACTTTGATCTCCTTTTTCACTGGCCAAATATGCCATCTTTCCTTACCCTTCAGTTTTGTAAGGAAACAGCCTTATTTCTAAGGCCCAGATGTTCCTCTAGGCCCTGGGATTCAATAAAGCAGAGGGATTCAGAAAATATGGCTGATGACAAAGGCCATCCTAAGTTTGCTACATTAGAAGGACACTGTTGAGAGCAGTGTGCAGGCTGGGCATTAAAAATGTAAATATGTAAATAAGTGTAAAATATGATACCATATCACTGAGTAACAGAGACAGGATGAGGCACTGACACCCAAACCTTTCTGGATGCAAGCTATTACCAGTACTAGCAGGAATTGCAGATAGTAAACTTGCTGGCTGGGGAAGCACCAGTGAGGCTTGTGCATGTTTTGTCTCAGAGCACAGCAGATCCCAGGCCACCACCCACCACCTTTTGGAAAGTTTTGAATAACCAGTTGCCAGAGTCATGACTCAGCTTTGTCCTGACATTTCCCCCCATTTCTCTGCAGGGAGCTGTGCAAGACTCAAGAGTGGGGGCAGAGTTTTGGCTCTGCAGCAGTTCTGAGAAAGCCAGTCCTGTGGCGACACACCCAATCCTTCCCAAACTTGGATAAGCTTTTCCCTTCCTCTCTTTGTGCAAGAATAGAAAACCAAGCAGGTTCCTCTCACCTCTGACACCCTGTTCAGTGGCCTCCACTGGACTGTGCAGGTCCAGCAGAGGGAAACAAAGATGATTAAGGGACTGGAGCATCTCTCAGGAGGAAAGGCTGAGGGAGCTGGGCCTGTCCAGCCTTGAGGAGATGTGACAAGGAACCTCATCAATGTCTGTCAGTGCCTGAAGGGAGGTGTCAGAGGATGGAGCCAGGCTCTGCTCAGTGGTGCTGAGCAAAGGGACAAGAGGCAATGGGCAGAAACTGATGCACAGGAAATTCCACCTGAACATGAGGAAGAATTTATTTTCTGTGCAGGTGATGTAGCACTGGAACAGATTGTGCAGAGAGGTTGTGGTGTTTCCCTCACTGGAAATACCGAAGGGTTTTGCACCATCCATCTGGGATGACCCTGCTTGAGCAGGGAGGTTGGACCAGACGACCAAGTGTGGCCTCTTCCAACCTTACACATTCTGTGATCCTGTGATTCCATGACAGATGATCACACTCATCAAATGCCTCTGTATTGTGTTTTGTGGAGTGAGCCATTCATACACAGTACAGACTAGAGCTATAAATACACAATGCCATAAAAGGCTTGTGTGTAGGCCTTTCTCCTGGAAAGAAAATATGTTTTGAAGATGGTTTGGCTGATAAAAGTTCAGCAACTTTATCTGCAACTCTAAGCAAAAAGGAACAAAAAGCCGATAAAAATTTTTAAATCTTTTTCACCTAAGACAAACATATAAAAAAAGCAGCCTAAAACTATCTATAAAATTTGAAAGATAAGGCTGTGTTCTGCCATAGGCCACATTTTGCACTATTTTATTGTTTTCTTCTAGGCTTTCTGAAAGCTCTGTGTATCAGCAGGACACATTATCTATCCCTATCTAATAGCTTCATGTAATAGCTTTCACATATAGCTTTCAGCAGCAATTTGGTAAGAAAGCTGAAGGAAAACATAATGGTGTGAAGGACCATAGGTTTAATATTTTGATCTATATCATCCTCCTTGTAAATCCATTCCTTAATTTACCTTTATGCTTTGAAACTGGACATGGAGGATTCCTGTAAGTCTGCATGGTGCTAAGTATCTCCAGCGAAATGTTTGGTGTTTGATGGGCATGACTTGAGGTGTTCAGTAGTTTACATGATCCAATTTCTCTACCATGCAGGTCTATATTTAGGATAAAGGTCACTACAGGGATTTTTTTCTGGCATGTAACACTTTTTTAATCTTTTTAAATACACTTTTTTTGTCTTCTTTCATGCCAGTAATTCACTTGGAAATCTCAATATACAACTTTTGTTCTCTCCCCTGAACTAAAAAAGGTGTGTGTGCTTGTCCTGCCTGGAGGTATGAGAGGACAACTCCCACCCTGTATGAGCTGATAGAAAGCAGCTTGTTGGGCTTTACAGTGGAAGCAGCCTGTCTGCACTGAGACTGGAAGTGAACTGTCACAGGAAGCAGTCTCTGTGCATGTCTGGCCAGGGGCTTTGGGGTGACCTTCAGGAAAGGTCCATCTCTCCCTCCATAAAGTGAAACTCACAGTATGAGGGGTCAAACTGTAAGCACTGCTGTTACTCCAGAGCTTCAGAGTCTTGCAGATGCTAGGCTCTGGCCATTGTAGAGAATCTGCAGACAGGCTCACAGACACCCAGCTGCCTGGCTGGGATCGCTTGCCAAGCAGTGGATAAAGTAAAACTTCCTGAGTGTGGCTGAAACACTAACTTATGGGGAATTTGTCTTTCTTTCCCTTTCTCTCTTGCTGCAGCAAAGTTGCCAAATGCTCAGGACTCATATGCGAATAGTCCTGGTTGTTCTCTGCTTGCAGAGGAGAACCAGAGGGAGTAAGGGCTGCATAACTGGAGCTCATTGCCCTTTTATCAAACACAGTTCAGGCATGCTGATGGTAAGATACACATCAGAATTTCGAACTGTGGTTTATATAGCTGCTAAAACTCACTAAAACAGCACACACAAATTTCCTTCTCTTCTCTCAAATCAAGAGCCCCTGACAAGAATCAGTGCTAATCCTGGTTTGCGAGATGGTTTTTATCCGTCCCGGAGACAGTTTACACTGCAGTCCAGCTCTGTGTAAGCCTCAGAGGCCTCTTATGTAATGTATCTCTTTCACAGCACGGTGTGCATTTCGCTTAGGCTTGCAGTGTGCATTGAAAACCCTGTCAGACTGGGACTCGTAGGAGGAACTGAATCATAAAAATATAGAATATATTTAGAAAAAATGCACGCTAGGCAGGGAGACTTCTGGCACTAGGAGACAAAAGATGATGCATTCCATATTTTCATACACACCTCTGTGATAACACTACCATATCTACTTCATAGAATAGAAAATATTTGTCTTTTATTTCCTATGAACCCAGTAACTGCTGAGGATCCTGCAACACACCTATTCCACCTTTTATCACAACACAAAATGCTGTGTAGAATCAGAGCGCAGATACAAAATCTGCTAGCATTTAGAAAGATTAATTTCTGTTTGTTTGCCCAGAGATATCACCACAATGAATTACTCTCTGAACTAAGTATAAATTAGTCTAAGTGAACATGAAAATCCATTTGTTTTTTGCTATGCTCCACCACCATCACTTTCTTGTTCCAGCAGTCCAGAGGCAGAACACACTCATCACCCAAAGGTGCCTCCTGCATATTATTTTCTTTGTATTTTTCTACAGAGGTTACAGACCTGGAGAAGAAATTCTTAGAGCAGCAGATCTCTCAGGATGATTGTTACAGCCCATGCAAAGGTAGCAACTGCATGTTGCTAAATTGGGAGTAGCTTTATTCACTTGTACCAACAGCACAGATCGGGGCAGGGAATGGGGAAACTCTCCAGAGCAGCTGAGTTTGGACTTAGCAGTGAATACAGAGCCTGCAGTGCTGACTCACTTTTTCCATTTTTAAAATAAAAACATAAGCAAAGATATTTTTAAGTAGTTACAGTGCTTTTCTGCTGCAAGCAAAGCCTTTTCATAAGTTCTGACTATCCTCACCACCCCCTCAACAGTAACATACTTTAGTAATCACTCTTATTTAATAAAATCCTTTTAGCCATAAAGCCCAAGACAGTTTTAAATGGAGCAGTCCTAAGTCCATAACTTATTGGTTTCTAAGGGAAGACTATTGTCCAGAGAAAATGTAGGAGCCCAGGAGCCAGGATCCCTTGGCTCTACCCTTCATGGTTCTGCTGACATGTTGTATTATGGAAAAATGAAACAGTCCTGCTTGCGAAACTGTGGCCTGAGCTGTACAAGCAGATTTCTGTGCTCGCTGAAGTTGACAAAAGCTCAGAAGTTCAGCCATAGAGAGCAAGATTCTTCAAACACAGCAGGTTTATTTATGCTATGTATCTCACTTTCTAGCATCATAAGAGCAGCAGTTGCATAAATCTTCCATCAAATCACATTTTAAATTCTGGAGATAGAAAAAAAAATGCTGTGGCACTTCTAGAAGAAGGACAAGCGCATGACAGGATAAGACCACCAGACCTGGGCTGCTGAGTTACCTGCTCTCCAGGTAACTAAAAGAATTTCAGTAGCAGTTCCCAGAAGCTCACAGGTCAAGGCCTCAGGAGCACAGCAAACCAGGTGATTAAGCAGCAATGAACCACAGCTGTGAGGTACAGTCTTGGACAAAGTGGAACCCGGGGAGCCCAAGAGAGGTTGAGCATCATCTTTTTTGACCTTTGGGGCACAAAGCAATTTTTCACATGCTCCACCACTCACAAGTGGTGCCCAATTAGGCAGCTAAAGAAGGGTCAGTTTTTTGAAAGCATTCAGTACCCAAAAGCTTACAGCCAGACACTCAGGGCTCTGTCCTTTGTAAAAAGTACACTAGAAGATTTTGAAAGCTTGTCACACATCCAAGGATAAAACTGGGAATAAATCTTTTGAAACTGATTTTCAAAATTTCAAAAAATCTTTTGAAATTGAGAAGGCTATAGGTTCAAATTTAGCATTTTCCATTGAATTAACTGCAAGTACATAGCAACAAATTTAAAAAGAGAAATAATTTTTTAAGTCCTATTTAAGCTTAATTTAGGAAGTCCCTACTTGGAAATCCCCATGGATTTATGTTTTATCAAACAATTTTGGTAAAATTATTAATTTTAAAAGTACACAGAAGATATCAAGAAGGCTCACATATTAGAACAAGTATTCCTCCTGCAGTCTTAAAATTACCAGCACTATACCGATAATTTTGAGATTTTTCTTGCTCTCTCTTTCCCCCCTTCAGTTGTGTTTGTCTGTGTATTTTTCAGTATCATATTTTTTTGGTAATTTGAGAAATTCTCAGCTATTGTTTTAAATAACATCCATTTCACCAAGGGAGGTCTATTTTTCCTATTCCTATTCCTCTCCAATTGTACACAAACTGATCCTGGAGTTTGTTGCATGGCTGAGTCTGTCTCTCTATTTCCCTCAAAGTTCCCACAAGAATCTTGCATTCCTGTCTCCCATCCTGTTGTCTGTGGTTGCCATGTACTGTTTAACAGTTGCCACATTCCACCAAAAAGTGGAAGAATTGCTCAAAACAGTTAGCAAGTTACTTTAGTTTGCTCAATATCTCCAGACTCTCCTTCCCATACAACTGGTTTAAAAATGGATTAGATGTAGTTTTGTTGTCCTTAGAATGATAAAGGTGTAGAAAACATATACTTTCTGAAGGTCTCTCACCAATTATATGGCTAACAGTTCAAGTCTCCCCTGACTGTAATCTGGCAGAAATTCTGGCACAAAATATTTTAAAAAATAAAAAAAAAAAAAAATCCAGATTTGGGATTAGCTTCTATCAGGAGAAAAACAAAATTGCTAAAACAAAATTGGAGTGCATAAATTCAGACTATCAGACTTACAACAACTGAATTTTCCCAAAGGATTTGGCTCTGACCCAGCAACCTATATTTCCACCTCTGAAGTAAACACAAAACAACTATCACTAGATCCCAGAAAACCGTGCATCCCCTCTACAAAACTCCCTTCTCCTTCACAGCTCTAGGATCATCTCACCTAGCCCAAGGTGAGACCAGCACGATGCTCCTCCTTGCATTCTGCACGCTGGAGAGCCCAAGACTAACACAACAGCTGCATCCCCAGCTGCCAGCCCCTGAGCAGGGCAGCTCCATTGGCTTGGGAAGAGCTGTGCCAAACTAACTTAGGATTTGGGCCCAAGCATGCACAGGAAAGGAGGGTGTAATAGGCAGAGCAGACAGAAACCACTTCATTTTTGGCACAGCAGTAGATGGGTGCCCTGCATAGGGGAGGGGGGAAGGCAGAGGTGTCCCCTCTATAAAGTGTCTCTCTATAAAGCTTCCCTAGACACTCTGGGTGATGATGACTTCACAGTGTTTGCAGAAAGCTCAGACCTTTGTCTGCTGCAAAAGTGAGGGTCCAAATTATTTTTTTTTCCTTCTATCAGTACTGATCTATCAATAGTAATGGCATGGCAGACACAGGTGTCCTACTTGGGGTCAAAGTCAGTATATTTTCTTTTTTTTTTTCAAAACACACACACACTCACTCACTGTATCATTTGATAATAGAGATGCTGACATCATCTCCTACACAGCTGTATTTCCCCCTGTCTTTGAAGATACCACAGAGGTACAAAACAAATGCACTATGTGAACCACTGCTAAGGATGGCGAGGTGAGGGCTCAGATATACCCAAGCTGCTAAATAGCTTTTAGATCTTAAACTTTTTCATTCACTATAGTCACTCTTTGGAGAATTTACTTAGCATACAGATTTTCATTTCTCATTCATTTTAGAACTCACATTTTCATTTTACACACTGAAAATTACTATTAATTCTACTCCTATGGATCTCTGATGAGTCCTTCCAGAATAAAATGAATCTGTGAAACAAATTAACTGAGCTTCTGCTTTATGATTAATTGCACAAAAGCCACTTTAACTGCACAGCGCTATACTTCTACATGTGAAGAAACAGCAAGAGTAATCATGAAGATGGATATATTTTAAGAAATTAATCCCTATTGTATGATTGTATTTCTTTGAACTGTATTTACTAAAAGCCTTTTCCTTGTATCTTTTTTCCACCAAAAATTCTACCTTCTTCCTTTCATAAAAGTGCCTCCTCAAAAGAAATATGGGTAATTTCCCATGCTGAGATCCATGCAGCAGCAAAGACACAAGGGTTATTGATATGTTAGAAGCCACAAAAGCTCCTGAGAATGGTTGCATAGGAATTAGGGCTTGTCCCTCCCAAAAAAACAAAAAGACAAGATCAATAGTTCAGCTGAAGTGCATTTTCACCAATGCAGAAGGAGCTAGAAGCAATTGTGCAGCAGGAAAGCTATAACATAATTGCTACCAAGGAAACATTGTGGGCAGAGCCACACAACTGGAAAGCTGTGATGGATGGCTAAAAACTCTTCTGATGGGAAGAGTTCATCAAGGAAAAATTGATAGGGAGGTAGCCCTGTGTGTTAGGGATAGTTTTAGTTGTCTAAATCTTAATGATGGTGGCAACAGGGTTGAGTGTTTATGGGTAAGAACCAGGGCGAAGACCAACAATGTGGATGTCGTGGTGGGAGTCTGCTAGAGACCACCCAAGCAGGATGGAGCTGCAGACAGAATGTTCTAGAAGCAGCTAGGACAGGTCTCACAATCACTAGCCTTTTTTATTTTTTTTTCTCTTTTGTGGAGAACATCAACTTACTAGATATCTGCTGGAAAGGCACTGCAGCAGAGAGGAAGCAGTGTAGGAGAGTCCCAGATAAGGATACTGTGAGGTTTTGCAGGGAGAAAATGGCCAAAGCTCAACAAGAATTTAAATTGGCTACTGCTGTTAAGAAAACAGAAAAGGTTTCTAAGAAAATGTTAGTAACAATTAGGGGGGCTAAGGAGAATCTCCATTTTTTACTGGATGTAGGGGGCAACACAGTGGCAGAGGATGAGGAAAAGGTTGAAGTACTTAATGCCTTCTTTGCCTCAGTCTTTAATACAAAATCCAGTTGTTCTCTGGTTATCCAGCTTGGGTTTAGTCCCACTTTAAACCCTTTTTCTGTTTTCTTGAGGATGTTTAGAGTTTTTTTTCCCCTTTGGTTTTGCAAAGTCATTCCAGTTCTTTATATTTCTCTCAACTGTAGTAGTTTACCAAATGAATGCTCCTGGTCATGCCCAACTCAGACTGTCCTTGACAGTCAAGACAAAGTAAAAAGGATAAAACTGATGCTGATGCACATGAGGTCCCTGTTGCTTTGTACATCAAAGAAGGAGTTTCCTACATATGCAGGCAGATGTCAGCTGCTCGAGGTGCACTGCCAGCTTAGGACATGGCAGTAGACTGCACTTTCCACTAAAGGCCTTTCTTTTCTAAACCTTAAAAATGTGTTATGTGTGTGAGTATATATTAAATATAGAGATGCAGATATCAAGACAGTCACATCAATTTCTATCACAGACTACTGAGGTATGGATAAACAGTCACACTGTTTCTTAAAAGTATACCATGCAGTTGCTAAAGTCTCAGTGACTCCTATTTTCATCATCAAAATAGATTTAGACATTTTTAAGATCTGTATTGACATGGCTGACAGTAACTGACTCTGAATTATTACACCTATATTTAGAAATCTCTGTACGCACAATTAACTGCACCACAATCACACTTAGCTACTCAAACATTGTTTCCAGAAGTGATGGCTTGCACCAGCTGCTAGGATTCATTATATCAAGTCACCAACAAAACATTTCATTGTGCTTCTCATTGCCCTTAATCATCAAGCCTCAAAACCCAAGATACTTCTGATATTTTGTAAAGAAGAAATTAACAGATCCATATGCATACATAGATGATGTACTTTCTGCATTTCTAAATATTAAAACTTTCAACTAGTTTTAATTATTATGATACTGAAGAATAACTGTTTGCAAATAAAGTTTTGACATGCAAAATGTGTCTCAGGAGATCTACACACAGCTTCTACCCTGAAACCTGTCTGTGGAGTCTGATTTACATGTAAATCTAAGAATTACAGAAAATTTTCATTTTTGCTTGGAAAGAGGACAATCATAGACTGAAGATCAGGGCATAAGAAACAGAATTACATTAGGCAAATAAAGTCAGCTGAGTTTTCAAGAGTCACAAAAACTTTTTTTCTTTTGCTTAAAACAACACAAGGTAGAATTAATCTCTACCCCTTACTTTAGGACCATTTGCTTGTTGTAATAATTTCTTGTCTGTCTTTAAAGATAAAAAGCAAAATATAAATATCAATCTTATTTTCAGTGTGGAATTTCACTGCAGGATCTTATTAATAAAGACTAAAAGAGAAATAGAAAACATATTTAAAATAAAATATGTCATTAATTCAGTAGCTTCTGCAACTGAAATGAAGCCAAATTGTCTATTCTCATCATTCAGGATTTACTATTTATATCTTGATGTTACCCCAGACTTCAGTTTTTATACATAAATAGCAAGAAGAGAGAAAACTTTTGGAAAAGTTTTGTTTCCCCTCCTTCCAAAGAACTGTTGCCTGAAGTCCATTCAAATTTACTTGCTCCACAACAGTTAACACTTCTAAAGTAACTTAAATCCAAGTATTCTAGTTACTTCATGAACTAATTTTAAAAATGTCACTGAAAAGCAGAGGAAGTTTGAAATAAATTTCTAGAATAGAATTCCTAGTCCACCTTAAAATTCGTTTAGGCAGGATTTTCCTGTATGCTTAATCATTTATTTGAAGATTTAGACTGCATATTTTCTGCATTCTTTATTGGGAAAGATTTGTGATAGTGTCTAGAGTCTATTGGTAAGTGGAAAGTAACAAAAATACAGAGCAAATTGATGAGGCCCAAAGATTGGCTTTAATTAGGAATTTTTATCTTACTGCATTCCTTTCAGAGGTCATAGACATGCAAGTGATTCTAATGATTACATCCCACTAACATCCAATCTCCAAAAAGACAGCTCCTTTTTTCTAGAATGAGTTAGAATATCATTTCACATAGCTCAATAAAGATATATATTTGCCACAGGGCTGCAGTTCATGCAGAAGTTTCTCAGTTCATAGCAGTGAACTCTCAACCACAAGTACCAGAACAAAGAAAAAAGTCAGAAAAAATGTCCTTATTTCAAAAATGTTAAATACAAACTTAAGTGCTACAAAAGCAATGTACCATGGTTTAATCCTACATAATTCATACAAACTACTTGACTGCAATAGTAAATTAAGTAATATGATTTTCCAAGTTTCACCGGATTTTAAATTATATATCCTATTAGAAGAAAGTTTGCTATTCTGAGCTTTGCATTAGTTCTTCCTCTAACAGTATACAGCTAAGAACCTAATGCCTGAGAGTTTTTTATTGTGACTGATGTGTCCAGTCAGAATGATCTTGCTGCAGCTTTGAAAGTTGTTTATTGAGATGCATGTGAAAGGTTTGTGAATAATTCTCAGTTTGATCTTTTTCAGTCAAGAATGAAAATACCTAAAAATATTTGATAATACGGCATAAACTAAAATTCTACTTACTTCAACTTTGATAATGTAGAACCATTTATAGGTAGTGTTGTTATCATTAGCAAACTCAATCCTGCATGCAAATTAACCAAAAATCAGGATAAATATTTGCTTTCAGTTAGACAACAACCAAGGTGCATTATCACTATTCCAATTGCAGCTGATCTTCACATTTTCTACCATAACAGTCCCTGCACTTCAACCTGCAATTATGCTTTCCACAGATTTTTTTGAATTCCTGGATTACTTTGCAAGATCAGATACTAATTAAGTCACTGTTTGTGCCACTTATTGCCAACCAAATCTCAACAATTTACAGAAATTACCTGATTTTAACAAAGTCTTGCTATTATTTAAATATCTATTTTAAAAAAATCAGAAATCTTAAACATTGGGTTTGGACTTTAGTAAATGACATTCCCACAGTATGATTCAAAACTGACTCTTCATGGAATTGTAAAACTACACATGGAAGTTTGGAAGTGAGCACACACAAATCATTCCTGTCAAGAGTCCTTCACTAAGCAATTATGTAGCATTCACCTTCAAATCTTTGTTCTCTCAGTTTTGTTCCACTTGTGAAATGATTGATGTCTTTTTCTATCCAAATAGAACAGTGGAAAAAATATTTTCCTCATTTAAAAAGATTTAAGCAGACCATAGAAATGTCCTGAATATTGATTAGGAGTTAGCTTGAAATGAAAATGAAATTCAGCTGTAAGTGTACAGTTCCACAGCACAACTTAAAAGACCAAAGATGAACTGAAATGTGTTGAGATTGACAAATATGGGGTTTTTTTTAAGAAACTGGAACTAATAATAGCTGAATTGCCTATTTGTCACAAATACCCATTAGCAAAAAAAAAAAAAAAATCATGTTTGCACAATGCATTACTGAGACAACATCAAATAAAGGCCAGTACACTCTTCATTCCATCTTATGTCCTTCATAGGAAATTCAGAGCTAGTATGGAATATGTAGTGCCTCAATGCTCATCACATCAGGAGAGAGGAACAATGCCATGCAGCTCTCCAGCAAATCACAACTAACCAACACTGCTTAAAATTAGATTTTCCATGAGTAATCCACATAGCAATTTTTTTCACGTCATGGCTCTATTGAAGAGATTTTGATCTCCCTGCAGATACTTCATAATTCACAGTCACAAACTAGGTCCTTAGTGTTACCAATTAAAGACACAAAGAAGGGTGACAGTAAGACCTTTTCTCAGCATGGGTCCATCAGAGTTGTGCAGTTTCTTCCTGCCCTCCTCCTCTCAAAAAAGTCACTTTAGACATCTGTTTGAGTGAAAAAATTATCAAAGCATGAGTGACTCAAACCCTTCAGTTCCAGGCTCAGCCATCAGCTGAAACAGAGAAAGAACCAGGTTTGAGCCAGTTTTCCCCATATCACAGGCAGGTGAGATGTTAGAAAGCCACAATGGCACAGCGCTTGATTTGAGTGACATGAACATTGTCTGCCTGCCCAAACTGGGCACTTCCAGCCCTGGGCAGGGGGCACCAGCTGGGGAATGGGGAGATGCCAAGGCCAGGATAGAATCACAGAATCAATTTGGTTGGAAAAGACCTCTGAGATCATCAAATCCAACCTATGACCAAACACCACATTGTCAACTAGACCATGGCACTAATTGCATGTCCAGTACTTGCTTAAACCTCTCCGGGGTGGTGACCCCACCACCTCCCTGGGAAGCCCATCCCAACATCTAATCTCCTTTTCTGTGAAGAAATTCTTCCTGATGTCCAGCCTAAACCACAGCTTATGGATGGGAGGACCATGGAGACAAGCCCTGCTGCAGCATCCATGTCTGGGTAGCAACACAGGCACTTCTTGCTGCCCCCAGAGCCCTGGGATAGGAGTCCTGAGAAAAACATCATTATTTGAGTGGTAGAATCACCTAGCCAGGCCTTTAGAAACAAGCTGACCATGTTTTTATTCCTGATGCCTGGTCTTTTGGCAACTTAACTTTTTTCTCTGACTCAGCTGACCAGTTTATTAAGTGAGCAGAACAATATCTACTTTAGAAGAAATTTGGCATTCCTGATCCTCATGTTCTCAAAGTGGTAAATATTACTACATTGCAGAACTATGAATAAGAAGCCCAAAAAGATTGCTTTACTTTAATTTTGTCATTCCTCAGAAATTGAATATAGAGAAAGAGGAAAAATATGCTGTTGTCCTTCTCTTCTTCCTCTCCCAAAATTAATACATTTACAGGTTCTGTTGAAATATAATTTACACCTTTTAACCTCCATCTGTGTCATTTGCAGGAGTTATGACAACACTTCAGCAATCCTCTACTCTCATCCCCATGGAAACTGCCATCAAACTGCCAAAAATGGGACAGAATGCTTTAAACTAATCACTTTTCAATGGATGAAGGCCTTTTTTTTCCTACAGCCGTTTCCATGGGATCAGAAGCCATTGCTGCTTGCTTAATTGTTTAAAATCTTGTCAAGTGCACAGGCAAGTGCTCAGCCTTTTTAAACGTGACTTTCTGTTTCAAATCAGTTTCTAAAGCAGAATATTCTGTCTGATTCTTCTCCTATCCCACCAGTTGTCCACCATCAAAAAACTGAACTCAACAGAGTTTTAACAGTTGGAAACATGGAAGGAATTCCATCATTTAATTTTGGAAGAAAGTTTTCAATGGGATGACTGAGAGAGAAGACATGTATTAGCTTGATTCCACAAGGTAGCTCAGCACCACCGTGAAAGAAAGAATTCCTGGGCTAGTACTGCCAGCCAGCACAGAAAAAGCCTGTGTATCAGGAGTCACAAAGATCCAATAAACTTCCTTTGAAAATTTCCATTCTCATCTATACCACCTTTATATTAATTTCCTAATATATTAAAAAAAATATCAGGTTCCCTTGAGAAAAGCTGATCAATAACACCAACAGGCAACTTTTCTGGCTGCTGTGAATTCAAAAAGTATATTTTGCTATGCAGCTCCTTGAATATGTGCTGCAAGACAAATCAATAATTTCTAGGTTTACAATTCAGCTCTATGCTAGGAAATCTCCTTTAGTGTAAACATGAATTTTCATATCAATATGAAACTTCTAAGTCCAGTTTTTGTGTTAATGGCAAAGAGATTTCAAACCAATCTGTTAAAATTATACACATTCTCATGCCCATGAGAATGTGTATGATTGGCTATGCCTCTGCTCAGGTCAGAGCATCAGGTTCTGCAATAAATCCAATCATTTAAACTGCTAAAGACACAAATTATTGTTAATCCAGACAACGACACTAGCCCTGCAAGGGGAACACAACAACATTTCCAAGTACATATCAGTGTTTTACGCATAAAATATTCTAGGGAAAAAAATGTTATTTATACAATAAACTTTTTAAAATACAAAGTTATTTGGAACATACAATCCTGTATTCAGAATTAGGACAAAGTATAACACTCCTATTAAAATAATTGGTTACTTGTGAACAGGTCTGAAGATATGCAGCCAACTACATAGATTTCTCCTCTCATAAAATAATATTGTCTTTTGTTCAAATGCATGAGAAGCAAGATTTGACAGTAGTAAGTATGTGACCAAGTACATACCAAGAGAGGGGGATAAAAGGAATAAAATGCATTCTCGTCACCACCACTCCAGCAGAGTTACATGCTGTATGTTCCTGGAAGGATACTGTAATTAGGGAGTGGATTTTTCAGAAGGATTAAATATCCCTTAATGAGACCAGCTGCAGCCAGACCTCATCAGCTTAAGGTGATGGAACAAAGAATAGGACCAGTATTTCTCAGGTACAGAAATGGGGCAATCAAGTTGAGAACTCTGCCTGAAGTACCTTGTTTTTAGAGGTTAGTTTGATCGACTGGGCTTTAAAACAGGATACAACTTTCTGGATCTCCTGAAACCTTTGCATTGGCCATAAGGTTAGCAATTACCTCTGGCACAGGACAGGTGCTAAGCACACCTGAGAGCCAAAGTCATTTGAAACAGCTGATTTTGAAAACAGTTTCTTCAGAATAGTTCAGCACATTGTTATTCATCCTGTTGCATTTGTCAGAGCAGTTATTCCATTTAAAAGAAAAACCCTCTAATGATTGTTTGGCAACAAAAATCAAATCAGCTTCTCTATTGACTCTTTTATAACAAGTTTTTTAAAGATTTTGATCTTCAAACAAGACCGAAATGGCTGTTGTAGAAAAACACTGTTGAAAGGTTTTCAGATAAAAGCAAAAGAAAGGCAAAGAAAGGTAGCCATGCTTTCTTCAAATTGATGTTAAATGATCAATTCCATTTTTCTGGAGCTAGATGACCACTGGTCCTATCAGGCTCTTTACTCTCTTGTCTCAGGGCCTTTTCTGGCCTTTCTTTCAATCATGCCTTTATTCAGCCTCCTCTCAGATACAAAATACAATACCTCACTCTTAATAAACCAGTTCTTTTTGTTCTGAACAGTGCACAGGAGCTGAAATAATCTTACATTCCTGACTTATACTTTAGCTTTTCTCTAGATATTGTTTGGCAAGCTTGTAAAATTCCACACATGCCACTTCTGATGTAGAAACTGCACAACAAAAAGCAATGCAATCATTTTGCCCGGCAACTTACCCGGAAAGAAAAAGCAGTATGGCATTAAAATCCACTAGTCAGTATTTGAGTGGGACAAATACTACAATATTTTCTTTTCAGTTATTCTACACTATACATATTTCTGGGATTCTGGAAAAGCTGATATAGAAGTAAATTAAAATTTTGCTCCAGGACTTAGTGTCAGGAATTTTGGTTTTTATATTTCTTGTTATTCATCTGTATCTTCCTAGCAAGAACACTGGTATTGTTTGCAGAAGTCATTTTTCTGAGTCTCATCGCTATGGGTCTTGATACTGTTTTTATTAATGAGTAATCACTATGTATCAGAGTCTTGCTCATTTGTTCCATCTAGAAGACAATTCCTGTCCTCAGTTGCCATTCATTTGAACAGGAGACTCCTGCATACATCCAATTCTTTGTTCTTCCTGTTTGTGGGGTTTTGTTTTGTTTCAGTACTTAAAAAAAATTAAAACACTCTGGAAAAATAAATCACGTGTACGTAATGGTAGACCATATCCCCACCCCCCAGATGGGTTATTTTGGGTCACATTTCATTTTCACATCAAGAAAAAACTGGATGAATAGTGAATGGGAAAGTATCATTATAATTGGAATCCTGCTGGTTTATGAAGTCCTGCACATCTGGAATAGGGTGGGAAAAGAGAAACAGAAGAGTGGGATTCTTCTCACTAGACAAAACCAGGGAGTCTGGAAAGCACATGTTGTCTGGTTTCTTGAGTTACAGCGAAAGTTAGCATGCAGAAAAGAAAATGTTCAGCAACAAGCCCTCCCTCCCCACATATCTCAGTTCAAAAGTGCTCCTGTTCTCTCTTTGAAGCTGTACCTCCACCACCTCTGTTAGTCACTTTCTATGAATATGTGTGCTATTTTCCTCCTCTTTAGGCCCCAGTGAACACTTAACTGGGGTATCAAAGTGATTCCTCTCCAGCCAGCCTCCTAGTTACAGTTTAACGGGAACTGCCCTCGTACCATACAGCAATTTAGACAGGCAAACAAGTTCATTCATGTGACTGATAAAACATGTTTGCTTTGTGTTAAAGAATCTATAAAAGCCTTTTCTAACGCTGTATTGAAAGAGTCATGAAGGTTTCATTAGTGGTAAACAACTTCAGTGCCTTATCTGGGTCACTATGGTGTTACACACACAGGTCTGTGCCCAGGGGCCTTTACAGCTCTTTGGAAGCTTCATCTTGAACTCCAGCTGAGCCCCTAGGCAGGGAAAGAGCAGGGGCACGGCCTCTCCGGAACTGTGAAATTACACTCTGTCTCACAGATGAGAGGGGTGGCACGTCCACCCCAAGAATGCGCGGCTGCATTCACTCCACAGAGGTGCCAGAAGGCTCCAGGAAGCTCCAAAGCGTGCAGCCAAGCCACTTCTACACCAAAGCCCAGGAGAGGTACAATGCATGCTGCTGGCTAAATATACACTATAGGAAGAAGCCACACAACGATATTAGTCTGTATGAAAAGAGTGACAGTGTGGTGATGTACTGTGAGGAAGTATCACATGACCCAAGAACTATTATTTTTTTTACCATTATTTTGTCATCTCTATCTTATTTAGCTCTCCATGCATACTTCCCAATCCATCATACAGCATAATTACATTCAATGAATGAGCTCTCAAGTTACATTGCAAAAAGAAACTCATTCTTAGAAGTTTCTCAACTGAGTCGTAAGCAATTAAAACCATATCTGAGTGCTTCGTTTAATTTTCTTCTATGGAAGAAGTCTTAGAAGTAGGTAGAAGTAATTTCCTTTTCAGAAGGGCCAAGAATTCTTATTATGGCATATGAATAATGCATTGTTCTATTTAAAAGATCTGAAGAGCCAGTGTAGGTCTGCTGAAAGCTGGACCTATTGGCAACATAAAGCAGGGGACTGAAGTTCTGCAAATAATGCAGTGATGAGGGTTGCCTCATTTGTCAGACACAGGGGGCCTATAGAAGAGGGGACCTTATCTTGTTCCCAGCCCAAAGTTGGCTGGAGACATGTTTAAAAAAGTAACGTAATAAAACTAGTCTACTTCATATAGGGCAAGTTATTTGGGTGTCTCAGCCACTTGCCCATGAGCAAGATCCAGATATTTCCAACTGAAAATAGAAAGCTGGTGAAAAAAATACTTCCCTCAGTGCTAGTGTCGTTGAAGCAGCATATCCATCATAGTCAGCATGGCCAGTTTTTATAACTAACCCTTTCTAACCCATTTTGTTACTCACCACTAAAACATTTTATAATTAACTCTTACAGTTCTTAGACAGAGAACACATCAGGTTTGTTCTGCAGCTGCAATTCTGACTGCATAGTGCTACCGCCCTTAACATCACTTTGTCTTTGCTGGGCTCAGTAACTCCTACTAACAGGTTCACCTTAAATTTATGGTCAAGAGATTGGAGCAATTGGTGCAGAAGTGTGTTTAGAATGTAAATAGTTTTGGGATCTTCTCTTATTTCTGAAAAACAGTGTATTTGTTTAAAAAATACAGCTATAATAGCAAAATCTTTGTTTCTGAATAATGTTTGCATAATCAGGACTGACACTTTGGTATTTTTCTGCTCTGGCTAATCTCAGTGCATTCTGCAAAAAATATAAAGTGATTCTCCACAATTTCTATTGGCTGTCTGGACAAAAGACTCTTTGTGCACTGCAGGACCAAAAGCATTACATACAGTAAATATTTGAGCTGAAGGTGTGCTACTGATAGATTTGTATACACCATCTTTATTTTATGTTATTCATGTTGTTGGCTTGCATCCCACTTTGTGGCCCAGTAAAGTAAATGACTGCTCAGAAAGCTGTTGAGCAGGAAAGAACCTGCTACATAATACACAAATTGCAACAGCTGATTGCTACTTCAGACTATAAAAATCTTGTTATTTTTAATAGCTGGGAGAATGTATGCTTCTTGGACTACATAATACACTGTTATGACTCACAAGGCATTTTTAAATACTAAAATTCCATCTTAATTTACCTCAGATCCACCTAGCTAGGTCAATATACAAAAAATATGACCACTTTAAAGGAAAAAAATGAACAAACTTAGTCAACTAGATATTTCTATGAAGGGGTGAACAGCTTTGATGGACCTATCATTCTGCCTTAATTTTAGGAGACAAAGCAACTGCTTCAGATAGGTGCAACTTTTATGCAGCAAAAATATATGAAATTAATGCATCCCTTATGGGTGTTTTTGTTTCTCTAATAAGTACTTTATTATAGTTGAAGAAAAATACCCTTGAGAATGAGAAAAAGAGGCAGAAGACATGTCTTTGTTAGAGTGGAATTTATTTCATTGAGTGGGGACAAACAAGTTAAATTTAAGTTACTTCTGCTGCCATTACTTGCCTAAATCCTCCTTTACCAAAAGAATAGCCCTATTGTAGTATCACTGGTATTAGCTAAAGGGTTACGTAAATAAAGCTGGTAGATGTGACAACATGATATAACACTGTTCTTTTTCCAAATACATTATGAATGTGATTCCTATCATGTTCTTCTTCCACTTAAGTGCCAAAAACAAGCCAAAGATCTCAAAATCTCATCCTCTGTCTCATGATTAGAATGAATACCCAATCCTGTACATGGTGAATAAAAACTGAGCCATGTGCATTAGATCATTTCAAGATCAAAACAAAAAAAGCATACTTGAATCTCTACAGGATTTTAACTCACAGAACTTTTAATAGATATCCTGGAACAATATCACACTATTTCTTCTCTTCCTGTCGTTTTGGCAGCTTTATTCCTGCAATACAGTATTTTCAAGAATAATTTTTAAAAATTGTTTATTCATCAAGCAAGGTTATTTTTTAGTATTAATCCTTACAATGAGATAATGGGAACTTCCAGATGCCAGACCAATCTGTGTCTGGTAGATAACATGCCCCATGTGGCTCATAATTAACCTGTACTCTATAAGATGTGAGTATATCTTATAACTTAGCAGAACCTTCTTTGAATGAGAATAAAAGACATTACACCTAATTTAAGGAAAGAAATTAATAATACTAAAATGGAACCAAATACTAGACCTATCAATATTGTCCTCTATACTGATATTTCACCAAGCAATCAGGGGATTTTAAAATTCTATTTGGAGATGTTTTTCTCAGAGAAAGGAGTAAGATAAAAAAATCAGAGGCTAGAAGGATTTTAGTTTTACTATGAGCATTGGAATGGAAAACTTTGAGCTAAGATGTCATCTGGTTCTTAATTCATAAGCATAATTAACAAAATAGTGATAACAGGATAGAACTCTTTAATCAGTGCTGTAAGAGTTTCTATGAGATGTATGATTATATTAAAACAAAATGTATTGGCATCCTCAAGAAATTACATGACACAGTTCTCTAGTGTAAGGTGCCAGGGAGAATACTTCAGGTTGGAAGGAAGCTCAGAACGTCTCTAGATCAACCCTTTGCTCTAGGCAGGCTCAGGCATGTGGTCAGACCAGAACACTCAGGGCTGGGACCAAATGAGCTTTAAAAACCTCCAAGGACAGAGACCACACAGCCCCTCTGGGCACTGTCTGCACTGCCTTACTGCCCTCGTGGCAAACAGGTTTCTTCCTGTGCACGATTTGCTTCTCTCTTGTTTCAGTAAATACCTGCTGGGTCTCACCTTCCCACCACACCCTGCTGTCCATACTGGGAGCACTTTCCCAGGCACTGCAAAGCTGCTGGAGGTCTGCTCTTGAAGCTGCCTCCACCCCAGGCTGAATAGCCATTATTTATCTGCAGCAGGTCCACAGGATGTAACACAAATCATCATAAATCCTCCTGCACTCGGGCAAGCTTCAGCCAACATCATCCCTAAGTGTGTCAATCAAAGAAGATGCTGACAAGTGACATGGAAGCTCCAATCTGTCTGCTTCCATCAGATGGACTGCATGGACCAAAAATGTACTGCAAACTCTATTTCACTTTCTTTCACTGCAGCCTCCAGCAGCACCTCAAGCATGCCACAAGAACAATGAATTTTTTGTGCATATATATACATGCTGTGATTCTAGGCATCATTATGACTGTAAGAATAATGAGTTGGTCATACAAAACAAACTGTTGACTGCATTACAGCTTCCCGATGCCAAGAATATGCACCTGATGAGGGAAAAGGTAACACACAAATTCTGCTACAGACCCAGCAGGTACATTATCCATGCAGAAATTATCTTTTACTATGAGTGGTCTGATGTGTGATTTCATACCTTTCTACCCACCTCTAGAGAGGCATCAAAGGTCTAGAAATTCAGAGGTTTTTGTGAGGATATGAAGAATATAATGATGAGTTATTTAATGAGTACATTCATTTCTAGCCCATGGTACAATGTCCTATTATATATTATAATGGAAATTATCTCTGTGTGTGCTTTTTGGCTTCTTCCACTATGACACCAGCCAGCTTAGGTAATCATGTCCTTGCTAAACCAGACACAGATGGCTTCTGCATGGAGGCAGATGAGGAACTTTCTTGCATCCTATTCCACCACCTGGCTCAGAAATGTGATAACAAACAGCCAGGGATACAGTCACATCCGATATTGCCACAGCCACTTTTTCTACCATGAATATTTGTGATTGAAGTGTAACCAAAACATGGATACACTTTTGCATATGAAAAGCAGAAAGCAACATTGAAACAAAAGTAGTTCACAACCTGCCTTTAAGACAGTGTTTTCAGTGTTAAGACAGTGAAATTTCAGTTAAACAACACATTTCAAATTTTTAGCATGATCCTATGTGAACCATTCCTTCTCTCTTACCTGCCAAAAGCAATTGAAAAATACCATTTTTGATGCCCACTCTTTGTTTCCTGTTGCTGTTTTATACTGTCATCCCTTTGGGGAAAATACATCACTTTCTCCTTGCAAGAGCTACACAATATGGAAGAGTAAATCTGGTTCAAGTAGTTGTTAATTTGAAAGGGTTTTAGCTGCTAAAGTTGAGCAGGATAAGTGCATAGCACACAACAGAAATCAACAGACTGAGATTCCATTGTGGTGTTTGGACAGGGGCTTAGGTCTACTCAAGCAGCAGAGTTCAGAGCATTCTCCCCAGCACCCAGCTTTTCACCCATTCAGTTTAATTGATATTCTGCATTCAGAGCTGCATTCAGTTTAATTGATATTCTAAGCAATAATATTACACGAGGTCAAAGAACAACTTACACCTGGAGCAATATGGAAACCTGAAGATGAATGTGGAAACACAGGGCACAAACAGTGTGTCAATGGAAAAAATTATCTAGTAAGATTAACTCTGCATTTATAACCTTTCAGCGTTCCACTGGTCACTTAACATAGAAGAACAATTTAGGAATGCTGTTGGCATTCACAAAGCCATTTGTAGTTCTGGACACACTTTTTATCGGATCAAAGAAATAAAGTTACTCTGCAGCAATTCTTCAAGAGAACTTCGTGAACAAATAGGGTGTCAGGAGTGAGAGGTTTTGGTGAAATACAACATTTAACACGCCTTTGATAGTCTGAGCACTCATAAGGAAAACAGAACTTAGCCAAGAAAGCAATTAAAGTTTCATGCCAAATCCTCTGGGGGCATAAATCAGTTGCATTACTTTATACAAGGTGAAGAGCTGGTCCTGAAATGAATTCACCCTGCTGCTGTGTTATCAAAGAACTTCTATTCATCCCTCTTGCTCACTAGCGCTTAAAAGGAAGCATCCCATGAAGTATGTGCCAGAACCCACACAATATATCTCACTGCATTTCCTCATCCTATCCCCTCTGCTGATGACCTCTGGACCCTTTCTTTCAAATCCTCTGTGTTCTGATACCCCCACAGCACAAACATGGTTACCTATTTCCTACAGAAATAAACTTTGTTCAGTAACCATGGACATAGCTTATCCAGTCAGGAAAACACAAAAAAACAACTGTCCATTGTGAAAAAAATGAAAATGCTCCTGTTCCCATTCAGTGACCCCATCCCCACTGACACCAGAGCAGCAATTTTTCTTATCTGAGGAAACATGACCACATGGGAGAAGATTACACGCTGGAATATTGCAGTCACATTGAGCAATACCTTTCTTTTTTCCTCTTCTGTAATCACAGTACTGAAGGATAGATCTGACAGGATTTTATTGACACAGACTTTTTATAGATCCAGTTAAAAGGTCCCTAGACTCTCATTCAGCTTCCTGTACATATAGTACAAAAGTAATGCAGAATCATTGTTAATGAAAATACATTTTACTGTGAATAAGCAGGGCAGGAGAGAGGGGAATTCCAAAAGACCTTAGCAGACACCACTTCAGTGTGGCACATTTCCCGTGTTAGTTTCCCCTAACAAAACAGGAATACCTTCTCTTATCATTAAGGGAATTGTAAGACATGGCCTCAGTCCTTAGCTCGCATCTATCTGATTGAACTTTGGCATATGTCTCCTTCACCTCATTTCCCTCTCTCAACAATAAAGACTGGTGCCTTCACTTCATCTGTCTTGTCAAATTAGACATGTACATGAACCCTTTCACCCTAAGTAATGTGGTTGGAATAATGTAAGAGAGCCCTAAAAGCCATGTATCCAACCACAAAAAGATCCCTGCAGTGAAACACAGAAGCCACTAAGCTACTTACAGAAGCAACACACTACATCACATAACAGTCTGATCTCAGCTGAGCTTCCAGAATTACACAGATTAATTATAATTTTAATTTTATGTACTTTGAGACCCTTAGCTGGAGAATTCAGTGAACTATCACAGAAATAGCATCAACTAGTTAAAATTGGAAAATAACTGCTTCCTTAGCCTCTTAGTTTCACACATTTATCCACTTTTGATGCTGATTTTTCTATGTTTCAAGGTGAAAATAAAACAACACCAGTGAATCTTGTTAAAATGGGAGCAAATTCCCAACAGCTTTTGTGCTATGGAACAGTGGGAAAGAAATGCACATACACACACTTTTCCCATTGTAATGAAGCTCTAACCATACTTGTTTTTGAATAGGGCAACAGCAAAAACAGCTGAAGTTTGAAATGTGACACTTGGCACACACATTGTCCTTAATAAGTACATGGTGTGCTATGTTTGAGGGAGACATGGGTTTTGCTTTTTCTTCCTCAGTACTAATTAACTGAAAAAAATCCCTTCCAATTTTAACACAGCCTAATAAAGCTGTGCCTTTCTGACATCACAACAGTTAGCTTTACCTAGATTGACAAGCTCATGGGCTGCTGAACAGATTTGTGTGAAGGAAATGTTCATATATAGATAACATCATACTCACTGATTCATAAAATGATAGAAACCTGAGTAAAATGACTTAAAAGTGATCACTGATCCATCACAGACCAAAGATTGGCTCTGGCAGCTCAAACTTAACCCAGTCTAATTCACAGATGGAGTCAGAACACCCATTTCTTCTGGAAACTTGTGATTGTCTGTGAACTTCACTATATTCTGAACCGCCTTTTCAGTGAGCTGAAGGCCTTCATTCCTCTTCTCCACTTATGAATTATTTGGAAATTATGGTTCTGGATGTCTCACTTCCTTCGTAAGTAAGCTTAAGGCCCCTTTCACACTCCTGCATGTGGAGAACGAAATGCTGTTTTACCCTGGATGCTGCTGCTACCACCCCCACCTCCCTTCAGAGTACAATTCTCCTGCAAGTCAGACAACAACTATTTCACAGAACGCTTCTATTTTTAACCTATTTATGGCCATATTTATTCCTTCATCCCTGTGGCCACTAGAAGATTACATCTGTAGTGTACTAAGTCTGATCTGTCTCAGTGTGAGAGTGGTCCCTGAGGAACCCCCTTATCCCCTGGATCAAGGATTTTAAAGAGAATAGCATGGCTGTACAGGCCACTTGCACACAGGCTATGCCATGGGGACCACCAAGATCCTGAGCCATTACTGGATCAAACCACAGGCACTGAAGATTACATGCAAGACAGCAAGCCAGAACAATGTCATGACTTAAAGGATTTGGAACTTTGGCATGTATAATCCAGGAATATGGTCATACAAATTTCTCAATTTATGGCCACCTGAAGGCATCAGGCTGGCATGGGGGGCCACTAGTCTGGATATCTAGGCATTATTATCTCTAGAGAGACCAAGTGGAACTCAAATACAAAGGCAGCCGAGATACTTTATAATCTAGATGTGTCAGAGTAATCTGTCCAGGCAGAAACAAGAAAGAGAATATATTTATAGGATTGTGACCATGCATGTCACTCTTATTTAATGTTGCCTTTTAGTCATGGAAGCTACTCATTTGAAGATTGCTCCATAAATAATTGCAACTTCCCCCCGACCCTGCATCCAGTCTAACACTTTGCAAACTCCATTTCGCCTGCCCCATGCAGCACCACAGTGAAAGTTCAGCAGTGTATGATCTTTCACTCGCGGATCTTAGCTGGTTAAGTTTCCAGTTGAGCAGATTTAAAACATTGCTAATGCTCATAATTTAACACTGCAGCAAGCCAAACCCAGGTTCTAACCAGAAAAACAGACACCTCATGCGTGCTGCTCTAACTTTCCAGCTCAAATAATTGTCTTCTGTCTGCCAACACAGGACACATGAGTAAGACATTGGCACTGAAGTGAAAACTGCAAGATCAGTTATCAGGGTTTGCAAGCTTTTCTTAGCAACAGAAAAGGCAACCATCATTTTCTGTCTGTGCAGGATTTCAGCAGGAACAAGCCTCCTTCATTTCATGAAGAAGAGAGAGCTTCACAGCCTCACACGAGAGGTCACGTACAGCATTCTAGCAGTGCGCCTGGATATGATCAAATATAGAAGTGCCCACTGCCTCTGTCTTTCACTTCTTTGTTTCCCATCCTCTAGTCACTGACAACTTCAGCTAATTATAGCTACATTTTCTGCTACCTTGTAACTACCCTTGAAACCGGTTCTAAGAAGGTCATGTCCAACACCGTTATTTGGTCTGTACCAAAATCCCAGCATGTCCTTGCAACACTCAGTCTAAAGTGTCTGGCATTGCCATGAGTCTGGGATAACAGTCTAAATCCCTTTGCTGAAACTATCCAAATTAAGAGAAAAATATTTTTCTCACCTGTAGGTCTTCCTAAGCCTTAAAGATTCTTGTGAGGACTGCATGTTGGCAAAGATCAGAACTTGAATCTGAGATGTGCTAGGACAATTCTATTCTTCATATCTGCTGAAGCATGTCATTAGAAGGCATCCACTGTGGCAGAGCCTTTAGTCAGAATACAGGTTTAAAGACAAGAAGTGATGCCAGGGATGCTGGCAGCAAGTCACAAAGTTGTGCCAGAGAAAACAGAAAAAGCAGCTTAGTGAGATCACAGAGGTGATCTTTGACATCCACCATTCTCAGTCTTCAGCCAATACCAGGTTGGTGGCAACACATGACAAAAATCCTGGGGATGAAAAACTGTAGCAATTACCAGCAAAATGCACACTCCACCATGACAAATGTGCCATTTACATATTTCAGAACTCTCAGAAATTGTTCCAACCTCGAAACACAGAAGCAAAGCTAAATTTTCTTTATACCTTTCCTATTCTTCTTCACCTGTCATGATTTAAAAATCAGAGTATAATATATTTGTACCTATGTTGTTACTCACCATTGCAAGAAGAATAATTTTCTGGAGAGAAAAACATAAGTGTTACAGAAATGGTGAAAACTATACTCTAATTCCGATGTCTTCTCTTGCTGATGATGGTTAGGGACTACTGTAACAGACCAAAAGCGGGGAAATCTCAATTCTAATATGCTGCACAATCTGCAGAAGACTTTGGTCTGTTCACTTCATGGATTACCTCTTTTGCTGACCTTGGACACAAAAAATTTGGCTGCAGAGGTGATCACTCACACTAATTAACCACAAACTCACAACACAAAAGAGCATTTCTTCCACCAGCCACAGCTGAAGCACAGATTCAGACATGTCTTGGTACCAAGCTCTTGCTGCAGTTCCAGGCCTCTTTGGCTTGGGAGCTAGACCCATGGAATCACCTGGGCTTTTGCAAATCAATGTGGCATAGTGTCTTTTGTTTAAAATGTACACACTCCCTTGCTGCTGAAAGAGAGCATTTTGATACAGTTATATTGGTAATTCTGAGTTACGAGTTCTTCGAAAGAGATATTAAAGACTATTTAAATGCTGGTGCTTCTTGTTGAACTTAGTAGGGGATTAGATTGCTCACCTCTTTTCAGATGTCCCCTTACTGTACAGAAACAAAAGTGTGCTCACTAAATTGTTTTAAAACTTCATTGTGCCTTACAGAATTTTAGAATAGTTTTCACAGAGGGGGATTGAGGGGAAGAGTGTTGGGTTTTGGCTAGAAAATCATATTTCAGAACAATGCTAATCAAACTACTAATGACAATCTCATGAACAAGCATGGCCAACATTGTTCTTTGCAAAATATGCACCAGCATTGTTCAGAGACATTAAATGAGAATTCTTTTGGCTACAATTCACAGTGCAACATGTCATCATAATATCATTCTGAGGAAGAAGGCCTAATGCTTTGGATATCTACCTGAATATTATTGGTACCTCATCACTGAAAACTAAGATATCAGCAATGCCACTTTTTGCCAGCCTTTCTTCCTTCAAAGCAAATATTGTGGACTACAAGAACTGTTCAATTCCAGCTAAATGAGCAACAGGTCAGCTCTAAGTATAATAACTATAAGCCCTAAACATAATAATATAATAAGACATTTCTAAACATCCAAAAGATTATGTTTCATGAATAAGCTGCCTTAAATGCTATTTAAACAAACTTATCCACTACTAATACCAATGTTGACATTGCCCTGGATTTATAATGCATTTTCAAAGGTCATTAATATTGTCATCATCAAATATTCAGCATTTCTTCTCTAAAAGGAGAGAATTTTTGTTTTCTTATATTTGATCTGATAGTATCAAAGAGAAACATTTCAAATTTTTTTCAAAGTGTTTTCTGCAAACACTTTTGACTCAGTTCTAATTCAAGACAAAAATAAACTACATATACTCTGAAATTCCAAATGTCCCACCAGGCAGGAGCTCAGTTTTCTACGCAATCTTTATCTTCTGTAAAGACAAGCCATTTTGAATTTTTCTAGTACGTTTTCTAAATGCAAGTTAGCTTGTGCTACCAGGACACTTGGTGTTACAGAGAAGGAATGCCAAATACAGAACACTCAGGCAATATTCCATGTATGTCTTATTCTTCCCTTCAAGGTATGACAAATGCTTCTGCTCTTCACCCTACTGACATCAAAGCTTCCTTCAGCCCACCATTATCAGAGCTGAACACCAAAGCAGTTGCTGGGTTTCCTTTATTTCCTCCAGCTACAAAGGAAGGAAACATTATTTCTCCTACAGAGAGCCCATCTTAACATCCCTAATGAGCACCAGCTAAGACACCTGGAAGGATCCCAGGAATGCTGGAGACAAAAGCATGGAAGGCTTGAAGCAGGTTGCAATGGTGGTGATTGTGGCAGGTCTAAGTAGAGATGGTTCATGTTCCTCCCAACAGACTGATCCTGAACACAGACCACTTTATTTGTTTTCACACCAGTTCTCACTCCTTAATCTAATCTCTCCTCTCTAAAATGGGTGTTTCCAGCTGGAGTCATCTCATAGGTCACAAGGCACCAAGGTGAATATTTTCATTTTAACATGGAAATTCTACAAACCAAATCACTGGATAAGAGTTATCACTGAGTCAGAGCACCCCAGACCAATAATCTGGCATAACTGTTCTCAGTACCATGAGTGGTGGCATTCACATCTACCTCTATTCAGATCTCTACCTTGTTTACAACAAATAATCATACTACAGTTTCATAGAAGTGGCAATAACATCTACCAAACAAGACTGGATTAATTTATTTTAAAATTATTCCAAAATGTATTGAACATGAGATGCACACAAAGGTCATTAAATCTAAATAGGACATCTTAAAAAGACTCCAAAAATGGATGAAAAAAATAGTGTTCAAAAATGCCCACTTGACTACAGACCTTTGGCTCGCTCAACTGCTGCTGGAAAAGGTATTACAGGACTTGCAGACTCTTACAAAAATTCTACATCAGAAGGCAAATACCTCAGCCTGGCACAAGTTTAGAAAAGTAACTAGGCCAGTACAAAAGGATGTTTACTGTATTATATTTCCTTTTTAAATCTGGGCCTTGTTCCTTTTATTAAAATAACGGCATGTATGTGCTTTATCTAGGTTATCATTTCGTCAACAAACAAGTGCTGCACAGCCCCTCCACCCAGCTTTGGAAATAGCCCAAATAAAAGAAAATAACAGCTGTAAAGAACCACTTCAGCTTTATTATTTTACTTTTCTGAAGTACATCTTTTGTGGGACTCATATGCTTTGCCCATGACACCCATTTGACAGCTGGAGTGGCTACAGGAATCACTGAATCTCTCTCACACTTATCTTTATCCACTTGGCTGTTCCACAGACAAACCAGGAGTTGACAAACCAAGTGTATCATGAGGGGCTAATAAGCATATTTATATCTGAAGCTGCTAGTCTGGCTTTCAGCACAGCAGGTAAATCTGGTTTTGATAGTTCACAGCACAGAAATGTATCTGTTACGTGGTATGAGGATCTGTTGTTAGTGAAGAGGTACTCAGCCTTTGATATCACTAAGCTTTCTTTCTTGAGAAAGGTGACACAAGGCAAGAGAACAGGAGAGCACAGGGCCACTCCTGCTAAAGCAAAAAGGTAATGCAAAACCTGGAGTTCTAATCTCACATGCATAAGTTGATGTCTAAGGAGTATTATATACACCCTATTGTTTGCTATACCAACTGGAATTTTCTTTATTCAGAAGGTTCTTAGTTACATGAGTACAACCCACATGGTATTGACTGGGGAGGATGACACATGTCAGAGGATCTCCACTACACCAGTGAATTGTGGTGTGACAGGGTCAAGTCTTGTGTTCAAATCAGCCCACCACAGGAAACCTTGTGTGTAATAGCCAAGGGTATAGGACATTAAAAATACATTCTGAGAAGAAAAAAATGTCATGTTTTATATTTCAGCTACCAAAACCTCCTTCTTCTCCTTTGCCATGTGCAAGTCATTGTTAGAAGAGCCTCTTTGTTCAGGCCAAGAAGGCTGGAGTAAGGAAAGGGAGGTGCCTGGTTCCTCAACATGAGATCCCATTAATATTACTGATAGACTATTCTTTAAAGAGATCCATCTGTTTCTTATTTGGCATATTCAGAATAGTAGCTTGTTACATTTTTACAAGAATGTGTGTGATCCAAGAAAAGCAAAATCTCATGTAATGAAAGAAAAAGAAAGAATACTTATTAAACAATCCCATCAATGCTGTACAATTTAAACATCCATCTCTAAATGGCTTCAGTCTGTTCCATTCACAGCTGTCAAATTTCTTTGCTACAGGGGAAGGGGACAGAAGGTTGCTTATTTCCCTACAGTTTTGCAAAATATGCATAGAAGTAACATCTCCTAAGTACATAATAAATTTTCTCTTCTTGTAAATCACTGTGAAATGCTGCCCTTCATAGCTGCATTACAAATAGGCAGAAAAATTCTAAGCTGCCTTGCAAGAATTTAAGCTGAAGGCAGGATCTGAGGTAGGATGAAGTTAAGTTAGGACCAGTCTATGATAGAAGGTGTCTTTGTTTGAATAACAACAGATCTGAGTGGGGAAGTCTAGAAGGCGTGATGCCAAAGGTGGGGGGAAAAATTGTTACAGCATAAACACTAGGTCCTTCTTCAAGTGTCAAGTTTGTGATTTCCTAATAACAGAAAGGGCCTGTATTCAGCTTGCACTATATAGATATATTTTCAAATATCTGAAACAGTCAAGAGCATAGTTTCTAAGTGAATGTTGCCAATATAAAGTTATTTGGAATCAAGTGCTTCTGCTAATGAAGAATTAAGCCTAACTATTAATATTATTTATCAGCACTGCCCCTTCTTCTGGCTGGTACTTGAATCAACATTACAAAATGTTATATGCCTTCTATACTTATAAAGTCATTTCATTGTATTCTAAAATACAACTAAAGTATCTTTAAGGTTCCCTCCAACCCAAGCCATCCTACGATTGATTATAGGATACTATTCCAATTTGTGAATGAATGTTATCTCTTGACAACAATCATGCATAAGTATTTATACAATATTTAATATATTACTTGAGCAAGGCAATGACAGGAAGAGGTTGCAAAAACCAAACCTAATTCTGAACGAACAGTGAGAATTCACAGTTGAGGTTTTGAACAGTGAGACCTATAAAAGATCAGAATAAAAGACTAGGCTTATGAGAGGTTATTTGATGTTTAGAGACATTATTTTCAACAAGGTTTCTATGACTTCTATCACTTATTTTATGTAGCTGTAGATCAGGACATGCTAGGACTCAGCTGTAATCAGGCCAAGTAGATAATGCAGTTAAATGACATTACCATTAGCCTCCAAACAATTGCCTTTTTAAAATTGTCATACAACTGTGTACAAGAAGCATTCTTCTTTTTATTGAGAAGTACTTGTTTCATAGACATGAAGAGAGAGAGTAAAACTGGTGTCAGATAATAGCTGCTAAAATTTTACTGAGTTTGCAGATACAAAATCACACATCAGCAAAATCAAATGATTGTCAGGATTCAGAAACAAGAATTGCCATTGAACCAAATTTTAGTGGCAGAACCACAAGCTGATATGCTTCCTTTTCAGTTTCAAAATGAAAGTGTAGTCAATCACTTTCATGGGGCATGAGAGGAGCAGGAAAACAAACTCTCCTGTGCCTTCAAACTCAAGCTGTTTGTGCCTGACAGAAAGAGGAGCACTGCCTCCTGTGAAAACTCCAAGTGCAAAGGGCAGCAAGCACCACCCACCCCTGTTGGTCCCTACTCCACTGCCAAAAATCTCTCCATTGATCTTCTACAATGCCTGGTGCTCAGTCAGCCCAAAAATAACACTGGTGTTATGCTTCAAATTTGGGATTTGAAACAATGCAAATGATTAGGAAAGGAGTGCTACTGATTAGCACAGACAGCAAGGGATGAAATACAGAATGCTCTGTGGCAATGAGGGCTAGTATAGGAGCAGGGCATTTCATCTTGTCATATATTAGCCTAATGGGATATTCCACTAGCTGCTCTTCATGTAGTGCCAGTTTGCAATACGGCTGGAAAGAGGTCTTAGCACAGAAAATAGAAAAGACCTCTGGTTTCCAAGGCTGGAAGGATCATGGAACAGATCTTTCAAAACTATTGGAAAAAGATGTATCATGAGGCATCATTCCTCTCTGGGACTACAGAGGAGTGCTGATGGTTTGCAGAGACCACTTGATTCCTCCAGCTCAGAAGAGTTCTCATGATAAATATATCCTCCTCAGGATATACAGACAGACTTAGAGGAGACAATGCATTTCCTTTCAGCTGTCTAGCAATGAAGACATCTTGATCCCAGAGGCAATGTTAATCAGACTCCAAAAGGACCTCAGCCTACTTGTTATTATTTCAAAACTTTGCTTGAAAGAAAAGAAATGAAAAGAGAAAGTAAAGAGAAACCTGAGAATCCAAATATATCTACAAGTGCATCCTTGACACTGTTGGACCTTCAGAATGGGTTGTGCTGGAACTTCCTGTGACTGAGTAATGCACCAGAAACTCTACAGAAGACAGGAATTCCTACACACTGCCTTCACCATTTTTGACGGAAAACTTGTGATATAGCTTATTAGCTAAGTTTCTTATCTACTTTAGTTATTTTTAGCTCTTTCTCATCTAAGACTGAAACAACAGAGTAGAGATATTTTCAAGCCTGAAAACCTATAAACCTGTACTTAAGCGGGCAGTTCCAATTCCTGCTTTCATCAGAAGTGTGATTCATCCCTGATAACACAAGACAGACAGCACATCCACCTGAGGAATCACAGAATAAGCTGAGTTAGAAGTGACCCACAAGGATCATCAGATCCAACTTTTAGCCCTGCACAGGATCACCCCCAAGAGTCAGCATGTGCCTGACAGTATTGTCCAAATGCTTCTTGAATTGTATTAGGCCTAGTGTTGTGACCATTCCCTGGGGAGCCTGTTAAAGAAATCAATTTCTAGCACACACAGGTAAATTTTATCTACTTGTTTACAAATTGTGAACCAAAAAATGACATGAAACACCATATATGGGGAACTTAGGAACACAAACCACAGAACTATTCCAATCTCAAGTAGATGTAGAGAAAGAAGAATCTCAATTAGTATCAGACTACTCTCACTGTTGTCTTATTGCACCAGTGAATAAAGACAGTTGCCCAAAATCTACGTCTCATTATAATCCATCAGTAACGCAACTAAGGTTATAGGATCTTAGTAGGATCTTAGGATGATAACTTAGACTTCTGGAAAGTATTGGGAGCCTGGGTTTAGAGACACAGTCACAACTGACAATTCATCAAAACTGAAATTATTCCCATAAGAACTTCCTGTCCTCAAAAAAAAAAAAAAAAAAAAAAAGGAAAAACCCCAGGTTTTGAAATTCTAGAAATATGTCATTTCAACATTTTTTAAAACAAAAACTCTTGAGTGTGCGGTTAAAAACATCTTTTCCTGTTGAAACTTAATTTAGTTTCTATTAAAAGGTTAAAAAAAGAAAAAAAGGGGTCACTGTTAAAATGAAATATGTTTGTTTGTTTCTTAAGTCACTCATATATTCACTGAGTCCCATGCCAGGCCTAAAATTTCAAAATCAACAGAATACTTGTAGGAAAAAACTGTTCTGTATGCCTACACAGCAAAGGGAACATTAGCAGTTCAAGCTCTTCCCAGTTTCCTTGCAGTGCAGCTCAGAAATTACCTTTGAGAATCCCCCTGACGAATGGAAATACAGTCTAGTTCCCCAACCTTTTAAATGTTTAGAGACCTTTTTAATTTATTTTATATTATTATACTTTTTTGGACAAAAACTACACAGCTAGCCCTTAGGGGACTAAAATGGAGGAGTTACTTCAACCAAAACAATCCCAAACTGTTCTTTTAGATTAATGAAATCAAATTATTAAATATATATACTTATATTTTACTATAGCGAATGCATGGAAAATAGATTAGTGACTGTTGATGCTAGAACTACTATGGCAAACTGGGTTTTGGGGGTTTTTTAAAGGATTTGAAAAACTTTAGATCAGTTAGAGGCTGAACTCATATTTTTCATCATCCATCTTTTCCAATCATCTTCTCAGAAAAATACAAAGCACAGTAACAAGAAGAAATTGAACTTATTTGAATCAGTTTAGGTTATAAATTTATGAAACTTAAGACCAGAAAAGACTGCTTGATAAAGCAATCTGAGTGCTTCTATAGGACAAACTAAGAAATTTCCTCTGGGTTCTTTCATATCGTGGTCCCATCACTGTATCTGACTGACACAGAGTGTTTGGCTAAAGCAAGTTTGACAACCGCCCTCCACCTGAGGGACAGCTGAGATATTCATTTAGGCACAACATACATATATAGAAGAAGATGGCCACTAAGGGAGTTAAGACACAGACACAAAGGTAACTAGCCACTGACTGCAATCTAAAACCTTAAAAACTCCCTCTGGAACGATGCATATCCATTTTAGATATAAAATCATCAGCTTTCCCTGAAATGGTTGAAAAGCTGTACCATGATGTTTTTTCAGTTCTTCTAGGATTACCTAGGACATCCCAACCGTGCTGCCAAACCCAGTCAGCATTGAAGAACTAGTTCATATCATGTCCAGCTGTTCAGTCAGGCACACCTTTAACAAACTTTAAACTGTCCCACTGAATTTAGGTTTCTGCAGTGCCTGATGCCCCAAAATTCTTGAAATCTGGAGGGGGTAAAAAAAGCTCTTTGCAACTGCAGGACTGCTATAGGAAAAAAATCTTCTTTTAAACAGTGTACTAGATTATCCTACAAGGAGAAGAAAATGGAAGTTTAGATTAAAAAATCATCTACAATAATGAGAAATATCCTCAGAGTTCCTTCATAGGATGTCTTTTATTTCACTGAATAAGCCTAGTTTATTGATTTTATTGACTATAATAGATCAGGTAGGGAAGCAGCAGCCTGTATGTTTACTTGTTTATACACACTTTCATGAACTAAAGTACATTCTGCTCTTCTGGGAAGAGGAAGGGTCTCCTTAGTCCCCAAAACCAAATTTCCAGTATTGTAAAACAATGCTAGTAATATGAGTTGTTGTGACAGAAACATGCAGAAACATTACAGTCTGTAATTTTTTAAATAATTTGGCATAATCAACCCAAAATCAGAAGATGCATTCAGATTAGTGCTGTGGTTATCAGTACTTCTAAGAGTTCTTTGTAGGGTCTTTGTGAAACACAGACTATGGCTCTTAAAGCTAGAAAGGACCACATAGGATATTTAATGAACTTCTCTGTAGCACAACAATATAATTTCACCCAGCTGTGTATCCATTGTGTGCTAAGGCATACCAACCCCTCTCAGTTTGCAGATTTCAAGAAATGGTAAACTCACTGCTCCTCTTCATAATTTGTTCCAGTGGCTGATAACTTCAATGTAGCAATTGAGGAGTAACTGAGGAGATGGCAACAAAAAAATCCTGGGAATAGCACTACCTGTTTAAACACTGATACTCAAGATAATTAACGTCCTTTTTGCCAGGTCTGTTCATTGTAAAAGCAACAAAGTTTTATGACTTTTTTTTTAAGCAAATTTTTGCATTTGTTTCTCATTCATTCATGTTTCTAGAAGCTTATAAAATTTGGAGGCAAATCCATGTTCTGTTTTCCATCTCCATAGGCCACAATGCTTTCAAACAATGATTGGTACTTTCTTCTGTAGCTTTCTGTGATTTTCATGCAGCTTTTTTCAGGATAGAATGGAAGCCACCTTCTCACAATGAAATTATTCCCATACGGATTCATAGCTGAAAGTTCATGAGAGCTGCACATGCACAAAAAAGGAATAAGAAATGTGAATACTCTTTGGGATGCCACAGAACACATTTCCAGATAAAATAATAGTCTGCATTTTTGCAGATTTTTCCATCTTCAAAGCATTGGACGTGCATTCATCATCAGATATTAAATATCCTAAGTGTTATTTTACTGAGGTTCAGCCTCTGACCATCATGGTCAGATTCAGCTGCTGCAGTTCCAGGGTGACAAAAACCATTGTGTGTGACTGACAGACTCTGCAGTGCACCCGACTTTGATACATACATTGCCAGCAGCACTCTCGGAAATCTCACTCCCTGGAAGACGAGTAGGATATGGAATGAGCATGTGGCACAAAGGCTGACTGCTACCATTTATTAAGACCAGGTGGTCTTGATGGGTGGGCTACAACCCCCTTATCTGCCCTCCCTCTGCAAATCTGTACTTACTTTGAAGCTTTACGCTTACAAGTTCTGAGTCCTTTATTAGAAGCTGAGGCTCAGCAGCACAGAGGATTAGCCTTTATTGTCTCACTCATGGCCAGGCCTGTCTGAAGGTCCTTTTCTTCTGTAAGAAGTGGTTATTGACAGCAGAATTCCTGTGGAGGATAACTCCCAGAATACATCCGTACATGGCAATGAACCATGGTGCAGTGACTCCTGAGCCAACCTGACAGCTGAGATAGTCCTGAAGCACTTGCAGAGGAGCTGCTGAGGTCCCAGAAGAGATTCAGATATGTTTATATGGCCCTGCACCCAAGGAGTCAGCCCCTGCTCTAGTTCAGAGTCATACAGCTGAATACATTGATACAACTCTACCAGCTCAATGCCCATCTCACCATGACTACAGCCACCCATGGCCAGGAACTGCCCACCGCAGGGGATTGTTACAGCAGTCAGCACTTCAGAAATGAATGCGCAATAAAGACATAAAAAAAGCAAGAATGTACTTTAAGGTTTCATGTTTAGCATCTGTTACACTGGTGAGATGGAAGCCTAAGTTTGACTGATTTGATCAAACTAAGCAATTCAAGCATCTTCTCCCTAATTTTAGGCCAAAGAAAATTGTAGCAATGCAGAAGCAGATGATAAATCAAAAGAAGAAAAATAGAAATTAAAGCTCAGTTCTGGCCTTTCATCTTTATTACCCTTCCTTATGTGCATATGGTAGGTGTTCAATTCTTTCCAAGTCCATATGAAATTCCCTTGTGCTTCAGGAGCTGTAGAGCTGTAGTTGTCTATAAAAAGGCAACCTAACAGTTTCCTGTGGCTGAGAGTTAAATGTGTTATTTGTTACCAGCTGGTTCATAGATAGCTTGAGCCCATGCCTTGGTTTTAAGTGATCAAGCTGACTTTAAACCACTCGCTCATGGGGTGCATTCATGTATAGAGAGAATTCTGTTGCAGTATTTTATTTCTGAATTATGCCATATGACTTTTTTTCCCTAAACCACTATTAAAACCAGAATCTGTAATATGCCAAACGCAGACTGCATTTTTTTGGAAAGCTGATACCTACCGTAACAGTAAATGAACCCTTCTGAAAGGTTAAAGTTGCTTTCATATAAAACATTTTCTACCAGGAAATAGAAGTGGAATGTTGAACTAAGCATTTAACTTGAAAGAACTGTGCACAGACTCCAATGGTTGCATTATATTTTAAAATAAAAAAAGCAAAGGGTTTTCATGAGCATACATATTTCTAGCTTCATAAAAAGGGTATTATGGTGTCAAGGCAAAATGAATCCCAGTATTTTGGATGCTTCTTTTAACCTTCTAAAAGCTCCCTGCCTGACCATTAAATATTCTAGGGTGAGCTTTCACAATATGGTAAAATCCATCTAATGGTTCTGCTCCCTTCACTTCCCATGCATCCTTTCTTCCCTGACATGCAGGCTCAACCCTTCCCTTCCACTTTCTGATTTTCACATGGCTCCATGATGAATTTAATTAGATTACTAAACCAACAGAAAGCTATCTATGTTTTTATTTTGCTGAATTATTTTCCTACCAGCTCATGGGGTTATACAGAAATCAGAGCTGGTGCAGAAGCAATGGTTGAGAGCAGCACCCAAGATTTTCTTGGAAGACCTCAAATCCTTGACGCCCTTATTCTACATAATGTGATTGTCTCTAAAAATACACTTCCTGTTTGAGATGGCAGACCTGTTGCAGTAGGTTCTGCAAAAAACTAATGGATTAAATTAATCATACCTTGCTACTTACAGAGACAACAAAGATTAATGGCAAACATGCACCATGCATGCACCATTGCCCATTCTCAGATGCAAACATTCCTGCATGAGGGCAGTGACCTCATGACACATCTTTATAGAAAGCAAACAAAAAGTGTCTGTTTCCTGGGTACAATCTTTTGCTTTGGAAGGAAATAAAACAATTCCAACTTTATACAGTTTCCTTGAACGTTGATTTTGATTCTGTGATCATTCAGGAAGGGAAGAAACCATCCAAATGAACCTGACACACTAAGCTGCTGCTGATTTGCCAGATTCCAGTGTCCTCAAGTGTGACACAACATAATTATTCAGTGTCCTGTATTTAAAATCAGAAGTGATTTAATCTGGCTCTCTGCCATACCACTTGCTGATGTGTTGACACCATGTAAATAATGCATAGCTCTGTGACCACACCACTTTCATGCCACATGCTGGGAGAAACAGCCAACACCCGCTATTATTATTAGCTACATCTTAGATACCTTGGAAATTTGAAAAATTAACATCAAAATTACTTCAAATATTTGTAGTCTCCAGCTCCAAACTTCTTCATTACAACTCAAATGGAACCTGTGCATTGACTGTGATTAGAAACAGAGATTGCTGATTTATATCTCATGTCCTTTAAAGGTCACTCTTCTAAGATTGTTTATAAATAACTGAGTTTGTTAACTGACACAAGAACACTGGCAAGACTTATCTCTGCTGACTGGAAAGGCCACCATTTTAGAAGAAACCTCAAAATATAATAAAAACCCAGTTCTGTACTGCAAAATTTGAAATATTTTGACTTCAAATTTTGAAATTTGATATTACATTGCTCCCTGCTAACAGTACACAATCTACTTCTACTCTTCAATAATTTCAAAAGGTAAACCTACCCCAATGCCATCAAGGCATGCTCATCAAACCAAAGTGAAATTGTGGTTTTCACTGGGGAACACTGTAAAGCAGAAAAGATTATTTCATATGCTACCTACTTCTTACATGTGAGTATTTTATCATCTAAATATCATACAACCTCAGTCATATGAGGGCAGACAGCAATATAAGCTGCTTTTCACAGGACTTTTAAGAAGATTGAAAGTTATCATCTATATCACTGGTACCCAGCTACTGTTCCATACACTCTCCCCTTCAATCCACTGACTACAAACAGAGAAGGGAATGATTGTATTTTTACCTTTTTGCAGTTTACAATAATGGAAAAATTGCTCTTCTTTATGTCCCTATGCTGTCAGAGCAGGACTGTGATGTGCATTCTACCTGTGAAGACACACAGGAGTAACTGTCAAGTCCAGAGAGATAACAGAATACAACCATGAAAGCTAGAAGTTGGGTGGTTACAAGAAGAAGGTTAGAAGTTGGGATGTCTGTGTTACTGTGAACTTACCTTAATCTTCACTCTGTGGCCATCACTAGTGAAATGCAACTGTAGAGATATGCATTTGCCTACTGACTTTAGATTCTCAAAGCCTGAAATAAAAGAATATCTGGCTCAAACCCACTGAACTGTGCAACTGGATCATGATTTCTCAGGGCAAAACAGATGCACGCATCATATGCCTTGCCCAAATAAATTCATTTAGAAACTTAGGAGCATAGCAAATATGAAAAAGAAAGGGAGGGGTTCTTTTCTTTTTCTTCTCCTATGAGACAGAGTACAGAGAAATTTGATTTCTTTCTGTTCAAGGATGAATACATTGGACAACATTCTGTACTTGTCCACATTGTTCAAAAGGATCAGCATTTTGAGAGTCCCAAACCAAGACAAATTCTTTCTGTTTTCTCCATTAAGAAGACCAGGAATCTTGTGGTCTCTTTTCAAAGAAATTACTTTGTCCAGAATCTTGCCTCAGAGATTTATTTTCACTATGTTATTTAGAACAGAAAACAACACTGGAATGACTTCCTAATTTCTTTAGTAAATCTGTTCTTAATCTACTTTACTCCAAGCATTTTACAGTTTCTTACATGATGTTCTACTCAGATGTTCTGTAATTACACACACAGTGGTCAAACTTTGTCTTGACCAGGAAAGACTGGCAGTAATTCCAGTAAATTGAAAGGAAAAGTTTGGGGTAAAGAGTAGGATGGTTGAGAAGATAAGTTAGTGCTTAAGATGTGATTTCTGTTCTAACGGTTTCTCTGGGTAATGGAGCTGCCCCTCACAGAGTAGTGACAAAGCCTGTCTTTTGGAAGTTTCCTACAGTTTTTGTTTTGCCTGGGGTTTGGATTTCACAAGGCTAACTAGATTGTCCTTGTCTAGGAAGCCCCAGGGGTGAAGCCAGATGGTGACTGTGTGCAAACTGCAAAGACTGAAAGTGGGAAAAGGGTAGTGACTGAAAACCAGAGAATAAAAACCACTGAACTAGATGAGTGGGTAAAGTACAAGTTAACAAGAAGTTACGAAGTGGCACGACAAGGGCAATGAAGTGTGCCTTTCATTGGCAAAAATGTAAGTATTTTGAGGGGAATGTCAAATGTATTTGGGCCTTTTTTCCAAAGTCCACTCAAAGTTTCCTTTAGCACGGCATTCTCTCTTCCTGCTCAATGAATTCTTGTGACAATTCTGTTAGCTACAGAAAATTCCTCTAAATTCTTGTTGCTAGATGTATACCTCTAGATGCAAGATTAAAATATTCCAATCGAGTCCAGCACTAGACAAGTAACAAGTAAAAATAGCACAACTTGCACATTCTTAGTAAGAGCTAGCTCAGCAGTCAGCAGCACTGTCTGAACTATAAAAACTCTTGTTTTGTGATAACCTAATTTGATTATTTCCCCTACCAAAATGTCCTATTTCATTGACTTAAAATGTACAAGTCAGTCCCACATTTTGTGGAGCTGAAAGTGCATGCACACTGAAAGAGCAGATTCTAGGTTAATGAGAGATAGTGAGAGCAGCAGTGGGTCTCTTTGGAGGAAATGCTGCACTCTTCCTGTCATTGTGGTTTCTAAATGGTAAAGGAGGAAGGAACACAGCAAATAGAGACTCTGACACATTTAAAGGCAACCTTTCTGATGGTTAATGTTTCTAGAGTTTTATCTGGTGTCCACATTTACAAACTCAAGCACATGCAGTTTCACAGAAACATTCAAAAGGGAAGAGAGAGGAGATGACCAGCACATGCCTGAGCTGCTGCCTGTGTTGGTGGAGAAGGGTGTGCTGGGTGCCAGGACAGGCTGGTAGGGCAGCAGTGAGAGCTGTGGGACACAGCTGGGGATGCCATCACAGCTGTGGTAAGAAGCTGGGTGGAAGGGCAAAAAATGCACAAATGTACCTGAGCCAAATCAGAGCCCAGGACAATTAATTTCCTTGCTTCTTAGTTTTGTCATTTGTAGAGAAGTTTCAAGTGACACACAAAAATAGCATTTTGAAACTTTTCTTTGATAAACAGTGCTAGATTTTTTAAATTTTCTACTGCCAACATTTTAGGTTACTTCTAAAAAAACATGCACAATTCCACACAGGTGTAATCTCTGCTTGATTGTTCACAGTTCCAGTGTTATACTCTTACTTATCTGTTCTCTTTGGCTAATGTGGCTTGATGATTTCACTCTGTGATTTTCCTTTTCAATTGTGTACATCAGATAGCAGATATTCATACTTCCCTTTCCTACATCATGTGACACCTTTTCATAATGCAGTGATAACGTGGTAGACTTGCTTTTGAGAACTAGCCTTGATCAACTCTACAGCCCATCTTAGAAATTAGCATTGATTTTTACAGTATAAATTAGGGAATGCAAGGTATTTTTGGATTGAAAATATTGAATTCTGTGTTACATCTGCAGAAACTCAGTACTAGTCTGAAGATTCATTTGTTATTTAAATCTAATTCTATTTATGAAACAGCCTCTTTAAAACTGTATCTGCTTCATCTCTGTGCCAGGCTGGTCTCTCTGATATGACTGATGCTTTGGAAGACATTGCCCTGAAAGGAGACTGCGCTTGCAGCAGAGCACTTGAAAGCCAGGGCACCGCCATCCATCTTCTCCTTTACGGCATGTGCTGGGATAAACAATGGGGAAATCACACACTTACTGAGGCTGCATGGAAAAATGATGAATCAGAGTTTCATGGAAATCTTGGTGAGGGTGCTAGGTTACAATTTTGAAGGTGTTCAGCGTTCCAGATAAATATATACTTAGCTTTATGTAAAGAGCTTAGGTGTCTTTACTTAATTCAGCTCAAGGTGACTGCTTTCAAAATCTTCAAAATTGCAAGAGGCAACTACTTGAATGTCAAGATATGCTCAAAAATATGAACCCCAGCAGTAGTCTCAGTCTGCCAGCTCAATTTAGTTTTGAACTCTCCACCATATGAGTGTTGCCTGCCGACCCACTAGAAGTAGGTCATTACCTACTTCTGAAGAGTAACTCAGACTAATGAATGGGAAATATCCCTCTTGTATTTGAGCCTGTATTTGAAGTTGTGTCATAGAGGCAAAAAGCTAACCATGCCTTATAACCTTATTATCCTAACCCTCCAGTCTTGCTGTCCTTCATACCTCTAATTAAGCCTGCAAAAAATAAATACCTTACTGACAGTTTTTCCTCAGGCTTGGTATGAGTAATCTGACTACATCTGGAAAATTGCTGTGAGAAAAAAAAAAGATATTGTGAAACAATTTTTCATTCTAAGAGTTTTTTTTTATTCTAAAGATATCAATTTTTAAATGCAAAAAAAAAATAAAAACATTCTAAGCTAGAGTCTATAAGTCTGAAACTACAGTAAAATATACATACTCCAGTTACAATAAAGAAAATTTTATCAGTGAAAGATCTAACAAGCCAAAGTGCTTTCCTTTTCCATTCCAACTAAATCATACATTATTTGGGGTAGAAACTTGGCAGGAAACTCTCTTGTATTATCCCTACATTGTGGCTGGACTGATTTCTTTATCCTTTTTTGATAGATGGATGTCTAGCTGAGCTCTGAATATCTTCAGCAGTGCTGATTCCAAAGGTCCATTTGTCAGCTGGTTTCCTTGGCTGTGAGTTCTTATGGTTATAAACTTTTCCCTGATATATAATTCTAATTTTTTCCTCACAATGCTTCGAGTCACTTCTTGCTTGCTTGCTTAACTAATGAGAATAATCAAATATTATCTCTTTTTCATTTACTCTGTATTTCAGACAATAAGAAATCACTTTAAACTTCCTGAAATTAACATGATTGAATTAATCTCAACAGCATACCGTGGACCTCATTTTGCAAGCCTACCATCAATTTTCTTACATAGCTCAAGATATAGACAACTTTTTAAAACAAGTTTCTAAAATCAGTTACAGTACTTCTGCATATAACCATAAAAGACCACAAACAAGACTAAAGTTTTCCTTTCTCATTATGGACATTCTCATGGATTATGTTGTATAAATTGTTATAGTAGCCATTTATGTGGACCTTTCATCATTCTAGAAAATGTAAGAGTTTGCAGAGCTGAAAAATATCAGTGCTCCAAAAAAGAATGACGCTGATTGTTGAGAAAACAGTTGGAGAGACTGACTCTATAGAGCAAAGAAATTGCATAGTACATCAGAATCAGTAACGTCACTGAGTTGAGAGGCTGGTGTCTTTGTAACCACTCCAAGATACTTAAGTAAAGACAAGGAAGGAGAGATTTATTTCAAAGAGAATGAAGGTAGCTCAGAGAAAAGGATAGTAGGCTGTGAATTGCCATATTTGAAAAGGAAGTGCTTTTAGGAGCCGATGGGGCGGGGGGGGGGGGTGTCTAAAACTGACTAAAATGCTTTGGGAAGTTGTTTCTACACTGGGTAACTACAGCAGACTGTTAGCCAAGCAGCACCAAGCGCTCAGTTCATGGCTGAGAACCCCAAAATAAAGGAGGCTGAACAGCAACCTGAATGCAGAAAATGGTAAAGTGAGGTAAGTCTACCTTTCCTCTAAACAATTTCTACCCACAAACAGGTTCTTCCTTGGTATGTGCAGAGTTTTGTACATTCCCTCCCAAGGTACCCAGTCATGGTCCTTGGCACAGTATAGTACATCTTTTCTGGATAAATTCTACAGGGTGTATTAGAACACAGAAATTCTCTGGTAGACTTAGCCCTGGGTTGGATTTTCACAAAATGCTAATTAAATCAAAAGTATTGAGCACCTGCAATAGCTTCCGCAAATTCCCCTAAACACATGTTTATCCTGCCTTTGAACAACTGACTGCAAGGAACTGGTCATTGCAGCTTCATGGCTCAGAAAATGGATGCATGAACCCACAGAAATCTGGATCAGGATAGTATGACTCTGGGAGTCTTTTCTATTAACAGGATGAGCACTTGGTTCAGACTGTGTTTGCTCAAGCTTACAGACACATCACATTCCCATCAAACATGCTCATATGATTAGTGGGAGCTGTACCAGAATTTGTCCCATGAAGTCAATTAGTCTAATTTGCCAAGGCATTCTCACACTACTAACCTGGCATGCATCTTTCTAGTTACCATGTAATTGTTTACATTTTGTCAGTAGTTACACAGTTCCAAACGTGCCAAAGACCATTCAAATGTTTTTGACCATTTCTCTAGTTCAGTTCCACCCATGAAAAGTAACTTAGCCAATCCAGTTCTAAAAGAACTGCTTCATCTAGCCATTCATCCCTTGTAGTGACAATTAAATAAGTTGTTTTAGAGAAGGAGTGCTATGACCACTGAATATAAAACTCACAATTGCACCAGACCTGACCTCTCCCAGATAGCTTTTAGCTTCTATGCTATTTCCTCTGAGCTGTGAATTCTTTAACCCATACATGTGCATTGGGAGCGTTGTGTTCAAGGAGCACTTTAAGTTCTCCTTTTCACTGTAGGACTGTCACTTTTAAGTGAGAAATGTGGTTGTTTTCTTAAATAAAGGAAGTGTGAGTAATTCTGTGAAGCCACGAAGACCAAAATCTGCATATATTTGTTCCAACACCTCATATCATTTTAGGTTTTGAAGTTCTGATGTCCAAAATAACATTACTGAAATTACAGTGCTTTTATGCTATCAAGTCCATCTAGGAGAATTGTTTTCCTGACAATGAGGATAAAATTTCCGAAATCAGAATACTGTATTTGCAAGTTTCCTTATTGTGCCTCCATCTGTCTACTTGATAATTTGCTGCTAAGCATTACTACTATATACAAACCACCTGGAAATACTCCTCCCATGTTCAAGAGCCACTAGACACTACCTGACTCTGAGAAAAATTTGATCTTGCTGGGATACCTGGTTTTGCATTTAGATTTGTCTCTCCCACTGGATCATATCTGGAGGATGCCACATACTTAAATGTGTACCTGGAACATGTAACTGCAGGCTTTGACAGAAGTAGACAGACAAGCCAGTTCTCTGATGGAATTGTCCTCACAGGTACAGCTGCACTGATGTGCTGCCTAGAGAAAAGCCACTTTGAAGTCACTCCTGCATGAAATATTTGCATGCTCTTTAGGACAGCAGGAAACGTCATGCTCCTGGGCTGCTGCCTGTTATCATTCAGGTCCTATCTGCTTCAGCCAGCTCCAGAAGATTGAAGCTTAGCCCATAGTAAGCTCAATGAGAAGTTGAGCACAGTGACCTTGAGTAAGCTACTAAGAACAGTCCGCATATGGCCAAACCTCTGGCCACACAAGCTATCCACCTGAGCCTTGCAAAGCAACCAGGTACCCCACCACACACCTGAGAAAGCCAACACGCATATGGGACACCCAGGATCAATCAGCAGCAGAAGATAATCAGTTCACCACCAGTACACAGACCCACGCAGATGCTGAACCTGTCAGGGACAATCTGACAATACCAGTTTCAGGAGCAGGCATGGGTGCTAGTACACCCTGCTGATCCTCACCTCCTGACCAGAACACCTTGCTGGGAGGCCTAAAGTGCTCTCAGGATGGCATAACTAACCTTCAAGTCCTACTGAATCATCTACAGCCTACAAACAGACTCACATCTACTTCCATATCATGTCTAAGGGTAGGGATGCTTTTGAGGCCAGAATCCCTTATTTTAACAAGGGAATAATGTCTGAAAGCATTCTTCCTGAGGTTCAGAAACTCTGGATCTTGCCACCTTTAGATAAAACCAGTTAAATATGGTGACATTTCAGGTATGAGAAACTTTCTTGTGTATGATTTGAGGATGACAGAACATAGGTTCTTAGGTGGGTAAAAGGAGAAAAGTCAGGGCAATTAATTAATTTCCTGAATGCTTCAGAGCAGGAGCTCAGGAGAATCAAATTCTAATTTGAATGAGGTGTCAGGGAGACTAAAAGCCTTGTTAATACAAATACCTGCATGAAGTCACTAATGTAAATGAAATTTATTCTAACCCAAGTCTAGCCACTTAAGTCTATGGTAAAACTTTCAGTGACAAATATGGGAGCAGGCTGAGACCTCACAGAAGCTTCTTTTAAAGAACTTCTAAACTTTCACCTCACCTCTTTAAAGCATTTTTGTAAGCACGTGCACCTCAAAGGTTTTATATAGCTGGTAAGCTAAAACATATGAGGAAGAAATAACTTGTTCTAAGCCACAGAGGAAATCTGTATCCAAGCTAAAAATTTGACTCAGTAGTGATATCCTGTTCTTCTCACTGAGCTTTAAAGAGCACAGGACAGAAATGATGTTGTCCATGAGTTAAAGCTGCTTTCCCTTCCCTTCTTTATGAAGAAAAGTGGCCATGATGACATTAGTATTAGCTCTACAATTTTCCTTATTACAAAATGGAAGATAAACCCCATTTTAAAGCATCCATTCCAATTTAGTTAGGCTGAGATTTAAGTGTTTAATGCACTTTAAGTAGCAGCCATAGGAACTGCAAAAAGCCTAGCATGTTTAATCATATCCTTTCAGCTGTAATGTTGAAATACTTACAAAAAATCTATAGACATGGCAGAAGCATGGGAAAACACTTCAAGTTTCCTTACTATTTTGTACTACAGAAATCAGAAAGATTAATTCTTCTTGAAATGCTTAATAGTTTCTTTGAAAATAAAACAAAGCATGTATAACTACACAGGTGATTTTCAGCTTATGACCTCTGACAAATGTCAATTCTTTGAGAGAATTATGAAATTGTGCATAAAATCATAATAAAAAAAAAAAAAAGAAAGAAAGAAAGGAAAAATAACCCAGAAATGAAAAAAAAAATCCAGAAAACCAGAACAGCAGAAATTGGACAGTGAAAAAATGGCATTGAGGCAGATTTCAGGAAATATATTTTCTTTTTTTTCTGCAGTGTGACATTCCAAGATATTTTTAAATCACAGATATTGAAAACAGATTCCCATACAATTCTTAATAAGTTACAGTAGCCACCAGAGTTAGTGGTTTCTAACATGTGGCAAAAAGTATAATACTTCTAACTCAAGCCATGTCATGCTGGTATTTTACCAGCATTCCTCATGCTATTGTTACAATTCCACTAGTTTCATGGCATTTAATTCTTTCTGAATATAAAAACAGATTATCTCCCTTTCTAATATTAATAGTGAGCAGTATAATCATAATAACCATGTTATGTTTCATCCCACTGTCCCAATATACTTTGATCCTTACCTCTGATTTTGGAGATGGAGAAATTTCAACTCAGAATAATGAGGTGGCTCTCTGGAATCAGCCAACAGTAAGGTCACTGTAGGGCCTAGAACGGAAAAAACAAAAGGAGAACTTCACAAATGTATAAATCCTACCTAGTCTAACACAGAGAAGACTCATAATTCTCATCACTTTGCTGTGATTGGCCCCACAGTGATGCTGCCCATGGGCATCTCCAGGGCAGCATTACCTCCTCACCCTGGTGCTGGGATCTCAACCTGACAGACACAGCGAGTACACAGCTGTGCAATCCCCTGGGAGGTGACAGCCCCATGGGGGGTCCTGAATAGGGGCAAGTGTCCCCCACAGAGGCCAGGGAGAAGGATGCTCCCCTGGAAAGCTGATGCTGTGGTCCTCTCACTTGAGGCTCCGCTGCTGGAGAAGAAGGGGCACAGCAATGCTCAATAAGACATGGTGGGCACACCCACACCAGAGTCATGACCCACCACGGTTGACATGTGGCACATGCTGGTCCTTACCACGGGGATGTGCATCAGATTCAGACGCTAGGAATCCACATGTATTGAGGCAGCATTTTAAGTCTTATTAAAAAAAAGTATAAAATGTATTACTACTCTGTGATACATTCATACTTATTTAATGAAACTTACTGTCTATGCAAAACACGTTGAAATAAATCACAGTAACAAGAACTACTTGATTTCATAAGCAACTTACATCCAATATTTAATATTTTGAAACTCCTTAAGGATTAGTTTTAACTTAATTAACCAGAACATTGAGATAAAAGCCTTTAAAAGAGAGCTGAGCTATATATTGAACAGCAATAGAACAGTATTCTAAAAGAGATCTTGAAAAGCTTGCTGTAAAGAAATCATCATTTTTATCAGGAATCATCTCTCATTAAGTATTGTCAAATAAAGCAGAGTTACATATAAAAGCTCAGAAGTCCTGTCATTAACACAGGAATATTTCAGAAGCTACCACAAACTCCTTACGAGCTGCTATTTACAAAACTGGATGGATTTTCTGTTCAAAGTGGCAAATCACACACTTCCCCAAAAATTCAGTTTGGGGCTGACCAAGCATGATTATAAAACTGGATGTGAAATATGGGGATAGGTGAAAGGCATGAAATCTGGAAAAGATGGATAATAATATTTCAATATCAACACCCTGTTTTTACACACACAAAAAAAACTCAAGTTGAGTTTCTAGTTGAATTTCAATCTGAATTTGTTTCTTTGGCTTTTTTCAACATTATTACTTTTCCTTACATTCCGTGAGGTTAGAGATATGAAAAAACAAACTACACATGACCAACAGTAGGGAAAGGCTCATTCCAGGACACACAGGGTTGGTTATCTGTCTCCCACATAAAATACAATCCAACAGTGGCTAGCAAAGGATTGCTGACTTAGCTGATCAAATGTTTCTTTTTACTTCTTACCTTACAACAGTTACTTTCTTACTTTACAACAGATATTAATGCATCTCAGATGTAAGTTTTATTTTTCTTATGTAGGACAGGAGTTCCTGAAGAGCATGAAATGTACCTGGAATGAAAGTTGTCAGTTTCATTTATATGAAATATATTTTTTAATTTAAGTGTTGGCTTTTAAATTCAACATTTTATTAAGATGATCTGGTATTTGCCAAATGTCACCATCAAAGTCACAAATACAATAATTTGACTCTTTTTTTTCATGTATTATCAAGGAAATTTACAGAAATGAAACTAAGCCTAAACTAAGGGTGCCTGTCCCTCTGCCAAAAACACTGATGTTTCTTTTCTTGCAAGGATGTCACCAGTATATTTAGCACCAGAATGGAAATAGGGGAGGTTGGACTAAAATATTCCTATTTCATATCGCAGGTCTCAAATTCTCCCTTTTGTGCCACTCCTGGGGTAACAACCTGGACATTTCATACTTTCTTTTGAAGAGTTTTGACAGAAAATTGCTTGTCTACCTAAAATTCAAAACCAGCTTTAATAAGATACACGAGATGCACAGATGAAGCCTTCCCCAGAAAATGGTATTTTTCCAAAAGAAAGTGGTGGCTTATTTTTTGTTTATTTTTTTTTAAGTCATGAAAAGAAGATGAAGCAGCAAATGACAGAGGAATTAATTGTATAAACAATAAATGTGAACATCTCTGCTGCATAAAGTCAGCCTAATTGAAATACAGGGTTACTCTGTGTGAGATCAGACACACACAGAGTTAAATACAGTGGTGCTGTTGAGATACTAAAAGATGAGATATTGCTGCTGACCACAGAGGGCAAATTACAATTAAGTACACATCTTTCTGGGAAGTTTGCCAAGGGAAAAACAGGGAGAGGTGGCCATTACTGCTGCTATGCTTAAGCTAGGGAAAAATGGAGATGTAGCTGCTCTAACTCTTACCAAATGAGCAATTGCACTCAAGAGCACAAAGCAAATCAATGCTAATGAAACAAATCATGAAACCAGCTCTGAGAATGAGTTCAGAGCACAAAAGTAGAAATGCTTCAGCTCTCTCTGTGTTATCAGCTTAGCACTGGGGCACCTGCATCACTGCTGGCTGTTGCTGTGGCATGGTGTTTTTGCACAAAACCAGCTTCACAGAGTGAAAAACAAAAAACGATAAACAAAAAGTGCAGATGTGGCATTACAGTAGAAGAAATGAGGGAGATTGAAGAAGCAAAAAACAAAGTTTGAGCAGCATTTTTACTTTTGATAACAGGGGTACCAAGAATAACTGAAACCATGGAGATAGAGTGATACCAGCAGAACACAATCAAGAATAGTCATATAGAGCTGAATTTCCCCAGCAGGCAAAGGAGAAGGACAGATGACAACTCTGGCCACAATGACCCTAATGTGTAAAGGATGAAAGCATCCCAACCTACCACTTCCCTTAATGAACTTGAGATTTATTCTACTAGAGGATCCAAACTGACAGAAAGAACACTGCTAATGGCAGGAAGATGCCACATCCTACATTATTACAGCACTTGTTTGTTTCCTTACAGAGAAACTGTCTGATTCAGCATCAAACAAACTATTCTCACTTTTCAGTTGAGGTATCTTTAGAAATTTTCTATAGATCTTTGCTGGTAATACATGGTACTAATACTTCTATACCTAAAATTTAGAGGAATGACTGTCTCCTGAAGCCCAAGTATGGTCTGCAGCATTAACACATTCCTGCCATATTCTAATTGTGATGGCATCTAAGCAGAGGGGGACACTTCAGCACCAATCTCTCATGTACCATGGAGAAACTTACCTCCTCAAATGCATCCCTGACTGGGTAGTCTTGTTCTGAGTCCAATGTTAGCTCCAGTTCTCCTGTCTATCATCCCTGTTGTTACAAGATCTCTTTTCTATAATATATATAATTTCTAATTATATTTCCAGTGTGAAAAGTCACCATTAAACAACATAAATTAGACTATGCTCTACAAGATTCTTGAGTATGTCTTTTTTCTTCTTTTTTTTTATGTGTGAGAAAAATTCCTTTTGGTGTAAAAAGAAAATACTGGGATTTTCCCCTTGCATGATTTCCTGAGATCCTTGGTGAGCAAAGATTATTTATATTACTGTCTCTCACCATCTCTCACCCTTTCACAGGACTGGGCATCCAAGCTGTACCCAGCTATGGCTAATCAAAAGAAAAATTTCACAAGGAACAAAAATAATACAGATTGAAAAGTCCAATTTAAAGCCTCAATTTCTATAGAAGTTCATCTTTGTCATTTTTGCCATGACAAGTTGCACTTATGGGTCTTCTCTTGAGAGGTTTCCCTTTCCAGTGTCTCCAAACCAGTAGCCAGCACTTCACAGAAGTCTCTGGTGCAAAGAAAGCCATGTCATAGACATGCTACAGAAACCAAACTCATTCATTAGTCCAAGGTCTCCTTTTAACTCAAATACTGTTTCATAATGAATAAAAGTTTGGGACCCAAAATTTACTTAACAGCATAAACCGATATTTCCATGTGGTTTCTATAAACTCTCAATCCAGGATCAACATTCAAGGGCTTAATTGCACAAAAAGCAACATCACCAACTTGTCACTCTGATTGACCTGTCTTAACACTGAGTGTCAAAACACTTGCAAAAACAATACCACAGTGAAAAAATAATCAGTCTTGGCCTCAGTGCACATTTGCCTGCAAAATGTTATCATAGAGTTCAGAAATTTGAAACATCTCATAAATAAAGAAGGTGTTAAAATCCTTACCTACACATGAGGACACAAGCATTTTGCTGCTTTTTGGTAGCAATCTTTTACAGGAGTCCTTTCCCAGTCTGGTCATGCACAAGGCTGTAGGCTGAAGCAGAAACTGATTTAAATATGCATAGGCACATGCATGTGTCCATGTTTATACACCTGCACACACATTTCTAAGCATGTGCAAAGGAAAGAATGGACATAGGGAAGATTTTAAGAAAGCTTTTCCGCAGAGCAAGCTTAAGGAAGCCATGGACAACTGCTCTTGGTACACTGATGTGAGATTAAGAAAAAAAGGAAATGGTTGCCTTTGATGAAGGAGTTTAGAATAGGTACAGCTGCATTGAGCAGGAACAGGAACTTTGTAATAAAAACACTCTGATGTGGCATTTAACCCAGAAAACCGGTGAGTAAAAATAAATACACGTCCACAAAGCTTAGGCTATTCTGGTGCTGTTTTAATCACTTTATCACAGCACAATATTTGGAATTCACTGGAAGTTAAGTTTCTAGTGATTATTTAGGGTTGCTGCAACCAGTTACTGGACATTTGTGTCTTTTAGGTAGTTGTATAATATTAATCAATTACAGCATCTGTGAGCACAAAGTTCTGCAGTAGTAATTGCTCAGTTAAGGAAATTTAGTGCCCAGAGCCAGGCCCCCATCACTCACATTCCTTGTTGGGTTCATCTCTTTTCCTTATGGAGGTTGTTGGCATGGATTGCTACTGTCCTAAAGTCCCACAAACTGAAGTCCTCTTGTTCTCACTCATTTGGGCTACTTTTTTCCAGTCCAGTACAGCTGTCAGTCAGGGTGGGATCTCTTTGAGAGCAACAAATGAGCCAGATGCATAGTTCAACAGCCAGACACTTCAAGTCATAACAAGCTTGTGAAGTGAGCTAATTTTGCTTGCAGAAGAATTAGCCTTTATTAGCCACTAATACCACTTTTTGCCCTGCATAGCCCTTTAACCAGCTACAGCTCCATTGACATCACATTTTGGAAAGATTACTAGTGGCACATCTGGTTATAGAAAGCTTAGAGGGCTTCCTAGGGCAGTTACCACTTATTAGGACATGAATGAACTTAAACTATCTGATGAGGAATGAGCTGAAGTTACAACACTGTAGGCATTCATATGGGGTAAATCTTGTCATTCAGACCACAAATTCTGCAGGGCATTTTTGCCTGTATCTAATTTTTATCTAATGTTTATCACATGTATATTTTAGTATTATAGTTCAAATTCATATTAATAACCTATGAGGTAAGAATTGAAGGAGCACATGTACTGAATTGCATCTATACATATATAGATAGATATATAGATACAGATATGCACTTTATGATATCCAGTCCTAGGTTTAGACAGGGATGAAATTGTCAGTACTTTGGATTTTTCTATCTTCTCTGCTATGCAGAATTGAGCAAAGTGAATAGCCTAGCTGCACTCAGAGACTCACTGCAGATTTGTTCTGCCTTATTCACTAGGATGTACAAAACTAAATCAGCCTCAATCAGGTGTGATTACTTTTTTTTTTCCTATGGAAGTATGTAGTGCTGCCTTACAACTTTGGGATGCTGCTGTAGATTAAAAATCATCTGCTGATCTAGAGACAAAAGATCAAATCTATTTTAATCAGCTATGGCACTCCCTACACAGCAAAACAGTAGAAACTGTTGAGCTTCCAACCAAGTACAGGCAAATTCACTTGATTTCATTTCAAAGGGTTCAAAGTCTAAGTTAGGAGAAAAATTATATTTTACTCTGCATAATGTTTAAAGAAATACAAGGAAGTATAAGGAAGCTGCACAGGTTGCAAAGATGAGAGGCAGAAGAGAAAAAATCTCAAAAACAAAATAATAGTGTATTAAACAAACCACTTGCAAGTTTTCATTAACTGTAGTCTAGCTTTGAAGAAGAGGGAGAACAGCAAGTATTGTAGGTTCTCAGTCAAGTTATTTAGGTGGGGAATCCAAACCAGTTGCATTTTTTAGCAAATATAACCATAAAAAAGGATTACAAAGGTAACTGATGTCTAAAAGTAGTAAAAAGGCCAACAAAGGAAAGAGAGGAAGATAACTTTAAGAGTTGCCTACCTCAAAAAAATTAGGGTCTAGGCTCCTGTATACTGGGATTGTGCCTCAGACACTGGAAGTAATAGTCCTGCTGTTTTCCAAATCACAGCATCGCCTTACCTCTCCTACAGCAGCAAGACGTCTCCTGACAGATGGACTGCAGTTTCAGCCTCAAGTGATGTCTTATATTTTAAATTTTTCCAGTCTGCTAAATAATGAATGGGTCCTGATATGCTTCTCCTGTATTATAACAGCAATAATGTATAGAAGCAATAATGTGTTCTCTCATAGATGGAATGCTCAACACCCTTCAAACATAAACTAAATAAAAAGAACAAATAAGGTTGAACTATTTCCTTTAATGTAACACATATTTTCTGTGGATTAGAAGGATGGGTAGAAACACTTCTAACACTAACTTTTCATCATTTAGAAAACGGTAAGGAAGGCCTCCCTGGGACCAAAATGGAAATTCTGATGGACACATTTCAGTATGGAGCAGCTGACACGTGGAATCAAACCACGATTTAGCTTTCATGGGTAGGATGTATGATCACCAAAAGCATATCTGAGCAAAAAGGGGGAGCAAATCCAACCAGACTTCAGGCTGTGCCAACAATAATAAGCATATGCCCCATACACAGGATCAGGAGGGGTGTTCTCACTCCTTCTGTCACACATCAGCATGGCTTTGATAAGAAAACTGTGGGTCTAAAATCCATGGTTACACCAAAGAGAATTTGTCTCTGCCTTTCCTCCTGATCATGTTCTACCAAGTCTACCACAATGGATTCTACCTTGAAAATTATCAATGAGTGTAGATGCAATCACCCTCTTTTTGCAAGTAGGCTGGATAAGTTCCTACACAGCATTTGAATGGGTAGGCCCTTAAACATTTCTTTCATATGGAAAAGGAAAGACTCCAGCAGAAAAAGTCCCAAGCGTCTCATGGAAATGCAATTCCTCTCCCATATTAGCAACACCAGTTCTCCTCATCAGTGCCACAAGCAATATCTACAATATTTGCATTTTTACTTCACCTATAACCTCAGAAATATCTCATGAATGCAGGGCTGGTCTTAGCTGAAACAAAATACAAAAGCTCATCTGCCAGTTCATTTGGCAGCTCTGCTGCTCCCAGTACTGGTGCCACACAGAGAAGGCAAGAAGGTGAAGAAAAAAGGTTGTGCAGGAAAAACTCCAAGAAAATACATAGCTTGTCAGTTCCCCTTGCAAACAAAAAATAGCTGTCAAAGGTGAAACCTGCTTTGTACAATACACAGAAAGAAAAGAAACACTATAGAAAGGACATGTGCTGCAGATTAGCAGGAGCAAAAATTCCCATCAGCACTTTGAACTGGCTAAGATCACTGGTGAAAGAGAAAAACAATCTTACAGGAAAAGCAAAGAAACCTAAGAACATGGTTAAAGCTAAAGTGAAGAGAAATAATACTTCCTATCAGTGCAACACACTTCCAACTGAGGGGAGCAGCAGAGAAGGGAAGACACTGATCCCACATCCACAGAAAATTCAGATCCTGAGAACAAATTTGCCATGTACCACAGACAAAATAAGTGTCATCTGCTCCATGTGATACTGCCAGAGATACTGATGGTCTCAGCAAGTTTCTGGATTTGATGTATCAGGAATTGAGTTGCCACTGACCCACATGGAAAGGACAAACCTGAAAGGAGGGATTAGGATTGGCACAGGCAACTTGGGTTAAATTTGTACAATGCTAAAAATCAGGCTGACATTTTTGTTTATGTTTCCCCTCTCCCTGCCCTCCTGAGCTCTCATTATTAAAGAGTGAAGAACAATGTCAGATCTCACACAGAGTCAGCACGGCATGACATGGGAAGTCTGCACTAAAGCGATTTTATGGATATATGATTTCAAATGAGATCAAAACTTCCCCACAACTGCAGCCCTTCTGCTTCTAAGACTTTCCCCAATTCTAGATGTTATTGACATTTACCCAAGGACTTCTTTTTTTAAACAGCTAGAAAGCTGAAGTATTCTGGATCTGTCATAAACAGACAGTCATACTCTAATATGGGACATTGCTCTGGAGATCCTGGCAGTCTGGATTCAGAGAAGCCCTGTAGCTGAGGCTGGAGCAACCAGAGGGATTTTGCATTCCCGTTACCGCCTATGCAGCCAGCTCCTGGCCACAGAAAACATGCAGTTGTACTTTAATTGGGAATTTAATTAGAAGGGATTTTAGCTACATGAAATCTCTGTAGAGGGGGATATTCCTTGCCACCTCCCGCAGGCAATGAGTGTTTGGAGTTATATGTCTCAGGTCATATTGGCAGAGCAATTTGGCTATCAGTTGCAAGGATGTTTAGGGGATTTATCAGATTGTAAAATAGTGAAGTATTTTGGCCAGTCATCTGTGGCTTGCCAGACAGAAACTTTGAGTCACAAAAGCAGAGGCTGCTGGCCAGTGAGCCCCATGTGCCCATCTCCAGCCCATTAAAGGATCTGCCACAGCAGAGCTGCAGCACTGGTGCACCTTCACTTTCAGTGAGGCACACCAGTCAGAAGCTTTTAATCCTGTTCACCATGTATTAACTTGGTGCTTATGCGACGCAGGCTCTTTCATAAATTGTTCTGTGAGGGGTTTTGGCAATGGTTTCATATTACAAAGCTTCTTTTTATATCCCCTGTTGCCTTTTTCAGGTCCTATCCACCCATTCCTTACAACTATTAATAAAGTATCCCTTCCTCCAGCTGTCAAACCAGGCTTTACAGTCTGTTTTTAAGCTATTGTTGCACTTCTAACAATTAAGACTTCACAGCTTATGCTGTTTTTTTCCCCCCTTAATCCAAAGTGCATTTTTAAAGGCAATATATCAGCTGACATCTTGTCCTAAAAATAGGCAATCAAAAAAAGCTAGAACTTAATTAAATGCTTCCAGGACTTTCTTTTTGTTGTTGTTCAGCTCAAGTATTTCTCATAAATGCAGTTACTTCAGCACACAAATTGTACTTCTCGGTATTAGCAGGAAAGAATTTGAGGGGAAAGTTAATTCTAAGCCAAGTGTCCTGACAGCACCTGTGCTTGTGCTGTCCTTTTAGAAAGCATGTCCTCTTGCTACCCCTGCATTGGGTAGACTCACCCACACAATGGACAGAGAAATGGAATACACATGTTATTTATGCTTTATAATACCTACCCAGTGTAGCTGTTTTGCCTATTCCACATATGGCACAGTCAGCACTGACCTCACCACTGTCTTACCAGAACACTGCATCTTAATCTTTGGTAAAGTTCTAGGGCAGCTAGGAAGTTGATGCCTTGCGAGGCTGAACCTGGAACAGAGACTGGACAGAGGTAAGAGAATAAATAAAGTAGGTATCAATTAATTAAGTCTTAAAAGTACACACCTTGGGCAGCACAAGAGCCTGCCCAGGGCTACACCCAAGATGGTCCCAAAAAGGTCGTAAGAGGGATGACCGGTCACAAGGTTACATGCTTTTATAAGTTTTGGAACCTTTGCACATTGGGGTTAATTGTCCAATTACAGCTTCAGGTTATGAAGTCCCATCCTATTTGTTTGCTCCCCTCAGTTCTTAAAGTCAAAGTGGTTGTCCTTGGTCTTAAGCTGGAAAGGGACTGTTTTGTCTTACCACCCTGTGAAGAGAGCTTACTGGCATCTAATGTGAAGCTCAGAGCTACACACCTAGGCAGCACAGAATCTGAGAAATATGAAAGTTAAAACTTAAGGCATCATGGTTAGGGAAAAGAAATGGAGAGACAGGGTGATGTCACTGCTCAGCTTTAATTCCTTAAGCCTGGATCCTGGCCAAGTACAAATTCCAGTTTCCAGGACAGCAGTACCCAAATCTTGTCAGCTTGATTCAGAAAACCAAAGATCAGACACCAACACAATGAAAAATGAACAAGGATTTTGTTCACACCCATTTTTTCTTCGTCTTCCCATGTCATGTTGACAAACCACACAAACAACTGAGTTTCCCTACTCTGAAACTTCTCTAGTTTGGAGCTTTAAAAAATGGAGGTGCTCAAAATAAACAATCACTTTGAATATCTTCAAACTACACAAGCATGAGGCAATAGAACAATAAAACTGTAAAAGGCATCATGGAAACGAAAACCAGTATGACACAGCAACTAAGATCCTAGAGCTTTCACTTTTCTATTTAAATTGCAATTGATCCTACTTGGCTTCCTAGTCCCTCCCATGAACTAAAACCCCATTAGTTTTCCCTTCCTTGAAAAGCAGCCCAAAGCACAGTTCTTACACCATCAAGTTTAAACTATGTGCAGTAAGAACAACACTCCATCTTATGTTTTACCTGTGGTGTTTCCTCTTCCTTGCTGAATATCTGAAGTGAAGGCATCCCAGATTTCTCTCAGTCACCACTGACTGTTCTTTTTCCTGTTAACTCAGCCTTTCAGAAGCGTTGTTCTGGTATAATTTTTATTTAATTATAACATAAAGCTATACAAAAGGTATATACATGATTAGTATTATTCTTTTATCTAAACATACTCATTCACAAAACCAAAATGCATGGTGAGAAGTAACAAGAAGCATCAGTTCTTGAACAATAAAACCACTGAAAGAAAAAGTTTTACAAGCCAGTTCTGGTGCACAGACCACAATGTAAAAACTGCTAGATTAAACTATTTTCATTGTCTAGGATGGAAAAAGGATGAGACAAAGAAAGAATAAAATTAATCCTTGTACAACCTTATCATAATTAGAGCTGAAAAAAATATGGAAATTTAATCCTATATAAAAAACTTTTTTATTCAACATTTTTTCCTAACTTGGGATGCTAAAGTAAATCTCAGCTGTTTTGTTTTGTTGGGATTTTTAAAAAGAATTTTCAATAAGAAATAAAACTTCAGGGTTATTTTGGGAAGACATTTGAATTTTTAGTATTCATGAATTGAAAAATATTGTTTCAATTTGCTGGGCTCTTTCCCTATTTCATTTTTCATGAGACCCACAGGAGCGACTGTCTGTATCCTTCATCCTCTTCTATGGGACAATGACTGCCATAATGTACCAAGCTCCTCAAAGAAAACTATGATTCTGAGTCTTAGTGGCAAATACCAGTGGGCAAGCAAGATCAGACCAGCAGAGACTGGGAGCAATAGGCATGCAAAAAATAAATTTACTAAAGAAATACACCACAAAAGGGAAACACACAATTTACTCAAAACTAAATAGTCCTTTAGTTTGTTTTCTAAAAGAAAAGTCCTTCATTTTGTTTTCTAAAAGAAAAATAGAAGAGCATAATGTCAAAAAAAAATTTATTTTCATAGCATGTTAATTTTTCAGAAGTTGTTTCAGAACGCCATCCTGCTGGCAAATTCCTGCCCTATCTAGATCTATCCCTTTTAATCCCTGGTATTTTATATTCCCCAAAAGATAATTCTGTTGTCAAAATTATCCTTGAATACCACACAAAAAGCGGGTTAGGGCACAACTGGTAAAGAAGCAATAGCAATATTTTCTTAGAGTCTGTTTGAGAAATTCTCTGTGTTACGGTTAGTATATAAAGTTTAGGCTTCTGAACATTTAAGTATCACAATGCCATTGTCATTCAGGGAGGCAGGCCAGTTTGCTAATTAAAATATATAGAACTGGGCAAAACATCACCTAACTTCTTTTCCAAGCATGGCCACTGACCTACTGCAGCCTTGCTGAAGTCATTTTAACTAAATTCAAAAGCTCTGTTAGGATACCCATTTTCTTCCACAAGATGCATAAGATGTAACTCAAGTCTGTGTAATACTAAAGAAATCCAGTCAGAAATGGACTAGAAAAAATAGAAACAAATATTAAAAAATGCATATTTGATGCTGTTCTCTAACCCACTGTTTGATTAAATAACATGCCCTTCTCTTTGCAGTTGAATTGAGTGGTTCTTGCTTCACACCGTAGGAGTTTTATCACATTGGAATTGGTTTTCCCAGCATGATTTATCATTATTTTATTTTTAAAGCAATTTTTAAAAATTATTTTCTTTATTATGAAGTTAAAAAAAATGAGAGAAACTGTCAAAGCAAAAATTCCTCTTGGGTTTTCTGAGGTATTTTCTTCATCCAGACCAGATTGCTGCACGCTTCCACATAACACAGGACCTGAGGAGAACAAAAAGAGAGGAAACAAGCTTACACTCTTGAAATGCCCACAGTTGTCTCAGACAACCTCAGGGCTGTCTCAAGGCTCAGGGCCACTGTACTTTATAGTCAGATGAAAATGCAGCTTGGAGTTGGGCAGGAAACAAGTGTCACGAGCCCAAACCACAGATTGCACGCCTACCTTCACTATCCATCTCACCCAGGGTTGAAATCTGGGAGACACCATTTGGGAGAGCCCCCAGTGGCACTTCCAAAGCACAAGCTGTGCTGTCCATGGGCAAAAGGAAGGCAGGATCTCTGAGCGCCAGGATACAAAAGGAGCCTGTATGCATGAGAGCTCTTATCACTGGCAGGCTCTAGGACTCACAAAGTCAGAGCAATGAAGCCCAAAATACATATATATGCAAAACAAGCCGCAAACTTTCCACCCTGATGAAAGCACAACGAGGAAAATCTTTCCGACAGATTCACAGCTGGTTTCAATCTACAGTCTAAGCATATCTAATGGGTCGCTTTTATCAGAGGAGCTCTCAGAGGGTTCTGGCTGCTACTGAGGGCAGTTTGCCACTGTGCAGACCCCTCAACAAAAGTCTGAGAGGACACTGTGTACTCCCTACATGAACTGAGGCATGGGGTAATAGAGACCATCTGCTCTAAATTCTGGCCCCACTTGCACCTTTATTCATCCATTCCAACTCCTAAGATCTTACTCCAGCTAATGTAGCTGCCCGTACCAAAGTATCAGAAAAATGCAAAACATTCCTCTCAAAAATCTTACTTCTTCTTGTAATGCTCTCAGAAATAAATTAAAGGATTCTACCCATATGAGAACAAAGTAATACCTGGTCTCAAACCCTCCTAGGTGAAACTCTGACTTCTCTAGAGACAGAAGAATTTTAGGTTTCTGCATTCAGAAAAATGCAGGACCTTTACCTTCTACAAACTACAAAGAGAAGAAAGTTGAAAACACCACATCCATTTATGAAAATCTGCATGCTAGGGACGTGATGAGAAGTTATTGTGGGCATGTCATGTTGTAAGTGTTCAAATATATATTACTTTATTTTTCCCCCTGAGGTTTACAGATTTGTCCTGGAACAATGGAAGTTTACAGAGAAAGGGGAGATGTCTGTGATTAAGGCGGCTTTCAGCTCTTCTTCCTACAGATACCCTGTGGATATTGCTGTATTCTCCAGAATCCAAGCTTCCACTTAAAAAACAATGAAGTTTCTAGCCCATCGGGGTTTGCGGAAGCAGAATGTAAACAGATGTACTGTTGTCTTATTTTAGAAGCTATAGCAAGCCAGACTGAAACAATAGCACTCAGAAATGTCAACTGCTCCCATTCATCTCAGTGGGGTGGGGTGTTAACTTTGAAGCCTAATTGTGACCACTTTAAAGTCAGCCTTTTAACCATTTCACTGCTATTACTATACCAGAAACTCCAAAGTAATGAACTTACCCAGCCTCTGTGTTTTTATGCATTACTCCAGAGCTTCCATTCACTTGAAAAGAACACTGCATTACAATCGAGCTAGTTTGAATATTCTTTTACTTAAGAAGTTAGCTGAATTGTTTGCTACTGTCTTTCAAAATTAGGGTTAAAAGAAAGTCAAGGGTGAAAGGTTAGCTTCATTGTTGTTACTCTCAAAAGTGCAACACGTGGGATTTCATGCTTTTTGCTTTGATCAGGGTGCCCGGATGGCAGTTCATTTCAATAAACATACAAACAGCTACATACAAAACTAAAAATAATGACTAAACAAATAACACTGCACCATCTATCAGGAGTAAAAGAACAAAAAAAGACATCCTAATGAATGTGGTAGCATATACTTGCAAGAATTAAAAAAGGGGAAAGAGTAAAATGGTCTTCATTTTCAGAAAGTTATAGTTGCCATTACATTAAATCCAAGGTCTATTAGCCCTGGTTTGAGTACACAAAAAAGCTGCCCTGCTATAGTTATTTTACATCCCTTTTCCAATAAGCTGTTTCAGTCTTCATCAGTGGTCACTCTGATGTCCACATGTGAATTTTCCTCTGGGACCAGCAGCTGAAGACTAGTAACTCTACAGACACACTTTTGTAAACATTACTTCAGATGCTCTGAGAACTCATGCTGAAAATTATTAGGGCAAGCTACTCTACTCTAGCTCATGTTTCTGAGCATCCAGAATCGTGCTGATGTGAGGAGTCACAGGAGTCATGGTGCTGCAGCCCATGATGGAGATGCCTGGCTGGGTTTGGTGGGGCTGTTTGCCACATACCTCCTGTCTCTGCTCAACCAGCCCGCCTGCTCACCTCCACTGCAGAACATCTCTGTGTGACTGCCCATTGTGTCTGCCACAGGTCATGGGTGCATTCATACTTCTATGAATGCACTGCATTCATACTTCTACAGTTACATCTACACTGACAATCCTTTTCTTCCTAATGTAACAGATATTGGGCTGAGAAGTCAACGCTAACATCACCACTGCACTACTCGGGTCACCATTAGTACATCCATGCTAGGTACCCTAACCAGGTAATCCTGACAGGTCTCCAGATGCCTCCATTGCAGCTGCAGCCACTGGCTCAGGGGAAGTGAAACAGGAAAGGCAGAACCTCAGCTACATAACAGAGCAATGAGAATGGCATCACCCAGCAAAACACCTTGACCAAGCAGCTGAGACAAGAGTAACCTCTTTAGGTCATGAGGCAGACACAGAAAGAAAGTAAAGTGGAAGGATCTGCATAAGCCATACTATATTTCTTGAAAGATAACTACTTGAGCACACATTCTCCCTCCTGAATAAAACTGTCTTTACTTGGGAAGGTCTTGAATTGATGAGTTCCTACGTGTGGTAAAGGAATAAGGTTATTTTGATAGAGGGGGGAAAATTTACCTGCCTACACAATGCCTAGGTGTTTGTACAAACAAAGGCTTAATTCATCCAGTGCAGGTTCTTTTGCCTGCTACAACAGACAATACCCTGACATTGTTATTAGTAAGTTATGAATGCACAATCCTTCCATGTGTAAGTTCCACTGTTAGCTGGATGTTAGGGTGTTTGAAATTTGCCCTGACTGCTAAAATCACCAGATACACACCCCGCTTTTGTCAACTATCAGTGTTTCCTAAATCTTGATCTTTAAACTGCAACACAGGATTTGTGAAACGCTCTTGACATAAAGGTGAAAATAAAACCCTGCTTTCACTTAAAAGCCTGTGAGCACTGATTCACACACAAAAGGCCTGCTATGGAAAGACAGACACCTTCATTTTCTATTAACTTCAATCAGCTGCACCGAGGTGATCAGTTCTCTGCAGAAGGTGCTGATTAAGATCATGTATACATTCACAGAAGTGTCTGAGTGCTGTTAAACACGTTTTCTGCAGATGCTTGGAGGTGCAGAACAAAGGCAGCTGAAAACAGTCTTGGTAAGTTTACAATTTTACTTTATCACTGTATTAAATTCCCAATCAACATCCATAAGGCACCACACACTTGTTACAGAAAAAATAAACAGCCTCATAAAAACTAGACTTGCCCGTCTCTGCTCTGCCGTGCATCCCTCTTCTTTTCAACTGCTAGCAAGTAAAACTGCCCTGACAGCTGGATGTGTAGAAGTCTGTGCTGGCAGTGTCCTGGTCCGGAGCAGCCCTGCAGGCTGGAATGCTGACGCTGGCAGGCCTGCCACTGCGTTTACTTAACACTCATTTCTCTCAGTCTGCTTCAGACCAGAAATGCAGGCAATGAAAACCTATCCAGCCTTTGAGAACCTCGGCTGTAGTGGTTTAGCAGAGCAGGGTCTGTGCAGGTACATGAAAGAGGCATTCAGAAGACACTCCCATTCAAGGGAGGCAGAAAGAGAGCCCCCAGCTGTCTCTGGTTACCTTTTATTGGCATGAAAAGAAGGAGGCAGGAGGGGCAAGGTTTCAGGACAAATGAAAAACAAGCTTTCTAAGATTCACTGTTCAATCTCAAAACAAAAGCTCAGTGAATTTAAGCTACAGGATCTTAGTTCAATTTCTTTCAGTTTAGTAATTTATTACAGAGAAGAGAATGAAAAACCTGCTTCAAATAATGGATTAAACATTATCCTGAAACAGAACTAGAGAGAAAAAAAAATATATATTATGAATTCAGCTAGCTTCTTGGGCAAAAACTATACATTGAATTCAGCTAGTTTCCTAGAGAAATAAAAAGCAAATTGGCAAATGCATAAGAAAGTGTACCATGTTAGTAGGTATCCAAGGCTCCTTGGTTAAAAACATTTACATCATGATGAAAGCTGGACAAAACAGCTGTCACAGAAGCATTATTAAGTAGAGGGTATAATCTGTAAACACTCGCCATCCAAATTAAACCAAGACCTGTTGAGATGGACGAGAAATGCCTCATTTTGGAAGGCAGGCCCAGTAGCCTTCTAGAGGAAGCCAGCCTAGGGCAGCATGAGGGTGTGGGGGCTCTGGCTTGGGTGTCATTCCCTGGAGCCACTGGCAGCTGGGGTAGAAGAATGCTGGCCAGCAAACACCCCCAGCCCTCAGCCAACAGGGGCAGACAGCCTGCACAGCCCTGCACTGTCCCAGCCTTCCTGCAAGCCTGAAGGAAACCCAGTTTTGTGTCTTGCATGACATGGCAGACTCTCCCCCAGGCATTGTGGGTGCCCCAATTAGGTCTGGGTTTGTTGTATGGAGCACCTTAGAGGGAAGAGGGACGGGCCAAAGTTTCCTCACAGAAGCTTCTCCTTAGAAAAGCCAGTGCCCCACACAGCCACGTGCAGTTTGCACCATGAGCCATGCTGCACAAGGGCACGGCATGGGGACCCTGCATGGCATGGCATGGCTGCAGGGACCCTTCCTGCATGGCATGGGATGGCTGCAGGAACCCTTCCTGCATGGCATGGGATGGTTGCAGAGACCCTTCCTGCATGGCATGGGATGGCTGCAGGGACCCTTCCTGCATGGCATGGGATGGCTGCAGAGACCCTTCCTGCAGGCCATACACAGCCCTGTACTGCAAAGGTCACCACACCTGCTCATGAGGGGTGAAGAGAGGAGTCTTACTGCAGCATCCAAATTCTTCCCATTCCATGGGGACAGCACAGAGCTCCTCCTCCACAGGAAGTGTAAGGTCTGCAGAAAACAGAGGAGGGGACCACGGAAGTACAGATTCAGTAACTAATAAATATGTTCAACAATTAAACAGGTAATGTCTGTTGCAAAAAGACAAATAATAACCATAATACCTAATATTTACACAATTATCTATACAAACCTATTGTTTTTCTGTAGAGGTGGACAAATATTACCTAACCAGTCACCTGAGGATACATGGTCAAAGCCTTGGCTTCTTGATGAATTGCAGAAGTCCTTTAAAGTGTGTCTACATGCTCCAAAGTTTGTTGTATTAGATCTAGGCAACACATGTTTAGGTACACTCATGTAAATATCTTGAGATAACTCAGAACCCTTTATAAATTTAGGTGGCCTTCATGACAGGCCTAATAGGTGGGTCTGTGAGACCCAAAAAAATTATACATACTAGGTTAGGGGCAACTTCAATAATTTTTCAAAGACCAGTAATTTACATCTAGGTTACAAGTTTTTGCTAATGTTTCCATTTCATGATGTGTCTCTAAGGTGTTATCTACCCGGAAAATAAACTATCTGGTTGAAGCAATGATCTGGATAGCATGCTGGCTATCACCTTGATACACAGTGAGACAGAAAAACAGGAAGGATTTATCTGGAATTAATTTGGCAGTACTGTAGAATTTTCTGTGAGGGAAACTGTGCAGGTGTTTATGTAATTCCTTAATTCTTTGAAGAGGTGAAATGTATAATTGAAAAAAAGTTCTTAGAAACACTTAAGAAGAAAAATATTTTACTTATTACAGTAACTTCTTTTTTATAGATCATTCTTTTAGTCTCTTAACATATCTTGAAACAAACATGGACTGCCAAATATTTTAATCAGAGTACTTCTGATCTGTAATCTCTTTGATACAGATCCTGTCTTAATAAATCATTTCACAGCCTTGAAGAACCATTAAAAGCAAACTACAGCATTTGCAGTTGTAGTATAAAGTTTTACTTGGCATTCCTGTAGGTGATATGAGAGAGTACAAACAATGGTCAAAATTCAATATTGATACCTGAATATTTAAAAATTGGTGTATAAGGACTTGGTTCCTGTCACTTTTCAAGCCATGCTACTGGAGCTGATCTTAAAACCTGACATTAAATGTTATGAGAGAATATGATAAGGTGAATTCCTAGAAAAACCTGACTGAAGGCAACAGAAATCATCCCACCAACATGAATAGGATTTGGCCAAAGCCTGTGTTAAAAGCACTCTGAGGAGGGAGAAAAGGCTAGAAGCAATAGGATTTTAATCTCTTTGGCTCAACATCAGGATTATTTTGTATCAGATCTTTCACACACCAAATACATTTTGGACAGAACATTAAAGATAAATAAATCAGTATTTGTCTTATTTTGCTGAAAAGAACATTTACTGGCAGCATATTTTCATCTTTTCTCAGATTTTATGTTGGGGGCAAATCTTGGAGGTGGGAGAGTAGGTACTCTAGCAGGCATCTGCTAAACATAATGCAGTTGTATTCTGTTACTAAAACTGTACTCCTTCTAGTGTTTTTCATGACATTCATTTTCTCTGTAACATTCTGCTTTACTAGTATCCCAAGATGACCCTAATCAATTTTTCATCCTAGTCACCTTTGCCCACCTGACTCCTCACTTGCAGAGTGACTTTAGCACTTAACTGGGCAAGTTACTCTTCCCTTTCTGTTTTAACTATAAGGGGCAATTGTAGGTCAGTCCCTCATGGAGAATGGATCCTGCACCTGCACCTGAGCTCCCACCCACATAACCAACATTGGCAGAGTGTTTAGGAGATTCTTCTGGTTCACATTTCTGTTACACTGCCAAGTTCAGTTCTGTCATGTGTTCAGCTCCTCCTGTTTTCTCCTTGATTGCGTGTGCTTTCCTTCTCCTCAACCACCCCACCTTCCAGAGCAGAAAAAGGAGCTGCTCACACTGGACATGGCCAGAGCCTGTCCAAAGTATGCTCTGAGTCTGGTCCCACACTGCCACAAAATCATTAGCACTAACATGGAAGTCCTACCCATTTCTGGGGAAAGCCCAGCTCACATATCACATTGCCTCAGCAGAGAAGTAGCAGCCTTTGAAGGGATTTAGCTGTGTTCAAAATGAAATATTTTTTCCCACTTATACACATGAACAGCTGCCACCCCTGTTTTAACATCCCCACTACCCACCGTCCTTTCCAAAAACTGGAATAATGAAAAAGAACAGTCCTGGTGACAATATTATTTACTCGTTAACAGATCCAAGCTCTGTGTGACTTGCAACATGTCGTAGTAAATGCAAGAAGTTGCAGCGCCTCACTTGTAGGAAACGCCAACCAAAAAATTTAGTGCTAAATATGATTAGAAAATACTAAAGAATTTGAAAGCTTTGCTTCAGACATAGCTATCATTAATTATTGATTGCACAGGAAATTCCCATGACAAGCTTGTTAGAAAGGTTTTGTAATCTGTTTCCAAATGAAGTGTAATAAAATATTGAGAAAAATTTGAAATAATGAAATAAATCAAGTTATAACAAGTCACGCTGATTTACATCAGTATTTACCCACCATGAGATGTTTCGTATTTAGGGAAGTTTTGGTAAATATTTTACTGACTCACTTCTCCAGGGCATTTCTGTCAGAACATGTGCTATCTGTCAAACCAGGCATAACCACCAAACTCTCTCACTCCACCTTGACTCCTTCTGCTCCTTTCCTGTATTTCAATGCTAGGTTGTACACAAATAGAAAAGTATTACTATGTTTTCACAATTCTTGGGAGTCCAGAAATATGTCCTAGATTGGGGAAATCCTTTTCTATGGACACACTTACTCAGCATCACTATAATCCACTATAAATATACTACTCACACTTTAAGCTGTTGCCACGGCCTCACAAAGCAGACTGAAATTTTGTACACAACTTTGACTCCTATGAACCAAACACAAGTTTCACAAAAAATTCCCTTCCTACCGCTGAGAGAGAATGGCCTATGAAATTCATACTGCACAAAACCAGAACAAAACACTTTGGAGGAGGAAGCCACAGTTACACCATAACTATTTGATGCTGCAGGGGGAAGAAGGCATAACTTAACTTGTTCAAAGCACTTGGACTGAGCACTGTATTCTTATCACTTATCCCATGTAACTGTGCTGATCCAATTGATCTTTATTTGAATAAGTAACTTTGATGACCTCCTGGTCATTAAAGTGTTTTCCCCTTCTATCTGTCATTACACAGACTGAGGATTACAAAGTTTTAAGTCCTTGGGAAGGGGTTTTCCTAACAAGCTTAAAAAACAAACAAAAAAAAAAAAAAAAAAAAAACCCAAAGTATTTCATCATTCAAAGAAAGTGCAGAGAACTTTCATGAAGATTTTGTCTACTTTCCAGAGTTGTGGCTTTTTAATTTCTTCAAGGTAATACAAGCAAGATCAATTTCTGGGAAAACACCTGAAAATATTGTGCATAAAATCACAGAAAATTAGAATAACTGAGTTCAAAGGAAACCATCAGGATCATCTAATCCAACTCCTGGGCCTGCACAGGACACCCCGAGAATCCCACCATGTGTCTGAGAGCATTGTCCAAATGCTTCTTGAGTTCTGTAAGGCTTGGTGCTGTGAGCACTTCCCTGGGGAGCCTGCTCCAGTGCCCAGCCATGCTCTGGGTGAATTTTTTTTCCCTGCTAGCCAGCCTAAACCTCCCCTGACACAACTTTGGGCCATTTCCTTGAGTCCTGTCACTGGGCTGGGCACCACAGAACACAGACTCCTGCCTGCTCCTTCTCTTCCCCTCACGAGGAAGTTGTAACTGCAATGAGGTCTCCCCACAGTCTTCTCCAGACTGAACAGACCAAGTGATCTCAGCTGTTCCTCAGCTGTCCTCTCAAGGACTTTCACCATCTCTTGTCCCTCCTTCAGACACTCTCTAACAGTTTAATGTCTTTTTCATACTGCAGTGACCAGAACTGCCCCCAGCACTGGAGATGAGGCCACCCCAGCACAGAGCAGCAGAGTCCCCTCCCTTGCCTGGCTGTGATGCTGTGCCTGATGCACCCCAGGACAGGGATGGCCCTCCTGGCTGCCAAGGCACTTCTGACTCAGATTCAGTGCAGAACATAAGGAAGGTAACATGGAAAAAGTCAGGAGATTGAGCTGCACTCAGGATTCTGCATCACTTTACAGATGTTGCTGTGTTACAGCTAGCAACCAGAATTGGAGGTCTGTATGGTTTCTATTATATTGTTGTCCAAAACAACACTAGAAGATAAAAAGACACAGCTGTGAAGTACATTGGTATGAGGTTTCAGAAAAATAACTCCAGTTTCATATCTCAGTTGGGTCATGCTCACACAACAGGAATGAACATTTTGTAATTGCATCAACTGAACTGGACTTGTACAAACAAGACCTGATTAAGTTTTGTCTTGCAGTTTCCAATGTTCAACTGCAGCTTTTTCTAAGAATTTCCTATTCCTGGAAATTATGAATTTTTCATGAGTCCTCTGATGAACTGTGAACACATAATGGGAGATTAGGTGATTGAAATGAATTCTTGTGCCCAGTTTTAAACTTAATTAGCTTGGTTTCAAACACTGAATTGTAAATGTACTGAGAGTATGGTATTCTAAACACTATTTATACTATTTCTAAATTGTTCTAGGACATTTCTCTGTGTTCATACACCTCGTTTACAAATGTTTCCAGGGTTTTAAGCAGTTTAACTTAATAACCCAGTAAAGACTAAGCCTAAAGGTCACACATGTCAGTGTGATCAAAGTCTCTCTGTTCTTAAATGAATATACAATTCAGTGCAATGTAGCTAACACAATGAAATCACTGCTGCCAATTGATGCAGGCAAACAGATCACAGTCTGGGAGAAGGTCTATAGGCAGAAGACCCAACCATTCCTCTCAATGTCATCCCACACTTCTGACCAGAATTTAAGAAAAAAAAAATCTCCACCTTTCACCCAAAAGAAGAAAAATTAGTCAAAATCACTACAGGAGGAGGACTGAACGCAGTAATTCATCCATAATTAAAACACCCACAGGCTGCCTAAGCAGACCCTCACTTTCTTTTCTTGTCCAGAGTGGCACTTTTAATGTAAAGATTTTGGATGGATTTTCTAGGGGGATAAAACCTCCACAAACCAAAAAGCAAATGTAAAAAAAACCTATTTCAACATTTAAATTAAGCCATCTTGCTGCCTATATTAACAAAATATAATAAAATATAATATAAATTATAGTATCTCAGTTTTTCCTAGAAAACATATGCATATTTAAATTCCTGCTGGAAAAAGATACACTGACATAACGGTAAGAAGAGGAAAAGTGAGGATTTATCCCAAAGGCTCTTCCATTTCCTGTTGCCGCTACAGGAAAGGACAAGAACTGAGAAGGTTCCTGTCTGCTGCTGGCTGGCTTTGTATATTCCCTGGTGTTTCATTTCTTCAGTCTTGGTCTCAATAAGAGTTTTCTCACCCAGGTATCTGTATCAGTTATTAGCAGTAATACCAGAAAGAGATAACTCAGCAGCAGAAAGGCAAATCTCTTCTTTCTACAGGAAAGAAGTTGTGGAATAGAATCAGATTTTTAAAAATAAATAAATAAATAAATAAAACAAAAAACACCCTCAAGCCAGATTTTCTAAATTTAAACACTTCTGACAGCATCATAGTTCATATAGCTGTTGAAAGAATGAGACTATGGGATCTGCCTGTGGCCACATCTGAGAACCCTCCTGCAAATGGCCCATTTGATTTGTGCTAGCTGCCTCCTTCAGCTGGTGAAGTGGATGGCTGCGGCAGCCTGCCTGTTGGACTGGCTTCTGCAGTGGCCAAAATTTCCTAAATGACCAGGTTGCCCTACAGGGTTGGGGCAAAGAAGACCATGGCCCAAATGGGAACATTACCAGGCACAGCTTAATCATTTGCAGGTACTTACATAACAGTATGTCTTTTTAAACTAGCATTCTAAACCTTCCTTTTTCAGGAGGCAGTCACAACTGACCAGCAATCCTGCTACCAACAAAAGGTGCTGGCAAGGAAAACTAGAGGTTTCTTTAGCTGAGCTCAGGGATGAGCTGCAGGTTTTTTGGGGGTACCTAAGAAGCAGGTACACCTCAATAACATCACAAAGACCTTAACATGGACTCCCTGTATCATCTTATAATTTTGCTTTACGGAACTTTGTGTAACAACCCTTCAAAATTCTCAAGTTCTAACACACAAACACATGCACTGCAAACAGCCTCTCACCAGCTATGTTTGCATTGTTACTCCTCAACCTGAAACCTCAGGTTTAAATAACTGTCAGTCGATTTTATCAATGTTTGGTTTATGAGTCATTCAGCCAGCACAATGGGCCGAGGAAGAAAACAGCTCCTTTACACACATGCCCTAATTTTTCTGCTGCCATGGGAAGCTGGAGAAGCAGAGAGAGGGCACAGGAAGGAATTGTAGCTTGAACAAAAATATATGTCCCAACCCAGAGTTCTACCTGTTAGGCACACTAAACTCATAAATCAAGTCATGAGCAGAACAGGAGGAAAACAGCTCTGGGACATTATACCAAATGTTTTGGTATAGCTTCAAGTTGCAGCAAGAAACTTTCTGCTAAATTGCTTCCTATTTAAATTTGCTCCTTTGCACAAACCACAGATTTTCGTACCTTTTTTTTCTTTTTTTTTTCCCACCAGTGAGTCTCTAGAAATTTGAAAATAGGGGAGGGAGAGAAAAATCACCGCTCTGGATTTAGTTTTATACAAAGGTCACGTAAAGAAGGAAATGTCTGCCCTCCCACACACACGTGCTAAGGACAGTTTTGCTAAAATTAGCCACTGGTGGAAAAAGCACAGAATCGAGTTGTTCTCATGAGCCTTTCTCCTTTCAGCAGAATTCTGCACCATCTCAGAGCCCAGCAGACTCAGCCTTGCCTGGAGCTGAGCACCTCGTCTGGCCACTGCCTCCAACAAAAGCAGCAGAGAGCAAGGAACAGTTGCCAGTCTCAGATTGCACAGATATGCCCAGACTGGAATCATCTGGGATGCATTAGACTGGGAAATCTCTTGTCTGTGCTAGCATACCTGCTTTTTATTTGGGGCAAGTGTCATTGAAACAAGATTTATATGTTAGTCTGCACTGATAAAATTGTGTCAGAACCTGCGCTGGTCACTCTTATCTTGACATTAAAATTAAATATTCCTATGAAAACTAGCCTTGACTTTTGTTGCACAAAGTAAATAAAAAACTATTTGTTTTGTTTAGAGTGGTGAATTGCAGATATCAGAATAAAACAAGGACAGGAGTGGAAAACTTTGCATTATGGCACTAGGTGATTCATTATGTTCTATCTGTGCTACAAATAATTTTCATATTCTCTGTAAATTGTTATTGCTTCTAAACCTGATCACAATTTCAACACTAATAGACCAAAACCAGTGTACAAATACTGATTTCCTATCTTATGTTCAGGTCTTGTAGGGAATTGTTCAAGTACAAGTATATTAGATTTATGAGTGTTTACCTTATCTGCATCCTTTATTCAGAGGTGCAGACCCTTACCTACACCTTTGTGATGCCTGGTTAATGTTCAGGGCTTCAAACATTTTCTTGTATTTTCCAGCACTTCTTTGTTTTGGCCAAATCAAAACCATAGGCAGTGCTTCAATACTTAAATTTTTACCAGACAAAAAACAGCCCCAGAAAGTTCCCTGGCCTTCCTGTGTGGTCAGCCGGAGCAGGCAGACCCTTCCCAGAGGCACTTATTTTCACCATCACCACCCCCACCTCTCCAAAGTAACACACATGGGATGAATTGTCCTCTAGACATGCCTATTTAGCCTCATTGACTATAGACAGGGCTTAGGTGACTAAATGCATTTCTCAAAATAGGCAAGATGAATCTGTTACTGGAACCTAAGCCTCAGGGAAAAGAAAAAAAAAAATTACTGCCAATAAGAATGTGGTGCCTTTTCCTTTAAAAGCCCTACTCTGTGGATCCCATGGGATCATACACCCACTGGGCATTCTGCAACTGCTCTGGCTTCCAGTTATTTCTGGCGCAGGTCTTGGCATTGATTTTTGACCTTTTGGAGCCCTCTTTGTGTTAGGTAACACAGCTCACTCGCTTTCCCCAAAATGCACAGGAGAGTAAAGCAGGAAAGTGAAAGCAATAGCAACATTCCATCATGCAGGGAAAGAGTTAAAGCTACAAGGAGCAGGAAAGTTGTCTATCTTTAGGAGCTCCTACAGTTTCAGTCACTTATTAAAAGAGGATTTATATTTCTGAAGTAAGGATCTGTACTTCCTCCCTCTGCTGAAGCTGTGTGTTTCTCTGCCAGACTGTGATGAAAAGGGCCCTCCCTTGCCCATCACCAGCCAACGCTGATGTCATCCTGTTATTCTTTTTCACCTTGCACACATGTTGAGGCTTCTCTGTGGAAGTCTTGCTGAGACACACATCTCTTTGTCTCTTGTTTCTCTCTGCTCGGAAAGCATTTTTTTAATCCCAGATTTCTTTTGCACATAGCTCAAGCAGGAATGTTTCTGAGATTTCTGAGAAGGAGGATCCATACATGTAAATAATGCTGTTCACTAATGGCATCCTACCATCCATTAAAGCCAGAAGTAATTTCTTTGACGAGGGTGTTGTACAGAGCTCTAACTAGGAGGTCTTGCTGATCTCTTGTTTGAAAACTTAGACATTGTACCTAACTACAACTGATCCAAGCAGGAAGGTCAGGAGGATGGGCCCCTTTTGCACCCCTTTTGCAGGGTTTGTAGAACTGGTCAGAGGGTGATTTAGCTGCAAGACACCCCTCTCTTTCCTGCATTTCTAGAGAAATATTGCAGAGCCTCAGTGTCTCACTGCACTTCTCCCTATTGGAAGGGAGACAAACAGAAGCCATCCTTTAGGCTGCATTTAAAGATGTGGCTAGGGATTGTCTTATTTTTTTTTTCTACCTGTTGGTGTGCATTCTTGCCTGATCTGTGCATGTCAAACACATATGGCTGCAAAGGAACTCCTACAGCCACTTCCCTTTGCCTGCTCAGGTCATTTCCATGCATCCCGCTCTGTTCTCCCAGTAAAGAGAGAGTCTTTCACAAACGGGCAACACCATCATTTGCCAGAGGAGGTTGAGCTTACAGGCAGCAAGAACACTGCACAGCAAAGACACAGTGAGAGCTGCAGTGAGCACTGCAGACAACTCCCAAGATCACTTCAGATACAACGCAGGTGTAGCCACAGGCTCTCCTTGTGGGAAGGGGAGAAAATTGGATAGCTGTGTGTTATGTACCTCTGAGGTTTTTAGAATGAAGAGAATAAAGTGAAACAAGATTAAGAAGCACATTAGGCCATCTCTGACAGATCTTTTCTACTTACTGGGAAGAGTCTCCCACTGAGCTCCTGGGAGGTTCTGAGCCCCTGAGGACTCCATGAAGAAGCTAAAATTTCCAGCCACAAATGGCGCTGTTTTTCTGTGCAAGGCTGAGCTATCAGGGAAGGTATCAGTGCAGCCTGTTGCTACTGATACTGTAAGCAGAAGACAGAAACAGTGGATCTTTTGTTTATCAGCCCTCTACAGTGTACAGCCCCTTTGTGACTAATAAGCCAGCTTTCTGCAACTCTCATATGGTGCAATACTACATTTTCAAGTCAGCTCAGCTAAACTGAACCTGCAATCAATTGATATCAGTGGGGTACAATAGTCCTGATAAGAAAAATGTCTGTACAAGGAAATTCTGAGATGCACGGTGCAAGAATAAGTTACACCAGGGAGGATATGTTCTTTCTAATAAATGCAAGTTACTTTTGGCTGGTCTTCACATCTCAGATTTACTGCTCATACTATGGGAATCATTGTATTGCCTTATCACGGGCTCATATGAAGCTGTGCTTACTCATGCTTGCAAAGCATTTAAAGATTAGAGAGAGCAGCGTCTGTAAAACCATAAAAAATATTTTGTTATCATTATTATTTGACCAAAGCAATAGGGAAATACACTTTAGAAATGCTCCAGTTCATTAGTTTATAACTTTCTTTTTTGCTAAAAGCAAAAACCAGCAAGCTGCAAGGTAGCAGGTTCAGACTTCATTTGTCTCAATATAGGCCTATTTGTTTGTCTCTACCACAGGTGGGGATTATTTTTTACACTGTTTTTAATAAAAAGTTAAGAAGTAGATGCAGAGGTGAAGGTGAGAAGTAGATGTAAAGTAAAAGCAAATTAATCTGGGACTCATCCTGAAACATCTGTGGCCCAAAATGTTACCCTCTAGCCGACATCCCAAGTTGCTATCCTTCTCCCTGCATAAGCTTCTGGGGTCTCATTAATGCACCAGGCAAGTCTACACAGCAAAGGGCTGTTAGAGATCCTGAGGTAGCTTTGAGGAAACTGGCTTGCCTACACAGTACATTGCAATGCCATGCACGGATGCTAGCTTAGATCCCAGAGGCAATATAGCCGTGTCTGTATAGCAAAGCACCCACGCTAATTAGGCCTGCCCCTGAGGATGCTGCAGGAACGGAGCTAATTAGGTATGCTAAGAGGCACCTCTGTTAATTAGCCCAGGGAGAACAGAACAACACTTACAGAGCTTCCGATCATGGCATTAGCTCAGGGATCTCTACAGTGTACTTGGCTGTGTAGCATAGCTGAGCCCACAGCTCTCTTGAGCACCATCCGAAGCATCTAAATACCTTCTTTCAATCCAGTCTCACCATCTGACCCTGCTTTTGCAAGTATTCATAGCTCTGTTTTTCTCTTGGTGGTAGGAAAATTAGGTAAATAGATTCAAAAGAATGAAGGAAAAAAGCCAGTAAAAACCACACTACAATAATCTAGTGTTATTAAATTCACCTACAGGTAGTGACATGCCTGCAGGGAAGCACTGGATATTCCTAACCCATCTTGATAAAAGGCATACTTTGGCTAGTGGTGCATGTTTTGCAAGCAGTGTATCTCTAAAGGTACTGTTAACTCAAGCCAACTCAGTTACAAACACAGACTATGATATATTGAGTTGTAGCCATGCAAGATTTTCCATTACTAGTTCAGGGTTGAATGAAATCATTGAGGCACAGGTACAAACCTAGGAAAGATGAGCAGGAGTTTTGTCCCTTTTCCTTCTCCCCTGGTGGCACCATGAGTTAGGACAGAGCTGTTCTGGCTGGTTCTGCTGGCTGCAGCAGAGCCCAGCTCACCAAGGATCCCTGTCCGTACCCTGCACAGCGCACACAGGGCTGGTGCCAGCACCAAGCACCGCACGTGGCCATGCCTCCAACTCCCAGAGTTGCTATACAACAGCACAGGGGTAAACAATGCCCTGTCTCTACTACAGCCAGCACAGATAGGAGAAGGGTGATGTGACTATTAAGGGAACGCTTCCAAATGCCTTTCCAACCACCATATCATAGGTGCACATAGAAACGCTGAGTTTATGCCTTTCAGAGAGAAAACGTGTGTGCTTTGTGCCATTCCAGGAGGGGGGTTTATGGTTCTTATTCTTGAAAAATGGAGCACAGTGATTTCCAATTACCTTCCAGGCATGTGTGTAAAGACACCCATTTCTTTCCCATATGTTTCAGAAGAAAGTTTTTGCACATGGGTAACTTCTGAATAGGACATAAGCCCCTAAATCCCAGTTTGAGCTCTTGATCAAAATGCAAAAATGCATGGTGGAATTTTAAATCAGCTTCAAAATCTTATAACGTGAAGCTGCTGGAACCATTGAGAAAGCTGAAACTTTAAAAAAGTGGATATTAGGAAAATATAAATACCAAAGAAGGCAAAGGTTTCTTCTGGAATTAATGTGGTTGCAGTAGAGAGAATTCTTAGGTTTCTTCTAAAGATTGCTATGTTTTAGGTATATAAAAGCAAATAAATAAATAAATAAATAAATAAATAGGTTTTTCTCTTTCAGGTTCCCAATAATTTGCTGTTATGATATGAAGTTGAGGGTGGTGTATGCAATATATCTGAAAATCAGAGTTCAGTATTTAATCTTTACTTCTTATCCTTTGGAAAAAAAAAATCTTAAAAGTATGGTTTATGTAGCTTTATGATAATAGTCAAAATAATATAGTGTTCTGTAGCATTTACTAATGCAAACTGGGTTATCTCACGCAACCTTGACTTTACAACAGGGGGCCTGATGTATACCAGACACACAAAATGGTCATTAACTTGATATGATATAAGAAAGGTGTTGAAGTGAATAACTTATATAGTAGTAATAGTGGTTCTGTCCATAAACGATTTATCTTGCTTTTGAATGGCAAAAAAGATACTTTAACTTGCCTTGTCTCTGGGCAACTTTAGAGTGACCTAGAGACTTCTCAGTTTCAGAGTTCAAAATTGGTCCCTCCTTTTATACTTAGCCAGTGCTTAGACTAAAGCTGTAATACATCACCGTGTCTCACAGAGACCTAAAAAATAGAAGAGACTGAAATCCTAGGCAGGAGCATCCCGTAACTCTATAAAAGTCAATGCTGTGTCCCAAAATAATGAAAATACCCCAACTCGGTTTCCAGCTGTCTAAATAACTCAGATTTTCAGCTTTACTGCCAGAACTTGTCTAATACCCTTCACTTTGTTCAGTTTTACATCTACATTTTCTCTATTTCTATCTATTCAAAACAAAACTTGAAGCACAAAGGTTATCAATTCCCAAAACCTCTTGTGCACAGACAGACTCACAAGGTCTCTGTCAATGAACAACAGCTAATCATTCATTCTTATTATACTGGCACATAAATCTTCTGAGTGACCAGGGAAACCAGAAGCCTGCTACCCTCATAACATTCCTTGCGTGCCTGCTGAAGGCGTTGTGTCTATACATTGCCCATGATTCCCAGAAACACAGAGTTAAGAATAATTCAAGAGATGTAAGAAGGACTAGGAGGGAAGGATAACCTGCACGTAAACATTGCCAAGTCCTCAAAACTAATTGCTTGAGGTGGTTATGAAAATAAAGAAAAAAGCCTGTGATGCTTATCAGTCTTATTTCTCAAACACTAACTGGCCTTAGTATAGTTTTACACATAATCAAAAAAAAAAAAAAAAAAAGAAAGAAATTAGCTTAATACTAGAGCTTATCATTTTATTAGCTTGAGAGCCCTTAAAGATGTGATAATGGAGGTGCTACATGGACAACAATTTCAGTTTTTTGAGGTACCCTGCACTCACCTCTTCCAATCATCCACACAAACTAGAGGTCCAGCTGAGAACAAGCTGACATTCACAGAGCTACAAAGTCATCTGTGAGACAGAAAGGTCAATCAAGTAGCCAGAAGTGTGTCCGGGGTGTAAACATGGCATTTCACAAAAACAGCATGGTCCAGATCTGCCTGACGTGTCCATACAGGCATGGCCAATGCCTATTGTGCAAAAGGCGTTAAGTGCCATTTCATATGAAAAAACATAAACATCTATCTGCCCTCCAAACTCCTAGAATTATAAATAGTTTGAGTGGCAAATACTTCTGTCACGTTCAGGATACCTTCAAAAGATATTCCCAGCACTGCATATGACAAACCAAAGCCTGGCAGAGTTCAGCCTTATAAATATATCCTGGATAAGCCTGTTGATTTGAACAAGAATTTGTGTGTCTGTGTCTAAAGGAAGAAGAGAAGAAGAAGGAAGGTTGGTCATGTCAGTCACTTGTGTAAACTTTTCAAGCTGACTGGTAGAGTTTATTATCTATGCTTTGACAGTAATAAGAGCGCTGAATTCCGAAATGTTGTGTATTACATTGCACAACAGGTTTTATCACAGAAGAACTGAATAGTCTTGATGAATGAGGTTTCACATAGGTTGCTGTTGAAAAAAAAATTAGACATTATTTGCATAAATTGCATTAAGTTGATTGTTTCCCACCCCTCCCAAGTACCTCAGTACCTTGGAAATAAATTATAGTCAGAGAGGTATTAAAATAAATTTTTTTTAAAGTCCTGAAGTAAATTTCAAACCACAAGACAAAGTAAAGAGTACTGTAGGCTATTTTCAGACCTCCTCAAAGTTATTCATATTCTAGTTGTCAAACAATCATACGACTCCCAGACATCTTTTTTTCCCCTGAAATCCTGTTATGGAGTCTTCCACAGACACATTAAATTATTTCCTTTTCAATATGTTAAGAAAGAAGAAAGAAGCAGCCATCCTTAAGTCACATGTGTTTCTCTTTAAGAAAAAGGGTCTCCACAGTTCAACAAGGCAAATAGTTCTCTGTAAATGAAGTCATGCTGAGATTTTTAAAGCACATAGGATTAGGAAAGCAGTATTGGTAGCAATGTCGTTGTCACACAAGCTAGAAATTCTCCTTCTCACCCTGTTTTTTAATTCCAGCCTTCCTGGGACAGTGTGTAAACCTGTACAAACCAGATTCTTTGCTAAATTTACAACTGTGTTGAGAAACACATCACTACAGAGAAGCACAAGGAAAGCTGTGTGAAATACTAAGGGTTTAAATGCCCTTTCAAAAATATTTGTTGTCATTCTGACCCAACTGGAAGAAAAAGGGAGACGAAACACTTGCAATAGCAGCTTGCCTCAGTTGGTAGAACCTGAATATGGGACTTTGCCTGGTTTATTTTAAGTCTGAGCAGCTAGCAGCTGGAGTATGTCCCACATGCTAACACTTGGAATTCCCCAGGGAGAAGGTTTGTTTCAAATGTACACGCCAGCCCTCCAAAGCTGGTTGTCTTTGTGCTTTATTAAGTTTATGAACTCCATCCTTGCCTCAAGTCCCGATGGTAATACACCTATTCTGAGCAAGTGAATGTGGGCTTCATATGGGCTGGTTTTGATTTAAATGCAATCTATGAACAATATCTACTTGCACACACATACACACCCCAGGCAGATACTGAACAGACGCAGCCTTGCAGACTTACACAGCAGCTGTGACAACAACTGATGTCACCTCCTTTGCAGAAATTTCCACAAGCGTCTTCCAAAGGCCAAGTTAAATGAGATAGAGCTTATCAGTTTCTTTAAAGTGCTCTGGATGAGACCAGTCCATGTGACCCCCTTCCTGGCCACGGGGGTGTGGTATGTCACAGTTCCCATATCAGCTGGCACATGGCGGTAGGAGATATGAGACAGCAGAAAAGCAGTAGTAACAACATCACCCAGCCCGCCGAAGACGGAGCGAATACGCTGAGTTACTTCAGAGTGCGCTCATTTACTGTCTGCAAACAGGTGGAGGGTGTTCAGCCCTGACTTCTGCTTGCACATCCCACTCGGCACAGATGGGTGGTAATGTTGCCAGCTATGCTTTGGAAAGGCTATGGTTCGTTAGCGTCGTATTAACGCCTCTAGCAGTGAGCTGCAATATTCTTTTTTTCTCTTCATGAACTTTCCCCTTCTTTTGGATATTCTGTGTATAAAAAAGAAATTACTAGCAAGGATGATTTTTCAAAAGCAATTGCTTAAGATAAATTCCCTGCCTCAGTTTTTGCAACAGAAAGATTAGAGAATTTCAGAAGATACACTCCTCAGCTTTACTGCTAAAGCTACTGAATGTTTCAGGTTTCACTGCCTTTAAGTATTATTAAATTATCACTTGTAAAGAGTTCACTTTTAAAGCTTCTTGCAATGATTATTTTTATTCAAAATACCAACTGGTCAATAACATATTAACGGAAACAAATATGTAATATTTGCAAAACATCTCAATACCTCAGACTTCGTAGGACAAAAGGACTCCTTGCTTGAAGTAATTTAAAAACATAGCCATAGTATTGAACATTGCATTCAGCAGCTTGCAATTTTCACCTCAGAGCTCACCAGTTTCTTTGCATGGGCCTGTTAGCACAGAGGACAGCCTTAAGCTCTTACCCCAAGCTAGTTATGATATTTTGATTAACAAATGTTGGTAATGCAACTTTTTTCTTTGTGAATGTGCCCCTTCAATGTCTGATTTCAAATTCTTGCACCAGCAAAGTTACAGTCACTCTAGATAACTTGAGCACATCCCTTGTAAATCGTGCTATTGGTGCAAGACCAACATTTTTTAGAATACACCAGCACAATGGTATATAGTATATATAAGTACTCAAGAATTTGTGGCAACAGAACCAAGAGAAGTTGAAATTCAGTCTTATGATCCATTCCTGAGCTACTTCTCCTAGCCCTGCTACTGAGTACAGAATGACAAAAGTTTGGGAATTTTAAATCAGTTTTTTTGTGACTCTGCCAGATTGTTCCAATCTTACTGCAATCTCACACCTGTTAAGAATCTCCCTGACTTGTCTAACCAGCTCACATTGGATTAAAAAAGCTACCTTGCCTTCACCCATTTCCTCTTTCAAAGTTAAGTGTCTGCAGATAGAAAAATAATCTTTCTAGGGCACAGACAGCCTCTCCTATTTCAACTGTGGTGTACCCAGCTCAAAATTGTGGCTGGAACCTGGATGTTAATGTCACCTTAAATACTAATATTTTTTCAGGTGCTGGCCAGAGTTTTAAGAGATAGTTCCAGCAATGAGCATATCGGAGCAGCAAAGACACAGCTGCTCGAAACAGCAACGTGCAGTGGTTATATATGCAATGAAAAAAGACCTCCTTCAAGGAAGCTATTGAGGACAGCTGCAGATCACTCCTCCTCAGGGTTCATTAGCTTTTTTCATCTTCTGTAAGCCAGCCTTGGGCATGACTTTAGAAGATGATTAAACCAAAAAATTTGTGTGCGATTTCACCCTCTACAACTCCAGCTGCAACATTTTATCCATGAAAGCCCCAGGATCCAAGATCCAGGATAGTAGCCTTCCTGTCTCTCTACTTCCTTGTAATGCTGGTTACAATCTCTCCTCCCACCACCACCTATGTCTGAACTGTGATTGGTTAAAAACCCTTAATCCCTGCTGGAATTGTATGAACAGAAACATAGATTGCCAGTCACCTAAAATCTCTGGTGAGCCCTGACTGGGACAGACGAAAGGCCTTTCAGTATTCTCCCCAGCAAGTCTTTCACAAAGGTAGAGTTAATTTTGTGCCCAGGTTCGCTTCCTTTTTGTGCTGTAGGGATGTTCTAAATAGTTCTGTTATGTGTAGCACAGATACATATTTATATGTAATTCTGACCATACAGATGGTGAGATGCCAGCTATGAATTAACAGAATTTACAAAGTTTTGCCAAAGGCACTCATAACTATGAGCTGCACATGTGGGTGCTTTAAGTGCTAAAAAAGGCCCTACTCTTCTCACATCTGAAATATGGATCCATAGCCCTTACACTTACGGCATTCACAAGCCAGTGCATGGTAGCCCATGCACAGCGATTTTAAATTTGAAATGCAGGCACATGATCTCAGATTCCACTCATAAAGGGCTATCTGTATTGCAATGTTTGAGACTTACAAGTGCAAACATAGCAGAGGCACTAAGGGCTTATGTGAAAAAATAATTATTCCATGTAGAAAGGAAGTTGGCTTGCTTTGAGCAGAGGTGTTAATAGACTAACCTTTTTCTCCAACACCAGCCTGCTTACCTGAAAATATGAAAACATCTACTGATGTAGCACTGTATATATTTATTTGAGGTGGGTATCATATCCCACTCATGTTAAATATCTTGCTGCATTTCAGACTAAGATAGTCATTAATGGGAATACCAGTTATAAGAGTCGTTTAATGAAAAATAAGCCCTGGACAACTGTGCTGCAATTTTAGTAATTTGGGGGCAGAGGCATGCAGATCATAACACACAAATACAGCTAAATTTAAAAGAGTAGCTTCAGAATAGACACCTTCCCCCCTTTCACCAGGTTCAGAATAGTTACTAAGAGCTGGATCTTGAATGACAGTACCAAAACAGGGACTTGGCACAGAGAGGACTTGCTTCAGCTGAGGGATATGCCAGGGTACAGATAAATCCATCAGCAACTGGAACAGTGGAAAAGGTGGAAATACTACAAAGATCTATGATAAAAAAAGGCATTTAGGTCCATCATTTTGTTACCTAAACAAGATTCCTTCTTCTCCCCATCTCCAATATATTTCAGTTGCAGTCAATGGTAACTCCCAAGGAGTGGCAAAAGCAACAATACTTGCACAGACATGGCATTAGTAAATTAAGCACAGGTCCACTGGTTGCTCTGGCTGTGCCTGAGTAATATTTCCCCAGCCACTACTCTTCTTCTTCCATTATCAGAAAAGTAGTCTCCTCTGCCAGCATAAGCATGCACATAAGTAGGCTCCTAACCCTATCAAAAGCAGTCCAGGCCGAAAACTGAGAATACAAAAAACCTACAGGAAGTGCTTAAACTAAGCCAGACTCTACTGAGAGAACCAAGTGTTATGCAGCTCTACTTATGGGCTGGGTGGGATCTCAGGAACACTGAGGGTGAGGGATGTGCTTTCCTTCCAGCTGGAACTGAAACAGGCAGGAGCTAGAAATCGCTTCACCAACAGCAATACAAACGTGTCTAGGAGAGACAAACACTGTTGATGCAAAGTAGGCAACAATGATGACCAAGAACTCGTTTACTACCTGCAAATCCCTTGTACCTCAAGGGAATGTGGGACAAGCATGGATAGGCAAGACCTAGCTGCATCTCCTTCCTTGCAACTTAAATATGTAGATGCTGCTTTTCACCCTGAAGTTCTTTTGGATATGCGTTGAGTAGGGCTAGGAAAGTATAACCTTTGTCATCTCAGATTGGATACTCCCTTCCTTATTTTTTTTTCCATCCTAAAGGGGTTTAGACAAGGGGTAGTTTCTAAGGTCATTGAAAAGAAGACATAATTCTTCTAGGAGACTTAATGGAAGTTGTGGCTTGCCAGCTGCTAATCTGTGTGGCAGGAGCTAGCTGGACATCCACACTTCAGTGGAAGACCTCCCATAACTCTTTCTCTCAGGACTCCAGCATCCCTAGTGTTAGCAACTCTTCAATAAAATTAAGATCTGATATAAGATCCAAATTAGAAAAGGAAAAAAGTGGGGCTTACAGCATCTACCCCTGTCTACATAACTCTTACCTCTGCTTCGTTTAGTTGATCCATCTGCTTCCCAGAACTGGAACTGTCTGCACTCGAGGGAGGACCTTGCTTTTGCTCTAATAATGGAAATGGGTGTGTGTATTTGGATGTGTTTGTGCTCTTAGTGGGAGGTTTATGTCCTCTAAAATAAGCAAGTTGCAAGGCTTCTTTATGAAGATGCACAACACAATTTTTCACCAAGGGCCCAAGGCAGATTATGCCAGGCCATTTCATAAGGTGTTGGAGTAACACATAGTATGTATGGGCACCTTTTACATATATAACACCTACTTGCCTGGAAGCAAATCAGTAACTCCCTACACCAAAGCTTGCATTTGTTTGCTCTTATTAGAGGTGGAATGGTGCCTGAGGGAGGGCCATAGGCATTCCATTACTTAGGATCAGTGCCTGAGCAAAATGGAAAGGCTGCTAAAAATAAGCAACATTTGCTCATTGGTATAAATAACAAAAGTGAGAGAGAAAGAAAAACAGAAAGACGACAAGATGAAAATGAAAACTGGCCCCAGACCAGGCCTTGCAGAATGACCAGTCGCCTCCTCATTGCCAATTCTCTCACCATCTCCACTATGGGCAAGACACTTTCCACTGCCAAGTGCCCTCAGCTTCTTTCCTGAGAGGACCTTCACTTGCAGATTCCCAGTGGGCCTGAGCATACAAGATAGTTCCCACAGCACCTCACAAAATACCACTGTGATCCCTGCGGTAGCGTGTGAAGTATTTATTCTATCTCTATTTTGTTTATTAAGGATATTATGGAGGGAGGTAGGAAAGGGGAAAAGCTGCACTTCCACAAGGCTATCATTATTAAAAACTTTATCCTTTCTTTATTAAAATAGAAATAACTTTTGGATTCCCATTTTTCTAACAGATTTCCAAAGCAAATAATTCCCAAAGCACCCTTGGCTGCCTATTTTCAAGTACTAAGGTTGAGAAAGCTAAGCCTATCTATACTTAGAGGAAAATAAGACCAGGCTAATTAAAAATTCACCTTTGCCCTGTATTCCTAAAAGCACTACACACCCCCATGGGACCAGACATTTCAGGATGAGCTGTCTTTTTACAGGAGAGTTTAAAGCAAAGTATGATTCTGGTTACCTTTCCTTTTAGTGTCTCTTTAATAAAAAGGAATGACAATTGGAAACCAGCTCCCAAAGTAGCACACTCAATCTTTCCTCTGCTTCTATTTAATGTATTCTATTGTAATAAAGTGCACACACACAAACCTATTAGCCCTACAATTAAACAAATAATGGCATTAACAACTCCCACCCACCGCCTTAAGCAGGTTTAGCTGGGAGAGCAGAAGCAGCTGTCTCTGTCCTGTGTCTCTGCCAGAGGTCACCATCCTGCAGCAGGATCAGCTGATCCTCCTGGATAAACTCCTGAGCAAGTGTAGTGTACAGGCTGCAGCATGATCATAAACCACCTCCAATTTCAGTTTACTCTGGCAATAACCTCCTACAAAAATAAGGGAGGAAACCTAAGGCTGGTAACTCTTTCATCTCTTAGAATCAGATAAATCCACTTTTGATTATGTTTCAAAGCCCCAAAAAACGGAACAGTCAAGAGGTTTATAATAATGCTCTAGGTTGCCATGAATTAACATGAATTCTTGTACTGAAAAAGGTCACTAACATAACCATTGAACTAGACTGCTAATATAAGAACTAAGAGAGGTCCTCTGAAGTTTATCCAGGCATGTGTCGACTTTGAGCATTTTCAAAGTTAGCTAGCTCTATGAAATTAAGCTATTTTCAAACCTAGGACTAGGACAAGTTTGGGTATCTACATATGGCCCCCAAGAGTGTTTCTGTATCCAAGCTATCATTGCTACCCCATGAAATCTTGAGCAGTAAAGAGACGAGGGAAGGACAAGGTTCCAGCTCAAGTGAGAGGTATATTTTTCACGTCAGACCAGCAGATGATTGACTCAGAAGCTATCAATGTCTTTTTGGCATCCAAAGTGGAGACACACATACTTACAGTGGACTTGCTTACTGGTAATTATAGAGAAAGCAGCAGGTGGTTACAGTTAAGTTTCTGGTGCAGATTTCACACTGTCAGGTTCATGTGAAACAGAAAAAGATGCCACTTTTGAGCAATGGTGTGAACTAGGAGAGTGCTAAACCGTAGATATACCTTGAAAGCAGGAAAATAATACAAAAGGGTGGTAATACATGGAAATAAATGGTCTCCATAGTGAAGGGAGTGTGTGCAATAGAAGATGTAAAAACAGAAGATGTAAAAATGAGGGCAATATTTATTATGCTTTGTCTAGAGAATTAGGTAAGGCATTTGAGGCTGGAAGGTGTGGGAAGACTGGAGCAATGAAGAACTTTCAAAAGAAGAATGAATTGTGATATCTGGAAGGGGTTTGTGTTACAGTGCTCGAACCACATTTACGAAGCTGCAATACCACAAAGCCCTGGTGTAGGTGCATCACAGTGAGAAAGGAAGATTCTCTTGTGGCTTTCACCACACTTGTCCCAGCCTCCTACATATGGTTTGCACTGACACGGCTCCAGGTAGCCCTGAGGTATCAAACCTGACACAACCATCCTGTGCACCCTTCTAAACACCACAGGCAAGCCCTGTTCCTCTCGGTCACATTTGTAATTCTAGGCACTTCCCTGCAGCTAAGGGAAACTCAGAGCAGGTATAACTGTACAGAGACAAACAGGATCTGGTGTCTATCATGTAAATCCTGCCTAAAGTCATCCTCTAAACCTTCCATGATGCATTTGCAAGACTATCTTATTTAAATGAGCACTGAGAGCATGAGAGAAGAGGAGAGGGAGTAGAACAAGGCTGGCACACTGGCAAGGGCAGGCATGGAGCCAGCCAGCTCCCTCAGGGCAGGGGAGGCAGCCCTGCTCACAGTGTGCTGGAAGCCACTCTGCTGGCTATTTGTGTCACAGGCCACTCCTGAAGCCACTCTCCCAGCTATTCTTGTCACAGACCACTCCACAGAGTCCCTGCCAGCCTCTGGAGGAGGGCACAGGCACATGATAAGGATAAGCAGGAGCTGAAACAAGATGGCACCAAATTAATTTCCCTCTGCATGACCTATGCAGTAGATTTTCTGGCATCTCAATAAGCACAAAGAGAAACCCACTGGAGTAAGCAGAGCCCTGCGTCAGCAAAACACCATCTCTCACATGAAACACTCTGGCTGGCAGAGTTGTGAAGGTGAGGATTACTCACTGTTTCCAACACCGTACCACATGTTCAAGAGATAATTATGAAGGGACAGGGAGAGTATTAATCTCATTTTGCTTTCTTCTTTCTTTAAAATAATTTAGAGTGTACCATTTCTGCCCTCAAAAAATAAATTCAGAGAGAGGGAGTCCACTAGTTTATTACAAGGCAACAATTCGACTATGGAACATTCAGTGAATGACATCATCACAAGCATCAAGAAAGTAAAGGTATTTAGATTCAGCTAGCCTAAAGCAAATAGTTCAATCAAGGAAAGAAAACTAAATCTTGACAATTGCATCCATTTAAAATTTAAAGAAAATACATCTGAAAGCCAAGGTCACCAAATCTGACCTTCCGTATTGTCCAGCCAATGAAATTTCCTCCACTTACACAGTCTTTATTTGCTGCAAGTTTTTATTAAATATTTCAGCAAACAAAAGGAAATAGCAAAACCAGAAGGGAGGCAGGACAGTATTTTTCAGGGACAGTGGAAACTAATTCAGAAAAGTGGGTCAAAGGAAATGCTGAAAGATACAAATCCATCCTACAGTTTAACTAAAGTCAGAAAGTAGAGAAAGTACTAGTCTACACACAGTTATTGCAGCACTTAGTAGATAGATCAAATTTGCCCTGGAAATTAATAGAGAGAAGGTAGAACAGTCACCCAATATGGGCAAATAGGCCAGTATTTGGGACTCAGGAAAGGGCTATGCTAATAAAATAATATAGTGGCAAACCACGTCTTTGTCACAGATCATACAAGTCCCTTTCCACCCATTCTGAGTAGAAACCTGTTTTCTGTTTATCCACTGAAGGTGCATGTTAAAGAAAGGTGTCTGACAGAGAGTATAGGGCAAGAGGGGGCTGGAGGTCAGAAGCTCCAGTGACCAACCATGAGCTTTTAGGTAAGGTTAATGGTGGCTCTAGTTGCATTACAAGGGAGAAAAGCACTGGAAGAAGCTCTCCCTCACAGCAGGATTAAGAGAGATTGTAAACAGGGAATTATGCATTTGCATAGTCTTCAGAGACAAAAAAGCAGCGAAACCTGGAGAAAAGAAGTGGAAGAGTGTGGTACCAGAAGGAAGCAGGGGGAGAGGGCCAAGGGTGCAGAGCAGCCATTGCCTAGTCCAGGCAAGTGAGAGGCTCTCAGTGGCTACAAGCATTGCCTCCTATGGCAGGGTGCCCTGGGAGCAGCAGGAGCTGCACTGCAGAGATGGGAGCCTTGCCACAGGCTGCTTGGTCCAGCTCTGTGATGCTCCACGGCCACATCTTACACCAGCTTTGTCCCTCACTGCAAATTTCATCGAGAAAATGTCTACAGCAAATAAAACCTTTGAAAGGAAACCACAAATAATGAGGAGGGCTGTCAGCAGCCATCAGACTTGTGTCCTAGTTTATAACTATAAATGCAAAGTAAAGAGAGAGGTGATTTGGCAATGGTGTGAAGAGGCTGTCCCTCTGAAACTCCAACTTTTCTCTGTTTCAGCCCATGCTATGCCTCCTATTTTACTTTCAAACAGCTAACTGACTTACATCTATGATGTAAGCTAGCAACTACACAAAATTAGCTCTAGCCACCTGTCAATTCTATTTGCTCTCCTTTGCTGAAACATAAAATTTGGTACGAGTCAGCATATTTCACCATGTTTAAGATTATAACACGGGCAAACGCAGGAAGAAAATATCATGAATGCAAAAGATGAACAAAAAACCAGCCTAGGGACTATAATGGCAGCAGAGAAATTCAGTATACCTGTACGACTGTACTACTTTGCTGTCATTTCCATTTTCTAGTTCTCTAGCATTTCTAATTTAAAAAAAAACAAAAAAGAAGGAATTTTTTCCTAGGAAGGATTAAAACAAAAGAAAAAACCATCACCCACCCATGAAACTAACCATTCTCCACAATGATTTGTGAAATAAGACCTTTTCTACAAGCTTTAAGTACCTCTGTATGATTAACAGAAAAATAAACACCACTTGCCAAATAAATCTGCACTAATCTAATCTAACAGCATCTAACCACTCTACATGTTTCCCTATTGTTATACCCCTATGGAATGACTTTGCTAGCCCTCCCCTAAACCTATTGCTTCCTGTACCTCCTGCATCTCAAAGGTATGCAAATGAATCCTTAAGAGCTTTTCCCCTTCTTTGACACATACAGCTTACTCCTTTTTTAACAGGCTAGAAACAAACAGATTGTATTTATTTACATTGTGATAGTCTCCAAAGACTCCATCCAGCACATCGGTGAGAGCAAAGAACAATCATTAAAGCAAGACCAGAGTTCAAGCACCAGTAATTGATGCTCAGAGCTTAACCCAGAATATTTCAGATGTGAGTACACACAAAACAGAGAATTGTTCACTGGACTCCAGCAGCACTGCAAGTTATAATTTTGTGTAAGTTATCATTCGTTTTAAACTGCAAGTTTAGTTTCTTCCACTAAATTTTTTGGTATTTCAAGTACAGGAATATATTTCTTCTTAAGTTGGGTTTCTACAATTTATGTTGTCATAAAACCTGGTTTCCAACACTTCTGTCACTGTATATGAGCTATTCTGATAACCAAGAACAACCCTTATTCCCAGTCAGTATGTGGGCAGGTCAAGAGTTACTAGAATGAAACCAAGAAAACCACACTGCCAATGGAAGTATGGCTTCTTGGCTTAGATAATATTTAAAAAATTAAAAAGTCAAGGGCAGCAATTTCAAACATAAAAGTAAACAATATGCTTCTAAGTCTGTACTGGGATACTCTAATTTAAACCCCAACCCTCTTTAGGAATCCATTTCAGTTAAAGAGTTTAGTTTAATAAGTTTACGTCTTAGGCAACATACCTATGAAGCAAACCTGCAAACTTAGCAGCAGAGCACATGACGTAGTTCCAAGAGGACTGAACAGCACAGGAAACTACAGGGTTGTCACTGCTGGCAAGATATCCTTGTGTCCCCCAGCAATGCAATTACTCTGAGCAAGCACGGGAAAGGGTTCATTATTTGCCACTCTTGACAGCGCTGTCTCTGTCAAAACTTACTGTGATAATCAGGCTACACCCCTCACCTTGCTGCACAAAGCACATCCCTACTCTGCCTGAATAACCACGGAGTCACTTCTTCTCCCTGGCTGTGTGATAAAGCTTCTGCAAATGCATCACTTCAGGACAGAATAGAAAATAAACAGCAAGGCTGGCTCTGGCATAAACAAACTGCCCCTCCTCATCTCCACATCATCACACTTGCCTCTTAAAGGTGACAGTTAAAACAGCAAGAGCTGTCGAGGGTTAGTTTTTCCATGGGGTTTTCCTAGTGGGAATCTTTAAGAAAATAAATTCAGGCTTCAGGTGAGGATGCCAAACAGTGTCAGTCATGTTAGGCAGGGGTCACCGAGGTGCACTTTTCACACTTAAAAGAATTTAAGCTTGCATTTGTATTGAAGGAAGAAAGTAGGAAATCTTACAGCTGAAAAAAGAGTTTAATTCTGAATTTTGAGGGCAGGAGATGCCTACCAGGTGAATAAAAAAGACTTTCCCCCTTCTGTAATCAATCAAAAGAGGTATTTCAAGAAGAGTGGGCACTCCCAAATGTTCTCCTGAGCCACCTGCAAATTTCCAAACATATTTAGGCTGAGCTTTAATCAGATGGCCAGCAGAGACAATCATCCCTCTCTTGCAATCAATTGACTGTGTGACCTTAAATAAATCACTTGCATATGGTCAGCACTAGAGAAGAAGTTTTCTGCTCCTTTTCTTTTCATGTATTGAGGCATTGCAGGGGGGCAGGGAACAGAGTTCATACTGCATTAGTTACAGGGAATCTTCACTTTTTTAAATTTTGGGAAGAGATTTTTAAATGGACCACAAATGTACCACTACAAGTAAGTAAGGGAGAGAGGTAGATTTTCAGTTGTACCTGGTGACATTCCAAAATAACAAAAATATATGAGAAAATACTTGAAGAAAAGCTTTCATTAGAGAAAATTAGGGATTGTCATAACTCAGAAAGAACAGAAACAGTCATCCACGAGCTTGACAGAACATGTAATGTTCCTCTCCCTCGCCTTTGAAGGTCACCTTTATTCTTGATGAGATTCTCTCTCTGCAGAAGGCGTGCACAAACAAAAATGCTTCACATGTGTCTGCTGAGCTTTTGCACCAAACTAAGTTTCCCATGAAATTCCCTTGTTTTTCTTCCCACTTATCAGCTATTGACAACTCTGTCATGTCCAGAAACCAATTAATTTATATAAACGGAATGGGGATGTCTATAACCTGATCTAACTAGCCAAAGATGAGTCTGTAGGTTTGCTTTTAGGTACTGCTGCTTCAACTAGGCAGCACCAAAAGTGGATCAAAAAAAACCCAAAACAGACCAGCCTGGGTGAAGTGCAAGGTACACCTGGATCACAAAATGAAATTGGATTTTCTGGAGCCTCTTTCCCTGCACTCCCAGCCTGTGCTCCTCAGGTGCTGTACCCAGGCCCTACAGACAAGCAAGAACTGCAGTACAAAGCACAGTTGGCAGCTAATTTGGATTTAGCCATTTCACACTTGCAAGCCTGGGATGCAAAGCCAAATACCAGGGCCCCCTCCTACTTTCCAACACAGAAACAATTTAAAACAGATCTAACACCTATGTAGTACTGATTTGGTTATCTTCAAAATCCCCATTGTTCTGTTTAAAGAGCATATCCTCCTAGAATAGCCTCCTTTTGATAAACAACTCCTTCTGCATGTCAGCCAAACAACAGTTTTGCTCTTTATCACAAGTGGACCAGCAGCAGAAACAGTGTGTGGCGAAGTGGGGGAGGAGGGAGCTTTAGCTGAAAATAGAGTTCATTGTCAGCTGGACTTTAGACTCAGGTTTTTAAATAGGTTTTGGAATGTGGATATGAAGCAGTTAAAAGAATCCTACCTCCAGCCCTTAAAGGAAAAAAAACCCTTTATTCACACACTTAAAAATCGTAGTAGAGCCTTTAGTAACAGGGTCATTTGTGTGTTGTAGACAAAAGTTTCTTGTACAAGAAGGTAAAAATATTCAGGAAAAAAAATATCAGTTCCTCAGGAATCAAACAAACAACAAACAAAAAATTCTTAAATAGAAATATGCAACACCACATAAACCATTAAAAAAAAAAGTTTAAAAAAACACATTATGAAATTTAAATGCTTTTTTAAGCCTATAATAACAGGTGCATCACTTCAAATGGTTATACAGGCCAGAGATTTCTGTGCCTTGTACACAGTTAGTGGAAAACAAAAAAGATGCTACAAATTATTTCTATTTTCTTATAATCCAGATATGCACATGAAGGAACTTGACCGTTTCTGAAGTGTTTATTTTATGAAAAATATTTACTCTTTTCAGTAATATATTATTGTATTATTCTATAATGACACTGTGTAGTTATATTGTATATTTTGCTTCAACTATCTCTCAGCATGGCTGAAAATATTTTAACTTCTTCAGTTCCTAGGATTACTTGAGATACGCATGCAATATGCACAACCTAAAATCTGCCACAAAACCAAACAAAAAATCTTATTTTGTGAGTTCCATGAAGAGCAAGCTATCCTAAGTAAGCTGAGTGTATAAAAGATGATATGACTGACTTCAGTAGTCATCAACACATGTGGGAAATGGAAAAATTAGAAAATATGTAGACTTAAACATAAAAAGTAACAATCGGAGCAAAACAGCCTGGAAACCATACAGCTCCTGCGAAGTCCATATGCTTTATTAGCAGCTACATAAAATGATCTTGTAATTAGAGGCAGAATTCCTACCAAAGTCTTACGTTTAAAAAAACCAAGCTGCCAGAGGAGCCCCATCACTTTGTTCTCAGAAGTTTGCTGAAAAGCTCTAAGTGGCCCAAACAACACAGACTTCAACATCTTGGGCAGCGCTATCTGCTGTCGGGGCCGCGGGGTGACCCCGCTCGCACAAGCAGGCAAGGATAAGGATAAGGATAAGGGGAAGGATCAGGATAAGGATAAGGGGAAGGATCAGGATAAGGATGAGGGCTCGGAGAGGATCGGCCCTGGCTCCTGGGCTCCCCGCAGATAGAGCATCTGGGCAGCGTTAACTGCGGCATCCTGCGAGCCCCGCCGCGCCCGATAGAGCCGCGATGGAGCCCGGCACAGGCAGCACCGCCGCTTCCCTCTCTTCTGGGGGCAATCCAACCGCCCAGCCAAATGTGCTGGTGGAAATGAGCTCTGGAAGTAGTTAAAGAAGTGTTTAACAGCACAGTTTGCAAGAGATAAGGAGACAAGATGCTCTTCAAAAGTCAGGGAAATCTGTCTCAGCATAGGCTTTTTTTCTCCTGTTCAACCAAGGGCCACAGACACCTCAAACCAACTTCAGCCAGAAATTCACGATGACTTTTTGCACATTTCCAGCGTGTAGCAAGACTGGCTGGCAGAGTCTTGGTCCACTAACATCATATAGCAAAGCTCACTACTGGCCAAAGAGGTGACAGAAGTTCTCAAAAAATCTTATATGTAAGGCAATAAACTTCCCAGATCTTGCCATTACCATTTAAATTGGCCAACCAGCCTTTATGCACAGCACCTATATGGAAATCATCGAATGAGATGGGAAAGTCTTGGAATATAATTGTTGCACAATTGACAGGAAGGAATTTATGTTGATTTTCTTTTTACTAATAAGATCTTCTGCATCTTGGTGGTAAAACATTCCATCTATTGTTTTTTCTAGAGAAACAGAAGTTAATGCCATTCATTCAAGGCTCCTGTACTCAGAAATGAGTGGCAGCAAGAATTTACAATTGTTAAACTGATCTTCCTCCCATTTGTGACCATCTAACTTCCTTGTAACAACTACAGTAATTGCTGCTACAAAAGAACAGCTGTTTTAAATGCATTTTGGCTAGCCTTTGCTACAGTTGGAAAGTTGAATGGTGGAGGATGACCTTTTCCTTTGACCAGTCTCCAGAAGTTCTGCCTGGACTGCTGACAAGCACTCAGTCATAATATGAAAGCCTACTCTGTGCATCTCAGTGAAAATTTCTGAAGTCATAAAACTCATCAAGGGAAAATAAGTAACTCTTACAACAATGCTTCATGCTTATAAAAACCTAGAAATCTTCTATTATAATAAGGACAGTTGGCATTTTATGTTTATCATACATTCAACAGCAAGAAAGAGATACAAACTATCTACTCTTGCAGAGACTTTTTGTTTTTGTAAGTTTGGGGGTTGGGATGGGGTTTTTTTTACTTGGTATTTGGTTGTTTTGTTGGGTTTTTTTTTAAACTGAAATAATATATGTTCAGACAAAGCATATGGTTGATTTCTATGTAAAGAATGATAAATGCTTTCCATCTTTTAAAGTCAGCTCCAACTGAAAGAAACTAGAGTCTAAAAAAGAGAGAAAAGCAATAGATCTCTTTAAGAAAAAGTAATGAACCTACTTAGTAAAGGAAAGATTTAAATTTAAGGACTTTGAGCAACATTGCTGGGAAAAAAAAAACATTCTGTGCATTTATGCCATTGTGCTGCAGACAGAAAAACATACACATAGCAGTTATATGCAGATATGTCATTGAAGAAAACTGTGCTATGACATTAAACAGAGAGATGAAAATTAGCAGCAAACTGAAGGTGGAACTTAAGAGTCCAGTTTTGCACCTATGGTTCTGTCGGTATGCTCTAAATATTCAGAATACAAGCTCAGGATCCTCAAGAGTCAATGTGAAGAGAATAGGTTCATTTCAATGACACAGAACAACTCCTTTAAGAACACAAAATTACATGCAGAACTGCAGAGGTCCATCAGGTAGCACAGGGGGTTAGAGCAAAAAGAGTCCCCTGTTCTCAATGCTCCTAGGTACAGCCTCTGCAAAATAAACATTTTTCTTCCATTTCACTTGCTTTTCCTTTTAACAAATTTACAAATGCTTATGAAAAGAAAACATTAGATTGCATCTGGTTTGTCTGTGGCGCCATTTGTTGCTATATGGAGACTACTTAGAAAAGGTGATGAGTGGTAAGTTGGTGAAAGATATTAGTAAAGAAACAATAGAGAAATTGCTCTCAGTGTTGTGCTTAACCATTTAGTGTTCACATCTTGGTTTCTCCCTCTTCTCTGGGAAACCTAAGCAGAGGATAATGATTACATCACCCTGCACAAGCTGCTTTCCCTCCAAAACATTACTAAATGGCTCCTTTTTACTTCCATGAGCACAGTGTATGTAAAATTATTCTTGGGAGCAGGAGGAAGCAACTCACTGAAATGCTTTTTTTTTTTCCTTATTTGCTCCTTTAGCAAAGCTGAAAAACATCCTTTAATAAAAAGGATGATTTGCACAAGTCAAACATGGTCAAATTTGTTTCTTCCTGAAAGAGCATGCAGCAAATGAAGATATTTAAAGGAAAAACTCTGCCCTTGATGCTCACTGAGCAGCAGGCTGAAGCATACAAACCAGTAAGTACCCACTGTAAAGATAAAACTTTATTGAATGCAAAGAGCATCCCTTCAAGAGACTTTAATAAATGAAAAAAAAAGCCACATAAGTTTCCCAACGAACACATCCATTTACTTAATTAAATATTGCTTTCAAAGTTGCAGTCACAATAGCCCTTGTCCCCTGCCAGTTGCAGTAAGAAAGATACATTGAACAAGGGTGTCAGCTGAATACTAGCATTGATGTTAATGCCAACTCTCCAAAGCCTTGCCAAGCTGCTGATGTTTCGAGCAAGGACTCCCTCATTTTCAGCTCTTTTAAAGCTTTCTCAAAGTACTGAAATTCTAGAGGCCAAATTCTGTGCATTTTGCAGACATACGAGACCTTATATTTTCAAACAGGAGAAGATCCAGCCAACATCCTAAGTTTTTTTTAACAGAAATTATTTGAAAGTTATTTTCACTTTCATTGCTGACTACCATATCTTGATCCCATATTTCATTACACTTAAACTTGCTTTGTGAGCTTATATTTTGACTCAGATTAACAATAAAAGCCAAAGAAAGTCTTTTCTCACCAAAAACACCAGTCATCCTCTGAAAATAATTTCCTGCATTCAAATCACTATAGCTTTACATCTACATTTTTTCTTGGTTTCTCATTTCAGCACGGGATATGGAAACTCAGATGCATTCCATTAAGTATTTCTGTAGTTCTGCCTGCACCATCAATTAATTGAGGTTTACTAATTTTTAGCAGAAGAAATAATTATTGTAGTCGTTTTCTCCAAAACCAAGTCAGTTTTGAGAAATATTGTCATTCTGCAACTCCTTGGGCATCAGGATTGAAAGGTAAGACCACACAAAGAACAGTGAGAACAGTGAAGACAAACTCTTTTTTTTTTTCCTGCTCCACTTTCTCCTTTTTCACTTTCAGTGACAGAGACATAAAAAGCAGCAACGGGGTTTGACCAGTGACACTGGGAGCAGTGCAGGATATTCACATCTATGGAACCTATTCAGTTACTTTACTGCTAAGTTCAGACTTAATATCACCTTCCACTCCTCCAAAACAGAAATTACATTGATGGCATTTCTCATAGGTGGGTGCCTTAGCCCAGACTCTTGGTGAGGCCAGTCTTGGTCATTGTAGACTTTTAAGGTGAGATGCATAAATAATCGGTCACAGACACTGTTTAATCACTCTTTGTTGTCAGCTTCATTCCAGAGGCAACTGCATTTAACTCTGATGTACTGAAGGCATGCAGCTAAGCTTCACATCTTCTCAGACTTTAGTGAATGGAATTTTGGTGTTTCCCCCTGGACATTCTCAAAATCTGCTCTTGCACTGTTATTCTGTCCAAAGCCACATGAACAGAGGGCATGCACAAAGTAGAAAGCTTTGCCCTTCTGAAGTTGTATTCAAAGCTCTTCCCTCTTTTTATTTTTAAAGAAATCTTTAGTTAGTCATACTTTAAGACCTAATGCCAGACAAGTGACCTTATTATTTACTTGGGCATGAGCAACATTATTTTATATTGTAAGATCTAAACCATATTTGGAAATTTATATTTTAGGACACATCACTTGTAACTTTTTAAAGAAAATAGGAGTAGTGACCTCCTAAAAATCACGACATGCCAAGACTCTTTTATAGTCAATTATATTTTAGTTTAATACAAACACGTACTATGTCCAGTAATAACCCAACATTAATAAAAGGAAGTTTAAAAAAACCCCCAAATCTAGTCCCAAATTCCTATGACACAAACACATTTAAACACATTTAAAACAATATTTCCACTCATTTGAAGTAGGAGTTTCTCCTCATTCTCTGCCGTGGAGTTAGTTTTTTAAGCAAAGGTAGGTACTCCAGTTCCAAATGTTTAACCTAAATACCAGCATTGGAGCAAATGCCACTGTAGTATACATAGGCATGGAAGAGGAGAGGGGAAAAAAAAATCTGTCATTCTGTCATTCTTCAGACAAACTGTATTCACAAGGAGCAGAGAGTGCTGAACACCTTGCAAGCCCGCCTGGGTTCTGCATTTTAATTAAATTACTAAAGTCATTTTACTCAGAACACAAAAAACAATAACTGAATGTCTTCATGATTCCCTAGTGCATAACTTGCACATTGCATGTTCCTTCCATTGCTTTGTCCAGGCCTCCAAAGCCTCAGAGAGACTGTTGCACCATTTCTTGAGGCATTTGTCCCAATATTTCAATGGCAAACCAAGTAAGAGGCAAAGAATAAAAGGGATTATAACAGCAGAGGGTGATTCTCTCTGTTGTGTAACATCACAGCTTGAAATTACAATTAAATCAGTCATACAGGAAAAAAAGCAAACTTATAAATCACATTACATGTAAAAATGCTTCATATTTTTAAAGTACTTCTCATATGCCAGTGTACTCATGAACCAGTTTCAAGTGACTCCCACGATGAAATTTTGCCCACAGAACCAAAGCAGCTGGATGAACAAACGTGGGAATGAAGGACCAAGTGTTAAGTCTTTGAACTTACAGATGTGAGCTTGGTGCCATCAGCAGTCTGAGCATCATCTGGTAGGTATATTGGGGTCTCTTTACTGCTGTGGTTTTGCCACTTTCCTGCAATGATGACTAACATCTGACTGATATATTCTTTTACAATGAGAAACAGAAATCATTCGCATCCTGGTTGCCCAGCTCATACCCACAGCTCAAATCATGTTTTTGCATCCAGAGTTCTATTTATTATTTTCTGCCAGCAACTAAGAGACCATTTCTATATTTCTCTTTTACAAGCCAAAGTCATTCAATTAGTCATCAAATCTGCTTTTTTTTTTCTCTGAGATCTACATACAGCTCAACAGATCTTCACATCTGGCAATGCACCATTTATTCAATCCTAGAAAATTGCTCTTTACTGCACACTGAAAAAGAGAAAGACTAATGGTGCTTATTCAGTTTAGTGCCATTGGTTACTATAACTTAAAGAGTATTCATGTGCCCCAAGCACTGTTCACCTGCAATCCAACTGCTCTGTGCAACATGCTGGAAGCAGCAGCTAACTGCACAGCTGTGGAGAAGGAATGCAGTGACTCAGGACAAAAGCCCAGCTCTCCCAGAAAATGCTGTGTGCTCTTGCATGTTTACACAGAGCAGGAAAACCTTTTCTACTTGGCTGTTTCCAAGGACACATCAGATGGCCTCATGCCACGGCAGAAGCCAGAATTTTGTTTCTCTTCTTCTAAAGGGTAAAAGGCCTGAATCAACCACTGGTACAGGTCCTGAAATCCCTAGGAGTCTGTAGTTTTTCAAACCTAAAACAGAGCAGCTTTCAAGGAGCATTGGTGTCTTCACAAACACATTATAAAAAACAAGGGAAAACCCCCAGCTCTTTCAATATAAGCTGCTCTTGCAGCTCTACATTGTGCTACAGCTTTTCATTCATCTTTCTTGTTTTTATCAAGTGAGGATGACTAATGTGCTATTGTGATGCACTTTTCTCAGAAATGTGGCCAACTGAGGCTGCTTCCACTCCAGTTCCATGGATGTTTAACATTAAAAAGGAGTGCTCAGGCAGACAATGGGGAAGTCATTACACCCCTCTTTAAAACAACAGGCCCTGTGCATAAGCCATGCTCTCATGCAAATCTCTCATGCACAGAACGGTGAACTTTTCTCTTCTAGTGTCAGGAAGATTTCACTAGCCATGCCATGTGTCCCCTAGCTGTAAAAGTGGCAATACTCGAGCCCACAGGACCGCAGGGTTTGTCTACAGCAGCTTATGGTGGCTGGTGGCATTCCTCAGCCCTCTCTCTGCCCCACCAGGTTCTTACAGTTTGGCCAGGAAGTCCACATAGCTTCAAAATAATTCATCCTATGCCAAGAAATGCCCTTCCAACTTAACCAAACCGGGGAAGGAATATAACAGCCTATGACACAAAACCTTTATATGTGACCATATATATGACTTTAGCATGAAACCACTGACTTCAGCTGGGTCAGGGTTTTATTCCTCACCCCTAGAGAACTGCTGAATATTCATTTTAGTCCCTAAAATACAAAAACCAATGATGTCCCAGAGCACAAGTGATAAGGAACCATTGTTTTGCTAACAGACTATTTCAAATAATTCCTTGAAAAGCAGACCCTCAAGCACAATTATAGTCGATTATACTGTGTTTCTGACTATCATGTGTGAACTCATATATAAGGCTGTACATAGACTCTGCTTCAACAACTTTTACTAAATTCAAATGTTTCAGTTTGAACAAGGTCTTGATTTCCCTAGACTGAATCCTGCCAAGATTTACTTTTGACAGAAAATTGTAACAGGTTTCAACTACTTAAGCCACGTTCAGCCCAGAATAATGACTTTTCTACAACACAAAATATGCAAACATATATTTTTAAGATGGCTGGCTGTCCCAAAATCCAGGCAGCTTTTTCAACTGATAGTGTAGGTCAGTAAAATTCACTACAGCACAAGCTACTATTTCAAGGCCTACAATTTTCACTTTTTCTGGCAAAAGCATCCTTGTCTTTGCATTTCTATTGGAGAAGACTTGCAGTTTCAAATTCAGCTCTAAAACTGGGCGAGCCAATGCAGAAAAAGACTCCTTACCTTTGACTGTGATATTTACATGGGCCTACAGTTATCTGCACAAAAAGCTTTTTAAAAGAGCATTTTTGAATAGCAGTACTAGATATTTTTAAGTACATTGCTCAGCCATAGTAAATACAATCACTTTATTAATCTCTTTGTGGAAAGACAACACTTATTCATGACTTATTATCCTAAAAATCCTTTGAGCATGCTTATCATAATACATTGTGTTTGTGATTTAAAAAAAGAAAATTTTCTTACCCTAACCAAAGGGATGAAATGATTCTCTGAAGCATGTTATTAAACAACATATGCCTCCATCTTATAAAGATGCCTTGTAAATCTACTTATAAAAACCAGGAACAAAAGAAATAAAAATGTTAAATTAGATCAAGTTGATTTATACCTCAGGCCCAAATCAGGCATATTCAAGACTTGAAAATATACTAGTATTTCACAAATGTTTTGAAAATTACAGTCTTCAAAACAGCTGGCATCTAGATGTGTTGCTCAGAAAGTTGCAGTATCTTTTAAATAACAGAAACAAAAGCTAGAACCCAATTCCAAACACAGAACTAAATTTGTTCCTCCATACTAGAAATTTCCATATGATATTTCACACTTGCTGTAAAGCAACATTCTTTTTTCACCTCAGTGAAAATTCCTTGAATGGAGACTATGAATAAAAAATCACCAGGACATATAGATAGAGAACATTTTAGCAGCAGAAAGAGTTTCCTTCCAACTCTCTAGTCTTTAAAAGTACAAATTTATAGCAAGATGCTCCTTAGTAGTGTGAAGCTATGTCATGCTCGTAGCTCATTTTATACTACTTTTTTGCTGCAAATGAATAAATCCGGAAAGGCAAATTTTGATTTTTAATTTTTTCACCAAACAATCTCAATCTGAAGTAGGAAAGTGCTAAGGTGTATAGAAACTAGTTGCTTATGTGGTTCTATGTTTGACACAATTTCAATTACTTATCTTGTGGCTACACAGAGGAAGTTGAGGACAAATTATTTAATAATAATCTTAGCTAAAGAGACTATATAAATTTGATAAAGCTCTCACCATGCTTGCTGAACAAACATACATCTGCTCCCTTCATGGGCTAACACTTGTCAGAAAGAATGGCATTGCTGAGAGAAAAAAAAAAACTGAGTCTGTTTGCTTTATTTCCCCATATAATTTCATTAAAGGGAATGAAATAATCCCTCTCATCAAGACTGTTTGACATAGTTCCCACTGCAAACAACCCCATGTAGGGCAGGTGAAAAGGTGGGCATTGCATTAAGCTCTGAAAAAATGCTAATTATCCTGTTTTTTCTTCTCTGTGACTGACTTGGTACACAGCAATTTTTCTGCTGTTAGCTCTGGCTAACAGCAGCAGACAGGAAGAGTGCAGTTCAGCCTGGTTTACGTTTAGGAAGAGGAGCACTGACTTCCCACAATTCCCCCTTTAACAAAGCATGAAGCCAAAGGAGCAACAGGGGAAACAGTGATGACTTCCACGTGTGTAAGAATATTGTTTCTCTCCTTGGAAAAGCTTGTCATTAGACAATCCCATAACATAAAGAACACTTTAAGAGAAAAGGAAAACATTGATCTATTTCTAGTGAATAAAAGCAAAATTACAGAACAGCCGTGCCACATTTATCACCATGGAACAATTTCTCTCGAAGGGTTCCTTATTGTTTGTAGACAGAAATTTAGGTAGCAAATCAGAAAACTGGAGATGTTAACAGAAGGGAAATTCTGTATGTATTTCTTGGCACTTGTAGACCCCTTACTGGTTCAGCAACCCACCAAAACTACCCAGGATCCATCTAGTGCCATTCCAGGGGACAGAATGAGTGTGGCCTGCTGTCCTACATCCACCAGAGCAGCAGGGAAAGGGAGGGATGGGCCTCTTTTCTCTTACTCAAAGGTAAACCAGCAGATCAACTCAGCTGTAATCCTGAGCCACGGCACCCAGTAGCTTCTGCCCTCTCTGCCACAACACAGACTGCTTCACAGCTGAAGACAAAAAAAAAAACAAAACCAAAATAATAACCTCAACAATAGATAAAAAAACAACAAGGGGTTTGTATTTCCCCACTAGATATTCCATATATTGTCTTCATGTTGTGTTTATTGGGACTAACACCACAAAGCAGGTACCTGAGATGTGGATGACCAAGAGAGAAGGAACCAACAGCAGATAGGAGCTCTTTCATTGATATTCTGACTGGAATTTGGGATATGTGGGCTAAATCCTGTATTTCTTACACTTTTCCTACAGGACTGCAGATTGCATGTGATCTAAAACTTATTCGTTTTTTGTGCCATGATTTTCTTGTCTAGCAACAATATGAGCTCTTGTGTGTTAATATAAACTTTCCAGGGCAGAGTTTTCCTGTCACTAGATTTAAAGGCAAGTGAGCTTATCTTTGGTGCATAAAAGTAATAATAACAGGGTTGAGAGGAAACACCAGAAGGGAAAGAAAAAGGAAGTAGGTTTTAACTCCATTACTTTAGGTAGAAATGAGCTTTTAAAATTTTATTCCACATATTACACATGCAATTCAGTAATATTTTAGCTAACCCCCGAAAATCATTCAGTCTAGTATATACAACCTCTGTGAAGTAATACCTACGCACACAAACAAGAACACTGTCCTTCTAAAGCAAAACATCTGTTCCTTTACTGTATTTCCTATCCAAAGAGATAATTCAGTTTATGAAACCAGAGCACTAAGGAAAACCAATATATTGACTAGTGAGATGCAAGCCCAACAAATTGCACAACACAGAGAGCTGAGTTAAGCAATGATGACGCACAGACTGCACAACCCAAAAAAGGAGCGGGTCATAACCCACAAATATACTTGTACCTGAGGACTGGGAATAACTATCAAGCATTCCCGTGTTTGCTCTTACTTTATATTTTTTGGACTTTGCACCCAAGCACTTTGATGTTTATTACTTTATTGGTTTTATCAGTTATAAAACGAACTAATCAGTCTGCAACAGTTAGGATCTGTTATTTTAACCAATCTTCATGTGAACAGCAAACAGAAAATCCAAACTCCACAGCTGAACAGTAATGGCATTGCATATAAATAAGCATAGACCCATTCATGTGACAAACACTGCACTCATACCAGAGTATGTCAGGAAATCAAGCTGTCCTTACTTACAGCACATGACAACTGAGCCCTATTGGGTTTCCTCCTGAGTGTATTTCTCCAGCAGTGTGGCAGAATGAACACGTTGGAAGGAGAGGAGATCCTGATAGAGGTAACAGGCATGTGTAGGTTGATTATTGGTGAATGACCAGTGTATGATTTACACATTCCAGAATCTATGGCCTTTTGATGTTGCTTGTAAGAATGAAGACATCTATTTGTGTCTTTAAAATTGTAATAAAAGCACGAAATTTGGGGTGCTTCTCTCAATGCATTTAAGAGCAGAAGGCTAAAAGGTTCAAAGTAACCAGCTTCTCATCTAGAGAGCCAAGGTTAAACAAATAAAGTTCTTCGAGTCTCAATTAGCTATTATCTGCAATAAAAAAGGCAACAACCATATAACAATAAATATGGCAGCATAAAAGCAGCCAGGCTGAAGAAACTGAAAAAGCTTATCAAGCTGGAGGGAAAAGAGCAATGTCTGGTCCATATCAGCTCAAATCCATGAAAGAAGCCTTCATCCATTGCTTTTCCTTTCTTGTCCCTTTGCTGTTACTGGTGTACAGAGTGGCCTGGATTCCAGGGACAATGATATAACAAGTTCCAAGCTGAAGTACAGAAAACTTAAAATCTTGTGTTTAAATTATGGATGATTCAGACAAGATTTATAACATGATACGACCAATACCAGCTCTTTACTTTTTCTACTTTCTCCAAACCTGTCACAGACATCTTTGCATGTACCAATGAGGCAGGCAAATTTTATCACTCCTCTTTATTCAGAGAGAAGGAAAGAACATCTCGGAATTAAGCCTAAAAAACCCCATATCACTCAGATCTCATGCAGACAGTTCCTGGGCAAACTTGCATACTTGACCTCCATCCACTGAGGATTTTAAAATATCCTCATTGCCAAGGGGCTTGTGAACAGTGACTAAGAGTCTGTAACCTTTAATACTGACTGAAACATGAAAAGCAATTCATTATCCAGTTAAAAATGTGTCAAATCTAAATCTACAAACTTCCACAAGTTTCTTTATTTTAAGAGCTGGCAGAATTCACTATATTGGGATGACTGCAAATAGTTGGCTCTCCATTACTCCAAGAGTTAATCATTAGGCCATTATCAGTAAGGCTCAAAATGCTGAAAGCAGAGAGTCAGTTTTTTGTCAAAGGTCTGAGAAAAAGACACGACACAAAGTCCAAGCCCATCAGCACAGGAAGGTGAAAAAAGCTAGCTCATTCCCATTGAGATGGCTTCCAAATATACAAAATCATTTCTAATCTGCTTGAGAATGTATTTTAAATTCCATTTTAATAAGTGCTAAGTGCATGCAAACAGAAATAATTAAGATGATCAGTCTGCAAGGAGGAAAGCACATAAAAAGAACATGAGTACTTCAAAGGGTTAAGTAATCATAGTAGTAGCTATTAATTACATCATAATTATTAATTATAATGTAAGAGACCTCTGGGTGTTCTTTTGCAAGGAACTTAAAATAACTTCCAGGCACTACATTAGGTTAAGCAAGAGGAAGGCATTCCTGAAAGAGCTTTTGAGTAGCAAATCCCACTTTATCAAAAATATTTCTTTCAACAGAATATCATAATTCCAACAACATATTTAACTGTCTCAATAGGATGTATTATGACTAAACCTTAACAAATCTGAAGAGGAAATATTCTGTAATGAAGATTTTAATTATTTGGGTTTCATTCTTCATCTGGATATTTGTTAAACTGGAGATTAAGTGTGTATATTTATAAATGCATAAACTGGCGTTCTGTGTTAAATAATTATATTTAAGGCACAAATATATATAACACTTTAATCTCTAGAGTTTTTCTAGGACAAAAAAAAGGCTTTTTTACCACCACTTCTATTCTCAAATATTCTCAGAGGCAAACACTGTAGTTGCTAGTTGTAGACAGGTAATTAAGAATCAGATTTAAGAACTGTCCAAAAGTCACGCGGAGCCAGTGACAGCATGGAGAGCACAGTCTGGTTCTCCAGGCTGCTTTGCTTTCCAGGTGCAGGAGCTGAGGCTGAAATGATTGTGTGGTTTGGGTGATGCCATGGTGATGTCATGGGTGAGGTGCTGGTGCCGCCACGCCGCGCTGGCACTGTGCGGTCACCGGCGCACCAAGGACAGCCGGGCGAGCTTCGCACTTTGCGCTGCGGGGGCACAGGGCAGGGGCAGGGGCAGGCTGCTTCTCACAGACACCACACTAAAACAGATTTTACACGGAGAATGCATGATTAAGGCACGCTGCCTGCCACTTACACAGCTCTTAAATCTCTTTTGAACTCTTTTGCTTGGTGAATGTCCTTACTAATGTGGCCTAGCTGTGTCACTTTTGTGTAGTCTTCTGTGTGCCACAGCCTTTAAACTCCTGGAGTTTAATTGCTTTTTGGAGGCCCAATTCTGTAACTGATGGGATATAAGCAAAGTTATGCTTCCTAAAATCTTTTTTCTACCCTATGCTGCTTCTTTGTCTGCATTGGAAAGTGTCTCACCAGTGAGTTGTGTATTTATTCTTTTTAAATGACCAAAAAAAACCAAATAATTTTGAAAAGTATGGAAGAGAAAAATAACTCCACTAATAGCATGGGGCTTATATTCCACATTTAAACACTGCCAAGCAGTGAAGCAATTCTGTACATTTTATTTAACTGAATTTTAGCATGTTTGACGCCACTGGGAAGCTTGCGTCATAGCTTAAAGAAATGAGCAGCTTATCTGCTTGGACCCAAAAGTGATCCTCAAAATATACAAGCTCTACACAGGTGGAGTTGCATCACAAGTGTTTTCTCCACTTCATGAAATAAAGAAAAAAAGAATGGGAAATTAACACTTTTACATATTCGTCTGCAACTCTAGCTTTTTGTCTCATGAAGTCACAAAACCACACAACATGCTTACATCACTGCCAAAATCCAAAAACTATAAATAGGTCTATAACCTTTTGCTTCAAATTGGAATATGGGATTCTTTTGAAGACAGAAAAGAAAATGGAAAATTTATTACTCAAAAATAAACAATGTCCCTTCTATACAAGCATTGTAGTACATATGTTCAACAGTAACCAAAATGTGATGTCAGAAAAGAAAATAACCCAGAGAATTATGATTTTTGGGTGAGGATATAAACAGCAGGAACAGACAAGCGTTTAAAAATAAAGAGCCTATTATATTCAAATGAAACCAAGAATGAGGAGAAAAAAAAAAATAAGCTACAAAAATATATCTGTCAGTAAAGCTGTTTTGAGACTGAATGTTTCCCCCATGAGATTCTCAGGAAAGACCAGGCACCCTCCAGGTTTAAAGCTTTCATCCCTGGGCTCTGAGCTATATTGGTTTCCTGTATAAAAGGAATCGAGACAGAAGAAAACATTTGACCGACTGCCCCAGCAATCGTACAATGTTTTATACTTCGTGGAGCACTGCCTAACACAACAAACCCAGTATTGTTACAGAGGACTCAAAAAGTCCAACCAATTATGTCCCTTCATGGCTACGGCAACACTCGCCTTTGATCACCAGTTCTAACTACCAGCACTAAAGCAAACACAAATCTGCAGACAGCATCAATAGACTTTGCAGTGGGAGTGAACACAGATTCTCTGTGCCCAGTTGGATATTCCCCCCCTTTCCCTAAATCACCATTAACATTATCTGCTGGTTGTCTACTTGTCTGACGTGCAGACTCAAAGCAAGTGAAGAGTAGCTTTACTTACTTTTTTTTAAGCCAGGTGCATGACATCAAGCAGATTTTTTTTTTTTAAGAAGTACACTTCAGCAGAATTCTCTAACCACGGTAAAATTCAGTGTCCTAATTACCTGGAATTCATCTGTGCTTTTATTAAACTCTGTTTTTACGCACACAAAGATGTAATACATGTATTCATGATCAAAGAGTTTATACAAATACTATTCTTTCCACTTCACACTGTTTACTGTATGGACTCTTTCCTCAAGATTTTCCTGCTAAACACAAGCTAAGCAACTCCTGATTTTCTGGTGATTTGTGCTATTACTTTGCTATGATCTCACAGCACAGGATTTAATCTGTGTAAAGGTCTGGGTTGAGTGGGTGCCAGGTATTGCTCACTCAACACTGTAACTTGGGCTTTTTATTTCCACAGTGCACAAGTTCAACACAACAGACCTCCCATACCAAGAAGCACATAGTCTTTTCAGCTCAAAGGCACAGCTTCAGCATAAAAAACACAGTAGTTTTTTTGCAGAACAGACACATTAAAGGCACAGATCTGAATAAAAAATCAGGAAAGGCAGTCTGGTCCAGCAGTTAAGCCAATAGCCTGGAACAAGCCTATGTCACAGTCTGTGCTGCTGGTGGCACCACACAGAATCACACTGGCCTCAAGCCCTGGAAATATGCTGGGCCTGAATGCCCTTGAAATCACTTAGAGTCAGGCAAAGAACTTTTGAGGGTTTGGGCCTCATTTCCTTTATGCTGCAATAACTGCCTGTATACTGAAAGATAATAACATTTCTGTCTCTCACCAAGTCCACTGGGCACCCCCTGCAAGAGGGACACCCAGCACACCTGCCCAGGCCATGTGCTGTACTGCTTCACAGAGACATGAAAGCAAATATTAGCTTTCACATCAGCCCCATGCTGCACTTCTAGCAGTAAAAGCATGGCATTGCAATCCCACAGACCCCTGAAGAATTAAATAAAATCCAATTCTGTCATCCTTATGTCTGTCATCAGATATTTCTTAGTGACTGGTAGATGCTAACTGTAGGCTCAATGCCTACTGCCTGCTTTGTCTGGCACATGATTCAGCTCCTGCCACTGCATAAAGTGTTCAATTTATTTAACTCCAACTCCCTAACTAACTCTCTTCCCTTCCAGCTCTGCTGGTTTAAACACCTCGCAGACACCTCGCAGTGCCTTTCACTTGGGAGAAGCCCTGCATCCATGGTTGGCTGGCAAGAACTTTCTCATGTGTAAATAAAAGAAAGACAATGATTTTTGAACCATGTTTCCCAGAAATTAGGGATCTAATAAAAATTTTACACATTCTCTTCAGGTAAAACTTTACATATTATTATCTAAAGCTGTAATAATAATGCCAATCCAAAATTTAGGGTGGGAGAATCTGGAGGAAAAGAAGGTAGTTCTTACTTGCAGTACAATAAAACATGACTTGGATTCAGTTTCCAGCTTACTATAAACTTCACATATGTTCTCACCACCTCTTCCCAGTACCCTTGTTCATTTTGCACATGATCCAGACGACATAGCAACTTTTCTCTCATCATTCGTCTGCCTTATCTATTCAAAATATAATCTGGAGAATAACAGATTTCTTTTGCTTTGATGATCTACAGCCCTTAACACAAGAACTTTGTGAAAAACATTACTGCAGTACAGCTACAGCTTTTTTGCTTTAGTAGTACTACTTACATCTGGATGAAGAGGTAATGCATGCCAAATAAGTAGTAAAAGCCAAAACAATGCGTGTTAGCCAAAAACTCTACTCAAGACTTATAATTTACAATCTGTTAAACTCGTGCCTTTATGATTTTGAAAAATAGTCTGCATAACTTCTAAGCAAAACCCCACAAGAAAAGAAGAAAATAAGCATCAAGGAGAGAAAAATCAAAGAAACATCAGGCAGAGAATGAAGACTACATAGAAATTATAAACAAGCCCTTATGTAGAAATAGAGTAGGTAAAATACAGTATTTACAGCAAGTAATGGTGGATTTAAATAATTACTGCCCTATAATAAATTGGGAACACAGTAGATGTGTGAGGGAGACACAAGGTGAAGTTGCATCTAATATGGTGATTCATCCTTACTCAGAAAATCTGGTTGCTACTATACTAGTTGATGTCAGGCTGCATTTTATTCAAACCAATAAAATCTTTTGTGTGGTCTCTTGACCCCCACTAATTGTCTAATTTACATTTAAGACAATAATGTTGCTTAGTAATTTTAAAAGGAAGTGTTCCCACCCTGGAGTGTTATCCCTGCATCTCTTGTGAAGAAACTTTAAACTGGTGAATGCTGCAAGTGAATGGGAGTTCCCTGCATCCCAGTTTGTAATTATCTCTCTTAATTGGTAAGGCTTTACATACTAATTCTATCTGGCATGCTCAGAGAAGGCAAAATCTGGAGTTATTCTGATTTACCCCATCCTGTGGAGGTTAGAGGAAAAGTAAAATTCTCTCCTAAGCAGGCTGAAAGGATGCAGGATGCAGTCCAAGGACATGTGCAGACTTAACACCTTTTAAGGACCTTGCATTTAAAATAGTAAACCCATCTTGACAATCTGGTTGTCAAATGTCAGTACAGAACTCAAAGAGAGGCTCAGAGAGCTGTGCAGCCTCTTAGCCCCAAACCTTACTGTCCTAGAGGCAGGAGCTGCAGGGGTTGAGAGAAAAGCTATTACGCCTTAAGAAATTATTCTGTCTTTTCTACACTAATAAGCAAAAGTGGTGGAAAATGCTAAGTGATCTTTTTCTGCTGGGGCATGAGTAGAGAACTTAGGCAGCTAAACACAGACACAGAACTGGAATCAGTAGGTTAGTTTCTCAACATTGCATTTTCACTCCTGTCACTAAAGACCGTTTGTGTTGAGTTTAAGTTTTGTATGTAATGCTATTATTCAAACAGGCTGTGAGAGAACACTAGTGCTTTCTTGCTAAATATAAAGCAGGTATAAAAACAACTGAGAATGAGGTAGACCCCACTAGATATCATGTTTGGTGAGTATTACCCCACTGATAGGCAGTCCACCAGCTGAGGCCACTTCCATCTGCAGTCTCTGTGTGTGCACATACAAGCTGAAAGTAGACACTGTTTCAGACCAGAGGGTTCATCAGGAATTACCAGTATCACTGGTTGACATAATTCTGTTAAAAGACTCCTGTTTTGCTACCCATTTTCCCTGTGTGCAAAGCCACAGCACAGTCCAGCACCACATTCCTTACACAAGTGTGACTTTGTGGAGGGATGTGTATAAATAAAAGTGGATTGGATCTGCAGATCTGAGCTGATCAGGAAAGAAAAAAAACATTTTGCTGCTGGATATTTTTGTGTGTGGAGATGTTAAACCTGGATCATTTCAGCATAGACCCACAAACAGCTGCATTAGCACAACAGAGCAGCAAAAAACTGGCAGCAGAAACAGGCGTGAGCAGCAGGGGTAGGAAACAGGAATTCCTTAGTTTGTCTTGTGTCAAATTCAATTTATGTACCATCTAATTACATCTTTAGATTTTCCAAATGGGGGAAGGAAACAATCCCTAGTTCTTAAGACAAGATCTGATGTAAATTATTTTATACTGCTTGTATTTACACAAGAAACAAGACATAATGCATTCACTTTTGAGTTCTGTTCCGAATTGAACTAAAGGAATTGTTCCCTAAATGATTGCTGGGATCCAACTGATCACAATTGATTAAATCATCTCAAAATTGCCAATTCCTCAAATGTTTCCAGTTTTTCCCCTCAAATGACACTGTGTTCATCCAGCAGTAAACAGCACTAACACACCTGCAGCTGATGCAGTGTGACCCTCAACAGATGACACACTGAGATGTGTGACCATGATCCTCACAAAGAAGGCAGCTGTAAACCCCTTTAAAGCTTGTAGTGCACTCATTTTGCTTTTATATGGTACAGCAATAAAGGATCAACAGTAATGGTTAAAAAGAATACCAGCCCCTGCTGCTCTCCCCTTCTCCACCCAATGTTGCTGCCCGGTCTACATATCTCTGTCTTCAACTGCAGTTCACAGCCCAGGATAATACCAAACTAAGCAGTGGCAAGGTTGAAGTGCCAGGCACTAGGCAGTGGTGGCAGAAAACCTGACAGATACTCACATTCATTCATTCATTCACACTTCTACCACAGAACAATGTTTCAGCAAGCGGGAAATGGCCAATGACAGATAAATCCAACCAGAACTGAAGCTACGTGTAGAGAAATACTGCCTTCCATTTGTAGAAAATAACTAAGAACACACCTCAACTCCCAGAAGTACTAAGAGCTGATCATAGCATGGAAGTGCCTTTTATAAGGCACCATACAGTTCCCATCTCTATAGCTGCAGCTTTTCAGCAACTAACAGCCCAGATCATAAAAGACGGGGTCACATCTCACTTAAAATAATTGCAATAAATCTCAGCTTACCCTGGCTGACATTGTTATGAACACCACAGGGAAGATAAATAAGAAGAAACTATTCTCTTTATCTCAGATAAAAGAAATAAAGAACATTTGGTGAATTTTTAGGAGAATGCAATTGACACAACATTTGGTAAGATAACACCTCACTGCAGTGGCTTGTCACAGAGGCATTCAAGACAAGACTGGCAGATCAGATGAACTTCTGTAGGGTAAATCCCTTGCTAACTATTATGATCTGGAGAAGACCTACAATGCAGCAGAACAGTTTCCATTAACTGTGCAGGTGTATCTCACAGAGCAGCACTATACATGGAATATTTCCTTCATCGTTTTCAAAACTACTACCCTTTTGCACAGAACACAGGGCAAGAGAGGTGAGAGGGAATTCTCATCAGGAACAGTGTGATCTTTTGAGTGAAGCACATTTACATTGCCATTGGTGGTGCTTGTCACATCTACAGAGACTGCAAACACCATGTGATTTTCCTCCAGTGTGCACACAGAGCTAAGCACAGCATGGCTGCAATCACAACTGAAAGTTCCTGATATTGCTGCAGGAAAAACATGGTAATATTAATAATTAGTGACTTAGATAAAGATCACATTTATAAATTACCTATCAAAATCACTGAGATCACATGCAGTATAATTGCTTTAAACACATAGCTAGAGCTCTCCTCTTTCTCTAGGATAGGTGTTTCCACTCTCTCCCACGGGCCAGCACTAACACTAGTTATGTGACCTCCTGGGGAGCAGGCTCACACAGCTCACTCCTCCTTTTTCAAGTTACTTTTAGGCCAGATCAGCTCCCTGACACCGTGCAGCAGAGTCACTTCAGGATCGTAGCAAAAGAAGTGGTAATCATGTATGAGAGCAGGTGAGAGGGAGGGCAAGGATGAGACTGACACACAACCTGACCTGGAGCACATCCCAAATCTTGGCTAAAAGAGAAGGCTGTGGGCACCACGAACATGAGGGGTTTTCTAAGTCACAGAACTGCACAATCCTGGCCACAGTGACTGCCATCCTGACCTCCTCTGCGAAGATTCAGGGAAGTCTCCGTCCGTAAGGTTGTGGGGAGATGAGCACATCAGCGTCCCACCTGGACACATCCTCGGCAGACTGAGGCATTTATAAAGACAACAGCAACTGCCAAAAATCAACTGCTCTGCATAGGATTCCTCCTTCCAAACATCAAACAGGGACACTAAGTTTGGCCCCTAAAACTTAGATGTAGTTGAGTGTTCTCTGACAACCCCATCATTTCAAATGCTGCTTCTTCACATGAGTGATGCGACTGTGGGGTCTGGGGGCAGCAGCCAGCTGGAAGTACCTGCTGTGTGCTGTTCAGAGGTTCATGTTGTGTACCCAGCTGATCAGCAGGACACCGAGGGAAAATTATTTCTCCCAGACATCTTCAGCAATTCATATTACTGCCAAGTGTACTCCAGGCTCAAAATACAACTGTCTAGTCTGCAAAGCCTTCCCATGGCCTTAGGACACCAGTCACCAAAAAGAAAATTGGATATGATTTTACCAATAGGCTTCTCTTGCTGAGAGAAACTTAATTTTCTACATATACATAAATAATTTGGTTCTCAAAATGCACCTTCTAGCAAAAATAGCTGTCAAGTAGACAGCAATGAAAAGCTGTAAGTAACACAAAGCTATGATTTACATTCACCAAAACAGTTGGAACTACTTAAGGATAGGCTCCAGCACAAGGAATTCTTCCTTCAAACAGAACTGAACCCAAGAAACACCTCAAGCGGTGAGAAAAATTTGCCCAAAATGTTGCCAGAACATCCCTATGATCAAAACAAGAGGGAATGATTAAGTATCTCAGGACAAAAGGCTCATGTCTTTGCCCCAGGTAGCCTGTCCAAGCAGTCCCCCCAGAACGTGCAGCAGAAAGCACAAGGTTCTGCAGGCACCCTCTGGAGATGCCGAGGTCGGAGGTCGACAGCAAAGGCTGGCAATGGCTTTCGCCAGGGCACTTCTTGAACTATCCACCCACATAACTTTAACCTAGCTTTCTATTTAAACTGATTTACATTTGTTTCACTTGCTAATGAACCTACCAAAAGAGGATTGTAGACCCTAGGAGGATTCCCCAAGTGTCTTGGTCTCAGGCCTTTTTCTGACTGCAGGGGGAGAAAGCACAGGGTTTGGCCATCACTTGCATTTCAACAGCTATGGATCACACAGTTTCATATCACAGAAACTGTTCCAAATACTTAAAATATTCACCCTCAAACCACTCAAGTTAAATTTTTCTCATGAAAAAAAAATATTTAAAATAAAAGGCATGTTTCTTCAAACCAAAACACTGTCAGATCAGACACTGGCACAAGTTCAGACCTAACGTTTGTGAGGCTAGATCAAAGCAGAACCCCAGAACTAAAAGGCAAGGAATGAACAGGTCTGAATCTCTACACTGTGGGTTTTTTGGTGGGTTTTTGGTTTTTTTTGGTTTTTTTTTTTTTTTTTTTTTTTTTGAAAACCAATGTTGTTTCTACCGTGTACATTATTTAAAAGTAATGGGTAAGGCATTTCCCAATGTAACAGGAAGGTGCAGGAGTGCAGCACGCCCAGGAATCACATTCAAGCAGAACAGACCACCGAGGTGGGAGGCAACAAGAAAGGTACAGATGGGAGTAGTGTAAAGTGAATGCTGAGAGCTGGAGGGAAAATTTTCTTCAAGGATTACAATGCCTCAGGACGATTGCTGGGAGCCTCGGGGCGGCCCGTAAGCAAAACCCTGTTTTATTACTTGAAGGATTTGAAGCAAGCTCCCTCTTCTATGTCCCTGCAGACTGTGCCCACCACTCACTCTGCACTTCTTCCCTCTGGCACCCCTGTGTGTAACACCAGCACAGTGCTGTGAAATGCAGCACAGGGACAGAGCTTGCAGAGACCTGCTCAGGCATTTTAAATCACAGTTCTGTCTGAAGCTGCTCAGAGCAGATTAAAAATGCAGTTGTAAAAACACCTGGGGTAAAATCCCAGCCCTGTCACATTAACAGCTCCCATGTTCAAAAGCTTGCTGGAGCTTTACACAAAGAGAGGATCATGCACACAGTTTTTTATACAGAGAAATAGGGAAATTTATTTCAGCGTATGGCCCCCACATCACTGGTCTCTGTGCTAAACCGTGAACAAATAACATCCAGAAAAACATCAGGGGATTGAGACACTCAGGTCAACAAGTTGGCCTCCACCAGAACAGGGGGACTAGGGGAAAGATTGACAACTGGGACCCCGTTGACACTCAGTTGTCAGCTTCACATTATCGCTTTTAATATCATTTGAACACTGTTCTGCTGCCAAAAATGTGTGGAAATTTCAGAGACTGAGGGCCTTGCAGCAAGGTCAAACTCATGCACAAAGTCAAACGTGATGCTGAGCACTCAGAATTACAGCCCACTGGCATGGGGCAGCCTGCCAGCCACTCACAAGGTCAGGGACTCTCACCCCAGTGGGACCTGTGGGAGTTCTCAGGATCAACTTCTCTGAAGACAACACAGTCAAACAACATACTGAACTATCACTCCACCATGGTCCTACTCATTTCAAGAATTTATTTCTTGGATCAGAAGAAGTGAAGAAAGTTCTTTTAATCTGTGAGGAATGTGAGGGGGGAAAAAAATCTTGATTTGTCCTTTTTCTTTTTCTTGTACACATTTGCAATTTGCTTGCCTCCTGTAGAAATCCAAGGGTGACAGCCTAGAGAGCATATAGACCCAGAGGAAGGTGATTCCAAAATGCTCTTTATTTAGTTTGCCTGAGCTCAGACAAAAGAGCAGCAAAGGAGAACAGATTATTTTGGCATCTGGGAAGAGGTGCAAAGAAACCCTGAAGAGTCCCCAATGAGGCTGTCATTATAAAGACCTATCAAACAATGCTGAAGAAATACTTCATGGCACTTGGAAAAGAATATCAGCATACATTATGCATTTTATTGCAAACCTTGGTTAAGCAAATATGCCAGATTCAACAGTCCCGTTGGGGTCTGTGTTCAGATTTTGTGGATACTTCCAATTCAATACAGATTTAACCAATTCCCAGCTTCAAGATATGCCAATCTTTTAGGAGATCTTAAATGTGGAGGTTGGGTGGCCTATGCCTGTGTAACTCAGCTAGACCTGTCATCACCTCCTTTGCAAAAATACAAACAAACCACATGTTTGCAGCACACTTGCCTTAACCTACAATGTCACCAATCGAGGATGAAAGCATGCCAGATATTTCCATCCAGCTGCTAAATCAGAACCATTTTGCTTATAGAAAATCTGCCAACTAAAAAAATAACTTAATTCCAGGTGGTTAGTGGTGGGCTGGGTGGACCAACAGGGCATCAGTACTCCTGTCCACACAAAAGCATCATGTTTTAGCCAAGAACATTTCGAAAAGAAAAACCCTGGATGACATACAAGGAACACCTACTTTCTGTGCATGATCCACTAAATGTATTTCTCCAGCTGATCTGAATTATATCTTGCATTTGTAGATTTATTTCAAAGGGCATTTATGAGTAAAAGAAGAAAAAACCATTTATGAGTAAAAGAAGAATAAGAATCTTCAGTAGTTCTCCTGTGAATAAGGGCTGTTGTTTTTATCAACATAAGGAGAAATCACTGTGCTAACACCAATAATGTGTGAAAGCGAAAAGCCAGCTCTGGAAAGAGCAGAACTCTTGCTAAAAAAAATGACAAATTTTGTAAATGTGACTAAACTGGGGCAAGGCCCAAGGTTTCCTAAAGCCACAGCAGTATCTGAGGAAATACTTAAATCCTGAATGTATCAAGGACAACACTACAGTGTCTGGCTTTTTGTGATGTCTCTACCCTACACACTTCAGCTATACCAATAAAAGGTACAACTCAGTTGAAAGAGTATTAAAGATGGGCTGGGTTTATCAAAATGAATAAAAATGCATGTTTATTTTCTGAAGTTTAAGGGCTATCCCTTGAAGTATAACTAGTGCAAAAATGCACAGCTCGTTCCTTCTCTGATACAGCCTCGGCAGAGAGAGCTTTGTGTGATGTTCTGTTTTAGCAGGAATGCTGCTAGTTGGTTGACTGGTGACCCCACCTGATATGTGATATGTGTGATATCCTTAAGTGCCATTTCACAGCCTTCAGTGGCAAGTTACTACCAGTAAGCCTGGTTCAACCAGCTAGGTCTAACTCCAGCCCAAAGACTGCCCCATCAGTCCTGCAGCACCATACCAGAGCCTTTCTGAGGAAAGGTGGAGTGCTGCACCAGTCTCTGCAGCCAACCCAGGACTGAAGCACTTTCACCTCTTCTGCCAAAGACCACACCATTGCAAATGAAGCACAGAGGTGATGGGAAGCCTGTCAATAACACCAAATGCAAGCTGAGAAGGGGTGAACGTGGTTTCCCACTCACATTGGAATTTGCACAGTTTGCTCTCTCCAGAATTTTACTATTTTAACAATGGTCTGACCTTACATTATGAGCAACAAAAACCTTACATGTACAGAGCAATATGTTCATTCTCTGTTAGCTTTAGCTACACATACCAAACAAAAGATGACAACAAAAAAAAAGGCTTCCAAGTTGAGGATGAAATGACAACTGGAAAACACATGAGAGTAAAAATCTTGTTTCTAACCTTCCTCTTTTAGTAAAGAAAAATCTTAACTCATACTACTTATTACTCCTGATTGTTCAGACTCACTCAGCCTGTGAACACACTATGAAATGAAAACTTTCTTCTTCATACTTTCAATGAATTAGAACATAATACTCTGCCCAAATTCTTGGGTCACCTTCTGACATAAACGTCTCAGCCCTGACCTCTAGAACAACACAACTTAAAAGAATTTGGCTAGATGATATGAAAGAGAGCTTCCAAAATGTTTGTGACATGAACCTTAATAAAGCTGTGATAAAAATGGTTTTCAGAACCAAAATAAATGCTAGGCCTGGAATACTCTGAAAACTCAGGAAATTTCTAAGGAAATTAGTCTGTGATTAACACACTTTCATCATATTCTACAGAAATAGTGTTTCTTCTTTGGGAAGACAGTGCCTTTATAATGATTATTGGGAGACTGAATATATATCTGATATACATATATATCTATATATCTGATATACATCTCCCTTCATCTTGAGTACTTATTTCACACACACACACACTCCTCCCACCAGTAAGTTCTGAAACAACCTTTACTTTTACATTCTGGGAATGACTTGCGGTAGCATTTTCACCCATGTGGCCAACATCTATCATGTGTGCTTTGCTCTGTCTCTGAATTAATTTGGGAGTCCTGTGTGTGCACTGGGATTTCTTGCTTCAGCACACATGCTGCTGGCTGTTTATGATAATGACAGGCAACGTGCAGGTTCTGCTGAAAGGAATTCCTGTTTCATGGTCCCATACTAAGAGCCCCCCGGGGAAGTTACATGTCAGAGTTGAGTCACTCTCACAGTTCATCACTGCCAAAAGTAGCACGTCCCATGCTCCAGACCTGCCCTTTCTTCTCTCTATCTCAGCCATGCTAACACACCCTTTCTCTTGCACCAAACTAATGTTCATTAGAGCCTTCACTGAGCTGATTCAGTTCATTAACCCAGGAGCAAACAATTGAACTTTTTTGTCACTTTAGTTTTCTTCCAGGCCAGCGGGTTGAATCTGTTTCACACAGGGCCTGACCAGTCCTAGACAGGCTGCTGGCCAGGTGCAGGGGAGAGGAGAGCAGAATAGGGCCCTGGATAGCCCAGCATGAAAGATGATCAGCTGTTACATGTTGTTGTTTTACCTTCAGCAGTCTGACCCTGATGGAAGGAGGTTTCTTTGCAGGCAAAGAGTGAAACAGATGCAACCCTTCTCCTTGAGCTTTCAGCAATATGCCATGAACCCTCAGCCCAGTAAGGAAAAGCCCTGACAACCAACAGGAACACTCTGAATCTTATCTAATTCAGATTTTCCAAGGCAAAAAGTGAGTTTGATGCATTCATTACAGTTGCTGCTGGTGGAGAAATACATGCTACAGCTTTCTGTGCTTGCCCATGGCTAACAGTTTTAAGTTGTGTGTACTGAGTGGGCATTGCGTGTACTGAGTCACCACCTGCAACCAGGTGGGGGTTTTTGGAAAAAAAAACCAAACCCAAAAGAGCTCTGCACAGAGTGAGTGATAAAGGAGATACTGGAAAGGCACAAAATTTGTCACATTCTTCATCCTAAAGGCCTTCCTTTTTCTGTCCTTCTTGCAGATCACCTGTCCATCCCTGACTACTCCTGCTCCTTGCCAGCATTTCATACAACTTCCTCCTATTTGCATGCATCCTCATGCACAGAGACCCTATCTAGTTGCCTTTATACAGCTCCTGCAGCCTGTTCCTTTTATAAGGCCTCTAAGACCATTTCTCTACCATGCACAAGAAATCAACTACTAATTAATAGCCAGAAAGCAAAACTCTTACATGTTTATATTTGCATACGAATATGTATCAAATACATATATACTTAAGTATCTGTAGTATATTTAATACTACTCTTTTCCCTATCCCTCTATTCTTTGAATGGCAGCGCAGCAAAATTCCACTGGAGCTTAATTTCTGTGACGTGGAAAATGTAATTTTAAGGTGCAATGCTCACTGGAGGTTTGCTTAGCTCTGTTCGGTTTCTTCACACAAAAAATAACACACATGACTGAACCTGACTGTGTGAGCTGACACCCCCTGCCAACCATGAAAACGTTTTTTTTACTTTTCCTTAACAATACCTAGGAGGGAAAGGTTCCTTCTCCACAGCTGTTTCTTGACAACCTCCAGTACGCTACAATGACTGACAGACCTTTCAGTAGAGGAGGTTGGACGTTTATTCATCATGAATTGATCCAAGCCTTTGATAACCTGATAAAAGGATGCAGTTGACTGCTTCGGTAAAGAGTCAGGATTTCAAAGACTGTAAAACAGTGGATATCTTAAGTACTTAACCCATTTTATCAAAAGCAGAGTTAGTCTTCATAACTCATTTGCTCAATGATACTCATCTACATATTAGCCTTACACACACAGTCTGACCTCTGATACATGTCAGCTTTCAGTTTGATTTTTGGCTTTACTTCATACTGTGTTTTGCATCCCAAACGCATTGCTTGTAACTTCCCAGCCAAAGTGAGCAAGTTCAATTCATAAAGCTTGTGCAAGCAGCTCACTCATAACCTTCTGCCACCACCACAACATCCACGATACCATCAGTACTGGCTAGAGTTAACATCTACAACAGAAACTTCTCCAAAAGCCACTCTTGCTACCTTTCAGCTCTTCAATGAATTGAAGCACTGCTGCTGTGCAGTAAAAACCCTTGCAGCTCTGAAAATTATACAGGAGGAAAGCAGACAGGTCCCTTTAGGTTGTAAAAGAGGTTATGGTTTCCTTCCAATAACAGTTCCTGTACCCTTTGATATTCTATCCACTTTATCATTTCCCTCAGTTTCACGGAACAGCAGCTGTCATAATAGAGCTCATCTTCTGCCCTGCCTGTCACTGCATGGAAGGACATCGGTGAGGACAGAGAAAACACTTGTAGGGAATCTTCATCTTGCCTTGGCTATGAGGCAAAGATGAGTCACTGCCTGACCCAGGAGTCAGGGGTCACCCCCTCTGGGGAGTCACCGCCTTGTTCAGTCCACTCTCAGCTAATCTCCCGTGAGTGGCTCTCGCCAAAAGATTTCTTTATCCTCTTGACTGAAAAAAAAATAACAACAGAGTTAACAAGACCAGTAAAAATCTATGACTCAGGCAAATCCTCAAGGATCAAGTGGGGAGTGGGAGGGAACATAAACTAATCCGAAAGTCCAAAATGTCTTTTGCCAAAGCCTTTTAAAAAACAAAAACTTCACTAGGGTCTCCTCGTTAGTGGCGATTACAGGGGAGGCATTTCTTTCTTTCTTTCTTAACTAAAAATCTCTTCTCAACAACACAAACAAGGGTGCCCATTGACGTGGTGCAGTGCTTTCTAATCCATCTGAGCAGCTGGCTTTGTATGTCTTTTATACATACTGATGGAGGAAAAAGAAAGGCTTCTTGGGGAGAAGAGCTTCTGTCTCTTCAGTGAAAATACTTGCTTTACTTCTGGATGGCCAGCACTGTCCCTGGGGAATGGATACAATTCTTTTTCTTTTATAGAAACATTTTACTATGTATTTTACAGTATATAGTTTTGAATATCAGCAGTGACTCACAAAAGTTATAAGGGATAATTTTCTTCTTTGTTCCCCAAGAGAAAATTACAAACATCTCAGACACTGCCACTAATTTTCAAATCTGCAAACAACAGCCCAGGTTTCCTGGGGTTAAAATAAAAGTACAAGAGATGTCATTAAATTTCAGCAGATGCCTTGCAAATGAACAGGAGAACAACCCAGGGCAGCACATACACAAAAGCAAGCAAAAGCTTCCTATGTACAGAAGGGCCTGGATATACCTGTAAATTGTCTGCAATACCAGCTCACGGTGCTCATTTCCTTAGTCTCTTTAAGGGGTCCAGTGTGGGAGAGATAAACCCTCAGCTGCTGTCACAGCTTTCAGTGGTTCCTCGCTTGCACCAGCACCATTGCAACAGCTCAGAGTTGCAGGAAGAAAGCATTTTCCTTCATTCCATATCCCTGCCATGTGGCCCCTTGTTCTCCCAAGGGCACCATGTCCAGCACTCACTTTTCCTTTCACAGAGCAAATAACAGCCAAAAAAACAAGCAATCAGTCAAAAAAAAAAAAAAACCACAAAAAAAAAAAAAACCACCAAAAAAAACCACCCAAAAAGAAGAGCTCTCATTACTACAACAGGTGAGAATGAACACTGATAAGGCACAATCCTCATCACAGTCTAGAACTTCCTCATGAGGGCAAGAGGAGGGACAGGCACTGATCTCCTCTCTGTGGTGACCAGTGACAGGAACCAAGGGGATGGCCTGAAGCTGTGCAAGAGGAGGTTTAGGTTGGACATTAGAAAAAGGTTCTTCACCCAGAGGATGGCTGGGCACTAGAACGGGTTCCCCAGGGAAGTGCTCACAACACCAAGCCTGACAGAGTTAAAAAAGTGTTTGGAAAGTGCTCTCAGGCACATGGTGTGATTTTTGGGGTGACTTGTGCAGGGCCAGGAGTTTGACTCAATGATCCTTGTGGACCCCTTCCAACTCAGCATGTTGTGTGATTCCCTTTTTTTAGCGTTATTAATCTCTTTTGGCTCAAGCTGCCTTTCAACACAATGTTGCAGGATTTGTCTTTACCTTCCTACTCCAAGGCCTTAGTCCACAATCACTCTCCTCTCTCAAAGTGGTGTCTCCAGAAAGCACTTTTCTGTTGGCTTTCCTGACCTACTCTCCACACAAGTTCTACCATTTTTATTTTTCAAATGCCAATATACAAACTATACCAACAGTGTTGGACTCAGTATAGTTCTTTTTGCTGAATATTAATCCTTGTGAAAAGCAAAATTACACTTCACTTTCAAAACTTTTATAGGGATTCATATGTTATGAGTTTCCTTAAAGCTAGGGAATATTCACTGAGCCAGAGCTCTGAACAAATTAATATTTGGTATTACCTGAAGTAAATAAATTTGAAATTTTATACTGGGTAATGTAGCTTTTCCTCACATAACATCTACTTCATCTACTCAGTTTGCTTCAGTGAGATGAATTTTTGGTGGACTTCAATTTTCTCTTTCTTTGTATGGATCATATCAAATAACATGGATGTTGTCTCCTTGGTGTCTTGTTTATACTTCATTTTATTTCCCATGCCATATCCTTTTAATCAAAGAAGTTGTCTCTGTTTTGCTTCCCAGATGAGAGCAGAAAATTTTCCAAACCATCATTTCCTTAGCAAAACCGTGGGCCCTAGCTCTAACCTGAGGGGCGCAGGTGTAGGTGCTGTTAGGGGCAGCACCAGGAGGTGCTGTGGCAGTGCAGAGCTCTTAGAGCAGGTGCAAACTGAAGCTTGGAGTCAACAGTTCACTCTTGTGTCAAATGCTGTTAGGATTCACAGCTGTGTTTTGACCAGCTTCCATAACCTCATGCCTACATGAGAGCCCTCCTCAGGCACAGCTTCCACTGAGCCCCCAAGGCAGTGCAAAGCCTTCAGTAGTGCACACTTGGCAAAGCCAATGCAAACGCAGCCTTTATGAGCTCCAAAGATGTGAGTCAGAGCTCACCTCTTTCTGCAGACTCCTTTCCCTCCCTTCACATCAGAAACATTTCCATCAGCCTACTGGTGAGAGACATCTTTGCTCTTCTAAAGCAAAATACAGTTCAGATTTTGTGTTACATCTGTAAGGACTGTTCTGTCCAAACATTAGAAACAACACAGAAAAATTGCTTTGAAAGTTGTTAGCAAAGGAAACTTTATGAGCAATTAAAAATGCATGTGTTACTGGTCTGTGTTTTCAAAGAATGTATGTGCATATCTACCGTGAAATGATAGGGAGGCATGACTGAGAACTAGCATTTAATCCTAGAAACTTTGAAAAATAGTTCAGTCATTGTTTTGATAGTCCAAATCCTTTTCAGAGTTGACAGCTCCGAGGGTAAAGCCACCTAGTCTTGCTTGATGCAGGAATGAAACAACATGGGGAAGCACTGCACAGGACAGCCTGGTGAAAGATACACATCTTCTGGGAGCAGCCTAGCTATTCTTTTCCTCTTATGCCAGTTTCCCTTCAAAGCTGTGAGTAAAGGAAACAAAAAGTTGGATATACTTAAGACTTTTTAAACATAACTATGCTCCTTCATTTTTCATGTCTTTCATTTGCTAGGACTTTGCAATTTGCCTTCAACCTCCCCGCTGTGAAGTCCTCAGTCAAGTCAAACCTGTTTGCCCTTTGTGTGTGTGCGAGTGCCCTTAGACCCAAACTCAGCCAACAGTTTAGAGTAAACAGACCTACCCAGGGAGGAGCTGGAATTTGAACTGCAAATCATGTGTGTCCCAAACAATTACTCCCTCTCCAGGTGAGGGAATGCAGCAACATTTCTGGTGTCTAAGCAAATTTCTCCGCAGCACTTTGCAAGATGGGAGATCGGTCTTTTTTCATCGCAGGCAGGGCAGTGCCTTAGAGAGACTCATCAACAAAAAAACCTGCTTAGCTAATTAGTCTGCTCCTTATGCTTACCTACTGCTGATCTGATGAGCTAATATTTAAAGAACAGTGGGTACATCCCGGAACCACCCTCTTACCTCAGTGATTATGTCTAAATCGTTCTGCTGAGTATCTTGACTTGCATAAGTGATGCATTCTGCTCCTGGTAAATTTGGTTGCTCTAGCTAATGAAGAGTGCCACACTGTGAATTTCCCAAACTGCAGAGCTCCAGATTGACCAAAACTGCGCTGACACAGTGCTCATCCTGTGACTGACCTTTCAAAGAAGATTAAACCTAGGCAAACTATTGAAAAGCCTGAGCAAGCTGAGACCTGGCAACAAAGGCAAACACAAGCACAAAGGAATCACAAAGAGGAAAGAAAAGGGTAGGAATAAATAAGGGAGAGTGATAATCTCTCTCCATCTAAAAGAGCAGAGACCAGACACAGACCTGGGCATGGAGGGGTTTCAGTATGGAGCACCAAGATCTCCTCCCTCTACCTCCTCCTCTCACCACCATTGGTTTTGGGATGGATGCTCAGATCTGGACCTGTGAACTCACCTGCTACATATGCATGTCCTAATTACACTGGATAGTCCACTCATCTCTTGACCACATAATTTAAAATGTAAATGACAGGTCTCGGATAAAGGCTACCTATTTGTGAAAAGAGCATGTCCCATGCAAGACCTGCACATCCTGCTCCTCACAGGAAAACATCTCTCTTCTGCATTGACTTAGAAGATTTCTCTGAAGGCAGGTCAGGGTGGATGGAGGCTGAAAAGGATAAGCTACATAATTGGTGTGGAGGGGTAGCAATTCCAGGCAGTAAACTGGAAGAGAGCTAGCTTCAGAGAGCTCCCTTAAAACTCTAGGTACTAACCATAATTTCATTTTTTCTGACTCTTTTCCCAAAGCCAAAAGATTCAGGTTTGCTATGCAGAGAAACGCAAGATGATAGTACACACAAAATACATAGCCTACATTTGTCATACACATCTGTTATCCTGAAGTCAGAATGATACTTTGACTATCACACAGAAAACATGCACAACCTTCTTTATGTAAAGAGTATGTATAGTGTTACCTAAAACTTTTACTAACTTTGTAAGAAAGGTGGCCATTGGTACTAAAAGAAAAATGAAAAAACGAAGCAACCCGTGAAACTCACAGTGGTTGAGAAATACACTAATGAAGGTGGATGGTGCAACCACCATTTTCCACCCTTGTCATTATGAGGCAGTTCTTATTACATGATCACATACGGCCTAGACTCCTGCCTCATTCACTGCATAATTATAACCAAAAGGAAGGTAAAGGTTTTAACATGAAATGTCGTGGAAGCTTGATGTAGGAGTCACTTAAGCTTTGCTTATAAGACACCTAGTACAGTCTACACAGAAACACAGTCAAAGCTAAAAAGCATGTCTTAAGCACCAAGTATTTTATTTGATGTGACCGGCCTGGTTATATAACAGGGGGCCACCTGGGAGAGGCACAAACTCAGAATCTATATTTGCTTGTTGTTGGCAGGTGCTACGTTGTGTTGTGACCTGTTCCAGCCACACCTATAATCACACAAGGAGCAACAGGTAACTCCTGAGATTGCCTTTTATCTTTAATCGCTTCCTCTTCACACTTCATTCTGCCAACACCTCCTGTCAGGATTATTGCTGTTTATTTCCCATGAATATCTAAGAATATCATTCATCCCAGGAATAAAGGTTTCCATGCAGTGAGGCATGCTTCAGAAGTGGCCTACAGTATTTCCTAAAAGGTTACTTGACTGACTTGTTGGTTGGGAAAGTAAACAGGAAGACCTACATTGTCTGTCATAAAAAGCAACAGTATTAGGCAGGCGGAGATCACTGAAGCAGTTACTCCAGTGTAGTTTTCTAGAAATTAAAGTCTCTTAAGTAGATGAACTCATCTACCAGTGGCACCACTACTATGAGACCGATCTTGAAACTCTTAGTCAAGTTGGCTTGTTTCTTCTTACAAATACTTGGATGAGACACGGTTACAGATTTTAGATAAACTGCATCTGTCAGTTACTACTCAGATGCAAGATTTCTAACAGATGATGGTTTTATTTAGTTTATGATCCTAACTGCACAGTACAACATCTGAGTCATACCACAGCCTCTTAGACTGTATCTCCGTCTCCCACCTACACATAATGATACTTAAATGGTCAGTCTAACTGCTTTCAAGACAGTCCTGAAGAGCCCAGTAATTAACTTCTCTCTCATGAGGCCCTGCAAGTGTCGACAGCAGTAAGTCACCATCACCCATCCCACCACACAACCAACTCAACAAATGGATATCACTGGCCTTCAGGAAATGTTGTTTGACTAACATTTTAAAATACCAGAATATCTTTGGGAGGTCACATGCAAAGTTGTATCAGGGTATTTATAGACCTGAAAACAACACCTTTTTTATTGAAGAGAGAAGTAGTAACAGAGAGAGAGAAATAGGCAAATGAGAGAACACTAAATAAAACCATGAAAAAGTTACCATGAAACAAAGGGGAAAAAGATTGTTTCTTGGACTAGTTAATATTCAGCTGTGGAGCACATTGCCACCAGGATACTGCAAATGTCAGCACTGAAAGGAGTCCAAAAGCAGCTGCACCAAGTCATGTAAGAGATCCATCAAGGGCTATTAAGCTCAAGGATAGCAGCTTCAGCTCCAGAATGCAACACACTACTGAAAACTGGGAGAGTTTCACCATAAGGAGCACCACTAAGTCTGTCCTTCTCTTTTAGCTCATTACTGAGCACTGTCAAAGGCAGGACAGCAGGAAGTAATATTATCATAATGGCCATTAAGCAAAGGTTCCCAAGTAAAGCCTGCCTTTCCACCATTCTTCATACACTTCCTGTCTCCACTGGACCAGACGCAACTGTGATAACCTCAGCCCTGGAGAAGAACTGCCAACAAATAGCGTCAAAATGACAGACACTGGACAGGCTAGGGCCTGCAAGGGTCAGCATTCAGCCCCTGTTCAACATCTCCATCAGCTCCACAGAGTCTGACCACTGAGAATTATTCTACATCATCCATTTCACACACTCTTGCTCTCAATCTCTTTCTCAAGTCACAATTTTGCCTTTGATCAGACTCATCTGCTCCCTAGGATAACAAACGTAACACCTTATCCTCACAGCACTATGGGAAGTTTCCAGTGTTGCTTTTTCCTTTTTCTGTTAAAAATGTCACACTTTATAATCAACATTAATTCAAGTAGTTTTGACTGCTGTGTGGAGCTTCCCCTATTTCTGTTATGCAGTTTCATAACTAAGACTCCTCTGCCTGAGTCAACTTAAAACTACTGAAAATGTCAACTATATCTCAAAATTAATTGCCAGAAATAGTCACATCGCTTTCAGACAAACTTACTTTTGGCAGACATCCCTTGAATGCAAAAACTGCAGAATTTTTAAGAGTCCACCTATCCTTCATTCTCGTTAGTATTCAATAATACTGGTTATTGCATAACTCAATAATCAGTTGCAATTATGCCTTTAAGAGGCTTTCAAAGAGCCATTTCTCTCCTGGTGTGTAAACTCTTCATTTGTGTATAATTTGGCTACATTCTGCCTTATCTCTTGCAAAAATGTACTTAGCATTTACTCTCAATGACTCCACCTTCTTCCACTTTCTGATGGGATTTGCATTCCATTTAGTCAAGAAATAAGGAGAGCTATATGAAGGATCAAAAGAAAGTCCTGTACTGCTGGACAGACCAATTTGTCACAGGCCTCAGGATCTTTCACACACCTCACTATGCAATATATCTTAGTTTGTGCTTGGTACTATTGATTCTCCTACCTATAAATTATAGCACTTCCCCTGTTGCTGAAAAGCCAAGCATGCTCAACTCCTCCTTCTTATGAAAAATGTTAGACAGTAGTCAGGAGGCAACTTCATGGTTTTAGGTAAAACAATATTGATTTTTATGAGTCTAACCACAGGATATAAATAGCACATTGCTTATTTACCCTTAATTTATGGGTGGCACATTAGCATTCTTTTTATCAATATGCCAAGAATGAAAGATAGAAAAAGTTTGCCATATATAGAGCATTCATCTAATTGTGGAGCTGCTGCACACAATTGCTTTGTGCAGAGGAATGAGATGTCAGACTTTGCTAGTGCTTGGAGAAGGAGCAGAAAAATGATAGTCAGCAGCTTTAGAGAAGCATTTCTCATTAATGATCAAATGGTGGTTTTCTGGATTGCTATTGGAGCAAACCACTACCTGCAAACTGAGTAGAGAGAACCAGGATGAATTGGAGTACACCCAATACTTATTCTTTAACAGAATTCAGACATCAACAGACTCTAAACTGGAACATTTTTTCTTAAACTTACCTTTAGGAAGGATCTTATAAAATGGTGGGATCTCAGTCCACAGACAGGATCTCTGTCTAACACATCATTCTGTAAGATATCAATGAAGATTTTTGAAGATTGCAACTAATTTAACCTGTAGGAAAAAATACTGTCAGCAACAATTTTGTCAGCTTTTGCTTGGCTGGTTGGTTCAGTATTTTGGTAGACACGTTTGACTTCCCAATGCGTTCCCTACCTTGTCTCATGCAATAGGAATTTGAAAACCCAGAATGTTTAATGGTTTGTTTGAACTGATGTCACCAAGATATACAAACACCTCTTCAACACAGTGCCCTGAGAACAGAACAAAAATCAAACCTTTCCATGCGAAAACTCACTTCTTTAGATCTTTCTTTCAGGCAGCAGAGTTCTTGTGTTCTCTTCCTGCAATAGGCAGAAGGACACAACCCAACCTAGAGGCAATGTTTCTAAGCATGTTTTCTTTCCTTTTGGATTAATCCTTACAGCAGACTTTTTGTATGCTCTGGAAAATGTATGCTGCTATAACTTTGCAGCCAGCTGCTGCTGGCTGTAGCAGCCCTGTCTGAATCCAGTCCAGTGTAGGTCACCAAGAGTCAATGCTGGAACAAGCACTTCGCTCTTAGAATTGCATCATCACATCAGTTCCCAGCAGAGTATCTTATCACTGATCATCTGGGGACAGAGATTTTTGTTAATTTGCCAGATGGATCTTAGTAAAGCAAGAACTTTCTGGAATACCTGAAGGAGAGAAAAGTTATGTGTGGCCTTCTCTCTCATTTTTTATTTTTTACTGAAAAGTAAAGCAATCACTGTTAGCTTTGCAGAAAGATCCTCAGGGTTAGCCACAAAACCAGAGAACCTCAAGTAAGTAAAGGTCTAAAATAAAACAAAAATTAATAACAAATGCATTGTTTTCTCTTGCTTCTAACACAATACATCCCACTAAGACCCTAAACCAAATACTGCATGCATTTAATTGTGATTATGCTGAACGCAAGATTACCGGAGCCAGAAAATGTCTTGGACTTGGATCAACAATTGTTTTCCATTTTGAAAACTTCACAATGAACATGGCTGGAGACTTGGCTTCCACTCCCTGAATGAAACCCAACATGAGCTCTGGGTCCCGAGAGTCCCAAAACTGAAGTGACTCAGATGCTGCAAAGGTCAGTGCAACCAAGAACCACCACTGAATTTACTATTTTTGCTATCATAATGTCTTTAGCCCTGAGCCAGGACCCCTACTGCATTAAGGAATGTGCAAGTCATCTTGAAAAAGTAGTCCCTGCACCAAAGACCTTACATTACAAGTTTTAGCAGGCTCTATCAACTACACAGAACAAGCAAGGGTGGGAAGAGGGACCTGGTAACCCAAACACAAGTGCATACTGGCACAATAGGCATTAGTCATGGCTCACCACCAACTAATCACAAAAAAAAATATTTTCCAGTAACAGTTCTCACTTTTACCAACAAGAGACCCAACAGAGCTTGTTTTCTTTTTTTTTAACCTCTCTGCACTTTCAGTACAGAATCACCTACAGACAGAAAACCCTTCTCTTTTATGCTAGCACCATGACTTTTTACTGCAGCTTGTGCACTGGGCAGGGGGAGGGTGGTAAACCATGGCAAGCCAATCAATTAGATGCAGACTGACCTTTCTTTTCATAGTGAATGGGTTTTATTTTTTCACCTAAGAGTGAGACGACTCCAAAACTTGTTCTTATAAGGAGGTGTCACTGAGGTCTTTGATGTAAAAGTTGTGGGGAAATCTACAGTTCTCAAAAGCACACTAATTTTTCCTCTCATGTGCTTTGCTCTGAGCCTGTTGCTCTAAGTGCATTCACCAGACCAGCTTTTATTAATAAGATTTAGTACTCTGCACAATAGTTCAGAAAGAGTCTATGATCTTCTATGTGATATTTATTATTTTACTAAATTTGAAGAGTGGTCAGCTTATATGCTTATTCTCCCAAGGTTATTGCTGGGCTGGAAAGGCAAGCCACCAATGATCATACAGAGTGCAGTTTGGCTCCAAAGGGGGGCTGTGAACACATCCTGAGGGCTCTTCTCTTGGAGAGATTTGAGCGTAAGAAATCAGCTTCACTCAGCCAAGGTCTGAGGCACTGTAGCTATGTGATTCAGCCCACCACTTTTTGTTTCCACCTCAGGCTCTGAAGTGCCCTTTAGCTCCTCTAGCACAGGTTCAGATCTCTGGAACTCCTGGATCCTGAAGCAGACTTCAAAAAATGCAGAAGAAGAGACTGGACTCACCTTGAAAAGTCATGTTACGATAAAACACAAGCCTCTATCCTTCATTAAATAAGAGAGGTCTTCTAATTATTAAATTATAAAGGGCTTTCTGCATTTCTCCCTAAGCTGAGACATGCTAGGTGAGCCAAGCAAAGTAAGTGGATTCATGTGCTCTAAAAGCATACCATCCAAGCAGACATGAATCCTTTTTCCATTCAAAGCAAGGCATTGTTTGTGAGCTAACTATATATTCCCCATGGTCACAGGGCAAGAAAAACATTCATTCTGTCTTTGACATGATACTGTAATTCTCTGAGCTTCCTCACTATAGTGGGTTCAGGGTAAATTCCCCGTTTGTCCTGGCCTCACAGCTCCCAACAAATGAGTCCTAGAATGACAGAACACCATTTCACTGAACTAACTAGCTGCTTTTGGCTTTCTTCTCATTTCTGCCCTGTAACACAGGGCCTTTTATCTTGGGCCTGTCTCCTCCTGGGCATGCCTCCAGCTAGCCATAGTGCCTGCTGCACATGAGCACTGTCTACGCAATATCAGCATTGCTTTAAAAGTGTACCAAATGCAGCAAAACAGTTCCTTTCTCTCCCTCCCACTCCCCTTTTTAATAAGAATTTTTCCGTGTGGTTAGAGAAATAACATCTGGAATTACTGAAGGCTGCCAAAATGAGAGAATGAAAACAATGAGTTGAGTCACACTTGAACCTGCCAACTTCATATAATTCAGACCTTTTCGAGGCAGTTTGAAAAGGAAAAAAAAATAAAAGAAAATGTTTTAATTTGCTTTTTACAGTGCATTTTTTTTTAATCTGCTGATGTCAGTTACAGAGTTGTCTCAGTCATAGCACCATGGTGTGAGCATTCATCCTTGGAGCATTCTGATATCACAATATTTCTGTATTTCATCTATACATATGCAACAGCAGATCAAAGTTTCTCTTACTAAGCAGAGACCCGCTGAGCTGGTGGAATCTCACCCATTAAGAGATGTTGATCATCATTGGACATTTTTACTCCATCCCACAATGCAGTGGAGAGAATTTAAAATTGTCCTAAAAGTCCCTTCATTTTTCACACTCATAAACAGTGCTGGTATGCCCTAGTACACTTTAAAATGGTTGCACACTGTTCCAATGTAGTCTCTGAAAAAGATCAGCTTCTGTATGATACCCTAACCCTTATTAAGGACATTACATTTCTCTGTCTAGTCTAGGAAAGACTTTCAAGTGCCTCTGTGGTGTGAATTTTTCACCTCTTTTCACTTCAAACAGTTATGCTGTGCCAGCACACAGGCCCAGCAAAGCTGCATTGCCAGGACCCACAGAAGGGAGAGTTAAATTGTTTAATGAAACAGGAAACTCAGGTGATACAAGCCACCAGCAAAATAATCTGTGAAAAAAAGTCACAAATATGAATCAGTCCAGGCAGTCTGAGGAGTCTTCCATGGAATTTAAATGCAAATGTAAGTGTGTCAGGTGGAGGAAGAAAAGAGCAAGCTGGACCCTTGCATATATGAAAGCGACCAGCAAAGCACAGCAATCAATAGACAGCAGAGAAGGACTCATAGCAATACTTTAGGAAAAATCTAATAAAGAGCTCTGGATAATAGGTTTAGTTAGAAAGAAGTACAATCATCCAGGAAACTTTCTGCTGCTGATTAATACCCAACATGTTCAGGGATTTGTAGATATAGTTTGTAATCTACCTGTATCCAAGACATACCAAACTTCATCATCCATCCATTCAATTTTTTTTCCTCTTTAAAGAAGCCACTCCAAAGACTTAAGTGAAGCTGACTGGTGGGTCAAGTAGGGTTGCATAGTTCATATCTCAGCAAAGCACAAGAAATTATTATCAATCCTGTGTGGTATCCTCTGACAATGGAAAAAGATGATATAGAGTCATGCAGGATTACCACAGGAGATGCTACACTCTCCTCATGAGAGCCGCTATAGTAGCAGCCCTTTCACAAAAGTACTTTAACTGGTGTTTCAAAAAGCCCTTAGACACAACCCCATTATAATTTATACTAACAGTCCCCTTGTCTGACCTTACCTTACTGCTATTGGCAGTATTACTCCTGTGGCAGAGCAGGTGATACTCATAGCAGCTTTCGCAGCAGTATCTCAGCACAATAATTCCACCCTGCCTTCAGCAGCCCATTGCTGGCTCAGGCAGAAGGCACCCAGTCCACTCCTTTCATGTCTCAAAAGCTGCCATTTCATCAGATTATGGCAAGGTACTTTCTACACAATTATCACAGTCCCTTTCCCTCAGTGCAAACCTACTGGAAATTCTTATCGAGCTTGCCCACTCCATTGTTCCACACTATCACGTGTTATCAGAGAAGTGGCTGCACATTTAGCACATGTCAGCTTTTTTCTTTTCACTAAGTCCCCTGGCAACTGTTCCAGTAGCTCTCCTCACCTCAAAGGCTTTAAACAATCCCACCAAGATGGCTGAGCAGCTAGAGATCCATTAACACAACTCCATTACGTGGATAGACCTTTGTTCCAGGATAAGGCAGGGTAAGACTCGCTATTTAGTTTAAAAGCCTTCATAAACAGTAAGCTAAAATAACCCCATCTGGTTTAATATCAAGAAGGGAATGTCTACAAGATGTGGCTACACTGATTTAGTTTTACTCTTTTAAATTCACTCCTTATCTTACACCAAGAGGTTTCCCATTTAGACAGTGTTAGGCTGCTAAACAGTGCTTAACCACCCACTATTTTGTACTTATTAACTTACTGTCATTTAACATAAAATACTTAGGCAAACCATGAGAGAGATTAGAATTCTGATCCTCATATTAAAAAGAAAAGGGCTCCAGGCATTAGATTGTGAAATATGATTTCCCAGGATATATTAAATTCTGGGTTAGTGTTCTTTTTGATATCACAGAAAGTCAAACCTCATTTCATAAGAGGGCACTTCAACATGCTTTGCATACAGCATGCTTTCCCTTGATAAAGGCTCTTTGCTGCAGCAAACTTGGAATTTGATCAGAACCTCTGGAGCACCCAGCAGTGGGTGTGGAGGAGAGCAAAACCCACACCATGAACCTCATCTCACAAAAGTTCCTTAGATAGTTCTACAACCAACACAAACAAGAGGAATGAGCCAAGGAGCTCAGCAGAAAGCATCACAGGCATGCATTATGCTGAGGAGGGACTGCAGATGCAGAGCCTAGCTGGTACAGCACACATCACTTGTGTACTAGCAAGTTAACTATATTTCTGCAAGAGTCACAGCAGAACGGCAAACAAAGTATGCATTTAGGACCATCGGTAACCAAAAAGGTACTGAAGCCTGAACTTTTTCACATCCTATCAGTTTAACTACAGAAGAACTGTTGAGAAATACTTATGACCAAAACCTTGCAATATATGTGTTTGGGACTCAGAGATTCTCTCAGCATCTCAGAGGGAAGTTCCCATCGGTCCTGATGGTCTTCCATAATTTGTTCATATGTTCCTTTATCTTTAGCATATTTTGAAGTGAAACGTGTTGAAACACAAAAGCACAATTGTTTACAAGAAAACCTACCATGACTGATGTTATTAGAGATCAACAGGAGGCTGCATAGAGAATGAAAGCTGGAACAAACTGGAAAGAGTGCCGTGATAATCTAGGGGTAGACAAATCGCCAAAATACACCACTAATCACTCTGAATTCCTCCTCCTTCTCTGCTTGGGCACATAGTTCTCCAGAAGCAGAAGGTTCCTCAAATTCATGGTACTATTCTGAGGTCAACAGAGTAGGTTTTTATGCAACACATTTAAAGTGAAGGTCCTCCGCTGGTAGTCTGATTTTTAAATTTATTACTTTGATTGTGCCACGCTGTGAACCAATTGCCTGTATAGGTGGCTGCAAAATTTGCAGGCTGACAGAGCCACATGTTAAACAAGCCCCTTCACAGGGCCATCCTCATCTGACTGCAATTGCTGAAGAGGGGCAGCCAAGCCAAGGGTGACATGGTCAAGAGCTTTCCACCATTCTCCAGCTATCAAGGAGGAGCATCCTCCCTGATACTCACTGCCACAGCACCTGCGCTCCAGTGAGATGCTGCTGGCAGAAAGCTGTAAGCTGTTGTCCTGCAAATATCTGCTCTTCCTTGGCAGAAAACCTCATTGCTACATGACCTGACCTTGCTCTAATGCAGTGACTGTGGTTGGGTATTTTCTGTGCTTCTCCCACAGCAAGTTTTGAATAGGCAAAAGTGAATTCTCAGGACATCCTTATCAGCAGGTCATGACTGAGAGCAAAAAGAAAAGTCTCCAAAGCAGACCATATGAAAAAAATAAGGGCTAATGCCAGGGCAAGGCTGGCCCAGAAGACAGCAACACTGATGGTTTGTTGAGGAGAGCTCTAGAATTGGACTCTGGACAGTGTACTTTAGTAACTACTTAGCCGAAGAACCCTGTATCTTCTAGATCAATTTATATACTTACTGGAAACTCTCACAGGTAATATAGATAAAAAGCAATAAGATGAGATTATTTCTATTTTACTAACATCATTTGTTAATTAATGAACTTCACTGTGTTTTGTAACAGATTAAGACTCTTCCATATTAATTCTTGTAAAATAAATTGCAAGCCTCATCTCCAGTGAAATTGTATCCCCTTCTTTCACCTTCCCATACAGAAGGGTGCTTTGTAAATTGTGATTATCTTTTATCACACAGTTCTTTTATTTGTTATAACTCATTTTGATGGATACCTTGATGTGTGATTTGATACCTGCTTTTTTTAAAAAGAACACATGCAATGTCAGAAATTTACTTATATTTAATCATTGTTCAATTGCTTCTTCCTGTGTTTCAAGCTTCCCATTACTGATGATCCTCTCTAATGAAGGAGGGAAAAGGAGGGGGAAAGGGAATAGTTATGAGTATCATCAGGTTCAGTAACAGGTAAGCCCATGTTTAGTCTTAAAGAATACATGAGACAGTGTAGATATGTCCCCCTCTTCCTTTTAGAGACGAGAGAGAGAGACACCACTGAAAAATAAGAGTATTCCCAAGGAAAAATCAACATTGACGATTAAATTAGGACCATAGTTGTGTCAGCTGGGCAACCTACTCTGCTCTAAGTTGTTCTAATAAATCACAAGGTCTTTGTTAGTGGGCCACTACCAAAGTGGTCCAAGTTTCCATGTAAACAAAAATGCTACATTAACTACTGCAATCATTTCTCAGGTTTGAAATCTATTTTTAGCCAATATATATGCCAAGTCTTTATATCCATGGATGAAAAAGTAAACTATGAGAGGAACCAAGCAATTGTTTAACAAAGAGTTAAGTGAAAACATTTGAACAAAACAAAAAGCTTTTAGTTCACTTTTTGTGAAGAGTAGCTATTCAGAGAGAGCAATGCAAGATAAAAAAACCCCAAACAACTCTGTAAAATATTCATGCTTCCACTCAACTTCTTGTAAGAACACTTTTAAAGCATCTTGCAGGCTTTACAAGCCATTGGTGTCAGTCTTCATATCAAACAACAGGCATTTTACTATTAACTCAAGTACAAATATCATTTTGATTACCTTTTTTTAGTAATTCTTATGCTATTCCTGAAGTTTCTTAAAACCTTACATCCAGATTATGAGGTGAGCTACTCAGCTTTTGTTTGGCGAATGGGTGTGGATGGATTGTTTCTAAACAAATACATCTCTAGCCTTTGTGGTTGTGGCAAGTAACTTAAAACATGATCAAGGGTGCACCTCCACAATTTCAAATGCACGGGGAAAAAAAAGGGGGGGGCAAAATTGGTGTGTTTTGAATTTATTTAACTATAATAAGGATGAGTTTTACAATGCAAGGACATAGGGTAGAGCACAGCTATAAATCAGAACCTCTCAGGCCCCATGCAGCAAAGCAAACTTACTTACCTCACCCTCAGCCTGACACTGCAGCCTGAAGATACAATAGGCAGTGGTATCCTATATCAGCCTGGCCCTGCTTCATGGCTAAGCAATGCAGCCTTTTTCATTCTTTTGCCTAAATTCTTTTCACTCTCTCCAGAGACAGCTCAGCTACAAGACACTAAAACAAAAGAGCAGGGAGTATATCAAGCCTCAAACAGGCTTTTGCCTCTAAATCTACCCACAAACATGTTGGGCATATAACACTACAGTTTACAACAGTGTCTCCTCCATCAACTAGTACATTATCTTCATTAATCTAAAGTATGGAAGATACTGTATTTTTTAAAAAAGGAGCGGTGGTAGGGAAAGCAGAATCTCTATGTATAAGCGCCTTTCTTCTCTCAGATAAACATACTTATGTTGCATCTTGGACAATTATGGACTTTTCCCAAGATATTAAAAATAATGCAACAATTTATCTCTGTATCATGATAATGTTGTGTAACTATTACTGAAAGGTAACTGCATCACTAAGGAGACAACACACAACAATGCTGGTTTGTAGTCAGGTGTCCAATGGGCCAGTAGCTCCTTTCACAATAATGGAAATAAGAAGAGCTGCCATTATTCACTGAAATAAAAGTTCACAGATACCTTAAATGCATGCCAGTTAAAGATTCAGATCAGATGTTCCTGAACACTAGCCTCCTCCCATATCCAGTGATCAGCAAAGCCCTCCTGACTGACAAGAAGTTTGAACTGTGTTTTAAGACTGAGGGGAGAAGTGTCTGAGAGGGTTAAAATAGATTAGCAAGGAACAGTGAGGTGATGAATGGAGCCTGCCCCTGCAAGTCTTCTAGGTTATCTTCATTTTCATGCCCACTGGGGACTGACTCACAGGTGCTTTAGGAAGAAGCAGCTGCCTGCTTTGTGACATTTCAGCTTTTGCCTCCAGGTTGAGAAGAGTTTATGGGATGAGATACACAACAGAGAGGAGACAGTCTGCTGGAGATATCAAACTGCATTTGCTACATCCAACATGGAGCTCATCTAGCAAGTGAGAGGAAAGGTTTCCACATTTCAAACTCAAAAGGAGACCAGCCACATCCCAGTGACAAAGGGCAGAGATTCTGAAAGGGGAAATGCATTTAAAGTAAGTTAATGCCATGAGCGAATTTAGAGCTGCTGAATGCTGCTTTTCTGACATTTCTGAGAAGGAAGGGTGACAGTCCTGGAGAAGGACATTTTCCAGTTGCAGGGCAAACAAAACAGGAGGACGCATTGCCCAGCTTCCCCCTCTACAGGGCGTAGGGCAGAGATGGAGGGTGGGAACAGGCATGTGAGAAATCCTGCCCAGCACAGAGCAGGACCTTCACATTAAGTAGCCATGCACGGGATCACCTGTGCCTTCCTCCACACCAAGGTCCCTCAGCTCTTCCTCCTGTGGGTAAGAAGCCAAGAAAAATGCATACCAATCGAGCATGCTTATTTTCTCAGTGCAGTCTGAACCAGTGAATTTAAATTTAAGCTTAATTTAAAACAATGGATCGAGAAATTAACACAGCTTAAAGTTAATCTAGAAGTTGTATGGGTTTCTAATAAATTAGTCAGTCACCAGCAGTCACGGCAGTATTTACGTACAATATCATGCTTTTTGATGGCGTTTTCCTTTTCACAAGCAGACTCACAGCATACCTGCTAGTTAGAAGATAAATTCAGCAGATAAGAATCTGATCATGCCTTGCCCCACACTAATCAATATGGTGTTATCCTATCTTTTAAGATAAATTGGTAGAAAAGTAAGTAAAAATTGTGATTATTCCAATCTGATACATGGTGGGCCTGAGGTGTGAGAAAGAATGAAAGAACAAATGAACAAAAAAGAGAGTGGAGAGAGAGAGAGAAAGAGAAGGAGAAAGAGAGAGGGAGAAAGAGAGAGGGAGAAAGAGAGAGGGAGAAAGAGAGAGGGAGAAAGAGAGAGGGAGAAAGAGAGAGGGAGAAAGAGAGAGGGAGAAAGAGAGAGGGAGAAAGAGAGAGGGAGAAAGAGAGGAAGAAAGAGAGGAAGAAAGAGAGAGAAAGAGAAAGAGAGAGAGAAAGAGAGAGAGAAAGAGAGAGAGAAAGAGAGAGAGAAAGAGAGAGAGAAAGAGAGAGAGAAAGAGAGAGAGAAAGAGAGAGAGGGAGAAATCTAGAGGCTGAGTTTTTAACACAGTACTGAACTAGCAATATTTGCAGCCATAATCTATAAGGTTTGCAGTGTCATTTTGTAGTTTTACTGTAACCTTTGTCCTAGGAAGATTACTTTATCTGCAAGTCAATAGCAACACAAATTTTTATGAAGCAGGGAACAAAAATCTGAGCAAATTCTCCCTTCCCCCAGCCTTACTCCCAACCACACAACTTTATCTCCAAAGTCACACAAAGTCCAGAACCACGCTAAATCCCCCCAGAAGCATGTGAGCAAAGAAGAAAGAGCTGAATGACCAGGAAAGGGGCTTTCCTTGGTTCAAAGAGTCACCAAATCTATTTACAAAAGAGACTCGGAGGTTGGAGCGGGATCCGTGCATAATTACCCCGGCCAGAAGCAGACCCTGCATCGCTTTGCAGTGTGCACACCTTGTTCTGTCAATGAAACTACAGTAACTACATGACCACTAAGGATTAGTGTGACCCTGGGTCATAAAACTTGACCACCATAGATTAGCAGAAGATCAGGTCAGCACTGGACAGGAAGGCTTTTTTCTTTCTTTTAAGGAAAGAGCATCAGAAGCGGGATGCTGATTCTGCTTCGCATCTGCCGTAAAGCACACACATGACAAACCAAATGTGTGCTTACAAATATTTTGTCATATTAGATTAAATTATAGCGCACAGACTAAACAGAGAAATCTGAAATGCAGGGTCTTATGTTTGGGATATCCTTGGAGCTTTTATACAAAGAAAGAGAAAAGTTTATACTTTGGCATTGCACGGCGCACAGTCATCCCATACCTGCTGCCTAACGCAAACATGGCTCACTGCATGGCAGCAATGGCTCTGTCAGTGCAAGAACACAGAGGTTTAACAGTCAAAATCCTTCTCCTTGGCTACCAATTTGACTGTGCTGCCCTTCAGCCTTTTGTGGTGCTTCTCGTCCTTTCCAGATAAATAGCAGCCTGCCCTCTCTTCCCCAAGGCTGAGTTTTAGTCCATCTGCCCTTATTTTCACCTTGATTTTGTCCATTTTTATCTCACATTAGCTCTGCACATACTGCACTGGCCTTGTCTAATAGGAAAGGCAGCTTCCTGCCTTCTACCTGCCTTGGTCTCTAGTGAGTACCACTCCTTTTTGTGAAGCTTCCTGAGGCCCATCACCTCACTGAGAATATTTCCACACACCCCTACCCACCATTGCCCTGCACACCAGGTTGGAGTGAGCCAAGGGGAAGCCTGTCAGGGCGGGGAGCTGGTAGAGGCAGTGATAGACAAACGAGGCCAGGCAGAGAGCCAGCTCAGCCAGGCAGCCGGCATGGGGAGCAAGGGGCACCCAGGCACCCAGTCCAGCGGGATGTGCAGTGGAACATCTCCTGGAGAGATAGCAGTGTTACCTCTGTCAGGCAGAGGAAACTGCAGGACAGTGCTGACATTTGATGTCAACTGTATGTTGGGGGGATGATGGTGTTAAGAATTAGAAGAAAGGCACTAGTCACTGTGCTGGTGCCCTGGCTTCCTTGTAGGGTTTTGGCCCAAAAAAAACAAACATAATTTGCTTTTAGAAAAAAACCTCATGAATTTAAGAAAAGGATCACTCAAATGCAACCTGCCTGCTGAGACAGGAGTGCCTAGAGTCATTAACCCTGGAGGTCTTTCCCAGTTCTGCATGTCTCTTTTTACCCCAGAAGCAAAAGGTGAGGAGTAAGGGATCTTGTTGGACTGGTATAATTTCGCAGGTGGAAGGAGGAAGAGATTGCAAAGCAGTGTCTGATCTTCAGGGCTTTTTTTAAGAAGGAAGATTCAATGTTTTCTTCTCCTTTTTTTTTGAAATACCTAATGACCAGCTTTCTGTTCACACTTAACCTGCAAAACAGTATGCGCCAAACTCCCAAATGAGCCCTTTGCTCCAACATCTGCTCCTAGGGCTGTTGAAGGATGAAGAGTACAGTGGAGTTCAGTGGGACCAGCCCATCCAAGAAGATAACCTGGGCAGTCACCTAGGCTGACAGAACTGGAGGGGCAGCATTTCTGGGATGCTTTCTTCAGAGCTGCTGACTGGTCAGCATGGCTTACTATGCAAATGTGGGGGGAATAACAACAAAAATTGATTTTGCCAGAACCGCAAAATAATTAGGACAATTCCTGCCCTGCAGAAAAGGTATCTAGGAGAAGTTAATTGCGTTGGTGGAGGGTTAAAAGCCTGTGCTAACTGTACTCAGAAGAGCATCAGCAAGAGGAGCAGAGCTACCTCACCCAGAATATCCCCCTCCTGCCTCACCTCCATCTCCTCAGTGCCTCCCCCAGGAGGGCACTTCCTTCCCCAGCTGCTGACAAACACAGGCAGAGGCCCCATTCTTCCTCACAGAAAAACATCTCTCTGTGCTGATGGTGCAGGGAGGGACATTCAAGGGCAATCAGGAGATCTCCGGGACTGCAGCACTAATGACGGACTTAATCATTCCCTAGAGGAGAAATAACCCAAAATAAAATAGGGCTTAAGAACTTCCTAGAGGAGACCCTGGTGGGGTCTTAGCATTTCTTGTCAGCATCTAGCAAGGCCATGTGACCACACTGTACACACTCTTTCCTTGACAAAAGGAAAAGCAGTTACCTGGAAATTTTTGTCCCACCACTATGCATCTTTCTCCTTGTCCACCCTAGTAGCACTCCTCCAGTCCTCAGTGTCTACTCTGGTGCCACGCTGCTGCCCCCCTGGCTCAGTGTTTTCAAACCTCCTCCTGCAGCACCCAACACAGCCACCATTGCTGGGTCTGGGTGCCATGGACACTGCCTCTAACCCCTCACTACAATTCATAGCAACCAAAGCCCCCAAAAAAATCACTAAATCTGCCAATCTACCTATTCACCATAAGGCGTCCTGCACAGGTGTTTGACTTTCATGGGGCAGACACCTCCAGCGTAAAATACCTTCCCTGCTCCCATCTGCAGAGGTGTGCCTGTCCTGAGTGTCTGAAATGAGTCTTCTCTTCTTCTAGCCTTTGCTGCCCACAGCCCCAGGCCCTGAGTGCCCGTAGAGGAAGGTTTGTGAGACAACTCAGGCTCCCACCTCAAGGGTACCATGGTAATACAGACATCTCTGCAGAAACAGCTAATATGAATTGGACCATGCAGGTTTTGGTGTCTGATAACTTAAAAAAAAACAAAAACAAAAACCTCTTCCTGATGTCTGTGGTAGAGAAATGTTTGTGCCAAGTGCCATTCATCTGGTAGCTATAGCTACATATATATATTTATATTTGACTTGCACTTAATATCACATGAACTGGTGAGAGTGAGAGGACATTGATCGCCACAGCTTTGCTTCACAACCAAGGTTGCAACAACACAAGACATGGGTGCACCACAGCATGTTCATGGATTGCAGTTTGGGCAGAAACAGTTTTAAACATCAGAAGAAGCAGCAAAAAACCATTTGTGTTGTGAAACAGTAATGTGTGCCACTAATAGACAGTTTACTTTTCAGATATGTACAGTGCTCCATATTGTTCCTATGCTTTTCAAAGGAAATTATTAGCTTTATTAGCACAGCACTCCTCCTTTACAAAAGTAACTCTAGCCACAGTTAATGTTTAAGAAGGAATTAAATATTAACTCAAAGGAAAGCACAGAAGTCGTGGTTTCAGACCATACATCAGACACGCAAAGAAATATTGCTGTGAAAGCAGGAGGGAAATAAAAAAAAAACAAAAACAAAACAACACCCCAGAGTTTGGTTCCCAAAGCTAAAAACAAATTTAAAATAGAATCAGAGTTCTCCTGCTTCATCACCTTCAGGTTCCCCAAGACAGAAGGACAGCATTGGTTTTCTGCTTTTCACCCCAGGACAGGTAATTTTCCTCCTGCATTTGGTTTAGCAATGACTCCTTAACAATAGAAGGTGGATCACAGTGACTTAACCTGTTGAGGAGGGCTGCAATTTGATTCTCAGCCTGAGATTTGCACGTAAGATAAAGTGCAAAGGTGACTAAACATCACAACAAGCAAGGTCTAGCCCTGTGGCTTTGCCTGGAAGGGAAAACGGATTATTATTACAGCAGCAAACCTACCAAGATCTGTTCCTTTTCTCTTGTTCCAGCTCCAGTACATGAAAATCCTTGCAGCTGTCTGAAAATGGTTTTATAGTGGCAAAATGACTTGTTAAATGAGTTCATAACATGCATTCTGCCATGTTCTACAATAATCCCTTATTCTCTTTTCCATCTTTGCATTCACTGAAAACTTATGAGCTGAAAAATACATCATGAATATTAGCTAACTGCACCACTATAAATGCACTTTTTAAATATTGCATATCATGCTGAACTTCCAGAATAATATTATTATTAATAATTGTGTTTGATCCTAAACTAAATCTACAGCATACTTTTCATCTTCAAAATTTAAAAAAATTAAAATATATTAACCAATTAATCCACTCAAACCCTTATGGTGAAGCAAACTATCACCATCATGTTGCTGTTAAGTTTTTAGAGGAAAGAGTCAGGGAAATAAAAAAAAAAAAAGGAAAAAACATTAAAGAAAAACAAAAACAGAAAAGGAAAGAAAAGAAAAGTAGAAGCCAAAACAGTTTCATAAGGAAAGTGACAAATCACTGGGGCCAACTCAACTTCATGGGCTGCCTATTTCAGCCTGGAAAGACACTGGCAAGGACTGGCCATTACCTGAGTAGTGTGTGCTCTTAGTGAGCAAGTGGATGAAAACTCACCTTATCTAAGTGAGCCAAGAAGTACAAAATGAAATCTCAATCCCGAGGATTTGTTCATAGGAATGGCTATATTTTCAGACTGTCCCTGAATTCAGAAGGGCTACTAACATGCATAAACAGAAATACTACATATTCCAGTTTAAAGGATGGAGGAAGAAAACTTCCATGATGTTTGATTGCCCACTAAATGCATGTCTCTGTGACGCCCAGAACTCTTGCAATTCTGCTCTGAGGCCTGTTCCTCTTTCAGCAGCAAGTCCATGTCATATTTGCCAAGTTTCTTTTATCACTTATCTTTTAAGCAAAATTAGCAAAAGTACAGCTTCTCCCCTACAGTTTATCCTCTGCAAACCAGTACATGTTGCATCTTGAGGCATGAAAAACTAGATTGGTCCTTAAAAGCTAATCTTTTGAAAGTCAAAGGCTAAATAAATAATGATTTTCACAGAGAACTACCCATACGGAACCTGGGAATATTCGTCTAAATAGAGTCTATATAGCACTAAGACACAATTATTTCTCAGACAGCTGTTGCAAGCTTGAGTAATAGGCACCAAAGTCCAAGCACAGCTTGACATCAATTTTTGCAGCAGGATGCTCTTATATTTTCTCCAAATGCTTTCTTTGGGCAAGAAAAAATTTTCATCTAATTTCTTCCCTTGCTGCAGCTTTGTCAAGGAGAACCTTAGCACCCTAGAGATGCAGGTTTAGTCCCATCACTTGAATGGCTGCAAAATGACAATAACATCCTATGACTAGTTTTTCTTTGCCAAGCAAATGGCTGAAACTTAACACCAGCACAGTGGAGTCCACCAGTGGAAAATCAAAGTCTGGAACACCACATTCCCTGAAAGCATCATTGATCTACAAGGTAAAGCTGAGTGAATTGGGTTTGTTTAGCCCGGAAAAGACACAGGGTGACCTAATTTGGTGTGACCTAATTGCAGCCTTCCAATACCCAAAGGGAGCCTATAAGAAAAATGGGGAGGAACTTTTTACAAGAGCGTATATTGACAGGACAAGGGGTAATGAGCACAAGCTAGATTAGATATTATGGAAAAATTATTTGCTGTGAATGTAGTGAGGCACTGGAGCAGGTTGTCCAGAGAAGTTGTGGATGCCCCACTACTGGTTATGTTCAAGGGCAGGTTGGATGGAGCTCTGAGCAACGTGGTCTAAAGCTGAAAAGGTGAAAAGTGTCCCTGCCCATGGCGGGAAATAGGTGTGACTGTGGCAGAGTGTGTGTGTGTGTGTGTGTGTGTGTGTGTGTAACTACATAATCTTTAAGGTCTCTTTCAACTCAAGCCATTCCATGATTTTGTGATCTCTTCACTACAGACACAATTACAACATCTAACAATTCAATGGATTTCTCAAAATCCAAACAGTAATTTGCAACAATGAGGTAATTCAGGTGAAAAGGTCTCTAAGGTCTTTCAGAAACTCTGTGTACTTCTTTATCTTTTTTCCCTTGGCTTCATTGCATCATGCTTTACAACTGCTCATCAGGTATTGGCTAACCAGGGTTATTATGACAAGAATATGACATCACCAGCATTTTAATACATTGCTTTACTATATCTTTCTTAGATTTTTTTCTGCTCTCAACAGACTGATCCAGCTGCTGTCAGATGATATTATCTTGGACTTTTTGTTCATTGTAATAACACTGGGAGACACGCGCAACTCCTCCCCTTCGTCCATCCCCCTCTTACACGTCTGTCTGCACTGAGTGGCTTGTTCCACAAATCTTCCCAGTCACTGCCCACACACTGGCCCATATCTGCCTTGGCTTACTCTCTATCAGGCCAGAGATCTCACAATCTCAGTTGCACAATTTCTTGCTACAATCTCTTTTTACACCAGGTTGGTAATCATATACTCATCAGTCTCTTACAGTACTCTACATTTTGTTTGAAACACTGTTCTCCCCAAAAGACTCGTGGGATTACTGTCAGGAGCTTCAGTGACCTGTTTTCTTGTGGCTGATGGTCATTTTTTGCACAAATGCCTTGACTCTTTTACCAGAGCTGGGCAGATGAGCAGATAGACACACCAGGGTGGTACACAGGGCTGCTTCTCAAGCACATTCCCAATCGCAGCAGAAGCTCCAGGCTAAGGCAGGAGGCAGGTACATCCCAATAAAGACTTTTTCAGAGAAAGTAGAGAGTTGCCCAGTTCAGGGGAGACATTTCCATCATTAAAATTCACAAGGCCTAATGTCAAAGTTTCTTCAGGTGCTTATGTTTCCTGTCATCATTATGTTTATATTACAATAGACTGCCTTCATATAGATGAATGTAGCATTATAAAGGGCACAGACAGCTGTCAAAATAGAAACCTGTGAAAATTTAAAAGCCACAGGATGCAAATGGTTTAACATTCCTGTACCCAAAATTCACATTTCTGGCCCAAAAAGCCCTCCCAGCTTACCACTAAAATCCCTTTTCAACATGCTTGACTCTTCGCTCTGGTAATGACTGATTGATTGCCTGTGTAGACTTTACAACTGGCAATGCTACCTTCCCTTCTTCCCCCAATTTCTCTATATCTCGGTTTTTCCTCATCATACAGCAATTACTCTGTGGGGCAAGTATTCTAGCAGCTTAATTCTTTAATCTTTTTCCAGGTGCAGACTGCCTGGAAGAAAACTCAGACTTTCAAAAATATTTTGATAATCTTTGAGAAGTTTTGCTGTAGGGATATCACAATGTATGTCTGCTCAGACTAAATTTTTAAAGATTTTTGTGCCTCTATTATATTAATTACTTGCCTGTCCCACACTGCATGTAACAAGTGCTATGAATTTATTAGTATACTAATTTTATTATATTTATTAGCAGACAAATAGCAGCACCAGTACTAATTGCACCTCCCCTTGGTGTCTGCCCTGAGTTTTTCATTGGCAAATACTGACTAATATTTGCAGTGCTTGATTATATTTTCACATTCTTCCTTTTAACAGTGCAACAGCTTCACTGATAATGCCCCCACCACATGACAGTTTCCTGCCTGCATGCAGCTGCCCTGTGCTGGTGTTACATTCAGGTTTACAGCCATTCCACATTGTTATTGTAGAGTTGGAGCACTATCTTGTACAGACTATTTTTGTCTACACACGCTTACAAAACTTTTCAATAGTGATAGCATCTGCTACAATCGATGCAGGTGGCACTTGGAGCATTTTGCACTACAGCAGAATTTCTCATCCCCTGAATTTCCTTTTCATTTGTTTATCTTTTCCTGCTTTCTTCTATGTGTTTGTTCCTGCAAAAAATGTAGCTTAAATTTATTCTTTTTCTCTCTCTGTTTACACTGTGTTTGATATGAGCTACCTCACTCTCTTGCAGCACAAGCTGTTGTATTTGTCAGATTTATTCATTGCTTTCTGTGCAGTCTATTCAGAATTACCTCATTTCTGTTCTCATCACTGAAGCACAGTTTGAGATTTGATGTTCACGCAAATCATCTGTTTTGCACCAATGATATTAATCAAGCACTTCCCAGAAATGGCTGATGAAAGCCTTTTGCATGTGACACTTTCTGAATTTCTTTAGTTTGAAGAGGTTTCTGGAGTGCACCTGGAATTTTACAAAGGTTCCTTCAAGCTTCCACTCCCTGGTCCTTCTGGAATCTATAGTAGGTACTGTGATTCAATGGTTCAATAGGATCTGACCCTCTCTTTCTTTTTCCAGTGTACTTAGAGCAATGTTAAAGCCTTCTTGGCTTATATTGTTGGCATTTGGGTTCTTTGCTTGTGTGTATTATGAAGATACCTAAGCTTCTGATGTCATGTATTCACAGGAGGCCACTTATTTCTGACATCAAGTTTGACACTTAAGCACGAAGAGATAGGCCAAGACTGTTTATTGTAAGCATTTATTACTTCCTCTGCATGAACTGCCTATAGTCATCAACCTTTTCCTGAAAGTAACGTTTTTTGTGTCTGGACAATTGCCCTACATGCAGTGGACCAAGCTACCCTAGGAATTCTCCAAACACCAAAATACTTAGCACACTTCAGAGGTGGTCTGTTAGAGAAATCATTTTAATGCTGTGACTGAGAAATACTGATGTTATAAATTCAAAACTTCTGCTTTGACAAGTTTCGCAGTGTAGTCTCTTATATAACAATACATATCGGAGTACCAAAGATATGGCAGAGTGCAAAAGATATAAGACCAATTTTAAATAGGTCATTTTGTAGCAATACAGGATGTGTCTACTCTGCCTTGGGTAACCTGACAGCTTAACGTGTGAAGTCGTGCTGTGAAATGCTGTTTTATTTCCTGCATGCATGGACATGGACCTTGTGTGAGCGGCAGCTGTGCATGAGACCCTGAGCTCGGCCTGGAAAGACCAAAAGCATCATCAAGGAGCTTTCCTGACAACCATATAATGTATTCCTATATTCCTGTTTCAATTAATCTAATGGCAGATCTTGTTCCTCTGCCTTGAGCAAATAAAGTAAAACCATTTGAGTAAAAAATGGCCATAAACCACAAGAGACTATGTTGCAAGACTTATTGATAGCACCCCCAAAATTTCTAGAGTGTATTACAAGAGTTGCAAATATACCAGGTCACACATAAGCTCGATGTTTCTTCTACCTGTCTTAGCAGAAGTAACAGACAAAAAGGAAGAGACATGCAAATTTCAAAGTCTTTGCTATCTGATAAGGCCTGTCAGAACGAAAACCAGGAGGTACTGCCAGAATTAAATTATTTCCTCAGGACAAATCCTGCATTTGCAATCAAGCAACACGGGCTGAACAGATAAAGCCCATTTGTATAACATAATAATGGACAGGCATATATTTCACCAAAATAGTAAATACATACACTCTCTACCAACACAGGGCAAAACCACAGACATGGCAGACAACACTACATCCTTTCTGCTGAGACTTGAACAAAGGAAAAGCTAAAAAGCAACTGACTAATAGATATGCATAAACTTTCTGAAAACCCTATGCCTCTAAAAAAATATTCAAAAAAAGTCAGAGCTGTCTCCCCTCTTGCAAAAAGGGATTACACTTGCCTCAACATGAAACTACCTTCAAAGACTACTCAAGAATTTCTAAAATACCAAGGCATAAAATTAAAAAGAAAACAAAAAAAACACAACCAAAACCCAGACTAGAAAAAGGAATTTTTTTCACGTAAATGAGGGCTAGTCAAAACAAACAATTCAAGCATGGAGTGTGTTGCATATGTGATGAGACAAATTTTAAGGGACGACCGATGATAGGCAATATGTAAGCAGCCTTCACTAATTACGTGGAATTTTCCTATCTTGATGAAGACAAAAGGGCTGCTGCAATAGACATCTCTACAGGAGGGTTTTATGAACAAATAGGGCTACATGTAGGAACTTGGAGTGCTCTCATTTCAGAAAATGCCTGATAAGGACAGGAGCCTTCCCAGGTAAACTGTCTCCACTCGGGAGGGTGGGGGGGTAACCAGGACCCTACCAAAGGGTAGAGCTCTCCCAGGCCATCTCCATCACTAAAGAAACCAGAGGGAGGCCTTGCTGCCAGACCAGCTCCAAGCTGCTCTCTGCTTTTGGACAATCTCATATGCTGCAAATTCTACTCCTGTTTTGCCAGTATAGAGAGGTCTTATTTCCAGTAAGCAATGATGTGAAACAGGCAGGATTCACCCTGCTATTTACCCTTCATTTCTCCAAAAGCATCTGAGCTCAATGGCCCAGAGTTCCCCTTGCCCTGCAGTTGAAGTTTAAAGAATATATTCTTTTCAGCTCATGAAAATATATCATTTCCTGTGATAGATGATGAAGAACTCATTTTTAAAAACATTGAAGTGTTGCTTTTCCCAGCTACATGTATATTGGAGGAAACAGTACAGCAGGGGAAGCAGAAGTATTTACAGATATCTATTTCAGAAACCCCTACAAATTTACAGCATTCAAAGTTTCTTTTCATAAGCTTACTGCAAACATTCATAACAATTTAGTTCCATCTTCCTGAAGTTTCACAAACATGGATAACACCAAGGTTCTTGTGCAAACATATATCCATTCATGAAGATATGCTAAAAAACTGGCATAACAATTTGCATTGAAAGAATTTGCAGAGCTAATGTAAAAGTTTATTGTGGCTTGGGAATTCCCAAGGCAGGTATCAAAAAATGAAGAGGAAAAAAAGTAATAAAAAATTACAGCTCATTGCAAGCAACCAACAGAGGTAAAACAAATAACAAATATTCAAATCACATACAAGTACTCTCCAGACTCAGCTATGCTCCCTCTAACCATCCACCAAGCAAGATTAAAAGCTGTTAAAATAAAAAAGTTTGCATAATACTGGTAAACACCAAGGATATATCTGCCAAATACATGTTTGCTGCAGTTAAATCACCTTTCTTAGCCAGATTCTTCATTATTCTGCCTACAAGAATCTCTGCTTATTCTTTTATGCTCAGCTCCCCACCGGACTCAGTTTTGTTCCAGGTAAATGAAGACCAGGGTGGGCTAACAGGGTAGGATCAGCCAATACAGGATGGCAGCATCATCCAGCCTTCAACACTTCACCCCAGGAAGGACAGAGAGGAGAGATTCCTGCTGCCTACCCACACCTTGCGAGACATCCTGGAAGACCAGGAACCTTTCCCCCTCTGTGCTGGGGAGGAGGGGTAAAGGCCATGAGAAAGCAGCTGGCTTTGCAAACCCTGCCCGCCCTGCAGTGGTGCACATTTCTGCATTGCAGGTCCTCCCCCCTCCTCCTCCTCGCACAGACCTGGGGGCTGGGCACGATTTGTCCCAGGCTGTCTCTGAGCAGGTCACTCACCATCAGCACCACCACACAGGCTGCTGGCTGGCACAGACCAGGGAGCAGCAAAACGTGGCATGGGAGAGGGAGGAGAGGAGGGCTGGGAAATGTTTTCACCCAGGTCTACCACTGAAGCCACCACATCATACAACCTCATCCTGCATGGCTGCGACAGCTCAAGGATCCTGAAGAAATCATCCTTTGCTGCCTAGACATGCTATTCTCTAGCAGGGACAGGGAATTCCTGTCTCCTGGGAAAAAGGGAAGCTCACTAAAAACTGTTGCTTGTGTATGACCTGCTGTCCATTGTAGCTTCTCTAATAAAAGCACCCATTTCAATCAACCATTCAAAAGTCAGGGCCTAAAAAATTATAATTTAACTTGAAGTCAGAGATATTTTTCTTTAAAACGTATCAAGAAGCCAGCTTAGAGCTCTGTGTTTCTCTTTACCTTTAGATTAAACCAAGAGCCAGCCACATCTGTTTAACCTCAGGCTTTGGTGGACTGACATGCCTGAACAGACCTTAACACTGCCAGGGGTGCACATGCTGAGGTAACAGTAAAAGAGTAGAAAGCTCCAGCCTGTTGCTAAGATCAGGCAACTTCCAAGTCCTAACCATGACCACAACAGACATCCCATTTAAAGGAAGAGCACAAATGACGGAGAGAGCAGCTGGGTTTATGCTGAATTCTTCACCAGCACTCCTAAAAGCAAGGAGAAAAAGGAGGGTGGGGAAGGGATGAAGGCAATAGGGTCACAGGGAAAACTCTGGAGAAATTTGATTTTGTTTTTTAGCTGGCAAAACTTACAATAGATATATCTACAATGACTTATGTTGTTAATTGTGCATTGAGATAAAATGGGTTTCAAATACTAAGAATCTAAAATGACAGTGCACAAAGACAACTTGCTCATAACCCTTACAGACAGTTAATGTCCTCTTCCTTAAGAATCTAATAGCAATAAAAATATTGGATCATGATGGAGTTGTGTGTATAGCAGGACTGGAAGCAGGACATGTACACAGAGAAAAACATCTGGTTTTCAAAACTTCTGTTTTCTGCCTACACAGGCACCAGTCAGTCCACAGGCAGTCAAAACTGATAGTAAAATTAAAGTTGAGTTATGTTGAAACTGCACCAAGAGGAACAATTTTAGCAGAAAATATAGGTGGGAGGGGAAAGGGGTTCAGTTGAAAGAACTGGTCGCCCCATAGAATTGAAGAAATACACCATTTGGGTCAACTGAAATCAAACATTCTTCTCCTACTCAACTAAAACTATGTAAATATTTAAGCCAGATGGGACACCATTTCTCTTCTTTTTTAACTCTACAGCCAGCCAGTCCTGCAGCCATGTGCGTACATGCACCCCTCCCTCCTGTGCTACCAGTTATCCTGTGTAAGGCTCTCCTAGATACCTGCAAAAATAAGAAATTGGTGCTGTTTACCTAAGCTTGGCATTTCTCAGAGCTGAACAGATAATCTGCTTACCAGCTTTTCTGCCGCCCTTCATTTTTTAACTTTAAATTTAGCAGGTATAAAAACATTTACATTTAGATTGGGAAGAAAAACCAAAGCTCATTAGATAAACTGAAGCAGCAGCATCTGTCCCCAGCCAGTGCCACCCATCCAGTTGGAAAGCACAGGGAGAGGAAGCAACCTGGGTGATCCAGAATGGCTCATGGCAGTTTGTACACAAGCTGCAAACACCTCCAGGGTGCTGGGTCCCTGGGGCCCATAGCATGCCAGGTCCCCAGGGCCAGCAGCTGCAGCCACAGCCCCCGGCACACGCATGCCCTGCGCCCTGCCAGGAGCTCCCCACGCATCGCCAGCACCCCTGGATGTGTGCTGAGGATGATTCACTACCGAAGCCAAAAGCATCACACAATTAAACAAGCAAGCTCATTTAGCTCATCATTAACATGCTGGCTTGTGAAAGAGGGCAGGGGCAGGAGGAGCGCTAACCTGAGCGCTGCTGCCCCAGCCCAATTCCTGCTGCATGCCACCTTCTTGGCCCTGGGAAGGTGCCCATGCTGCACCTCAAACTGGGTTATTGGCAACCACACTACACCCGGCACAAAACAAACCGGGTCTGAAAAGGGTTAATGAGGCAGCTGAAATCATCTATCTCTATTAAAATACCAGTAACCTCTGTGCAGCTTTAGGCCACAGCTATAGTGGGAAAATAACTTGGTTTTTACTAGTCTGTGCTTTGTGAGCAGCAAAATTTTGCATATACGTTATACCTTTTATCAAAAGGGACTAATTGTATTCAGTAAGTCTTCAAAAATGCATATGCACACTCTCATTGTTTTAAATATTGTTTTAGGCACACTGAACATTTTTAACCAGCATTAACTATACATGAAAACTGGCATATTTTAAAAATTCAGTTTTCATGGTCTAAGTATGACCTGTAGGAGAACATGTGTTTAATACGGTTTGTGACAATGGTTAAGCCCTGGCTGAGGTCAAATCTGCATTAGACAAAAGACTTTTCCAGGAACTCAGGGAATATGGTTCACCCACCTTGAAGCCTTTTGTTATTGCAGAGGAGGTCAGTCACTGCACTTGGGTTTTGCCTCTCCCTTGTAACAATGCTGTAGTTACAAAGGTGGCTCAGCAGGTTCCTCTAATATCATAACTCATTCCTACTACCTACCCAATTTTCAGCAAGCTTTTCATATGCTAAGTGACAGCAAATCAATATAATCATCTTTCTAACATACCCCCTCATCTTCCTATACAAGAGAACATCATAGAACATTGTCCTTGTGAAGAGCAGGAATGCTGGACTCAGCAGAGTGTGCTATCAGATCTTCTTTTCTGCTTTTCTTTCTAAAAGGCATGTTTTGTTTCCCTCCCAGAGTGCTCACGAACATGGGCCTCTGTGCATTTTTTCATGCTTATTTCTAAGGGTTCTTTGAGGCCAGGTGAGCAGCACTGCTGGCACATGGGTCATGTTCACACAGTCTCCACACTGCTCCCAGTGCAGCAATAAAAGCATGTGTTTGTCTCCAGGTAGCTGCTGAACCTGAGTCTCTTAGTGAGCACTGAGTCATGCAGGCAAAGGGCTTACCCTGCAACTTCTGCAGTAGTTCCCCAGGTTTCCCTCCCACACCTGCAGCAGAGATTTTTACCCTTCCTGCCAGGACAGCTCTGCTGCTCCTGAAAGAACAGCTGATCTGCCACAGTTCACAGCCCAAAACATGACAGCAAACCATTACTGGCAAAGGTGCAGCGTCACAGTCCTCACCACAAGCTACGCTGTGCCCATTTCTCCATCTAACCCCTCCATGATGTACTGCTTCTTCCAGGGGAGTGGTTACCGAGGGTTACTATGGCTAAAACCGCCTTCCTGATGATACAAATCACAGCTGCACAACATTGTACCTGTGTTCTTTTAACTAAGGAGCTGAGATACAAATCTCTTTTGAGTCACATCACCTAGAGCTCTCTATGTGCCGTGTAAGTAATACAGCATCAGCTGAATTCTCAGTCTTTGCTTATCCTGGGCAGATAGCCAAAATTGTTTCCATTAAGTGGAAAAAATTATGACAGGGTCTGTTCTCTCATTGATGCAATAAACTTTCTGTAAAATAAAAATTTCAGTCTTACTGTTTTTGAACTGAGACTTGCGAGATAGTTACTTTGCTGAGCTTCAAGCTTCAGAGCGAATATTTAGCACACAAACGTTTTTCTGGTTTTTACTTCCTTTAGTGCCATGTAAACAGACTTCAACAGTTATATCTATCTGGCAATTATTGTTCCTCTCTGGTTCAGTTTCCTCAAGCAAAATCCCAGAGAGTTTTAAGCTCTGCCCCCCACCCAGGTCCCTCTTAGTTGCTCATACCCATATCTTAAAGGATAAGTGGCTGCTTTTCATCAGAGTAGAAGCCAACCTACAAAAACATGCTGCTTTTCATCCTGCTTCCCTTCAAGGCCCACTGTGTGCTGGCAGTAAGGAAGCACAGAGGTTTATAGCAGAGTTCCAGCACTGTCACTCCTGAACGGTCAGAAATGACAAGGTGAGCCCTACAGGACTGTGAATATACAATGTAATGAATACCAGCAACATAACCAGATGAGTCCTGCTAGCTTCTTTCAAACTTTGAAGAGTTCAGACACTAAGTAAGAAAGCAAGTTTGCCATCCTATGCCATGGAAAGGGGCTCTGGTCACTTGGGATCCTCCTCCACACTCTCCACTTTCAGATGGCAAGCTGAGACCAAGAAAGTCACAAGGACAGGGAAGCTTAGGCTCTTCCTGAAACCCAGTGACAGATTTTGCTGGCCACCACACAGGATTGAGGTCTCACCAATATACCTCCCTCCAGTCTGTTTATGTACATACAGTGCTGTACATCACAGAGATCCTGTCACCCAAGCCCCCAGTTCAGCATCAGGTACCGCTGGAGGTACCACAGTACAGGATTTTCCCTACTCTTTTCCCTTCATGTTACTCTTGCTCAACTACCCTCTCCTTAAAACTGACTTGAAAAACTTTTTTTTTTCTTATGGGAAAAAACAGCATTTCTATTAAAAAATTTAAAAGGAAGGGAAATAAATCAAACATTGCTAATTAACAAATGCATTATTAAAAAGAGCAAAAGTTAAACAGAAACTGAAATTCCCAGCTAATCGAAATTTCAAAACAGCCTGAATAATATCAAAGAAAAAATTGCAGTAATTTCATACCTTCAAAGGTAGACTGTAATGTTATGGAAGTGGTTTTCAATCGCTCCTTCTAAATAAGGTTTATTTGAAATTAACACCTTTCACAAAGGGCTGGATGAATCAGCATTTTCCGTTGGAAAAAACCTTCCACCCAAAGATTTTCAGCTTGTTCTACAGCTTTCACTGAACTTGCCTTTCCTGCCTTTCCTGCACCATGTTTATTTTAGTATTATTACATCATATTTTGTCTCATTCTTGAAGTTCTCTTTTCTGTTTCTTCCCAGCTTGACAGGGTCAATATTTAAATAAGGTTTAGCAAATATAACAGTGAAGGGCTACTAGAAGTAGCAGACAGCAAGGCACAGGGCTCAACACATTCCCCAGTTACATGGGTGTAAATCCCATAAGAAGAGAGGAATGACTACAACTGTCCTACTTAAATCATTCACCTTCTGCTGCTAACCAAACACAGTTTGATTGCTTTCCCAAAAACTCCTCCTTCTGAATTAATTTTATATATGGGTCACAGGAATTGCCTATTTCTCTATATTACAATGAGAACCAGATGGAATCCCATTTGATATCATATAGCTGCTGAACAAATTTAAACGCATGCAGACTGAAGCACTATGCTATGCTAGAGGAAGGAGGAGAAGGGGAAAGCAAAGCAGGAAGGGATAAAATAGGAGTGATGGTAATCTAGAAAAAGAAGCAGGTCTTGTGTATGACAGGCCAGTACCTTCTTCACATAATTATGGATGTTCTTGTTCATCTGCTCGCATACAAATGAGCGTCCCTTTCTTTACAGTATCCTGCTAAAGCCTTGAGGTTTGTTGATTCCTTGTGGCAATAAGATCCTCAGCTTAGCTACATGTCATAACTTGGAATCAACACTAGTCAGCTCTGCCAAGTTCTATTAGGCCAGAAGTATCAGGCATAGGGAATATGTAGGGGAGAATGATGATCCTAGAGACCACTGTCTTCATACTCAGGCAGAAAAGGGATTTCTATGGCAGGCAGAATACAGCTCTTGCCCGTGTATTAATTACACTGCAAGATTTTGGACATAATACATAAAACATGCAAGTGGCAAAGTGACCTCTGTCTTACAGAAGGCCCTGATTTCACAGGGTCCTTTACAGAGTCCCACTAGAGCCAGCAGTTCTTCATAAGCCACCGAAGGCTCACTCTGGGCAGAGCAGACCAGCACCACCGCGGCCTTTAGCCAAAACATATGCTCCTGGTGAAATCCTGCAGCTGGCCATAATGTGGTCAATACACTCCAACACGTATTAATAACCCAAAGAAATAAATATGTATAAAAAAATGGCAGGTAACACTAGAAAGTGATAAAACACGATAAGCAGTAACAAAGACTGACCAATCTAAGGTCTATAGTGTAATTCATATGAGGAGCAGCTGAGGATGTTTAGCTTGGAGAAAAAGAGGCTATGGAGAGACCGTATTGCCCTTCATAACTGCTTGAAAGTAGTTTGTGGGGGTCAGCCTCTTCTCCCAGGCAACCAGCAGCAGTGAGAGAGGACAGTCTCAAGCTGCAGCAGGCAAGGTTCAGGTTGGACATCAGGAGGCATGGAGATCATACAGATAGGTCTGTAATTTGGCAAAAAAACAACGGTGTCTGGAAGCTGAAATAAAAATAATGTTCAGATCAAAAAGGGGCAACAAGCCTTGGACCAGGAAAAAAGTATCAATAGAACAGCTTAGGTTGGAATGCAATAGCACTCCATCACCTGAGCTTCCTTACCATCCAATCCCTTTATAACATTGAAGGCATAATTATTCTCTTACAGGAACAGCCAATTCTCTTTGGCCTGCATAATACAGCAATTCATAGCAGGATGTGCTTGCAGCCCATGATATCCCCATTAATAATACTAGTGCTAAAAGTTACAAGCAGGAATTAAACAGGGGATCAGGACAAGCAACCCTAGTGGCATCCTACTATTACTACTTTCGATATTTCTGTCAAAAGGAAGCCCAAAATCAAACAAGGGAAAAAAAAAAAAACAAACCAAAAAACAAACAAACAAAAAAACAAAAAAATCCAAACAAGCCCTGTGAGCAGCATTTTCCAAGTGCGACCAGCATTTTCCAAAAGCACAAAAAGAAAAAAAACTCAGCAGATGAGCAATAAACATAGAATAGCATTCCAAAAGTCTGATTGGATAAAACCACAATTTCTTGTTAAAATTCAGCTAATGGTAGGGAAACCTCCTTGGAATAAGTATTTAAAATTTAACTGAGGAAATTTAAGCAATGTCATTTAAAATCCCTCTTTATGACCTTTCTTCTTTCATATTCCTATACTATTGGTTACAATATGAGCACAGAATAGCTGAATTAGTTCATTCCTATGTGTTTGTTAGGAATCCTGCCGTGACTCCAATTCATCTATTGATTGAAATACCATTCCTATTCTAAGTCAAAATATGACGTGTTTGGCACTGAAACACCTTGACACTGTCTCAAACATAGAAAAGAACTTGAAACTTAAAACCTATGGAAAATGGTGGCAAGGGAGAAGCTCTCAAAATATTTCAACTGCAGAGCAGAACCATTTTCAATATGTTGTGATTCTTCACAAAACTGATATTATAGAGCTGACTGGCTCTACAGGTCAGATTTGGTTGGTGTTTGGGGGGGTGGGGAAGCTGTATGGGAATTTTTTGTGTATGGTGATTTTGGTGTTTTGGGGTTTTTTTTAGGGAAAGCTGCCCATTGCAGAGAAAAATAACATCATTGCCTACTTGATTGGGATTGAAGAAATATTTGATCCAGTAATGGCTAGCTTATCCCCACTTAGAAAGATAGTTCAGATTCTTCCTTCCAAAGAAAAGTCACATGCGCCCATCCTTTTAGGTTCTATAGCTATGAATCAACAACAGAATCAGTGTCTGGTCAAAGGAGTCCTTTCTTATCTTGCATTTTGTGACCTAATCAAAGACTTTTTGTCAAAATAATGTTGAGTGAACTGTCAGACTCAGAAAATTCAGGCACATCTCTTGTGTATGCCCAGGAATGCAAAGCTGGTTACTGTCCGACCATAACCACAACCACATAAACACAACTTTCCATTTGAGCGCATGCATGTGCTCAGCTCTCCCTTTTACCTTACTGTGCATGTTGGCAAGATGCTGGGGAGATTGAGCTGCAGATAAAAGCACCAGTCTCACTATTACAAAGGGCCTTGCTGCAGTGTAATACCATGGATTTCATGGAGGCAGGAACTGAGTGAAAACTAGGCCTGGGAGGAGAGACAAGAAATCCAGATATGCATGAGCAAGGAGGGAACAAAGAGAGAGGTGGGTCATCTTCATAAGCATTTATTTTCATGGTGTACACCCCAGACTTACTGAAGAACATGAAATAAGTACCATTTCTTTCATCCATACTATCCCAGAAAAATGGTCCTCAGAGTATATGGATTTTCACAGAGGGTGCAATAACCTGAGACCTCTCTGCTACAAACGTTGTGTCTAATTACAAACCAAAATGGAGTGGGTGACAGCAAACACAGCTTTTCTTGAAACCTCCTAGAATATCAAAACATAGACATTTTGTTATTTATGGCTATGTAAGGGACTTTTTCTCTGTATGTCTACATGCATGCCCTCCCTTAAATCTCTAAAAGACATGTTTATAGAAGGAAGGATAAATATTTTTCCATAGCTTCATGGAAAATTACTATAAGAAACCTTGGAGTAACACAGCTGTGGGGTCACTCATTACCTCAGCACTAGCAGAGCCTTCTACACACTGAAATTTCATTGTGCTTTGCCGGGCATGGGCCTGCAGTTGCATGCCCAGCCTTTCCAAAACACCTCATCAAATGGATCAATAATTTTCAGTCTCATTAGTATTTTAGAGGGAACCACCAAGGGACAAAATTGCTTTCTGACCCAGACTGCATACTGTTTCCCAAACCTATAATCTGATTTTACAAGTAGGGAAAAGGGATCGGGGAGATGCCTTCTCTCAGGTAACATTCAGAGACTTTGTGACATCCTCTCTATTTTCAGAAACTTAGCATCCTAGAAATTCACCTCCCAGTGTTCCATGCTCTGAGTTCAGGCAGATATTTTTGTCTTACACTTTGTCCCAAGCTGTAAAAATAACGCCTTCTTCCTCGGAGGTGGCTGCATTTCTGCAACACATAAAAAACTTGTTTGGTGCTTCTCAGTAAATCCACTAAAGGTGTCAGGGATTCTGTGCAAAGAAGGGCTCTTTATAGAAATTAAATATTAAAATCCTATAAACAAAGCCATGCAGTAGAGAAAATCCCACATAGAAACTGGATAGTTTTCACTGTCGCTTATCCCTCAGATGAGGCTGATCAAGTCTGGCATGAAGCTGATGGGCAAGCTGTAAAATAAGGAAATGAGAAAAAATAAAACAAAATCGGGATTAAAAAAATATTTATTATTAAGGGTTTGCTGCCTACTGAACTGTTGCTGACACAGATAGAAACCCCGTTCACACTAAAACACACTTGAGCCACTGTTCCTTCATACTGTCCCTGTCAGTGCACACATCCAAACAGCTGACTGAATAATTAGGAGGATACTGAGGTTTATATACTAAAAATTTTATAGTGTGAATATTTTCATTCTGTATAAATATTGGTTTAAATGGAAAAACGGAAGCTTGAATATACAAGACAGGCTAGTGATTTTGGGAGTGAATAAGACCTTGATATCTACCTGTAGCCTTCTTTAACATCTTTGTATAAGTTCACTGACACATCAGCCTCGCTCTCTGAAGTACTGTAACTCTGACTTCAGTAACCTTCCTGTTCTGAGCCACCCTATGGACACAACTGAGAACATTTTTGCCCCACAGATTTCTAATTAATTGGAGATCTGAACAAACTGAACTCCCTTGCATGCTGTCAACATGCCTGAGGGATGTGATGCCATCCAGAGGGACAAGGACAAGCCATGGAAATGCCATCGGGTTTAACAATACCAAGAGCAAGGTGCACCTGGGTTGAGTAAACCCCCCCATACGCATCCATGCTGTGGAATGAACAGACTGAGAGCAGCCCTGCTGAGAGGGATTTGGGGTGCTGGTGGAGGAGAGGCTGGACATAAGCCAGAAATGCGCACTCACAGCTCAGAAAGCCAAACGTTGGGCTGCATCCAAAGCATCCTAGGACATGTGGGCAGAAGGGCAGGGAGGGGATTCTGCCCCTCTGCTCTGCCAAGACCCCACCTGGAACCCTGCATCCAGCTCTGGGGCTCAGCACAGGAGGGACATGGATCTGCTGGAGAGAGGCCAGGGTAGGATCACAGAGATGATCAGAGGTATGGAACAGCTCTCCTAATGAGAACCGGCTGAGAGTCAGGCTTGTTCCACCTGGAGAAGAGAAGGCTCAGCGGTGACCTTATGGCATCCTTCCAGTACATAAAGGTGGCTTACAAAAAAGATAGGAACAGGCCTTTTTAGCAGGCCTGTTGCAACAGGACACAGGTCAATGCTCTTAAACTACAAAAGGGTAGACTCAGACTAGAATTATTTTACAGTGAGAGTTGTGAAACTGTGCAATAGGTTACCCAGAGAGGTGGCAGATGCCCCATTCCTGGAAACATTCACAGTCAGGCCAGACAGGACTTTGAGCAACCCAGTCTAATTGAGGTCCCTGTTCATTGCAGGGAGGTTGGACTAGGTGACCTTTCCAACCCAAACCATTGTATGATTCTTCCTCCTCCTGGGTGACTACCCAGAATTCCTATGAACTCTACTTAAGTCAGAGGGAAGAAGTTGGTAACACTGTATAAACTGATTATTTTTTCTTTGGGGACTTCCAAGATACTCAACTTCAAGAGCCTCTTACTGAAAAATTACAATTATTCCTTTTATTCCTTCCCTTTTAGCTTCTTAAAAGGGAGACAGGACCAAATAGTAAATTAGAAATAAAAACACACCAAAAAATATCTGTATTGGCTTTTTTCCATTCAATCATTAAAAGCATTCTAAAAAAGTAACCCTACTTTTGCAAAAACATGCATTATGGGTTTTTTTTAAAGATAATTTCTAAAAAGAACAGTTTTTTTATTGACCAAAATTAATAGCAGGGAAAGGACACTGAACTGACCACTTGCCCTCCTGCCCACCACCCAAACCATAAAATACTTGTGAAAAAAATTTCCTGCCCCTAAATGGCACAATCCATTAAGTCAACAAGGTTGTTCTGACTTTAGTGGAGCTTGGACTAGCTCCTACATGAGGAAAGGAAACCAATTAAGCACACAGATGGTCAGACATATCTCTCCAAGCCCAGCCAAGTTCAGTGATTTGTTTTACCCGTTCAAAAGCAACACACTTGATATGTCACTCCAAATGTAGCTGTGCAAGCAGCTGCCTTTCCAGCCTTCCCATCACATCACCTCAGGAGGTCCCTCTCAGTTGCTCTCAGCCTCTCCCAGGGGCATCCCTGCACTGCCTGTCCCATTCCCTGACAGCAAACCTTCCAATATCCCAGGCACTCACTGTTCTCCTGTACTCCCACAGGAGCTCTGCAAACTTCTTCATCCTCTTCTCAGCCCCATGGAGGGCAACTCCCTCACCGTGCTTCGTGCTGCAAAGGCCACGTGCTGCTCAGGGGGGCTGGAAACGCCTCTGGCACTGCTCTGAGAGAACATGGCCTGAGCTGGGCAAAGCAGCAGAGACGCTGAGGCCATGGCTGTGCAGGTGTGGGGTCCCCAGCCAGCCCCGCTGTTTCCTGTGGGGCAGTTCTGGCTCTGCCCCACATCAGAGGGGCACCAGACAGGGCTGAAGTGAGGCCACCAGCCCTGAGCACCAAGTGTACACACGCTGACACGTCACCAGCAAAGGAGCCCTTGGCTGCAGCTATGAGTTACTGCTTCCTCTGCTTCCTCCTGGTCTGCATGCAACTCTGGACCTGCTGCTGAATTTCCTCAGCTTTTGTTGCTCTAAGCCTGGGCCTGAATGCTGTCATTCCCTCTTTTCTCTTCCTTCATGCATAAGTAGCAGGCAGCATGAAAATGGTAAGATAGAGAAAAAAAAAAGTTTCCCCTAGAGCCTCCCATTTCAGGCCTGTAATTGAGAAAAGCAAATACATATTATATTACTTTGATTGGTATTGAGTGAAACAAGCTCTCATCTTCTCTTTCATCTAAGTCTTTTCATGGAAGACTGAAGATAAGCTGTTCTCTGCCTGCAGAATAGGTTGAGACAGGTTTTCCTATATGCAACTCCTCAGTCCACACCTTAATAGAAGGTCAATAATACAGCAAAAAAAGGAAAAAAAAAAAAAAAAAAGAAAAAAGGGTAAAAATGCTATCACTACTTATCTTTGCTGCTGAGTCCTGCTGTCTTTTCACTAACAGCCCTGTAAGGCCAAGAGATGGAAATCCTGCCCCTTCCCCTGGCAGAGCCCAGGTTAGGGACGCTCTCTTGTCACAGGCATTGGGTTGCCTCGAGCACTTTGAGGATCTGGAGCTATAGCTACAGTAACTAAGCAAGTGTTTAAGGCTTGCACTCTGCTAACAAGCTCATTGCTGTAATTTATTACCAGCACAGTTCTATTATAGGCATCAATGGCAGAAGCTGTTGCTTGTTTGAGGCCCTGGTGTTCTCTGTGAAGTGACAGGGTTGCAGAAAAGAAAAAAAAAAAAAAAAGAGAAAAAAAAAAACAGAAACAAAGCAAACACTGCCCATCTTCCCTTTTCTGTGTGTGCTGATACACATTCACATACGAAATGCTCATGAACCAGCAGCATCAAAAACATCACCCATTTTCTGGTCCCATTCCCTCCCCCCTCTCAGCAGCACTGGAAATCCAAGTATGCTTTTGTGCCTGCCTTGCTTCCAAGTCTGGCAGCCCAGCTCAAGCCCATCTCCTCCAGACGTAGGAGGCCTGCTACGCAAACTGAGCAGTAAACTTTGATATGTTTATGGGGACCTCTCTGACCATTTGGCTGCTTGTTTTATTGCCCTTTGCGTATGCAAAGGCAAGTCCAGCCCCCTCACCTCCTTCAGGGAAACCACCAGGAATGTCTGAGCAGATCCCCTAATTCTCATTGTAGGGCAAAAGGAATTATTTACACAAACATCTGAAAATTCAAGGAACGGCTTTCCACTTTTCTGACCAGCAGGATCTGAAATGGCTTAAAATCACTGCCATGGAATTATTTACTGGCAAAAACAGCCATCTAAACTCACAATCTTCACCAGCTCTTTTCTTTTCATATTTGAAAGTCTTGTTTTACTAACCAAACAAAAATATTTTATTAATTTAGTTGCATTAGTAAAAAAGCATTTTTTTTTGTCTGACAGGGTATTTTTTTTCTTCCTACGAAAATATGGGGGAAAAAAAAGGAAAAAATATACAGCAAAGAAATTATAAAAGACGTTACATAAAAATAAGAGATAATTAGAAAGTTTTAATTTGTGCATAGAGGTAGATTTCTTCCTGGCATTTCAAATGTGCTGCTCAGTCTAAGCTCTGTGGCATTCAGAGAAGGGGAAAATGCTGAGCATGTCACAGCCCTTGCTGTTTAATTAGCCTGTGGTTGCCACCACAGCTGAGCTTGGTCTAACAGCCACTGTTGACTAAAGGGACAGCCCTTCCTCCTCACCAATCCCACCACCTCGGCACAGACTGCCCAACTTACCAGCCTCCCAGAGCCAGCTCAGCTCACTAAACCTGGAGGGAAAGGGGGAAACACCAAAAAAAAAAAAATCCAAACAAAACCAAAACAAAACCAAACCCAAAACCCCCAACGTAACTCAGCCCCCTAAAAACAAATATTTACTTTTGCTCATCATGCTAACTGAACCAACAGGTGCTAATCCCACTGCAAGGAGGAAAGACCACAACTGCAGGGTGGGAGGGAAGAGGAGGGACATCCCTTACAGTGGTGAAAAGCCACTGGACTGACACACTTGTGTCACCACTGAGAAACCCTCTGGCACAAACCCCTGACAAAGTCTGCCTGAGGCACAGTCTCAACTGCCCAAGCAGTTGAGATGTATGCACTCATCTCATCCCACCTCCACCTTCACCAGTCTGAAATCTTCACTGGAAAAGCAGCAAGAAAAAGCTGGGACAGCAACTTCTTCCACTCCCCCATGACCTTTCTTCATGTACTCTTTTCCTCAAGCACACCAAGGGATCCGTGTCAGGCTTGCTAAATCCATCACTTCAGAGGCATGCTAGACTGCAGAGAGGCACTGTGGTGTATCATTTCTGTGCAACTTACAGGTATTTAAAGAAAGTCTTCAGAGAAAAGAGGGGAAAAAAAATAAACTACAGTTGGCCTTTGCAATATTTTTACCACTGTTTACCAGAGGAAGAGGTTATGGTTGTGTGGTGTACCCGTTGCACAGGGCCAAGCAGCAGTGCAGGAACAGCAAGTGACACACACAACTCAAGGCAGGCTTGCCAAGGGGAGCCCTGACATGGGAAATCCAGGGCAATCATTGGCAAGAAGCCCTGAGTCAGAAGCATCACCTCCAACACCTTCTCGAGGCAGAGCTTCTCTTGCTTTCCATGGGGTGAAACATCAGCCTCAGACTTGGGTGAAACTAAAAAGCTTCAAGCAGCACACCCATCAGTGAGGAAAACAGATGATTATTTTTTTCTTAATATTAAAAAACTGGCATTTGGTCTCAAAGTGAACTGTAGGACCAGTGTCAAGTCCCATGTCTACGGGACCATTGAACAAACAGCATCTGACACCCCAGAATGTAGCTGCTACATTCCAGCAGCTCTGGTTGATGCTGGCACACCCCACAACAAGCAAGGGCAGAGGGCAGGTAGAGATTTTCCATGTGCCATTGGACTTGGTGTCAGTAAAGCAGACCCTGATGATACCAGATATCTGATGATACCAGACTACACCTTTTGCTCCAAGAGTTGCCCTGGACTTCATATTTTCTGCTAATTCATAGCTGTCTATAGTTTATTTTATCTATAGATAGATAAAATAAAAAGTGGTTGAAGACCTTAGAGAAACAGGAAATGCAGGGTCAGAGACTTCAGTCCTCTTTCTCCTACCCTATGTGCCCAGCCTGGAGCCTGTTTGAAAGGAGAGATTTCCTTTTATTTCATTCCCAATTAAACCATTGTGCCTTGCATAAGACAGCATTCAGTAGGCCAGGTAAGGAAAGCAAGACTGAGACAGCCTGTCAGCCCCCATGGCTCAGGTGTGCAGGGAGAAGGGCTGCTGCTCCCTTCCCAAGCAGGGTTCTGCAGCAGGATCCTTCCCAGTACCTTTCCCTGTCGAAATCAGATGAGATGAGAAATTGGGACAATTGCTGTAAGCACTGAGTGCTCTCCTAAAGGGGACATTGCCCTTCTGCCTCCGGTGTGTCCTGCCAGCAGCAGCCAGCAGAGCACTGCTCGCAGCTGTGGCTCACTGCAGGCAGGGCCACACGTGTGCCTGGCACCCAGCTGCCACCACACCGACACCAAGGAACATCTGGCACAAACACACGTGACACAAGAGAGCTCCACGTCCCTGGGGATACAAACAGCTTAGGCATCAGGCAAGCAGAAGTTTCCATAATTACAACTATATCTCCCATCTAGAGTTTCTCCTGGCTCTGACCCAGTCTCCCTAGAGCTTTCTCACCAGCAATTTTTCCCCAGGTATTTTTTGCAAATCCAGGAAAGAGATTGTGTTCTCTCTCAACAAAACATAACATATTCTAATATCCTAGCAGCTGGCCCAGGGACATAATCTATGGGACTCTGGTTGCTTATGGCCCAGTTTACAGTCAGTTTCCCAGAAACATTTGCGTGGTTGGGTAGAATTGAATGCAGCAATTAATCTCCAGTTCCAAGTAATCATAAAACATTTAGTCAGAGGCAAACTTATTGGAAGACAAAAAAGGCTCCAGGATGGTCAGCAAAACAGGATAAATTTCTGAAATATCATGTATTTAATATTCTCTATCATGATTTAATTGAATATGTAAAACAAGAAAAAGCATATTCATTATCAGGAAAAAAAGCCTTGTTTAATTGAGCCCAATACTCCCGAGCACAGAAGGACTTTCTGGACTGTTGGTATCTGGTTAGAAAATATTTTCCCAACTATAGCTTAATTCTCATTTCACAGCAGCCCTTCGCATTCTAAATAACATTTCTGGATTTCAGAAGGGAAAATGAGGGACAACTGACCAAGATTAAAGGTCTGAATCAATTAAAATCTGCCTCTTGGCAGTCCTCAGACCCTGTACCAAAACCACATAAACTGGAGGAAACTGAAGATAAGGTAAGTATGAAGGGAGGTTACGTGGACACTGTCTATATCCATGTGCAAATTTAAGCAATGGTGATACTCAAGTCTAAAAAGCTGCATAAAATATTTAAAACAAGATTACAGCCATGATAGCTAATGTCCTACACACCATGGGTTATATTCCTTAATTTCATCATAGCTGGCCTCGTCATTCTGCTGGACTTCCCTGGAGCCCCTTTGATGAAGTGGTCACTGGCAATGCTGTTAATCTGAGGGTGCAACAACCATCTCCTGTTCAGGGGCCATGTAAAAACAGCATTGAAACTACTTTATGAGACAGATAACCAAAACTAGAGCAGTCACCACCCAAAACAGAGGCCACGTGCAGGGCTGGAATAGGAGCAGAGCTGTGCTGAGTGTCTCAGGGTGCTTCTGGAGGGTTTGAGAGCTATTGCTTAGAGCTGCATGCATGTAAGAGATAAGCAGCAAAAAAATACCACAAGAGCACAGAAAGAAGGCAGCAAGGACACATCAGATATACTTAGAGAGGCATGCAACTCCCATACCAAGATGGGACTGATGTTTCCACTAAAAGGTGGGCAGGAACTATGAGAAAAGTCACTTTCCCTGAACACAGTGGGATTCATACAGCCAAAGAAAAAAAAAAAAATTAGGTAATGCCCCACAAAAATAATCAGCCCGAAAGACACTTGACTAAGTCATCAACAAACACAACCCACAAAAACCTCAAATACTAATTTAAACAAAAAGTGTGACACATTTTTTTACTATGTCTCCCTGCCACCATTTAAAATCAGCTTTGTTACTCCAGTAATCATGAGCCTTGTTTGATAAAGAGTGGAGTCCAAGCTGGCAAGGACAGTTGGGTTAGATTTTGGTTGGCAGCTTCACATCTATCTTTATTCTCCAGAGTCCTGAAAAGTACATCCAAAAGTATGTGGTTACATTTGTCCATCACAACAGACACAGACCAGCCAGGCACTCGCAGGTCTGGATACCACTCACTAATTCCACTGCAGACAAAGTCAGAAGAAACCTTCCTCATGGAAAGATACTTTTAATGAGATTCCTTCATGTAAGCCAGTGCCTGCAAAGAAACGGGGGCCAAGGCACCAGAGACAGAACCATCACCCATTCCACTCAGAGTCTCTGTGTAGGCACTGGGGTAATGATGACAGGCCAGAGAGAGTTGCCAGAATCAGGGCAAAGCAGCTCTTGCCAGAAACTGAGGTTCCCATGAGCAGTAGTTCCTTTCAGCAACACCCAGCAGAAAAACGTGCAAATTCAGGGCAGCTTCACACAGACCCGAAGAAAGCAAGAAGCCACAGGCAGGATCAGGCTTACTCAGAGCCCCAGATGGCCTCTGCTGTGTCCTTTGCCTGCCTGCACCCATATGAGCTCTCTTAACTCCTTTCTCTTCTCCTCCTCAAATCCTGTTCCTTCAGTTCTCACTTTATAAAATTAAAAGCCTAACTTTACAATTTTGACCCCTCACCACAGATGATAACCATAGCCTGACTTCCTTCCAAGGTACATTCTCCCCTTTTCTGTAAAGGGGGGCACCACCTAAAGCTGCAAGACAAGTTACTCCTGAGAAGGAAAAAACAATTGTCCTGCTGGACTGCAATATCAATAATGAACTTCAGTACCTCCAGGGTTAAAGTTGATAACAAACTTTAGGTCAGCTTAGGTCAAAGCTTAGGTCAGCAGACTCTTAAACTTAATATTTATTAAGCATGTGTTTAAGCAATCAGCTAAAACAGGGACAGAGGTGCCACAGTATCATCTAAGGAAGCTCCTTTTATTTTCCTCTCATTTTGGCCTTTGGAAAAAGCACAGTCATAGCTAGATCTCATATGTTGCACAATAATTGAAATTTTCATGGAGAATTCCAGAGCAAATTGGTAAATTGTTAGCAGACTGTATTGCCACAAGCTTGTCAGTATTTCTATTTTCTTTTTTTAATTTGGTTTAAATTTGTGCTTCATCATCATTTTGTTTCATAATTTGTGTGTCATCAACTCTGGCCATCTTGTGATGAGAAAAGCATAAAAAAAAAAGCTATTTCTAAAGCAAACAGGATTTTCCCCCTTCACTGTTCCAGGAAACAAACTCTTCCCAAAAGCCATCATTAAGGAAAAGTCAGAAAGAGTTCAGATTTTTATGAGTGAAGCAAATAAGCTGCTACAGTATTAAAAACAATCTGGAATTTAGCTTATGAAGTTCTAGATCTTTTTTGTAGAAAAGAAACCACTGACTGATAATGTTTCCTTCTCGTGAAAACAAATTATGTCCAAAGCATTTCAAACAACTTTTGAGTAGATTTTCAGTTAAAGGTATGAAAGTAGGTAGTGCTTGACTTTGCTCCTCCACTTGCCATCTGTAATCACCTTACCCAGAAGGTGATGTCTTTTTCTTGACAGTTTTGCCTCTTGTCAGTTCAAAGTGGCAAGAGTCTCCACCCTTTGGGCAGTACTGACTCTTCACATAAGCAATCAAGACATGGTAATTTTGCTCTCTGTGGATCAATGCCCAAGTGAGGTCTCCTAAGGAAAAGCTGGAGGTGGAATGAGAGCCAGCAGAGGGAGTATCATAATAGCTCCCCTGTGGGCACATTTCTTGCAGAAGAATCCAGAGACTTCAGTTGGTCTCAGGACCCTATTGTGTTAAGAAATATACATGCCTACAAGTAAGCACACTTACATTGTTTCACTACATTTTCCATGCAGGCAATGGATTTTTTGCAAAGGTCATTGGGTCCAAGCCAGTTACCACTGGGAATATAAATTGTGTGTTCTTCGCATTGAATCATAGAGAGGGGGTGGGTGGGAGAAGTGAGAGACAGATTTGTAGCTTTCTTCTTTTACTTATTTAAAATTAATATGGCTATTTCTCTTTAAAACACCAATATTCCTGGTTATTCTATAATGCTTGACCATCCAGTAGTCTCAAAATATATTAAAAAGAAGATACTACTGTCCTAGGAAAAAATCTAAGCCCAGAAAAGCACACAGATGTTCATGCACCCCAGCTCATCAAATATGCACCAGGAGGAAGCAAAACTATTTCAAGAACAAATGTTGGATATGCCCTCAAACATCTGAAAACAGCTTTTGCCCTCCAGTAAAACTAAGGATGCCCACAGGGAGAAATCCAGACCTCCACCAATGGGCACCTGACTTCAGCAGAGTGGCCATTTCACAATGGAGGGAACTACAGTTTATGCTCAATCTACCACCCCAATAATCTTTTTTTTTTTTCCAGAAGGTTATTTTTTGAGTTTCATCTGCCCTCAGAGGTTTACAGGCACTAACTCCCATTTGATTTCCCTCCCATGGGCTACAGCTCTAAGACCAAGTTTGTAACTGGGAGAAACTCGTCCCTGAGAAGCGCTGCCATGCAGGAGCCTGGCCTGCAAAGGGACACTGAATGGCAATTCCACTGCCTATTCAACAAGCTGAAAGCCCAGCTCTTATACATCCATCAAAGTCCATTTTAATTGGGAGCCTAAAGCTATTTTACTCATCAGTAATAAAGGAGCAATTAAGTTCACGGCCAAAAATGAATTAATGAGATACTGCAAACAAGTTAATTAACTCCTTCATGGGTATTCAGATAGAAACCACACAAAAAAAACCCACAGGGTGTGCTAATTACTTCAGGGGTCTGACTAAAATGAAACAAAAATTAGATAACCACAACATTTGGGGCAAAGGCTAGAAGTCTGTCATTAAGCCATCTTCTCTCACATAGAGTGAGCATAGGAAGCTGTGTATGACACTGCACACATGGAAAAGCCTACATCCCTATGTACTACTCATCAAGAGCAGCGTCAAACTCAGTAACATGAACTAAAACTGATCCTATTTGCCTTGGCAAATTCTCTGGGGGGCACTCTCCTTACCCTAAGGAGAAGAGTTTGGCAAAAGAGTTGGTCTGTTTAAATACCCTTTAAGGGAAAGAAGAGGTTTAGCAAGGATGGCCTGGAAAAGACAGCATGAGCTATGTGACGCTGTGCAGTGCCTGGCCGAGGCTGACTTACGTGGGCACAGCTTGAGGAAGAACAAGAGGGTCTCTGTGTATATGTTTAGGAGGTTAAATTGTCATCCTTGACAATTTACATTAACTTTACAATATTTCATTGCCACGAGCTCAGGAATCCATAAACCCATTGGGCCAGAATTGCTCATCCCTGTGTTTTGGTCATTTATGGCCACACAAAGGACAGATAAAATTCTACGAGTACAGGAAGAGAACAGTTTTACTGAGGCTTTTTTGCCCTTGTCCAAACATTATACTTGAAATTTAGAGAAGTAGAAAAACAAGCCCTTTCCACATGGTGGCAAAACACAGCTGCTTTTAAAATCTCAGAACTTGGGCTATTTTTAAGGGAAAAGCCGAAGGTTCCCAGGGCTCACAGTGGACTGTCAGCCTGCAGAATTCAATAACCAATCCAGGAAACCCATTTTGACATCTAGTTTCAAAGAGGGTATTGTAAACAAAGAGCAAGCCTACAGAACAATATCATTCTTGATCCCCATTTAAGTAGCAGGAACACAGAAAAGCCTCAGAAGTGGAGACATCTGTATTTATGTAGAGTGCTTTCCCTGTCTCTTTGTACTCCATTAAATTGCAAATGGTGAAATGGAATTTCTTTTTTGAGTAGATTAGCCCTTGCATTTTAAATCACCCCAAACACAACAATGCCACTACTAAAATATGAGAAGGACACTTTCTGAAATCTGCAGAAGCATAACAAGATTTGTTTACAGTTAATATCATGGCATTGCAGCTTGGGCTCAGAGCAGCTTGTAGCAGGCACTACTGGCTTTACTGGGGTTTGTTTTAAGTTAGAGAGGAATGAGACCAGAATCAGACCATGAGGACAGCATTTATATATGACAGCTTGTCCGGAACCTCACCTCAAAAGTATTTTTTTAAATTTGGATTTAGTCTGCAGAAAGACTTCTCATTCATATACATGGACACACACTTTTCATTTTTTCTTGTTAGGGCAAGCTAGGCTAGAGGCTATCACACAAAGCCAGGTATAGCAAACAAAAAGACAATGAGTTGTTATTGACAAGATTTGGAGGAAAAAAAAAAAAAGGTTTTCTTTTCTCTCTCTACATGTGCTTAGCTAAACAAAGGCTACCAAGCCTAAAAAATAATGTTTTGCAAGAAATAGAGCTTGGGATTCGTCTTGTCAAAATGATGGCTAAGTCTTCTATCTGCCTGTCAGCACAAGTATTATCCACAGATTGACAGAAAGCATTTGTTAACTACTTTGGTTTTAGTATAGCAAAAACTATTTATTGCTTGCAACGTGCTTTTCTACAGGAAATACGTTAATGCTTATTGTGGTCACCAAACCAACCTGCCTAACACTAAGTAGGTGGTGTTAGGGACAAAGACATGATTTTTAATGCTTCATTCCCAGATCAAAATTAATCTGCTTGCATGTATTTATTTTCTTTGCTAGTGTATTTTGGCTGACTTCAAAGGGAGGTTCGTGAAGTCACCAGCACACCCAAAGCTTATATGTGTTCTGAACAGCAGATTGTGACCCCACTGTTTGCATGTGTGTATTATTGCTATAACTCTGCACTGTCTCAGCGAGTAGTTTGCTGCAGTTTGCCCTGGGGAAGATAAGCAAGAGCATAATCTATGCACCCTGTAGCTCTTGAGGCTGTTGAAATGTATATGCTATCTCTTGGAGAAGAAAAAAAACACCCCAAAAACACAGGGCTTCACACTGATATTCGGCTGTATCAAAACAAAGAAATGGAGGCAAAATAATTATTGACTCCTGTTTTTACTATTCTCAAAATTTTTCATTCAGTGCTACAAGAGGAAAAAAAGTGAGCTTTTCTGGCCCATAAAAAGGATGTGTGACTATTTTTTGTTTATTTATGAAGTTGCAAGCCAAATTAACGGTAGCAGGACATTAACGGTAGTAGGACTTCTCTTCTTGGAATCAGGACAGAGGAGTAGGAAGTCTTCCCTTCTGCTGAGAGAAATAATCACATGGCTGCCATGTCTGCCTCTTGAGGAGGTGCAGTTATAAAAATACAGCACCACAGTCATGCTAAATAAATACAGCTCAGTGGAAAACTTAGTGGAAGTACCAGATTCAGGGGCACGTGGACTTTACTCCAGTTTGGTCATTGATTGACTTTAGCAGTATGAAGTGACTGCCTCTTTGTCTGCTCCCCTCCCCCACCCTCTAGTAAATAAATTGTAGTCATAACGTCTTATAAATAGCATTTACGCTGCAGAAATATTACACTGACCTGCAAGCCTACTGTCAGGTCTGACTAACATTTGAAGCACACACTGAGCAGGGCAAAGTACTGCTGCTAACAGTCATAAACTGCTGGGCTTTGAGCTGTACTGATATGGCAGTGCTTTGGTCTCAGCTTTATGTTTTACAGCCACACTCTTCTGCTCTTATCAAAATGTGGTGTATAACTGCCAGCCCTGAGGAGTTCCTGTGCACAAGCTCCTGCCAAGCTCCTGCCACATTCCCCACACAGCATCGTCTCCTGAGCTCTTGCTCCGCACGTAGTAGATGGTGTTGTCTCTGACAAAGAAAGCACCAAGGATTATTTAAAAAGGCTGCAAAAGCACTTGCTTTTCTGGTATTTCCTTTGGGCTGAACAGCACTCACTTCCACTCCTTAAAAGCAGCAAAGATATTTTTTTGACATCGGTTGCTCCTACTTCTCGGATAAGTAAATATACATATTTTCAGATAACTCTCATGGTTTTCTTATGGAAGAATCTAAAACCTACATGGGAAGTATAAAGTGTGCTTACCAGTAGTCAGGGAAAATAGGTCTGCTTTTTTCTTGAAGGTGTAGTATTTCAATATTAATACAATATATACACCCAAAAAGATCTAACCCTATTCTCTTCCCAATAGCATAGCACACCTTCCCAGTAAAGAAAAAAAAAAAAAAAAAAGACAACTTAAAAAAATTAGTAACATATCAAAGTCCCAGAAGACTAGCTCTTTTTTCTTCCCCAAACAAAGCTCTTTTTTTTTTTTTTTTTCCATCTCCAGACCACATAATTCTGCTGTGGAAACAGAGAAAAAAAAAAAAAAAGTTTTAAACAGAGCAAATATTCCAATAGTTTAACATTACACATCATCTTAATTTGCATTGCTATACATGCTGATCTTAGGCCATGTGATTAAGGACCTGTACCTAGTATTTCAGTGTATTTCAGTTCTTTCTAGGGACAAGCTTTTGGAGAGGAAGAAAAAAAAATGGCACCACAGTTATGTCAAAACTTTGTTAACCTGGCTTATTCAGCATTTTCTATTCCTGCCTTGACTCACTCTATCTGCTGTCAAAAACACCACATTTCAGCACCGTCCAAGAGAGATCTGCTCCTTCTCACAGCACAGGACCTTTGGTTCTGACATCTCCTAGGAGTATTTTTCATGTCAGCAGAGACTTGCGAATCAGCATTGCCTCTCTGCATTCCCTCAGCTGTCTCTTGCTCATAGCAGCTTAAGCAAGATGAATCTCCCTCTGCCTCTCCTACAGTAATGGTTTATTTACATTGCCTGTCTGACACAATTTAGACTGGATTAAACCGCTGTGCAACCATATCTCCTATTGACTTACACCCCTCTGGTGCTCCCACTCCCTGGCATGCTCCTGACCATACAGAAAGCTGTGCCAAGCACCCTTGCTATCAGAAAATTAATTATCAAAATTTTAAAACATTGAAACAAAACCAAAAAAAAAGTAGCTGGCTTTCTGCTGGCTTGGAGAGCTACACCAGTTCCACACAAGGGGCAAGAGTGGGGTGGGGAGGAGTGACTGGGGAAGAGCCATGCCAGCCCCAGCTAGATCAGCTCCAATAGAAATGGCTCCCTTTCCTCATGTTATTCTGAAAATGGGAATGGCTTTAAGTGCCATTGTCAGGAGTGGCCAGGGGCACAGACACAAACCAGGTGCTTCTAGCTTAATGAATTACAGACAAGATCATCCATTCAGGCAGAGTCTGCCTGTGCTCTTTGCCTACAGCAAATACAAGGCAACTTGAGCTATCCTCACCTTCAGGGCTCAGGCTTAACCTTGACACCAAACAGATCGGGTTTAACCCTTCAGCTCCTCTAGCTTAACTCCAGGCACCTCCCACTTGCTAAGGACACGCAAAGAGACCAGCTGAACCCGTGTCCTGTCCCACAACTGCATAACTCACCTCAGAATTCCTATTTAAGGAACAGCAATGATTCAGTGTTCTCAGGGCAGACTGGCACCCATCCCTTGAAGCCTCCTGAGCAGGGCTGGAGAGCAGGGACACTGCACTGGTACAGCAGGAGCACATCTGCAGGTGAGGCATGGACCCACACACAAAGCTGTGTGGCTGAACTTATTTTTCAAAGTTGAATTCAACATGAAATACAGAAATATACTTAGAGTTATTCTCTTAAACATACATACAAAACCTACTTTTGGGCCCTTCCCAGGGATTCTCCAGGAAAATTTAAAGAAACACAATCTAAATATTCACAAACAAACCATTATAAGCAGGAGTTGAACTAATGTAACCATTGAAAGCAGCAGTAGGAAAAGTAGCAGAGGAATAACAGGTTTCACTTGTCATTCTAGAAAAAGTCTCTCTGCAGTTTATTAAAAACTGAAATACCTGTTTTTTCCAAAACTATTTTGTGATCTCACTGAAGAAACAGACAGTTGCAGCTCAGTGTGCCACTAGAAAAAAAATGCATTTATTTCTCACATGCTCTATCAGATTATCACAATTAATTCACTTCTAGAGAAGAAAGGAAAAAAATAATTCTTAAGATTATACAAGTTGGTACAGTGCACTGCCCAGTAATTTTAAAGACTTTAAAGAAATCCATCCATAAGTAAGCTCAAGGTGTCAGAGCTGCCCTCTTCAACAGTTCCCTCATTGTGGTTTGCTGCAAGGAAAAAAATAAATCTTCAAACAAAAATAACCCATATAGCAGCCAACAGATGGGGAGAAGAGAAAGAGGGGGAGCAATATGGAAAGAAAAAAAAAAAAAGAAAAACATAACCCAGAGAGCATTACATCAGTTCTCCTCCCAGTTTTATTTAAAACACACGTGCCATCACTCACAGCTCTGTGGTTACTGGAAAATATGATTGTAACTTCCATGGTGTGGGTGTGTGGGTTGTATTGAAAAAAATAAATTAAATAAAAGGACTTTTCTTTGGCACAGCTGACTTTGGCTACTGATGGAAGGAAAAAGGGTGGCATATTCATAAAAAACCCTTGTGTTTTGGCAGGGAGGATAGTCCTGCATGAGCCACCTAGCTATGTTTTGTTCTTTAGCAGAAGCATATACACCATTTCACTTCAGCCCAGAGAATAACACAGAAAGACCACAGCATCAAGCACAACAGATAATGTTTCCACCCCCATGCTAACAATAATTCCATTAGATTACCAGTGAAAAAACCTTTATGAAATAAATAATTTTGGGAAACATTTGTTTCAGCTTTGACCGCCTATGGAGCAACAACAGGCAGGGTAAAACATTCATCCTGAAACCAAAATACCACTCGAGTTTGTGCTCTAAAGATGAGTCAGCAAACACCCCTCAGACTGCTATGGTACAGGCAAGTAGCTCAAAATAAAAGCCAAAAAGAAATGAAGAACTTAAAATTCCAGCAAAGCCGAGGTGGTACCCCAGGTCATGAACGACTTGATTTTGTGTAGCACATACCAGAGGAGCAAAGACACAGGATGAAAGACATCTGGATGATTTTCTGTCCTTATCAACAGCTCATGGTGAAACTAATCATCACATCAGCTGAAGTCTGACTTCAGAGACAAGTATTTTAAGAAGGGCTCAGGCTGACCATTCCAAGTCATTAACCAGCTATTTTGAGAAGGGCTCCAAAATATTCTTGAGACCTTAAAAAAAAAACAATAAAAAGCCCCAAAAAACCCAAAGAAACCCACCCCTGTGATTTTTCTCTTGCTTGTCTTGCAGAGGCTTAGGGCTTACATTTTCAACTTCTCCAAAGTCAATTTCATTAATGAAAAGGTGAATTTTTTCAGGGTTCCATCTTTAGAAATGCACCAGATAGCAAGAAAAGGCAGTAAACTGGGCAGCCCTGGGACTCCCCTAAGTCCAGCTGCTAGCACAGCACGAACTATCACTGCTCTTGTAGGTTCCCAGGGGCTTTCCATGTCAGGAGTTCAAGCCCATTTCTGACACAAAAATGAAGTCATACCCACTAACAGCAGCATTTCTGGCCTCTACTTGCCACAGGCTGAGTCACAGTGGTCCACGGAGCATTCCACACTTTCATTTCCAAGACCAGCGCTGCCTCTCACCAGGGGAGAAGGACAGGAAGCAGCTGGCTGCTGCAGAGGGGTTTTCCCAGGGGATGCTCTCTTCTGGAGGGCCATGGTGAACCTGCTGTCTCCATGCACCACTAGGGAGGATGGGGGACCAGGTCTTACCTGGCCCTCTTCCAGGAATAGCCCTCCTTTTCTGCACCTGTGTTTTGTTTTGTTGTTTGTTTTTTTTTTTTTCCCAGGCCACAAATTAGGTGATGTAAATACACAGCAAGAGCTGTGGCCTATGATTATAATTTTTCCTCAGTGAATGGGTAGCAATGATCTTTAATTAAAAGAACAGCTATGAGGAGCAAGGCAGTGTAAAGTTACTCCTCAATCTCCAAGCTCATTAATGCTCTGCATTCTCAAAATTAATGGAAGATCACACTAAAGTGACCTTGGCAAAAAGTGCCTCGAGTCATGGCTACATTCATGATGGTGAAAGCTAGGTGCAGGTACTGTCTTCAGCTACAGCTGCTTGCAAACTGCCCATCTACACCAGTGGCAGTAAAAGCATTTAGCTGCATTAGAACTATGAGTGAAGTTGTCCTGGTGACAAATTTCGTATCTGAAAAAATGATGGTGCAGGAAAGTGTCATGTGGTTTTAATTTTGTATACATCTAGGATGCCAATCTCTTTCACACAACTCTACTGCTGCTCCTTTTATTATTATCCAAGGACACCAGGCAAAAACAGACAAGAGACCTATGCATAGGGTGTTTTTTTAAAATGGTGGGAACTACCCCCAAGACTTACTGCAAACATAACACATGAAATGCCAGATCACACACAGCTTTTTAGCTGTGCATTTTATGAAATGTGGTCATATTTACAGATATGAGTCAAGAACCACCCTTAATTACAACTGAGCACAATCTCAGTGAGTTTTAAAACAAATAATGAAAGATAAAATTCCAAGATACAAGGAGGTTTTTCTAGTTGTTTCTTTTTTTTTAAGACTTGCCAAAAAAAAAAAGGCCCGTTCACTTGAGGCGTTCACCGCTGGACACTAACCTATTGATGAGCGTCAAGAGGGCAATTATCTCTAAAATAAAGACTTTTGTATATCATGGGTCCCACATTCTAAATTCAGCCTGAGAAGCAGGAGGAAAAAACGATTCAGACGTCAACAGTGAATTGGCCAAAGGTCTCGGCGTTACAGATATACCACTGTTACATTTTACATGGCATTAGGAAGCGTGGCAGTCATTTGACCCACCAAACAGCAAGCACTTTTGATGCAAAGCCTAATTGTCACTTATACTTTGTCACGCCATTTAGTTTCAATGATTTTCTGAACTGTTCAAGGAGCTATGCTAATGCTCCAGTTTTACTTTTGTCAGTATCAATGAGATCCTCAGTAAAACCAAACTCCCAAAATTGTTTTGATGCCACTTTCCTTGACAACATCTGCTCAGTTTCCCCTGTTGTTTCCTTGACTGTGGGAAATACGAGAAAAAAAAAAAAAAAGAAAAAATACCATGACTATATTTTATCTTTAAGCGACAATAATCAGTGGTGGGAATTAAGGTTGGAGTGCTCTCCAAGAGCACAAGACTTAAATGAGAATGAATAAGATGGCATTCTATGGAGTCCTAATCTAAACTAGATTTCCTCCTTGCTGATTGCAAGAAAAGGTAACAGTTTACAAATCATGTCCTTATTCACTCTGTTTAAGGAACCCATAATATTTTGCTTTCAATTCTTGTTCCCTATTTTCCCCAGGCAGATTTAGGAAATGGAAAACTGACCCTGCAAACTACTGCCAAAATGCAGTAGAGGTTAACATGCAAGGTATGAACTGTTGAGGCTGGGAGGCAAATCTCATCCAGTCAGTGCAGCACAAACACAACAGTCTCAGAGACAGACACACAGCCCATTGGGATGGATAACAGTTTGGGCATCTCCAGCTGAATCCACCAGCAAGCATGAATTGAGCTTCTAAGAAAGGGTGACTGGAAATAAGGCTTTAGCTATAGTTTACTTTTCCTCTAATGACATTCACCAGCATTTATAGGCTTCTACAATCTCTTAACACTGCCTCAAACTGTGTGAATTTAAGAATGGAACTAAATTTCTCTACATCTCCTGCAAGAAATCAAAATTAATTATTTTTACAATACACGATTAATACAACTAAAAATTAAGTCACTCCAACAGGAAGGCTTGCACATAATTACTGCGAGTTTTCCTGATTTTAACACCCATGAACTCCAGCTTGGAGATGGAGATAGTAAGAAATTTCATGTATTAGGTGTTCAGTCTCTGATTTCTGTCTTATGTGTCTTATGGAAGTCTTTGCCTTTGCTAAGTATTCGCTAAATTAAAAAAGACAAACTAAAAAAAAAAAAAAAGGAACAAAAAAGCCACACAATTTTAAGCACAGTTCAGTCACTCATGGTTTCAATTTGAAGTCATTTTGTCTAAATGTGAAACAATGCCAGTTTTGAAACAGCATCTTATTCTGACAGATTTTAAATATGAAGCAAAAGGGAGTCTAAACAGTACTCATTAATAAGTTAAGCAGAAAGTTTGGTTTAAATTGTTAAATTCCCTAAAAATAATTTTCAGGTCAGTAAATAAACTTTATTTTTCAAAGAACATTAACTTCAAATGCCTTTTGTTAAAACATGCATGCATAAGTGTTACCTGGCAGATGGTCTGGTTTTCAGTGGCCTTCTCCAAACCAGTATCCAACCTGATATATCAGCCAGCCTTCTTTTTTTACAAAGGGCCTGAAACTGAAAGTACTTCTCTATTCAAGTCCCAGCTTCTGCATTTTTTGTTAATACTCTCAGTTTTCATTTAAAATATAGGCAATGTTAATATACTAATCTATTTAAGATTTCCAGATAAACCCTAGAAAATTCCAAAGGTGCAAACAGGCCAGTGACACCCCCATGTCAAACTACCAACACAGCTTCATGATTTCCAAATGGACCAAATTAGCAATACCAACTCTAATAGTCAGAAGTCAACCTTAACCCTAAACCTGGTGATAGCACCACACCAAACACTTGTGAATCACAAGCCAGCACTCAGCAGAAATTGTTTCCCTGTTTTAAAACTCCCTTAAACCATATACATCATATAAGATTGCAATAAACTAACAACTCTGATCCTATGGCTTTCTACAGTACTTTTTGCCAAACAAAATTAAATTTCTATGCACATTTAACAGGTCATTCCTGAGTAAAAAATAAGGAGGACTCTCCTAATGATGGCACAAAGTTACATATATAACTGTTATTTTTAAGTTTGCTGTTATATATAAGCAAACATCTTCAGTGATGTCACCAGGAGTGACAGTGTCTGAGAGGTAACAAGGACAGTGGGTTACCCATCACACGAGTGATGACCACAAGTAGATTTAAAATACAGCAGCTTCCTGCCTGGGCTCACTCAGTGGTGCAGAACAACCTCCAGACTCACAGCAGTGAGGGCTGGGAGGGCTGAGCTCCCAGGTAGGGAGCTTCACAGGCCCCAGTATGCTGTTCTGGTGGAATGTGGATTACTGTCCCTCCTACTGAATGTGGACAAACTATTAATGCTGCTAAAACATTAGCATTTTGCTACTTTACCTATGTAGGCTCCCAGCTGAAACAATTCTGGCCTCAGCTGGCCTTGGGGATAAGCCCTTTTCGAAGAACAGACTGGTGTTAAAATACAAAGGGAGGTGAAAAAAAAAGGGAACGAAGGGAGCCTACAAGTCACCCAGTTACACACACAGTTCACACACTTTACAGACACTATGGCCTATAATTAAGGTCATTAAAGCTTGGCATCATAACATGCTACCAATTAACAACTTTGCTAAATTCTTATTGTTTACGCAGAAGTGTTCCATACCAGGCATCTGCCTTTGGTTGATATTTCTGTTTTCAAGAAAAAACTTTAATTATGACAGCTTAGTGCTAAAAATGTGATTTAAAAAAAATTAGTAGTCTCTTTCCTCAGCCTATCATAATCCCTATAGCATTTTTCTTCAAGTAGTACTAAACATCTAAAAATTCTGAAGTCAAGAGAATAAACCTGCCTTTGCCTCTTCTCTGGTAGTTCAATCAACTAAAGAAAACAGAACACACTTACTTCCCAGAAACCAAACTGAACTATTCTGCACAGCCATCAAAAGCATATCCTGATTTCCTGGGCAAATAATTCAACATCATGATGAGTTTTGCAGAATTGCTGAACACTCCCAGTAACAACTGATGTCCAAGTAAGGGGTTTTGACAATATCCTAGACTTAATAAGCAGTGACACAGCACTGCAGTCCCTACAGTGGATCTGCTCAAGTAATACAACTCATCCTTCTCTTGGCTTTCTCCACATCTGTGTCTTTTCCAAGCAGGCTCTCATGGCCCCTTGTCACAGCCACGTCTAACCATGGCAGACATGAGGCTGAGATGCACAATAGCCTTAGGTAAAGGCTAACTTTAGCTCACTAAGCTTTACTGAGGTAAAGTTCTAACCAGTTATATGTTGGCATGGCTAGTCCCAGCAGATAGGTAGCAACGAGCTAAAACAGCAAAAGCACTGCTGCAGGGGTTCCCTCAGGAGAGGAAAAGAGCAAGCAGGCCAGTCACCCAATTTAGAGGTGTATAACACCCGTCTACTCACCTCATCCTCTGCTTTAGATTACCACCCCAGTTGTGGAAATGAAGCAAAGGACAAAACTTGCTTCTTTTCACCCCTCCAATTCAGTCAACTGTACCTGCCCTGGTAGGACTGACTGCCTCCTGGTCACCCAACACAGCTGCTTGGTTGCAGAGAGGGAAGAAAGGGGAGCATGTTTCCCTTCCACCATCACGGGTCACAGATTAGCATCTTTATTCAAACTGCTGGGAGCAGCTAAGATCTGGCCACATGCCATCTTTGTGACACCTCTCCTAGAGGGCAGCAAGCCAGGGCAGAGGAGCAATTCACACTGCCAGCAGCAGCACTGGTGGTGCCCTTTCCTATCCAGGCAGCAATCCTGTACCTGCCTGGGGCAGTGGAAAAACCTTGCTCTGGGCCTGCAGACATGCACTTTAGCCAGGTGATATACCACAGTGGCGACATGAATTATTTTAGCTGCTCTGAGCGAAAGCGTAAACTTTTGCAATGGTCCCTAGTGACAAGGAGATTATTTTGCTGTGAAACCAATGGCAGCCAGGAGTAACTACAAAACATGGCCATCCGACTCCCTAGCAAAGGAAACGTGCCACTACATGTGCATATATATTCCATATATAGAAAGGTTCTAGACACAGGCCCTTAGTATAGCTCCCTGTCATTTTTAATTATTTCTTCTCAGTGCCATCATGTTGATTAGATAATATGTATTATAGGAAAATAATTAAAAGAAAAACAAGCCCTTTGAAAATGCTCTCAGGATTAATTTCTCATTTATTTTTGCCTAATTTGGAAACATATGTAGGACAGGTCAGGCATTAAGTCAGCATTTTCTCCCTCTGAAGTGCCTGAGCTTAGCCCAAGCTCACCTTTGACACCAGGACTGCTCACTATAGACCTGGCACTATAGAAGATGGCAGGGAAGCTGAAGGTTCCAAGTTTCCAGTAGAGTTCCTGGAAAGTTAGGGAACCTCATTAATTTTGAGCAAGTTATCCACCTCTAAGACCAGGTGATGGTGATGTTTTAATTCAAATTATATTTTGATATTATTTATTTAATATGTTTTCTATTAACATACCTATGCACACATATATATAATCTAAGAGAAATGTTAGTTTTTAAATGACAAAGATTAATTTCTCCATTATTAACTTAAGATGCAATTTCTTCTCTTTGGGGATCCTAGAAGTAAAAATGTTTTACTTTTTACAATCCAACCCACCTTTCCCCCAAAGCACTGTAGACGCTGGCCAGGAGTTGTAACCTCTCCAGCCAACACAAACATAACTAGAAAGTATTTGTATCTGCTCCTTTACACCTGATTTAAAGTTAATCATAACTCTGCACAAACAGACTGACATAAAGGGCAATGAAGGTGCATATTTTAGACTCTGGAGATACCTCCCTCTCTCTTGCAGTGCTGCCTGCAAGATCTCATACTGCTGAAACATCACCTCCTCCAATCTTACTCAACTGTCTTTTCTAAGAGCCATAGATTTTTTTTTTTTTTTGCTCCAGTACAAAGCTCCACCCTTCAATTTAATTCATACACAAAATAGAGGAGTACTAACCGTAACTTGCAACGCTTCTTGAGACACTGTCACACTCACCCATCTCACTGTCTATGTTTGGTTTACTTTGACCATTTCTGACTCACAGAAGTAAACAACTCCTAAATCTATACAGCAATATGTTTATCACCAATTCTGTATACACATATCATCCTTTCATCAAGCTTGCAAAATCCTCTTCCCTGACAGAAACCAGTAACCATTCCCAGACTACTCTGTTCATCCATCAGCCAACAGCATGAGTGTGGCATCCACCAGGAATGGATGAACATTCACGGACAAACGCAGCAGGAGCATGGCCTGGAGCATCTGCCTTCAAGCCACACTTACAGCAGGATTTCCCAAATGCTGATCAACTTACAGACTTTAAACACTTTGGTGAATCAGCTACAGTTAATGCACAACCCTTACAGAAGCACATCTCTAACTGGATATGTATTGGTACAGAGAAAAAAATGCAACTTATGAAAACTGCTGCTGTACTCTGGAGGGGAAAAAAAAGAAGAAACCCAAGCCCAGCCCCCTGGTTGTAGGTAATGCTCCCACAGGAAGGAAAGCACCTTCTGCAAAGAGGACTATGCACTTGTATAACCAGTACCATTCCCAGCCAAGACAGGAATGTGGGTTGCCCTAGTAAGCACTGTGCCACCTAAATACTCATACCCACAGCTGCAGACTGGCACAGCCAAAATGCAAACACACTGTTATGTACACAGTCCGTACCAAAACATCAAGGTGTCCCTGCTCAAGTAAGCTTTAAAAACATCCCTACTTCATTATTTGTCTGAAAACAGCAGCCTGACCAATGAAAGGAAGAAGGCAAGGTCATATGCCCAGAGCTTTCCAGCCACATCACACACGCACAGGAGCCCCCCAGCATGGGAACACGAAAGCAAAGATTTCCCACCACCACCAGCCCTCCATGTGCCTGAATGTGCACCCCAGCAGGCAGCCCTGCAGCAAGGAATTGGGCAAGGGGAAGCTGCAGCTTGCAGCTGTGTACAGACACATACCCAGAATATGTAGGGCAGAAATATTGCACAAACGCAGGTTTGCGTCGCAGCTTCCAGGGGCGGCGAGACACTTGTGATAAGAAGGACGTACAAGACTCCCTTATAGCCTTCAGGAGGAGACAGAGAAGAAACTCTTGGAGAAAAATTTAAAAAATAATCAGTACCCAGATAAAAATCTATTCTACCAGCATGTTCAAAGACTTTAATACACATTGCTTTCCAATGGATAAGACTGACAGATAAGAAAACAAAGGAAGATGATTTAGGCACATAAAATGTAAATGCCTTGTCTATGAAATAGGCATAGGAAACTCTATCGTCCTCTTTTCTGCATACTTGGAGACTTACAGTAGGGGAAAGCTGTATAAATATACTTTTTTGCATACATGAAATGCTCATGTGAACAAACTATATTTGATTTTGAGGGAATGTAGACCTTCCTATTGGTTTCATTTTCTAAGCATTTCTTATTGATTAACTGAGTTAGAAAATACCTCAATAACGTCTTTCAGGCACAGGTGAGCTGCTCCACACAGCCTTTGGCAGTATCCTGCACCCCTCCATGAAAACCACCTGAATTACTGATTTCAAAAACTACACACAGGCACTGGCCCAAGCACTAGTGACATAGGTGACATAGGTACAGTGCCCTTTCTAATTAAGAGTCAGCCTTTCCCAGCTGTACCTGCATCCAGAGATGCCAGAAGACCTCAAAGCAGAGCCAGGCATTGCAAGACCGATGGGGAACAGCTCTAACCCAGCTCCACTTACAGTCCCTGCCCCACTCCAACAGGCACCGCAATCTTAATGAGAATTTAGCACCAAAAGTTTACTCTGTTCCAAAACTGTGTCATCTGTTGGTGACATGGTGCTGCCACCTGCACTGAGACCCCCTCCCCTTAGAGCAGGGGGCAGGGGCTTGCAAGGAACAGCTCTAAGCTGCTGAGCACCACCAGCAGAGCTAAGGGGACACACTGTCTCCAGCAAGGACAGTCTATCCCAAGTGGCCTTTTGACACTTTTCTGGGCTGTTGTGTGATCCTGGATACATCTGGCTAGTGCTGCAACCAACAGTCTTCCCAGTCCAAGCCTAAATCTTCCCTTCCTCTCCAGTCCCACACTGTCATGGGAGACCTGTTCCTGCCATTGTCTATTCCCAGTATGGCTACTGCTAATCCAAAACACCATTTCCCATTTCCAGAAAGCTTCAGGGTGACCAAGACCCCATTTAAACAAAGCCTGTTAGAGTGCCTTTCTCCTCTTTGTACAATGCCTCTTGGAGCACTGGCCCAGAGTGGAGGTGCCAGCATCCCACAGGAAGGCAAGCCAACATCTGGGACTGGGCAAGGAAAAGTCTATCAGACACAGACCCTTTCAGCAGCCAGGCAGGAAGACAGAGTGAAAATGGAGAGGGAAGAAGTGTTCATCACCTGGCTGTGCCAAGCTCAATAAAAAATAATAAGAGGGGAAAAAAAAGGTTTTAATTGCCCTGGGATTTAGTAAACAAGCAGTTGAGTCTGGGAGTTAATGCCAACACAACAGCTGGCCTTCAGAAGGCATTTACTAATATAGCAACTTGTAATTAACACAAGGTCATCTCTAAAAATTACTAGGCCAATTTGCTGTTAAATAGCTTCCTCCAGGGGACGTGTCCCTGTTGGAGTACGAGCTGCTGCATTGTGTCCATGAAGACAGACATCTTGGACAAGAGCCTTGTTTCCCTGAGGAGACAGGGTCACCATACGGGGCTCTCTGTGCTCCCCACATCAATTCATGCCCAAGCGCCCCTCTCCCCTCACTGCCCCACAGATCAAAGCAGCCTTCTGTTCCCCCACAGATCTATGTGCTACAACACCCACAGCATCCAAGCCCACCAGAGGTCTCTGTCAAGGTTGACAGCAATGAGCTAACACTTGTAGAATAAAATTGTGCAACCGCCTTTGGGCTGGTTCCACCAGCATTCACTTGCCCAGTCATCACAGCCATATAGAGAATCATGGAATCGCAGAACTGTTTAGGTTGGAAAAGATCTTGAAGATCATGGAGTCCAATAGTCAACTCAGCACTGCCAAGTCCACCACTAAACCATGTCCCTAAGCACCACATCCAAACATATTTTAAATACCTCCAGGGATGGTGACTCAACTACTTCCCTGGGCAGCCTGTTTCAGTCTTTGATAACCTGAAGAATTTTTCTAGAATGTCACATCTAAACCTTCACAGGTTCAACTTCAGGTCATTTCCTCTCATCACTTGTTTCTTGGAAGAAGAGACCAGCTCCCACCTCACCACATCCTCCTTTCAGGTAGTTGTAGAGAGTGATATGGTGTCCCCTGAACCTCCTTCTCTCCAGGCTAAACAACCCCAGCTCCCTCAGCTGCTCCTCATAAGACCTGTGCTTTAGACCCTGGGTATCCCTGTGGCCATTAGCAGGATGTCACCAGAGGATATAATGTATTCCTCACACAATTCCTTCTGCAAGGTGCTTCCCACTGTGCATCTTCCCAAACAACTTCATCTCTGAGTCACTTTATCCTGGAAAACTTCCTCTGGGGTGAAGTCCATGTAAATGGAAGTTCCAAGCAGCTGATGGACAGGAGCTTTTCATTTTTTAGGCAGCAGATTTTCCGCTTCCTTCAGATACACAAATTTTTGCACCTAACTTTATGCAGAGGGCTGGCATGGCATATCTAGGAGAGCACTACCACTCCCCACACTTGTCTCTGTTCTTCCTTTGCCTGGGAGAACATGTCTCACTCTTCACATCCTGGCTGCTTGCCTAAACCTTTGCAACCTCACCCCTGGTTTCAATATGCAGACTACCACATCCAATTTGTCACTTATTTTCCAGAATTCAGAAGAGCCCTCTTGTGAAGTCAGGCAGCAAAACCAGTCCTTTTTCTGCCCCAAGGACAGAGTCAGCTTGTGCTGCTAAGTGCCTTTTGCTTTTCACAGTCTTTCTTGCACAATTGCTTGAAGCGATGTCCAGCACTCGCTGCCTTTCTGAGAAAGCAATTACAAAGGCCCCTGCTAGTACCAGGAGGTGGATAGATACTGAGATCCTTGATTGCCATTCCCCATGCTGCATCAGCACGGAGGCAGGATAAAAGTTTCCACAGGATTTCTAGTGACTTCTGTTCCTACTGGAAGACACAGCAGGATCAGCTCCCGCCGCTCGGCCTGACCTGACAGCAGGATGGCAAAAGAGAGAAGGCAGGAGGAGAGACAGGGCAGTTTCATCTCACCCTTTGGGGCTAACTCCTACCTCCAGACTCCTTCCTGGACTTTTGCAATAGAAAGGAGCACATTAAAACCTCTATAAAGCTAAACAAATCCAAGACTGGAAATATCAGAGGAGAGGAAATCCAGAGTCCATCCATTAGTGCCATGTGCCAGCAGTAATTGTCCCAGTAATCTTCTCAGCCTTGCCTCATCATCTACCAGTAAACCACATATCAAGGTACAGGTTCATTACCTCTGTACACCCTTATGCACAGGAGAACAAACAACAGATGATTTCATATCGCTTAAATGCCAGCTTTAGTCTTACTCGACTCCATCCCCTGTGCTTCACTTAGAGACATTCAAAAAAGGAACAGGATTAGTAGCTCAAAAGATAAAGTTTTCAAGAGTCTTTTATGCTAAAATAATTACCATATAAATCAGGGTAGGCATGAGGAACTAGACTACTCAAGACCAAACCCTGCCTTGTACCTTTTCTCAAGTAAGTCAGCAGATTTGCAAAGGCCTTTGACTTCGGGGCAGAAGAGTTAAGTATTTTCCAGTTTTGCAACATACTGCACTTTAGGGGTAAATAAGCTCCTTTCCAGTTGTCAATTCAACATGTAAAACACCTCACAGAGATTCTGCTAAGCAGCTCTTTATAGGGCAAGAAAATAAATGATTCTTTTTATCCTGTCTGAAAAATTCATATTCTTGAAACTCTTACAAGTCTGGGAAGGTGGAATTCATTCGTAAATAAAGTCCTGGGAAACACACATGGCCACAGCTTGGCAGGACCCCAGCCCTGAATGAGTCCTTTCATTTCCAGCATGTTTGGTGACTTGGGTTAAAGATCAAAAGGTGGGTTTGATAGAATATTTCAAACACAGAGCAACTAGAGTGCTACAGTCACCTTTACCTAAAAAAAATTTTTTAAATCATATACTAATAAATAATAACTGATTTTTCAAGGCATTCCTCAACATATCCTCCTAAAGTAAGCAGAGATGCTACAAAAACACTAGCAGCAAAGGTATCATTTAGCTGGGCTAAGTGCAAGGTTGAAAACAAGTGCAGAAAAAAAGGAGCTTTGCAGGAGATTAAGCAGAACAGAAGTGACACAAAGCTGCAAGTGGAAAGGTTTATTCATTTGATGATTTTGCTCTGTAGATTACCATATATCATTGCTGCTAGGACAAAACTGATGTGCATACTCATGAGCTGCACCAAAACCACACAGGTTCATTGATTTATGACCTTTATAATCATTCCCCCAGTACATTTAGAGACAAATCAGGCTAGTCCTGGATTCTTGGCTAGAAGAATTCAGTTGTAGCATTGTTGTCTGTATTTGGAAAAAAAAACATAAGAAATACAGAAGGTAATAAAATACTTCAGGCTGCAAATAAAGCTGGCTGATCTCATGTTGTAAATGTGCTGATGATAAATCCATAGAAGGAACTGCCAAGTCCTGGAGGGTTTGAGGTGCAACACACAGCAAAAATCACTAATCCCCCAAGAGCTAAATGCCCAATAAAACATTTGCAGATGGGAACTGTGGTGACTCCATCCTTCATGCGCCATCTTGGAGCATCAGTTGAAGACCAGAACCTCACTAATTCAATTGTAATTCAAAATGAAATCTGAATTTAAAGAATCTGGAAGTGAAGCTCACACATACTAAGAGCTGCAAGACAAGTGACCTACCCTGTAACCTGGAGAGAAAGAAAAAGCAATTCCTGAAAATTATAAGCACAAGCTGCATCATGATGTACATAAAAAAATCAGCATCAAGTTAACGGATGGTCCAGAGACTCTATTCCTTAGAGGATCATGTTATATGCTCCTCTTTACAGAATATTTTTATCCTAGCTTCAACTGTATTTACATATTTTTAAAAAAATTATTATTATTTAAAGGTATATTCCAGGTCAGCTGTTTGAACTGCTATATATCTAACTAAAGCCTAAACAGGAAGCAAAGGAGAAAAAAAAATTAACTTTTTCTGGCTAACTTCAAATTATCTCAGATAATTTTTCCCAGAATGTCAACGCTAGAGAAGACTATTAATAAATTTAGCACCAATATCCTGTCACAACTGTTTATTCTGGCCAGATAAAACCACATTTAGTGGAAAAAACATTGATTTCCTTTCAGCATCATAGCCTGGAACAGCAAAAGCTTTGTTTATAAAAGCCCAAATAGCTTTTTCTCTCCAACCTGCCCAGTTGGCTTACATATAACAACCCTTGCTGTAGGGGACAGAATGAGCATTTACAGACTGAATGGCAGACCATCCAATTTCTGCAACTGAATTACACCCCAAAATGTTTGACATATACTGGATAAAGATTATCAAGGCTTCAGCATCCTTCCCCCTTCTAACATGAACTCGCTAGATTACTGACTTAAAAAAAAAATATATGTATAAAAAAAAATGTATTTATGGGAAGATGCTTTCATGAGATACCTCAGATAAACATTTTGTTGCTGTTCAAAAGGCAATCTATATACAAGAGAGCCACTGGAGTTGGGGCAAGACCAGCTGCCAGGCATCTGGCAGGTTTGTCAGCATTGGCACACACGCTGGATATCTGGCAGTTCGCTTTTGCATCTGTTAGTTTCAGCCACAGCCATAGCTACATCAAAACCCACAAAGGCACATCCTGGTTATTTTTCATGGTGTCTGCATTGATCTAACACATTCTAGGTTCACTGCCCAGGTTTTTTTTTTTTTTGTTGTTGCTGTCTTTTGGGTTTGGCTTCCTCCTGCCAAAAAAGAAAGTGTGAAAGAAGAGGGAAAGTGCTGGGTGATAACTGGAAGCAATCCACTGTTAGTAAACCAGGACTTTGTATATAGTTGCATATATATAAATATATATGTTTGTCGAGGTCCTCTAGACAGTGGAATGACTGTCTCTCAGAGGCAGTGCTCCACACCACAGTGCCCACCAAAAACAAATCATCTGCATTAAAAAAAAAAAAGAACCATTTCTTTTAACGTAATTCCATGTGGTTTAGCTTGTAACAATTTAATTGATTTTGGGCAATGTTATCCTCTATTGGTGTTTAATTAATCTGTAGGCTTAATGCTGTGATCAACACTGCTGGCTAGCCTAGGGCCACTAGTGTTCTTCCCTGAATGCTAGAAAGGCAAACACTTCACTAAAAAACAGGAAACCACATTTTAGCAAATCTAAAGTCAGGTTTCAGGAGTGTCTTGAGGGCAGTACAAGGCCATACAGATTCTGAATGCACAGTCTGACCTTGTCCAGCTGCTCATCCCACGATGAGACCAGCACAAACAGCCAGGAGGCCACACAGCAGACCAGAACTGAGAAGCTAATCTCAGCAAAAGCAAAGTGTTTGGGCTATATTTGCTAAGCTGGCTTAATTTGGATCAGTTTCCCAAGCTGCCTTCCAGGTATGTCTGTGCTAGGTGTGCCTGTGCACTGGGGATGCGTTCGAGGTGGGGGCTGCACTTCTGGCACTGTCACAGGCACAGAACAGCAGCACCCGAGGTGGCGAGGGGCACATTGAGCCCTGCAGGGTTGCAGAGGTGCCAGGGACCCCGGCCCTGCCAGCAGCCCCCCACCAGCACTCACTGTGAGCTTGGAACAGTGCAGGGCCCCCACTTGCGTCCAATCCAACAGGAAGGCAGTGCCAGAACTCGAGTCACGCCGGCTGCACCCTCAGCAGCTGATGGCTGTGTGCTTTTACCAGGGCAAATCCCAAGTTCTCCACTTGTCTGGTGTCTGTGCTTGGGCACACTCCAACCAAAGAGTCCTCACACTGCAAATGGTGTCAGTGTAAGCAGACCAGTCTTATCAGGTAGGTTGTGAATTAGCCGAGGCCAAATTTGCCTTCTCGCCAAGGCAATGTTTTGCACTTCTTGTCTCTCACACAGCTCCTGCACATAGAAGAGATATCACCAAGATATCTGGAGAGAAGCTGGCCCTTTATCTATTTCAGGTGTTTAAAATACATGCAATTGTTTTAGCTTTCTAGTTAAAGGCTGCTTTCAGAAATACAGACTTTGCAAAGGATACTGCCTCAGCATGTACCAGTGAGGTTCTGGGGATTTTGATATCTCTACTAATATATCCTTGCCACTCATTAATTCAGCAATGTTCTACATTCCCAGAGATAGTTAACTATAGTGCCTATCTAAGGTGATTTGATTACCATGATACTGCATTGCTTGTCATCACTATACAGCAAGGAAGTATTTACAGTCAAACCTATGGAGAGAGAAATGAAGTTGATTTTCTTTGCTGTTGGATCAACAGGGAACTCATCAGATTTAATATTTGCAAAGAACTTAGAAAACATATCAAAGGGAAAAACAGAAGTATACTAAGACTGGTAATGCTACAGGATAAGTAAAGGTAGGGGAAAACAAACAACTAAACAAGACCTATGAAGGTCTATTTGGAGTGCTTTCTGTTTGATTTTTTTATTTGTACTGCAAAGTCAAGAGATCCAGAAGTAGAGCAGATACTCTACACATTTCTCACCTGCCCCATCTTTTTTTAGCACACTTCATGCAGCTCTCTAGTCAGTGATCTCTGAGCCACTTCACTCCTGGCACCCTTGGCAGGACATCAAAGAAACTATTTTTCTACCTTCACACTTGGCAGTCTGAGGCTCCTCAGTCTGTGGATATCCCACCTATTTCTCCCTCTTCACAAGTACCTTCCCAAAAGTTTGGATAATGGTAAAGCTCCCTCCAACAACCTCGACCCACTAACATGCCTGAGCATGGAGGGATGGGGTTTGCCTCGTCCTGGTAGTTCTGCCTTGCACCTTGACAGTTCTTTGTAAGCCTGGGAATGGGGGGAAAAAAACCCTCAAGCTTTAAGCTATACAACAACAGATAGCATTCAGGGGTAGCTGTTTATACTAGCTAGAGCTCTAGAGCTTCAGGGGAATGAATCTCAGGCAAGAAAAACAAGGCTTTTAACACTAAACCACAGTAAGATCACATTCAACAGCTCAGGTTTCAAAACCTGCTCCAGCAAAATTGTGTGCACAGGCACTCACTGCAGGTGTCCCAGCATTTAACACTTAAAGTGGGGCCACTGGTATCACCTCAAAAACAACCACCACATTCATCCTGTACTCAAGCCTGTGGGGGATTTCTCAAGAAACATCTCCAAATTCTTAGGCATGCCCTCAGAGTCCACTGAGGGAAGCTCGCACAACCCCAATTTCCAAGGGACTGTGCTTTCAGTGTCATGGGCAAGCATTACACAAGCAATGGCAAACAATGAAGGTAGCTGGGACAAAATTGATTTACATTTTGCCACTTTTCATCTGTCTCTTCAGTGACCAATAGTTAATCAAACTAACACCCCTTCTCCCTGTGTCACGGGCACAAGAAAGAAATAGGCACTGTACATCCTTCCTGCTATTCTCTTGCAAATGGAGCCACAGCAGAATTCAAAAGTAGTGCTCAGAGGCCAAGTGAATTATGCATTTGGCTCCTCTCAAAAGCCAAGGAAAACTTAAACGCCAGATTTTCTTAAAAGCAAAACATCCAGTCAGCAAAATGACACTGACAATCTGCACTGGGGGCAGTGGGCTTTTTCTTTTCAGAAATAGCATCCATTCATCTGTTGTTGTTTTCTTACAATTAGAAAAACTGATAAATACAAAACCAATGGGGGAAAACAAATAGAAAAACAACAAAGGCACATTTATCTGCTAAAGTGAAGTGGCAAAGAGCAGCTGTCCTTTAATGATCACCAGGCATGTGAAATTAATCCGCATCTTTATTACAAATTTAAACCAACAAAATAAATAAAAACTCAAATCAGACCAGGAACCCAGGTGGGGAAGGAATAAGCAAAGCTCAGTTTACTCCCAGCCTGCCCAGTCATCTCTGCAAAAATAAGTACCTTTGTCTGCTGCCACCACAATTATTCTCTCATCACCCTCGCTGAAGATGAGATAGGAAAGCCACAGCCCCGTTGGAACAACGGCTGCTTTACGCCAGCCCAGGAGATGAATGGCTCCAATTATTCACAGGAGCTATGGATACATGCGGCCTAGAAGTTTAATTTTTAAATTTCCATGAAATGCATGCTTTTAAATATAGCATAAGGAACAATAGTGCATTGATCTAGTCCTTCCCCCAAGTCAGTCTTTTCCATTAGTGGGATCCAATCTGGCACTCACAAAATTCCCATTGAGCCCAGGGAGATTTGCATAAGGGAATATTGCATTGTTCAGCTACACGTCCCCCATGTTAGAGTCTGCATGCGGGGCACCAAACAAGGTCCAAAGCAAAGGAGTGGCTGCTGGGATTAAGGGAAGGAAGAGGACAGCCTCCTCCTTGCTCCCATCCTGCAAACAGAGATCCCCTCCAAAAAGCTTCAGGGAGCACAGGGTGCTCTAGTGAGAGGGCTGCTTCTACATCTCATCCTCTGCATCTGCAGTCCAGCCTCCCTTCCTGCAAGCACTCATCCATCCAGGATCAGTGTATTTTTTCCCTAGTGACTGATGACACATCGAATTCACACTTCACAAAAGCATATGGGTTGTCTGAGCACCATCCTGCCAAGGCTACTGCATGATTTTATTATTTAAGAGTTTCTTCGTTTTTAAACACTGGCAAAAGAAGCTTACCAAAGTTTTTTTAATACAGATTCCACTTGTGCCTACAAGTCAGCAGAACATTTAAAAGTACACTATATACATCTCAATTCAGATTCAGCTGTGGTGGGGAAAGGAATAAGATTAACTTCATTTTGTGAAAAAATTCCAGTGGATTCATGCAAATAGATGCTTTTGGTCTTTGCCAAAAAAATAGTAAGGCCATTTGTTTCTAAAAAAAGGCCTTTAGAATGTACCAGACAAGTGTCAGTTTTATAAATCAGTGATTTTAATACACAAAAAAAAAAAAAAAGGAACAAGTCAAAATAACCAAACAGTAGATAACTCCTAAAAGCTTTTTTTTTCTTTTGTTCTCCTAAAGCTTTAAGAGCAAGCTCAGAAATTTGTATTTCACTACAAAAGCCTTGACTTTTATTATAGTATAAACAGCAGTTGTAGCTTCCTCTCACTTTTTTTTTGCATAAGGACTCTTCAAGGCAGCAGGACACATTTGTATATGTAGAGTGAATGAAGTAATGAGAGGTAGCATTTAACATCACATAGTTCATAAGCCATTCTGATTATCTCATAATTTTCCATGAGATGAAAATATCCACTGCCCTCAACACACACTTTTGTGGAGCAGTACCCTCAGCTCCTAACCAGAATCAGAATCTCATGCTCAGCAGAGTAGAAGCACAAAAGAACAAAAACAACGATTAGAAGCTAATCCGTAGTGGTTCTGGAGGGGCTGCAATCTAAATTAAGTTAGAACATAACACCATTACTCCATTTAACAGAAGTGGGGCTGAAAAACAGAGAGATTAAGGGTTTTTATACACTAAGGCATTTCACAGTTTTTGCTTTCTTCCCTGCTTCATGTGCCCTGTTTATTTAGATTTCAACTCATCAAAACAGGATTATCTCTCATTTGTGTTGATACAAAGCAGCCATTAATAACTGCACAAGAATTGGTTTTCAAGCAGCAATAGCTACAGGTGATTAATAACGATGCAACTCCAGGCATGTCTCTGGCAATAGCGTGTTTTCTTTTCTGGGTTACAAAGATTAGCACTTCGAGTCATGATCCACTGATACTTGTGTAAACAACCTGCACAGAGAGGGAAGAGGAACGCTACTGCCCTGCCCCTGGAGCTGGGAGAGCTCACAACCTGACAGGAGAGGAAAAAAAGAAATAGTTCAGAGGAAGTCTCTTTCTAGGAGAAGAATGTGCTCACCAGCCCTTGCTTTTAGACTTATTCCTCAGGGATACTAGAAAAGGAAGACCAGAAGGGAAGCTAATATAGAGTTAAGAAGTGCAAATTAGCAAAGAAACAGAGAAGACTGCTGATACCCCATTTCTACAACACATACTTATATTGTCATGATCACGGGCTTTTAGCTCCTGTCTTTTACCAGGCTGTTACACTTATTACACATTACCTACACAAAACACCAACATGTAGGCATTTAGTGTCATTTGACCTGCTCCGCTGTGTTTGGGGACATTTGCACAGGGTTGACAGATAAGCCCTGAGAGCTGCAGAAGACCCAGCCATTCTGGGGCAGCAGCTGTAAACCAGCTCTTCCAGGTTTGACTGCCCTTACCCCACAACAGATAAGTGACATTAAATGTCTGCACTCACAAAGCTGCATCACATCCCCACAGAGTATCTGGGGTTTGGCTATGCAGCACGTGCCAAGGTCGCAGGCAGTCAGCTCCCAGAAAATAAAAAGCCACTTGCCAGGATGGTCCATCCAGCCTTGGTGCTGCCCACCCTGTAGAGTCCTGAGGACAGGGCCCTGTACTGATCAGCCAGGACATCAGGGCAAAGCTTCTGACCATACAGTCCACACCACTGCCTCCACTGGCAGCCCTGCAACAATTCAAAAGCTTTTGCTTCAGTCAAAATGCACAAAAAGACTCTCAGAATGAGAGGAATTCTTTCTGCAATGCTCTTGGGTGCAAAATAAAGCTGTACAAAACAGATATTATTAATCAGATTTAAATGAGTTAAATTTAAATTCGTTCAGGGCACAGAAACAAGTATTACACTCCATTAAGTATCTGTATTGAAAACACTGTAGCATCTTCCCTGATCAAATTCCCAGCCTTTTCACACAGAAAGCTTCAAAAGGAGCGATATATATATATATATATTATAAGCATTGAAAATACAGACAAAGAGAATATCTTAAAGAATGATATTTCTTATTTACAACCCAGAGTTCATTTACTTTGAAATCTGGACTTGGGGCAGATACTTCAGCATGAGCACAGCCCTGAGGAATGCTGAAATCAGCCATCAATAACTCTTTTCACAAGACAAGCCACCCGAGGGCAGAGGGATAATACCAAGCTGGGTGGTAGTTTTTAAGCAGCTGGACACAAATTGGGACTTGTCAGTTGTTGTTCCCAGGCACTGCATGTCAAATTGGAATAACCTGTTGTGCTCTTGCTAATTTTTTTCCATGACTGCAGAATGCAGAAGAGGCACCTGTTGACTCCTGAGTAAGTTTCCCTGTGATGAACAGTTCTTATCAATCATCACTCAACCAAGGATTTCAAAATAATAGTTTCTTCTCATCTTCCCCACAGTGAGAGACATTCAGTGCACACAGCAACCAAGCTGAATCTGCTTTTCAGATTTCTGAGCTCTGCTGAGAAAGATTCTGCATCGACTGGTTTTAGATTGATGTTGCCATTGCAGGAACCAAGCTCAGGAAGCTGCCTAGAAGCAGCACAGGAGCCACACTGCACAGGGCACTGGCAGTGGAAACATCTGTGGCACATCTCAGCTCCAGCAGCATTGGGCCCAAGTGGGAGGCCCAGCATTGGAGCCAAGTCTATGGTAGCTCATGACCTGCAGCACAGAAGACAGGAAAGAAGATGGAATGGCAGTGGGAAGCTCACAGGGTCAGCAAAGTGTTCTGTGGGGAGTGCTGTGCTCCCTATTGTGTGACAAGGCACTGCAGCCAACAGCTCAGCTCATCTGCACTGACTCAAGGATGTCCTTGATTTATATTTATATATTTGCAAAATATTTATTTGGAGCTAAAGGCTCCCAAGGACACATGAGAACAAGAAGACAACTTGAGCCCAAGCACTGCCAACATGTACTAACCTCGAGCCACCCAAAACCCTCACCAACATTCTTTTTCGTTACCTGTGCACTCATCAACAACAAACCCACCAAAATACAGTGGAAACCAAGCCCAGTACCTTTCTCTGTTCAGTTCTTGAGGGCCTTTTATGTAGCAGCAAGCCAGGAATGGGATTTTCCTGCCCTCTTTGCAACAGAGATCTGCTTCCAACTCGTTCCCTCTCACTCAATGCCTCCAAGCCTCCTTCACTGAAAATATCAACATCATCATCTCCTGAATCTCCCAGCTTGCTCTGAGGAGATCCAAGATGGCTCAATAGGCAACTACTAAGTTGATTTTCCCATGTCCAGTGTCAGCAGCTCCGCACTGGTGTGCCAGATATTTGGCATAAACACCTAAACAAATCCTACAGAACATGAATTTCCACAGTTACTTGTGAAGCTGCTTTTAACAATTGTCTTTCCAACAGGCTGTTACAGCAGAAAACCCTTCCCAGGCCTTGAGCCCCAAGTAAATTTGGGATACTTTGTCAGTGCAATTTACTCCTTTGAGTGGTGGGTTCCCACTCCAGCCTTGGCTTGACCCAGCTGCTATTTCCATGCTACTCCACCTTGGCTGTGGTTCCAAGATATGCAGGCACAGCCAGCCTACTCCAGTATTTGAAACTGAATTTACACTCCTTTGAAACCATAGCTGGAGAGACTCTTGGAAAACTCAAAGGAAGAGTTTTGCTGTAGAAGCAGCCCACAGATGGAAACTGCCCAGCAAGTCAGGGAACATGGAGAGCCAGACACTGATGGATATGTGCCGATCAATCTCTTAGCATGAGCAAACACTTCTATTATTTGTGTAGGTGCAATCTATACTACTTTGACCCTCTAAGTAAGCTCTGTTAGACAAACACTGAGCTGAAATGAGATTAGGCTAAACAGCCCCTTTGGGTTTAGCAAACAGGAGGAGAACAGCCACTCCCTTTCTTAATCCACCAAAATCCCACATATAAAATAGAAGCTCCAATTAACAAAAAGTAAAGGAAGACAAAATATTATTTGAAAGTTTAAAAAGGCCCAATCACTGAATGCAACTCACAGTTTGAATGCAATTGTTCTGGGTGGTCTGCAATGCACTGAGCTGGCTGTGCAGAAAAGAGTATTTTAAGAACAAACCAGTGGGGCATCACAGTGTAGAAAACATGAATTCATGTTAGAAAAACACTTTGTGAAGTCACACATAATGCAAATGTTGAAAAAATAAATAATAGCTTCCCTTACCTATTTATTTTCATTTCTTATGCCAAGGTCATAATTCCTTTTTATGTATTTTGAGGATAAATATTAAGATTAATAGATCATCAACATTATGAAGGCTTAGTCTCTGGGACACAAGGTCATTTGGAAGCTGAGATATACAGTCACTGAACACAGCAGTAATAAAAGCAGAGAACACAACAATTTACTTTCATTTCAGATACAAACAAAATGGTTTTGTATCCCAAATGTACAAAACAGCTTGATCCCTGTCCCAGAGACCCCAGAAGTTTTAAAGACTTCTGTCAAGGCTTTGTAGACTGGGCTTTCTTTCTGCATTAGTGAGTGCATATGTAGACCAAGTTCATAATATCAAGTAAAAAACAACCAAGGAAAAAACCTGCCTGGAGGGATTTTTCTTCATCCTTGTCATTGGAGCACAGTCATCACAACTCTAGACAAGGATTTTTCTCCAAAAACTACCCTAGATGCCTTTTCCTCTCACTCATCATAGCTGTGGCACAGTCCCCAGCAACAGCAGTGGCTACTCCAACCTGGAAAAGCAGCTCGCAAGGTTCACATAGGTGCACACATTTAAGGGCTGTACAAGTGGATATACAGAATCCAGAAGGGTGATTTTCCATGGCAGAGGTGCTCCTCTGGTCTGTAGCTTTCAAAATGCTTTGCAAAGCAGGTATGCATTGGCTCGCCTATACTGAGGGGAAATAAACACAAGGAAGGACAAGTCTGTGCAAGGTGACCAAAAAAATAAATATTTAGGAGCCTAGAGTACGTGGTATTAAACAGCACAGAGCTCTTCAGTACACACAGAGTATAAATCCTAGGGAAGTACAGATTTTGACCAGAACTGGCATTAGAAATACTGAGGGAGTAAATGAAAACATGAGCAATTGTTTTCCCACTCACACATCAAACCACATCCACTGCTCTTTAAAACGATGTCCACTTCCAACAGAGCCAGCATCAGCAGCCCAGGCAATGTCCCTCATGGCTGCAGACCAAAGGAAACTCCTGGGGCAATTCTCCTCAGAGATGCACCAGAGCATGCCAAACTCCAGTTTACATCTACGAGAGTCCATAGTCTCCTAAATACACTAATTGTCCCTGGAAGCAATAACAGTTTCACAGAAAGGTAAGGCTGGAAGGGAGCACCGGAGGTCCTCAAGTCCCTCCCCAAACAGGTCCCCAGAAAAAAAAGGAAGATTTTTTCCTTCAGGTCAGCAGAACAAAGCTCTGTACACGCCACAAGTCATCCAGTTCAAGACGAGGCACTGGCACAGAGGCTGTGATTAAGTCAGAAAATTGGGCTCCCTCTGGAATAGCAAGTTCCCAAGAGCCGCGAGGAAGAGGCAGGCATGATGGTTTCCAGTTAGTTTCTGACATCTGAATATCCTAAGGACTGCTTTCCCAAAACACATGCCAGCTGAATAACCTCTTATTAGAACTGGCATCAATAATAACATCTCTGAGTCCCTCCATAACCAAGTAAACAATCATTGACAAACCACTCAGCAATTACAACTGCCAAGTGTTATGTATACAGGAGACACTAAGGACTCAGGAGCCAGGGATGAGTCATTTTGGGTGGATGGAAGGGGAAGGAAAGAGGCAAAACCATGCAATGCCTTCTTGAATTAACTTTGTTTTCAGTACAGCACTTCAGACCGATAGGTGAATATTTTAACATCACATCCATCTAGAAACTGCCACATAAAGAGGCACTGCAATGTCACCTCATCTTGATAATGACAAAGAGGAGATTGAATATTAACCATGCCAACCCCCATGGCTTCTCCAAACACAAACACACCTAAATCTAAGCCTACAGCCAGTCACTCTCTTTCAGTAGAGGTCAGTGAAAAGATAGGGATATAGTCTACCCGGTGTCTAATAAGCAAACAAACAAAACAAAAACGCCAAATCCTGCTGTTAAAACCCTGTCCCAGTACAAAGCAATATATGAAGCAGCCTTCTTCTCAAAAAGGCCTTATAAGTACAGAGCAGATTTCAGCTTCCCACATCAATGGAAGAAAGAAAAAAGTGAGGAATGAACCACTTGGACTGTGCCAATCTGAGTAGAACAGCAAAATAGAAAATTGATTCCTTGAGGGCTGCACAATGCAGCACCCCAGGTTAAGTAATTAGTAGATCAGGAAACTTGTCATTTTGGGGCACAGAATACATAAATTGAACTAGACTAGAAATAAATTACCTCAAGAATGGCAAAGCTGCCGCAGTAAACAACATTTGGATAAATGGGTATAATGCTACAGAGCAGAGTCAGGTGATTCCCAAATGATTAATATGCCTTCTCTTGTGTATGAAAGCACAGGATATACAAGGCAAGTACACTCTTTTCAGTCATGGAAAGTTTGTTTTTGAACTGCAGAATCTCGTTCCTATTTCTTCACAAATGGTACAAGTTCACCTTAAGCAGTACCTCAGCACCTGCACAAAGTTCTGCCAGCAGAATAGTGAGAAGTGTCCAGCACTTGTTTTTATCTCTATGATGACCCTAAGGAGGGCACAACTGTCACATTCATAAACCTGTCATACATCGTGCATATGACTCATCAGCCACGCACACAGGGTGATAAGAGTTCATCAGGCAGCAAAAGTGAAATGCTTCGTTAAAAAAACAAAAAACCCTCCGTGTCTTCACATCAAACTTTTGAGGAAGCAGAGCTGATGTCCCAGGTCACAAAACAGCCATAATTAACTGACTTGTGAGAGTACTATCAAACAGCAGCAGGAGCAGCCAGGGGATCTATCCTCACACAAGAAATTTTACCTCTGTAAGTATCTTGCACATCATGACCAGCCAAGGTGTTTACCCATATTGAAGCCAAAAGGACAGCAGGATTCTGAAGCTGATATTATTAAAAGCATATATATTATTAATATACATTAAATAACTATGCAGCTGTATTTAAAAATAGAAACTATAAACAAATAAGACACATATGCACATGTAAATCTATACAGCCACACATACCACACACCAGCCCAGCTAACACACAAGCACCTCTTTCATTTCTACAATCACAAGATCAATAAACAGTTTTGCACAGCTTGGTACAGGGAGTAGCTCATCCACTACCAAAATCTGCTGTTCCTGCACCTAACACCAGGCTGCACGTTTTCCACAAGGCAATGTGTAAAACGACAAAAAGTAAGGTTAATGCTAAGAACAACATGCTGAGGAAGATGATAAATTTTAAATGGGAGGCCAGAACAATAACCCCATGAACTGTAGCAACTGCATTCAGTTTTTTAGCAACCAGATCTAAGTCTGGCCTGGGAAAGTTCAGTCAGCACATGCAAAGACAGACAGCAAACAAGTGTCACTGCACTTATGTATATCTTTGGTCAAATAAAGTGGGGGGGGAAAAAACTTCTGCCTTGGTCCTTTAGACATCAGAAGGTAATTTTTAACTGAAGCAGAACGTACAGAACAGAGATATAAGGTGTCCAACCTTATGGCTGTCCTACAGTCATAAACCATCTAGAAATTGTTAAAGGAATTTTGCTGGAAGGCAGAGGGATTTACAACGCTCTTTGGAGACCACTTTTTTGGAAATATGATACAGTCACAGTTTGGCATATTTGATGACAGACTGGAATTGACCAGTGAAGCTGTTGAAGATACAATTAAACTATCCCCATAACTTTGCCCAGATCAGGGCTGGCAAGACAACAAGAACAGATATGAACAGAGCAAACGGGCACATGGGAATGAAGGACATCAGCCAGCACAGGACACCTGTGGGACTGGCAGGTGTGGGGCTTTCCTTTGATTGAAGGAAAAGCATGTTGGACTGGCAGCAAGCCATGAGAAGCAGCAGCCAGAGGCTGTGCTACCTATTGCAGGATGTACTGCAGAAGAGAAAGAGGGTGATGCGCATTTCTCCACATTACTTTGATGCCACCAGCTTAACCCAAGCCCTGCAGAACGGGATATTTCTTCCCAGGCCCACCAGAAGGAGTTACAGCTTCCCGAGTGACCATCAGCACAGCCAGAAATGGGACAACAGCTATGTAGGGCTGGTGCTTTCCCACAGCTGGCAATCTCTAAACACAGGCAGTCTCACTGGAATGCTACTAAAAACTGGGGTGGGCGAGAAAGATGAATTCAGCAAGATACTTTGCTCACTCAAGGGAATTTATTACCTTTCCTCCACCTCTTATTCAAAAAAGGAGTTTCTCCAAACAGCCCAGCGAGACTAGAGAGAAGTAGCAGCTCCAATAAACACGGAGAAGTAGGGAGCTCTACCAACAGAGCAGGATCCAGTGTGACCCATTCCATACAGACAGTATGTGCATACAGCATGAACCAGGATGCATAGCAAAGGCTGCAGTCACAGACAAGGAGAGCTGAGTCATACAGGAGCTTTGCCTTAGAAGTTTTCACTTTACTCAGCTTTTCCCATTTGTTTCAATTTGGTTAAACAACAAAACAAAAAAATTAAAACAAACAACACAACAAAAACTAACAAGGATTAAATTATTCCAGGATTTCCAGAATCTTCCAGATCCCAGGCCACCACAGCTCATTTAGGCCACTCCCATCTAGGTACACGGCACACTAGAAATTAAATTTATTTAAACATCATCAAGTTTTGGGAGAGGGAGAGTGTGTGTGTTTGAAGACAACACAAACACCAGAGGCTAAACTTGAAAGGTCTGGGCTCTCTCAGGGCAGGGTCTGAGTCCTTGTCAGCGCTCCCAGCAGTATCCCTGGGGCTTCAACACAACTCCAAGCTCACCCTTGAAAAGAGCTCATTCTTTGAAAGCAGGTTTTCTCTCATTTCACTGAAGCACTTATATTTATCAGGCATCATGATATTTACCAACTAAATTAGGATTTCTCTTACTTTTCTTGGCCCTCTTGAAATACCAGCTGCATACCTCTAATCCTGAGTGAATGCAGAGAGCCCTTTACAAGAGGGCTTCAGGCTGAAGGAGAAAACTTCCTTGTAAACTCAGGTCCACCACTACAGCCCAGCTCTGGTCACTGTGAATTCTTCCACACCAGAATCCAAATACAAATTCCAGAAGCCAGATGTACAGCTGACATTACAAAACACTGACGGTGGGATAAGAGTGCCATCAACAAGGGCACCAGCATAGCCCTAAATTCCCCCACTCATCCCATCAACAAATTCTTCAGAAAATCAAGACCTGCATTCCTCAAAATTCACAAATTCCCCAGAGAAGATTTTCTAAGAAATCACATACTTACATATTTTGTTGAGTCATAGCACAACAGCCTCTGGGGCTCACAGACACAATTACAGAGCAGGTTTGAGAACAGCCTGACCTTCCTCTCACCCAAACCTCCCTAGGACAGCTGGTCTCTGCAAGTCATTTTGAAGCACAAGTATTTCCACCTGTACTTAATCAGGCTCATTAAGAGAACTGAGAACAAATTAATTCAATAAGATTGAGTTCTGTTGAAACATTTTAGTCCCTGAGAATTGTCCATTCCATAAAATGATGGACCGTTTGCCTCATAAAAGCCAACTATACTAGGAAGTTGTGGGATGCCTAATTTTTTTTTATGTTGGCTGCAATATGAGAGGAAGGGGAAGTTGCATACAACAGTATTTACATTTTTTTTACTTTTCTCCCTGCAGCCAAGGCAATGTGCTGCTGTTCGTAACTCACAAGATGCTGTCCTTCACTTCCGTAATGCTGGCACAATTGTGACATATTTTCCTCTGTTACTGTAATCCTAACCAGCTGATTTGCACCCTCCCTCTTTTTCCTTTTCTACAACTAATTCTAGAGTTACAGAAAGTGAATTTCCTATAATTTCAAGAAAACTTGTCCAAGGCAGTTAGCATTCACTTTTCCATCTGGATAGCACTATCTGCTTGATCTCCATGAATTCCACACAGTTTTAACAATTACTCTTTCCAATGAGCTTTCAGAGCTGAAAGGTGACAATATTCCATGTTACAAAGTGCTTTTGGAAGTGCTCAAGGCCAGGTTGCATGGGGCTCTGAGCATCCTGGTCTAATGGAAGATGTCCCTATTCCTGGCAGAGAGGCAAAACTACATGATCTTGAATAACCCTTTCAATCCAAATTATTCTGTAATTCTATAATCCATGAAATGTTTCTGTGTTCTGAAAAGTTTTGGTAACATGCATTTTAAGAAATAAATATGTAACTCTCATCTAAACTGCCCACCTCTACAGCTATTAACAGTGAAACCATTTCTTAATTATCACATTTTATTTGTTCCTACCAGCATAACAGCATACATTCTTTATTAAACTACAAGGGACTGCTCCCCAGATCAGAATTTTAGTACCCACTAATACACCTATATACCACTGTACATTCATTTTATATACCACTGTCTGTGGTACTCCAGTTGCCTCTTTGAGAGCTGGTATTTACCAGTGGTTTGAAAGAACACATTTCCAAATCTCTCACCATTATTCTTGCAACAATAGGTTGTACTCACCAGTCAGGCTGCATTTCTGTAATTGCTTTAAGAATAAGGATTTCTTCCACCAAGTCCTACTAACTCCCCAGGTGCTGAACTTTTGGGACATACTTGTTTAAGTCATAAGAACCCAATTCACACTTGTCCCTCACTGTGTGTTCTTATCTACTGTAGGATGGGAAATCAGAGAGAAACTTTTTAACGAGCTGCTGTTACCTTCTTCTATAGAGCTGGAGATTTCAGATGAATTGTCCCTTTCACTTTTTGTGATTGTTCCTTTGTGAAAGTCAAAGAGTTGCATTATTGCAGATATTCATTGTGCTTTGTTCACAGTCATCATTAAACATCGACTGCAAAAGAGACCATCCTTAAATGACAGCCTTACATTTTGGCTTGCCTCATATTTGCAGATGGAGATAGACCCCCTAAAAAGAGACGTTATTACTTGCTTTGCAATGCTCTTGTAGTGAACAGTTAACTCACAACTTTTGTGCTATAAATTCTAAATTCCATCTTGAATTTTATTTTAAGAGGCAGGTTCCTATAAGAAATATTTGGAGTAAACAGGAGAGGTCATGACTTGGTGTTTACACTGACCAAAGCTCTGTACCATTTCCCAAGGAGTCAGCTTGTCCAAGCTTCTGGGCTTCTCCTTCCTTAACATGCCCGAATGCTGAACAGCGAAACTGAAGTAAAATGTTGATGTTCAGCTCTAGAAAGCTCAGCACAGCTCACTGCACAAGGCTCTGCCTCCCCCTGTGCTGTGGATATCATTTGATAAATCCTGGGATTTCAAGTGCATGTGAAGAAACAGCCCCACAGAATATAATTTGGGCTGCAGTTTCACAGGCATTTCAAGTCAATATAAAGTTCCCTGATGGTGAAAGCAGAGTTCTGAGCCTCACGTAATTCACATACTCCCGCCCTCGATCCTGCTTTTGTTGCACAGCCATAAGGCGATGGGATGAGTCCAGATCAGAACACTAATCTAGCAGAAAACAAATTCCTGTCTTTTTAGAATTAGTGCTCATTTGGATTGGCAAATCACTGCATTCCTCATCTAATCTAACCTTTAGAAAAAGTATTTGTTAACTCTGACTTCATCTCCTAAGATTTATATGGCGCTGTTTGGCACTCTTAACACAGCAGCAGAACCAGCACTCTGGCTGTAACCCTCCCTGTCTGTGCTGCTGTGCCACTTCTGCAACAGAGCCAAGTGGCATCCAGCACAAGGAACAATTTGCCCTCATCCAGGTGCAGGCACAGGACAGGCACAAACTGACCCAGGGCTCTGCTGCCCAAGAAGGAGCTATCTGGGCATTCCCTTTGGCAGATGCCCACCCTTCCCACCACACTGCTGGGCAGCAGCAAGGCATCAGCCCATCTCATGGACACTCCTAAGGCAGGCAGCTGGAAGGGCAAGGGTCCTCTTCTTCCTTCCCTTGCTCCCTCCGCCAAGGGAAGAGTAAACCAGTGCCCAAAGGCATCAGTGGGAGTACCGACTCTACAAAGGAGAGGAAGCCCAATTTCAGATTTGATGGTATTTAGGAGGTTCAGCACTGTACCTGTATGCTCCAGCCAGCCAGAGCTCTGAGAGCACTGCAGGCCAGAGCCACCTGCCACTCCCACCAGCAAAGCCAGAATTTTAGAGCAATGAAAAATTAAGGTGAAAAATGTTTATCCACAGAAGACTCAGAAGGTTCACATATATAAGTGAATGCAAGAAAGCCTTAATAATGACAAAAGCCAGTTGTTTGTGCTCCTCCACAATGAGGCAATGGTTTTCACAATGCTATTCAGCTCCCTCTGCATACAGTACAGGGAATCCTTTCCCAGCATTTAGGTTGGGGCTAATCAAGATCTCATAAGTTACCAGGCCTCTTACTGTTATTGAATTTCTTTCCACATCTTATCTTGAGTAGCTATTACGATTCCAGGTATTCAAGTGAACATCATTCAGAAAAGATAAAGTAATAATCCACTGATACAGGACCTTCGTATTTAGATTTCAGCATATCCAGCTCCCTGTTTATGTTATTAACCATGGTAGAAAAAAGGGGGTTTGAATTACCCTGTATTCCCTTCTCAGATGGTGTACAGAATAGAAATTACTCAGCAGATGTCATCTATCCCTCTTCGGCAACAAAGAGGAGATTTGTCAGGGTAATTTTCCCTGGTTTCCTCAGGAATGCAAATTTTGCAGGGTTCACCCCAAAATGCCTCCATTAACACATCCATTATAGCCCTTTGAAAGGAGAGATGAAATGACTCATATCTGTTTGACTAAGCTTTGAAACAAAAAAATATCTTTTTAGAGACAATGCCCTCTAGACCTTAAAGGAGGAATTTCATTCCTCCACCCTTCTCTCCAATATTAAATTATTTTTAATAAAGGAATTAGACCTATAAACCAATGTTCTTTAGTACATATGCTGCAAAACTTATACAACGTGCTAAATCTATGTCAGCTGATAGTAAGTGTTTCCTTTAACATTGAGAACTTCTCAGAAGATGCTGTGCTTTGCCATTAACCATTACTTGATTTACAGTAAACCAAACGATTCAGGGATACATTAATTAAACTCTGTGTTGAAATGAGCCTTCCCTTAAATGTTGGTGTGTGTTCAAATGGCACAAGAAGTACTCAAGTTTTGTGTGAGTGATTTATAATCACCAATATAAAAAAGCACTTCTATCATGGGTACACTAAGAATTTCCCAAAGAACTGTGAGGAAACAATGTTTCTACAAACAAAACAAATCTACACAGGAGGGAAAAGCCAATCTAGCAGCTTGGTGGGGAGACACCTTGTCCTCCATCCCATCGCTCCTGCCTCTGTCCAGGATGTGGGGCTCTTCCTCCTACTCCTCCTTCCTTGCACCAGCTCTGAAAATCATCAGACTCCTGACTGACCCACTTCAACTCCACTCCAGGAGAAAACACCAATTTTTTTCCTGCCTGGTTAATAAAATGTGTAAACACCCAGGCAAATGTGGCAAGCAACAGAGCTGGCTGGGGGCAAGGGGACAGAGCACCCACCCTGGGCCATGCGATGTGAGCAGGATGCCAGGATGCTCTCCCAGAGCAACCTGAGCAAGCTCAGGGAATGGGTCAAAAAGGGCCAGGGAGGAACAGAGTGGAGAAATTGCTACTTCACCACGAGTAAGCAACTTTCATCCCAATCCTTCACTTACTTCTTCAGCAGATGAGCACTCAGGTCTCTGGCTGTGGTCATTCAGTTTATTCCTGCCCCTCTCTGGACTGGTACCAACCTGCTGCACCGTTGGCAAAGGAAAGAGGCAACTATTTCAGATGCAATAAAGCAAGAAGCCCAGTATCTTCACCTTAAAACTCTGAGGATCTGAGTTTAAGCTGAAGGGTCAGAAAATTAAGTTTCAGTTTCCAGAGTTATGTGCTGCCAAGGTCTGTGGGCTCAACAGGCAAAACCTGAAATGTCCTATCTTATTAAAGACAGAGTGTTATTAAAGACAGCTTCATCACTGCCTGAAGCTCCTTCAAATAAAATTCACACTGGAGGTCAGCAAGAAGAGATGAACTACACAGTTAAAAATATATAGTGGAAGTCCTTGAGCTTTAATGCTAGAGTAGCAAAAGAAAAAAAAATAAAAGCACACTTTGGTCACAAACATAACTAAAATCTCAGGCCTTCTTTGAAAACGATGTTGTCAAATGCACCCTTTGAAAAAATCAAAACTGCTCACCTAATGATAGGATGCGGTGGGGGCAGTAAATGGAAGGAGGGCAATAACTTCTTTTTCAAAGTTATGTGGATTGCACTGGACATTCAAATGATGCTCTGGAAAAGGGCTCCCCTCCTACCTGTGTATTTAATTCCTGGTTTGCTGTGTTCTGCATTCAGCAGTACAGAAGAGAGGAGTCAGCAGCCTATCAGCTCCACCTGTGGCCACCAGCTCCTCCCATGGCCACCTGCCCTTGGTCACAAGTGACCAGGCTGCATACCCCGGGCCCTACACCTGAAATGAAGGCAACCCTGGGAGCACAGCAGAATCAGCTCATGCTTCAGCCAGGATACACACGGCGAGGAGCAGCATCCCTCTGCTCCATGGCACTCTGCTGGGAGTGTGTTTGGTGGTGTGCAATCCCTCCACTCAACACCACTATACCTGACATAGGCAAGCTGAGAAAAGTCAATCAAATAAAAAGGTGCCAAGAAGCTGAGAGGATTAGGGAGTAAAAATCAAAACTACTAATTCAAAACATTTGAAAATCCCCTAATGATCATTTCAAACCATTTTAAATCAATCCCTATTTTGAGACCTATACCATTACATCCATTTCTCCACTTTAAGACTCTGATACAATTTATTTCAGACTATAAAATAAAACCTCAGTCCTAACCAATGATTAGTAAAGTCCCCATTTTCCAGATTTTTAAAGTCATTTCAAGTGCTCCAGCTACTAAGAGATGTATCACAACTCTGATGGGCAATAGCAGAAACCTCAGAGTTCCTTTTTAACACAAAGCTCTTGAAAAAAAAAAAACCAGTTTATTTTTTTTACACAGTATTTATCAATTTATTGCAATGTATCAGAAAGTTCTGAATGGCCTGACCAGCTTTACACGCTTTGCTGAATTTTGAAATGAAAGCAAGAGAACATTTGCTTAAGTCAACAACATAAGTCACCGGTTTAAAGGTTAACACTTGATTGTGCAGCACAAGAAACAGATGCTTTATCTTCCCAGTTCAAGGACTCCTGGATTTCTGACCAGCGGAACTGCAACGGGCCAGGCTGCAGCACACTTGGAGATACAAACAGAGCAGGGTGCAGCACAGGGTGTCACTTGGGCAGAGAGCAGCTTGGTCCCAGCTGTCCCCACACACTGGCATGCCAGCAGCCAGCTGGGAGACACCGCTGGGCCATCACCCCTCCTGTCCTGGCAGCAACTTTTTAACAACAGAACACTGGCCTTGACACCAGCACGGCTGTGATTCATGTGGGGCAGCTGCTCTAAAGCTTCCAGAGCTCCTCTTCCAGCCAGGAGACACCAAAGCCAAGCCCAGCACCCTCACCAAGATCCCATTCAAACAGAAAATCACAGGGAAGATGGAAGTACTGCACTGTTGCGAGTACAGCTGTCCCAGATAAGGGAAATATAGAAAATAAATAAGGTCCTTATCTACTGTGGCAAGAAAAAGGCAGGCTCAAGGGAATGGGTGGGCAAGTGAGAGAAGCAAAAACTGTACCTAAGGAAAGAAAATCTGAAATTAAATGAGGCATGCACTCCTTATAAATGCAGTTTTAGTGTGAAAATTAATTTCAAAATCCCAAAAGTGAGTTAAGACAACTTAGACACCGGTCAAACCAACAGCCACTCTCTGTTCCTCCAAAACATTGGCATGGGCCTGCTCCTTGCAGCCAAAGCATCTGTACCAGGGATGCCTGGGGAAGGACGCATCAAAGCTCAGTGCCACTGTAAGACAGCAACAAAAAGTTTCACCAGAAATTAGTCTGGGAATCAAAGGGAGCAATTCTGAGCCAAAATGTCAGACTGTATCCATTAAAAAAAAAAAAGGTGATTGCTGTAGCTGGGCTGTGTTGTCATACATTGCTTACGTTTGTTTTAATTTTAAACTAAGTGTCAGACCAAGGTTTGTTACACGAACATATGGCACTGGTATTACATTCTATCTTGTATTTATAGAAAGTGCTGTGGCGGCCCAGGCAGCACAGAAATGCCATAATGTTAACAACATTTATTATTAGTATGACAAAAGAACAAAAGTAAGCTGGTAGAAATCATGACTTAAAAGTTTAAGGGACTGATTGGAATAGGGTGCCAAACTGTAGAGATACTAGCTAAAATTCTTCCAGTATTAATACTCACACAGTCCCCAGGCTGCCAAGTATTTAGTTATATAAATACAGCCTCGAAAAGGTAATTTGTTTAAAACCCAAGCCCTGAAAACTGATTAGCACATTTAATGCTAGCCCGATTAACACAGATATGCCCTCAGCTGGGTGATGGGAGCATTGAGGCAGAAGTCCGCATTCCTGTGAGTGAAGAGGAACAAAGCTTTTGGGACAAAGGGTAAACCTTAATTATGCTTTTTTATTACCCAAACTGCCATTTCCTCCTTACCCCAAACAAGGCAGGAAAGCTAATGGCACATTCACATAGCCCCATAAGAGATGTGATTGATAAATGCCACTACTAGATTTTTCCACTCCAGCTGTTACACTAGAAGCAGCCGAGGCTTGGTTCTGCATCCTCTTAAAAATAAGAAAAAATTAAAAAAAAAAAGAAGAAAAAATAAAAGCAGGATACAGTACACCGCTGACATTCCCGAACCTTCTGGAAGCGTTTATTAACTTTGGCCAGCGACCAGCGAGGGCTGCAGGAGCGGCCTGGAGGGGCAGTGCAAACTGGTTAATCTGTAGCTAGACATATCTGTGATTGGGGGGTGGTGGTGTTTAGCAAGAAATACTCCTGCCTGGCAGCCAGGGCTTCAGCACTTTTAAGGGTTACTGGGGTTGTTGATTTTTTTTTTTCCAAAAAATTTTATTGGGAGAACTACAAAACATTTACAGTACAAAGTTTACAGTCTCACATAATCTGTAGTGAACTGACTCCCGAAAAATATATTACAACTCAAGTTGACTTATCCTTTAGTTACATTCAAAACATACTTCTGTTAAAGTAGTCCAAAAGAGTACATAGTGCTCAATCTGTACCTATGTACAAACAAAACTAAGCTACTGCTCATTCATCCACCGTCCAGGAAACTTTTGGAAAACTCCCAACTTTCTACATAAGGAAAAAAAAAATTACAGGTTTTGGAATTCAATAAACAAGATATGTTCCTGTATTATAGAAAGTTTCAGATCCAAAGATGGCCTCTGTTCTTATAAAATAGCGTGGTGAAATTTTGCTGTACTTAAAACCCATCCCTACATTCAAATTATCTCAAGCATTAGGAAAAATACTTATTTGGTTGAGAGATATTTAAGGCAAGCATGGACCCTCAAGAAGGCACTGTGAGACATAATACTGGGACCCCCAATTATTGCTACATACTTTGAGACTATATCACAGTGTGATTCGTGAAGTTAGGCAACAAAAATACTTTTTGGTTATTTTTAACAAGTCTGAATTAGATTTGCCACTTTGAAGTCTGATTGCTAAGTCAGTCCTTTTTTTTTCTTTTTTCTCTCATTTTTTAACTCGGACGGGCTACAACCATTTACATTCTAAAAAAACCCATAGAAATTCCGCAAACTACTTCCACAGCATCGAGACCGATTTCTATAAAGAAACCATGCAATCTTTCAGATTTACGTAAACAAAGAAAGAAATTAATGAAATAAATATTACATACCATCTCTTAAATTAAGAATTTTACTCATTTACAATAAAATAACCAAGTGAAAGTTACAAAAAGGCATATATTACTGTGAAAAGAACACACTCCACATTTTGCCGATTAATAATGAAAATCATAATTTAAACATAATAAAAGAATATATATCTATTGCTTTTCATCATACCCGATAAATACAGTATGAACAAATTACCAATGTATACTTTTCACAAGATAATAAATAAGTTAAATAGTTTCATATTGAGTTGTGTGCAGTGACTCATACATGCAATCAACTCAAACAGCTAAAAAAAAAATTTAAAAAAATCAGCAGTTATTCTCCAACAATTACAAACTAAACTCAGTTGAGTGCTTCCAAATAAAGCAACAACAAAAAATTGTTCTAAAAGCCAAACATCCACTAAGTGGTGGCAATGGAACCAATATTAAACTTTGGAATGAAGGTTTTAGCATTTGTTATAATAATAATATATAGATATATATATAAAAAAGAAGGTTGTTATCAAGGCATATTCTTGGCAGGATGTTGGATTTTTCTTTTTTTTTTTTCCTAAAAAAAAAGCTTATAGGTTTAGTATGTTCTGTGTTTTTATTTGAACTCGATTGAAAGACAAACTAGTTTGTAACTTTTTTCTGTGTGTCTGCAGGATTGGAGGAGCTGGGCTGGCGAACCGGCGCTCCCCGGATTGTTTGTTGCTTTCTGGTGCTGTGTTTTCTAATGCTGTTTTTTTTTTTTTCGAACACAGATGGAATGGCTGCTGCTGGTGCGTATCATAACTTGTCTCCAAAGAACAACAAAAAAACCCCGAAACAAAAATCCCCTTCTTCCAAGGTCTCTCTACAAAAATAGGTTTGTTCAGTTCGTGTCATTTGCCCTTTGCAAAATGCTTTGTTTCTCGTTTTGTTCAGCTCTCGGTGTATAGATAGATAGATATATAAAATAAAACCAACCAAAAATAGAGAGGAAGGAGAGGTTTCGCTTTCTTCGTTCCGTAACTTACTTGCAGGGCCGCCGCGGGGCCCCCCCGGCCGCCGCCCCGTCCCGCCTCAGTCGTCGGAGATGGAGAGGCGGCTGAAGATGGGCAGGCGGCGGCCCGAGTCCAGGCTGGGCGACTCGGAGCCGCTGAGGGAACCGGAGCTGAGGGAGCCGCTCAGGTAACTCTCCCGGTCGGAGAGCGAGTCCGGCGGGCTGGGCGGCGCGTCGAAGACGGGCGACTCGGAGAGGCGGCGGAGGGGCTGGAAGCTGAAGGGCGGCGAGGCGGGGGGCGGCGGGCAGGCCCCGCCGGGCGGCGGCTGCTGCTGGCAGCGGTAATAGGCGGCGGCGGCCGCGGCCGCGGCGGCGGCAGCGGCGAAGTTCTGGGTGTGGAGGGCGAGGGGGGCGATGAGGCTGCCCAGCTCCTGCCCCGAGAAGGCGAAAGCGTTGTTGGCGCAGGGCGGCGAGAGCAGCTCCTCGCAGTAGGAGGCAGAGGCGGGCGGCGGCGGCGTGCGCGAACCGCCGGGGCTCTCCAGCAGGGCGGCGTCCAGGCGGCCACCGGGCGGCGGCGGCGGCGGGGCGGTGCCGTGGGGGTGCGGGGGGTGATGGTGGTGATGGTGGGCGGAGAAGCCGGAGAAGCTCAGGCTGTGGTGCAGCTTGGGCCGCTCGCCGCCGCCGCGCGGGTGCCCGAAGCCGCCGCCGCCCAGCGGGTGCTCGCGGGGGGCGAAGGCGCGGAGGTCGCCGGTGCTGCCGGCGGGGTGCGGGGCCGCATGGTGCGGGTGGTGGTGCGGCCCGGCCGCGGCGGCGGGCGGGGGGGCGGCCGTGCCTCCGCCGGGCGCCGGGCGGCGCTCGTCGGCGTTGTGGATGAAGTGGCAGCGCGGGCCGTAGGGGCAGAAACCGATGGTGTGGAAGGTGCGGCACAGCTCGGTCTTGTACTTGGGGTGGCGGGTGAGGCTGCGCAGCTCGTGGAAGCCGTGAGCGAACTGGCACTTCTCGCCGTACTTGCAGGCGCCGCTCTCCTCGAAGGGGCGGCACAGCTCCGTCTTGTAGCGCGTCGAGTTGATGGGGGCCCCGCCGCCGCCGCCGGAGCCGCTCCCCTTGCCGGCCGCCTGCTGCTGCTGCTGAAGTTGCTGCATGAGGTGCTGGCTACGCTCGCCGTTCTCGCTGAAGGAGCGGTCCCGGAACTTGTTTTCCTTGTTGAGCAGGGCTGTGGGGCTGCTGCTGCCGCCGCCTCCGCCGGAGCCCGTCTCCTTCAGATTGCCGAACGAGGAGGAGGAGGACGACGACGACGACGAGGAGGATGTGGAAGAAGAGCTGGAGCCGGTAGGGCTGGGGAACTTGGAGCCGCCGGCCAGCGCCGTCAGGTTGCTGGTCGAGTGCCGCCGCAGGAAACCCGGCGCGAAGCTGGAGCTGGGAGGGGTCACCGGGGTACCCACGGCTTTCTTGTCCAGCATGCTGCTGAGGTTGGTCAGGGACTTCTCCGTCTGCCGGGGCGGGGAGAGAGGAGGGGGTGGGGGAGACAGCGGGGGAGAGAGAGGGTGTTGCGGGTGACCGCCTGCCCACGGCCACGGCTCCCCACCGCCGCGGGAGTCGAGGCGGGGGTCGCGCCGCCCGACCGCCCCGCAGAGCGGGTTTGCCGGTAGCGCAGGCGGGGCAGGACAGCGCCGGGGTGAAGCCCCCGCGCCAGCTCTGCTGCATTTGCAACTTTTTTCAAAAGTTCTTCCTAGCAGCGCAACATGCGGGCAGGGGCTGCAGGGCGGCCCGGCTCCCCCGCGGCTGCAGGACCGGCCCGCCCCGCCGGGAGACCATGGGGCGGCATTCCGGGGCTCGCAGCCTTGCGTCAGCCGCTGTCCCCGGCCGGCTGTCAGACCGTGACCCGCCCGCAGAGCCCGGACCGACACACGGGCCTCCCACCCCGCCGCGCTGCCCCGGTATAGCCCCGAAAGTCGCTCTGCACATGGCGGCAGCGGCAGACCGCGCGTCCCGCCCAGCCAAACGCGCTCTTCCCTACCTTGCACAAGAAGTCAATGTCGTAGAAGGCGGATAAAAGTGTCGTCGACATTTCTAGATCCTGTAATGGTCGGATATACAGGAAGGACCGAAAGATCCCGCTCTCCTCGGAGGGTTTGGAAAAGCCACGACTAAATAGGAGAGGGCCGTCTGCTTGAGATCCGAAACGGTCCCGACTCCTTCCCGGCGGGACGGCGGGTGCCGGGCCGAGGCGGCGACGGCGGCTGCACAGCAGCGGGCTAACTGCGAGAACTCCGCGGTTCCCCGCGCCGCTCCCATATAAACGCGGCCGCCGCTGATCGCGGGGGCGGTGCCCCGCTCCGCCCGCCCCGCGCCGCCCGCCGGGCCCGCCCCGCCCGCTCCGGTCTGCCGGCCGGGCGGCCCCGAGTCTCAGAGAGGGCGCTGGCAGTGGCGGCGGGGCGGGTTCGTGGGGAGCGGCTGTGCTGCAGCGAGCCTCCGGTCCCCCCGAGCGGGCTGCGCCCGCAGCGCGGGCGGGACGAGGCGGGGGGAGCGGGGAACCAGCTGAAGCAGCGCTCACAGCGCACTACGGGCTCGGCTCCTGTGGAGCGCCCCGCTTCGCACCAAAGACACAACACCCCCACCTTGTCGCTGCCCACGCACGAGGGGAGGAGGCGCGGAAGCGCCGGGGACACTTCTTCCCCGCGCCCCGCCGAAAATAAACTTTTGCCACGTTATTGCTTGAAACAAAGGTCGGGACCGCGCTGCCCCGGTGCGGCTGGCGGGACGGGGCCGGGCACGGGTTGCGCGCCCCACCGCTTCCCCTCTTTTCGGGGACCTCGGTTTGGCCCTTGCTTGCTTTCTGAAGTTTGGGAGAGGTTGGCGGCCAGGCGCGGAGGCGAGGTGGCATTATCCTCGCAGCGGCCTGACCCCCACCTAACCATGTCTGCATCTCCTTCCCGCGCCCCGCACCCCTCCCACGTCTCTCTTCCACGTTCGGCCCCCTTCTTACTCATCCCCGCCAGGTCCTGTGAGACCCATCGAGTCCCCCGGCCCCCGCCCCAGGTGCCCCCCACCGCCGGAGCGCTGGCGATGGCAGCGGCCGGTCCCCGCGGCGAGGCGCCCTCCCGGGACCGAGCCAGCCGCCGGCCGAGGCGGGCCGGGAGCCGCTGTGCAACCCCCCCCCGTCCTCCCCCGCGCCGATAAGGCCGCGCAAACACGACGTGGGAACGGCGGCGGCGGCTCCTCAGCACCCCCGTGCCCTCCCGCGTTTGCTCGGCCCCGGGACAAATGGGAAGGAGAACAGAGGCGGACGGACGTGTAAAGTTTTATGGCTGCTAAAGCCAGCAGAGGCGTTTGATCCTCTTTGGCTTCCGAGCCGGGATGGCAGTCCCGCGCACTCCAAGGGAGCAAACCCAACCACGTCAGCAGGAGCGCGGCGCTGTGCAAACACATTTGCAAAGGAAAGGAACCTCGGGCTGGGGGGCGGGGGTGTCACCAGAGCCCCTCGCCCCGGGTGTCGCCCTCGCCCCCCGCTGCCCAGCGGCTCAGGCGCTCCTCTGCTTCCTCCCCTCGTCCTCCGCCTCCCACGCCGCTGCGGGAGGGAGGCTGCAGGCGGGACCCCGCCCGGACCCTGCCACCGCCCGTGAGCCGTCACCCGCGGCCGGGCGAGCCCGGAAACGGGGAGCGAGATCTCCCGGGGAGGACGAGGAGCTGGACGGCGGAAAGCCCCCAGCTCGCTCCCTCCCGCGTCCCGGCAGTCCCCGGGGGCCCGTTCCCCGCTGGGCGAGCGCTGCCGGACTCGGCCGGACGGGCCCCGGCCCCGTGCCCGGCCCCGCCCGCTGCCGCGCGGCCGGCGGGGACCTGCCGCCCCCCAGCGGCCACCGCGCCCAGCGGGGCCGGGACACGTCCCACGTTCCGGCTCCTTCCCTCCTCCCGCCCTGCGGGGCCACAGCTCCCGTCCCGGCGACAGGCGCTGCCCCGCACACCGGGAGCCGCCGGAGCGCGGGGCTGCAGCCATAACGCGTTTCGCTTCCCATAACCTTCTCCGGGTCCGGTCGGAGTCGCCTCCGCACTGACCCGAGTTCAAAGTCTTCCTCCTCCCACGCAACTCTGCTATGGAAACGTCACCTCGGAGCTGATCCTGCCCGCCGGCCAACCGAGGGAACAGTTTACTGTGACAATCATGCACGGATCAATATGTCAACGCCATTGGGAGGAATACTTTGATAAACTGACTTTGATCAAACACACGCCGATAAGTGCTCTGGCATCAGGTTTTGCTAACTGTCACCTGCAATCTCTCCCCGGGGTCTAAAGGTTCTTCATTGAGTAGTTACACAGTAACCCATCATCAGCACCGTGTGGTGAAATGTATGTGCACTGATATAATTCTTATTTGCTCTCTTATAAACTTAAGCGGGATGACAGAGGTTCCAGTTGGATCTTAAAACCACAATAAGGAAGACCGAGTTTTCAAGCTGTTTGGTAACTGATTAACCAAGTCCCCAAGGCTTCACCAAGTTTTACGGTCACTATGGGTCTATTACTGTGCTGTCACCTGTCTGCATTTATTGATTTGCCAGGATCAAATATATATGAATATGCGTTTTAAATTCTACCCAATTTAAAAAGAAGCCAATGTTACTAGATAGTTTTGTGCTACCCACTGACATGAGCATAGTCTCAGAACTTTACAGTGATTTTGATACATACAAAGTTCTTCTTGTCTCCTACTACATAAGCTGTTGCCACACTAGTTCAGGAATGATGGAAAGATGTGGCAGAATCAGCAGCTGTTAATTAATTGTACAGGTCTTGACTATTTTTTTAAGAGTGACTTCCAGACACAATCTGGGCTATTCTTTCCACAGGAGCTCAAACCAGATGCATACAAATTAATTTTTAGCCTAACTCACAGCATGGCTCGTTAAGTTGGATAGCGAACATTCTGTGAAACATCATTTCAGATTCCAACATTTCTCTTTTGCATATTGAAGCCTCAAGTTTCCCCATAAATTATATAAGTAACCCTGAATCCTGGAAACTTAGAGCAGATACTAAACTTTTATTCCTACGTTCTGTTTGTTGGGTTTTTTGAAGTGGTGGCTTTGTGCAGGGCTCAGATGTGCACTGGACCCAACTCGGCAGCTTAGCTCTATTTACAGCAAAATGCTTAAACTCGAGAGAGCAGAGATCGACTAAGGGGCACGGCAGCACCCAGCACTGCGAGCAGCGCCGGCCCCAGCCCGATCCCGATCCCGATCCCGATCCCGATCCCGATCCCGATCCCGATCCCGATCCCGTCCCGGCTGATCCTGATCCCGATCCCGATCCCGTCCCGGCGGGAGCGCGGGCCCGGCCCGTGCGCGGCGGTGCTGTGGCGCCACCTGGCGGCCGCGCGGCGCAGCAGGCGGAGCTGTGGGCGGGCCCGGCCGCGGGACGAGCGCAGGGGCAGTACCCGGGAGTCACCGAGATTTGGGCTAAACTGCCCTCAGACACCACCGCTGAGGCGGCTGAAAGCAACCAGGCGTTCGTTGGACATGTTCTTCTTCCAAGGACACCGAAATGATCGGTCCAGGGCCGCACATGCGTGTTGTGGCGGGCCCAGCCACACCTCGGGTCGCAGCCCTCGGCTATGGGAAGGTGACACAACCTTTTCGCATCACTGTTTATTTTTGATGTCTCATTTTCATATTGCAACCCAACTCCAGTTTGCAGAAAAAACCCATTCAATGCGCAACAAGCTTTTTTGTGTTTTAGACACAGCAAGACCCCGGAGCACGCGGAACAGTCCCTACAGCTGCCCCACCTGGTGAGAGCATCTCCCAAAAGCGAGGGCTGCAGCGCAAACACCCCTGGTACCCTTCCGAGGGCCCTCACACTCCTCGGCAGGACCTCACTTTTTGCAGAGCAAGTTGTCTGAAGTAAAGATGAAACTGTTTCATTTGCAAGGGAACAGCTGCTTCGTTTTGAACCACAGCAAGTCTTCATTTTCGAGCCATTTTATGAAAGTAGTTATTTGATTTCAAAGAGGCATGCAGAAATCTAACTAATGCTGTTTCAATGTGCAAAAGAAGGTTACTACCAAAGTGAAAATCCTTGTCTTCCTCCAGAGGAAAATGCAATAAAATTTAAAATATACTTTAAAAATTCCCATAAACAAAGAAGTCACAGTTTGTTTTTCTATTAGAAATACTTTAAATTTTTTTTAAAGCATGTTAATTTCCTAACTCACATGCTACATCTTGAAATGAGACAAAAACCCAAACATTTTCTTGGTATTAAGATACAGGAGGTAAAAATGTGGAACAAAACATAACAGAACTACAGGTGGCCTGCACCTGGATGAATGGAAAATACTAAGTTTAGCTGCTTTACTTCCTACAGTAGCTGTAATAAACAATGCTCAGCTGAATGAAATTAACATGCATTTAAAAGGAAAAGTCTTCCACTGCATGTCCCATTAAAAAAGAAATCAATGCACACTTAATCAATACAAAAAATGTAGCTCTACCCTGAATAGTGAAGGTACTGCAGGTTTCCTGAAGTCATCACAGCAATCCCTAATTCCTTGAACATTCCTAGAATACAGTCACCCTGACCATCTAGTAATGTGTGCAGCTTTCCAAGGATGAAGTTTTAGCAATTTACTTTTCCAGATTCTCATTTTTGCAAGTGTCATCAGGCTTCAGCATATTTAATATTTTAAGACAGACTGTTATTCTCTCTTTTTGAATAGCCAATCTTGTGAATTCTGGAGTTCTGGAAAACTCTGGAACTGGAGGTAGAGCTCCAAGAAGGTGTTCAATGCAGTGGGCTTGGTCCAGTGCTATTCTTGACAGATGATTAAGTTCCCCATGATCTGGTAAGGTGAGGTGAGTCACTGATACAAGATGTAAAAGGTGCTTACTCAGTTGTCTCACAAGAGTCAGCGTCTCTGCCCAAAAATTCACTTCCCCTTTATCAAACAGGGAATCATCTTCTTCCTTAACAAAAAGAAAACCAACAGTGATTAGAAAATGACTTGTGGTTTGATAACAACAAGAAAATCACAAAAGATATGAAAAAGGATATATATAGAAATTATGACAACAGAGGCTGTCATAGAACAGCTTTTTATATTAAAAAAACATAGTAAACATTCATATGCCTTTTTTTAAAGGTTTGGGAAAGCACAGTAAGAAAGTTCCTACTTTGCCAAAGAAATTTTACCTTCAAAGATCAGGCAGTTATGGCACAAGTCTTGGGAAATAGTGGAAGTAAATAGCAGCCCTAATCCTTCACATGTGCTTGCCTTCCCCTATGAAACAGTATTATATTTCACAAAGACCTCTGTAAGCAGTATGGTAATTTGCTATATCATGGAGCTTTTTGACTGGATTAAATAAAAATTGCATCAGTCAGTGAAACATCAGAAATGCACACCCAAACTAAATTAACTAAATTAACTAAACTAACTAAACTACAGACTTAAGATTCATGAGATATTTCATGGGTCATATTAATTGCCAACAAACTTCTCCAAGATGTAGTTGCTCCTGCTCCTTCCGGTTTACCTTCCAGCATTATTGTGACGTTTACAGTCTTTTCAAGACAAAAAACTCACGGTGCATTTATACAGTAACAGCTTTCACAGAACCAGTGTGGCAAAGCTTTACAGAAACAATCCTGAAGTCAATGACTGATGTAAGCAAGACTGTTTCATGTGTTGTGCAGAACCAGTCACATGGATGATGGCATAAAGTTACCAAATATTTAAATGCCATCTCTGGGAAAGCCAGCATTAGTAGAACACTGGTCTTGAATGCCCAGATGTGCCTGGCACCCCCAACAGCAGTTTAAATTCAGGAGAAGCCATCATCTGCAATAATACTGAATATGTAATTACATTACAGCCTCAAAATGTTTCAGTCAACAATGCCTTGTGAAGTAACTCTTGATTTATTTCAATGTTTGCTTATTGATCTCTTTAATTTTATGCTGGCATTACCAGGAAATTGACATAAAACTCTTTTCATTCTAAATAATATCCATGTGAACGCTTCAAAAGACTGTAAATCAGTACTGCAGTAGCAATTATCAGGTTTCATCAGATGCGACATTTCATTCTATTCCTACCACGAGACTGCAGAACTATAGTGCTGCTAACATGCTAGAGCAACTGCTTGTTAAAATTACCAGGGCAGAAGTCTCCCCATCTCTTTGCAGGTCGCTGTCTCCCAAAAGCCACTGCAGCAGGACTGGGACACCGGCATGGATCTCCCCCCACCGCTGAAGCAGCTCACACACTATGCCAAAGGCTAAATCCAAGGCCATTGGAGCATTCACTATCCTAAATGCAAACTCTGTCAAGAGAAAATACGTGTAAGAATATAGAGCAAGACTGCAAACATTTTCAAATAAAATCAGCACAAAAATGATTTCTTGAAAACAGATGCCAAACTTACAGAAACACATGCAGAATGATAAATTATACTGTAAATAAATCAGATGGATGTTTACTTCTGTGCCACTTGGGGTCTTCTCTCAATTCCAGAATAATACATGAAGACACTGAAAATGCTGTTGCTTAATCTTTTTTTCTCTCCTGCCTATGTAGTGACATTTATTAATCTGGATTTAAATATACAGATATGTCTCTTAGAAACATCTCCACATAGTCCTGTCACTATTACAGGGTGACTATTTTTGCCAAACAACAGCTATGCCTTAGATCTCATGTAACATTTTCACTGGAACTCAAAACCTACAACACATGATATGTTTTAAAAGGGCTGGGATATAAGATGAGTAATTATTTGGTGTGTAATCTCTTTATATATAATAAGATATACATATACACACATACATGTAAGAGAGATCAGGCACGAAGACAGGCTTAGAAAAGATGTTTGAGAAGGGAAAGGCAGACACTGTTTATGACCCCACCACAGAGCTATATTTATACAGGTTTTGGCATCATGCCAGTGCTGCACACAAAGCTATCATCTTCCCCATATTTCTTCCCTGAACTTCCTCACTGCTCTCCATTTGGGGAGATGCTGATTTAACTCTCTGGGTCCTAGGGCTGCCTTTGATAACAGAGTACATAAAAATGCCACAAGTCCTGTGTGTCCACAGGTAGGAGTTTCTCCACTTGTAACTTTAATGCAATTTTTTTTCCTTTTTAAAAGGGGTACAGGAAGAGGACCTGAAGAGAAGAGCTAGTGGACAAGCCTCTTTAAAATCCCTATTACTGTAAAAAGGATTTTGGCAAAATGAATCCATGTCTATAGTCACCAGCAAACTGAAAAATGTTCACTGAATGGTGTAAGCAGCAGTACATAAGGACATGCCATTCTTGAAGACTGTAATTTGGGAGCAGACAACACAGCAGAGTAAGAATTTGGTAAGAATCCATACAGATATAGAAGGCACACCTTACTTTTTGTGTGTGACTGTATTTAAGCATTTCTCCTGAAAGAAAACAACCATCTACATGGAAGAGGCACAGCACTGCAACCAAGACTTCTCCCTCACAACCCACATTCAGAGCTAGAGCATGGATCGCTGTGCTGTAACCCCTCCTGAGGCCTCAGGCCAGCTGCAGGTTTTCTGGGGTATGTTGGCACAGCAGAGAAACTCACATTAAAACACCAGGATTAGGCAAATACACATGCTAAAGAATAAGGAAACATCTAAGGGCACGACAGAGCAATGGAAAGATGAGTACACACACTTGACAGACCAGGCAATGTACTGAGGACAGTGGGGAGAATGAATTAGTATTTGAGATGATGAGGACAAAGGATCACAATAAGGAAGGGAGTGAAGGAGAAAGAACAGATGGTCCCTTCTTCATCTTGGAGTTAGATGAGGGTAAATGGAAATCTCCTTGAACAAGCAACAGGAAGGCAGACAGTCAATCTCTTAGTGACACTAATAATGTTACATACACAGTTTGTCTCTGGTAGACAGTAAAATCAAACATTCAAATCTGTTTTCTTCATGTCAGGAATTATCACATTATCAGGAAACCCCTGAGTTTTTTTCCGTGAGGAAGTGCTTGAACAGTGGTGTAGTGCAACATTTTGATCCTATTTATTTTAGGTGTTGAGGTTTTTAGATATTGTTTTTGCTGACACACCTTTGCAGGAATTTGTTAGGGATTTTTGTTTGTTTGTTTGTTTTTCTGGTGTGGGGTGTGTGTTTGTTTGCTTGAGTTTTTTGTTGGTTTTTTTTAAACCCTTGCTTTCCCTGTTACTGTGCTCCATTTGGTACCAGTCTGATACTTTAAATAATGGACACAATGGTTGTCTTCTTTGTTTTGGCTTGCTTAGGCTTAGACAGGAAACAGTTTCATTCAAGTGCTGTAGGGACCTCAGCAATACTGGCTACCTTCAGAGATGAAAAAACATATTAAAATGGTGTCGTGTTCTGAGCCTGAAACAAGCATCCTGGTTATGAATGCTTACAAAATGCAGTATTTTAAACTCAGCCCTTTTGAATTCTGATGATATTTTTGAGTTTTTTGATGATTCCTGAATGACTACAATAAGTATTGATATTAGGCCTCTTCCTTATGACACTTTATTTGTATTTGAATATTTAGCAAATTAAGTGATGCTGGGAGCTAGAAACCAAACATGATACTTCCCATTGCTGAGTTAGCTGTTGCTTTGGAGGACCAATTATAGATAGCACTGCCAGTTCTGAAGCCTTTTTAACATTTAGTCTTCTGAAGTATAAATACATACAGCGATGCTCACTTTGTGAATGAGAATGCTGAACTGCTGAGAAATGCATCAAGAAATAGATTGGAGCCTCTAATTGTGGTATTACGTGACCATGCTGAAAACTACCAAGAGGTAGCAAAACAAGTATTGCTGAGGTTCTGCTTGGACTAAACTTGCTTGTTAGCAGTTTTTCAACAGGATGACACAGAAGAAAAGGCAGTTTTGTGGTCACAGAGTATAGAAGTCTAGTAGAGAATCCTACAAGTTGCAACAAAGGAAATGGCGAGTTCTTTTTTGTTGCTATTTCTTTAAAAAAGAGAAAATAATACAGGGAAAACATGCAAAAGATGTGTAGCACTCAGGAAAAACATAAAGATCCTGAACACATTGACCACCTTTCTGTGAACTGCAGATGGCATTTAACTGATCAGCAAAACTTGTGTGTCAGTTCTAGTGTTGAGACCAGAGAAAACAAAGCCACATCACTCTGATAACACTAAAACTTAGGGTTCCAAAATCTGGCTAAGTCTCCCTACCTGCAAGGGCTTTGTGTTAGAGAAGCTAGCATAACAGCATCTTGGTACTTCACGTGTTCACAGACTCGACAATACCAACGTCTGGCAAATGAAGAATTTTCACTTCCACCCGCTCATTCCATCCCACTCCTGCAGAGTATTGGGAATGACTCCATGATTTCTGAAATGCTCCCTCAGCTGCTGTTACTTACAGACACCCTGAATATTAACTGACTTTGATACCAGCTTACACAACTTTGATGCTAGAATAGTTCACGATTAGATTTGTGGACTGTCAATGCTACAAGGATAATGAAGAGATATAGCATATATCCAAAAGAAGTGTATTAACTCTCCTAAGCCTGGAGTGCTGAGTAATGCCAGTGGGTAACAGCAAGCAAAGTTACATAGGTACCTATGATTTAATAGGTAAAAAACACTTTCACAGGGGGAAAATGTTTTATTGCTTTGATGACCCCTAGCTCTAAAAGTAACTGCAAGGGATGCTGTAAGCATGCACAGAATCTCTGAAGATACCCACAAAAGATGTGTGTCTCCTCAAAAGAAATGTATAGTCTTCACTGTTTACAAGAAGTGCTCCTCACATCATCATCTGCCTGCACAGGCAGGGCTGATTTTCAAGCAGCCACATATTACACACGATGGTGTGTTCGTGAGTCACAGTGTGACTTCAGAGAGTGCTCTGAGCAAGCTCACCAGGGGCAAAAAGGGCAGGTGGCTTCCCTTTCACCACAGCCCCCCAGGCCCCTGATGCTTACCTGGGAGCCAGCTCATGTACTCTGCTGATCACCTGGTAAATGAAGGCTCAGAACAGCACAAAAGGCATTTGGCACGCAGCTCTGGCGTGTGGGCTCTTCTGCTGGGCTGGCAAGCTGAGCTGGTTACCCTGCAGGCAGAATTGGTGTAGCTGGGGGCCGGGGAAGGGAAGATCACAGGACAGGAGGAAGAAAAGAAGCCGAAGGGAGAGCGATACCTCCCCATTCAGCAAGCTGCTAGCCCAGGTCAGCCATCATCCCAAATGTCTCCATCAGAGCCTCGCAAACAAAATGCTGAGATTATTTAAATGAGTGAGTGTTAATAGCCTTTCATAATGTAACTATTTAAAGTAACTGAATAAAAAAAAGATTCAAATAGCTCACAGCTGATTACTGCCAGAAGAACTAAACCTGCAAAAACCAAACCTGAAGATGTAGCTAGTGCTAGAAAGCAAAAATACAGCAGAGCTCCTTCCACAGCAGTTCTACAGACTATAAAAATTGTGTTAAAAATATGAGCTTTTTAAATTTGAAAATGTGCATATGTTCCAACATGCAAAAACATCAGAAGCACGATAAGCATCTTACTAAATAAGCCACTACAGGGGTTGAAATACCAAAAAAATTCTCTATGACTTAAAACAAGTAGTTACAAGCAGAATAGTTAATACTACTCATCTAAATGAAAAATAAAGATAAGAATCAGGTACTACATACTTTTTTCATTTTGAGGAATTGAATTTTCATAAAGGGAAAGGGGTTAAGTACTGCACTGTTTTGGTCTTTGTGAATCCGCCCACATAAAAATTAGACCTCCCACATACACATTCATATAGTCCAAAAGCTTTGATCATGCCAGATGTAAATATTTCTTCTAGTAGCCTATTACGTGTCCTCCAACTATACAACTGTTCTCTGTTAAAGCTTCGGTGATATTATGGGGAACTGAAAGAATGTATGAAGAGCATATACACATATTTTATGGACAACCATGATAGAATATAGGCAAAGGAGAAAAGCAGAACATATTCCTTGCCTAACAAAGTATTTTGTAATTTTTATATTGCAAATTGTTAACATTCTAGATCAAAGAGCAATGCAATTTTTGTAAACGTATACTGTGTTGAGAACAAACAGAAAGAGAAGTGAATCTGCAAGGAAGCTTTGTGTAGCAGCTCTGAGATAAAATCTCATAAAGAACAGTGTACCAACACTGTTCAGCAGTAGTGATGTTTTCAAGGAAAATAAATAGAGTAAGCTCTCCAACTGAAATTAGAGAAAGTATTTTAGGTAGACCACTACCATCTTAACTGGTAAAATATTTTTTACTTTCTTGCACAAAGTGCTGCCCATCAAGTTATAAATATTAGTACATCACTATCAATATGGCACCTCCTAACACCCTGGTAAAATGAGGTAGTATTCTTACTTCAGAGGGAAGTTGAAAAAGGCATGGACCTTTAGAGCAACAAAGATCATTGAATGATTGCTTGGCAAAACTGGGGATTTATCTCATTTTTTCTGATACATCGCTGTAAAAGATGATGAGTGTCAAGCAAGATATCAGGTTCTCATCCAAATGATGGCAGATTCAGCATCACGGTCACTAATACCTGTAATATTAGATCTGCAAATGGAAAATCTCACCCAGTCACTAATCACTTCTTTGTTATATAAAGATTGTCTTCCTTTTGGTGCTCAGTAATAATCAAGCTTATTGTATTCTTATCATATGAAATAGAGCTGAATGAAGCAGTGCTGCAGATATATTTTTTACTTAAAATGCTGTGTTTATGTATGCCTTCATAAAATTTTAAAAGCCTTCAAATTTAAGAAAGAAAATTCCCATTGGCCCAACCCAAGAGTTAAAAGAGCTGGTAAATAAAGTGAGGCTAGAAAATGCATTTCCTATGTTGAAATAGGTTCTACTTTGAAGTAGGCAGGAATTGTGCAACTCCACAGCAAGACAATGCTTAGGTGTCAGCGGACATGCAATGCTGCCACTGGAAAAACAGCAGGGCAGAATAAAATTAAGTAAAGGGGTGTTCATACCCACCCAGTCTCCACAAGAATGTTAGAGTGCTATCACCCTTCTGGGCACAAGGATTAAAAGAAGACAATTGAGAAGCAAAACAAAAGGACAAAAGGAAAACAACAAAAAAACAAACAAACAAAAAAACAACACCACCAACCAAAAAAAAAAAAAAGAAAAAAAAAAAAGAAAGAAAATACAGAAATGGTAACTGTTGCATCTGGATGGCTGGATGGTTGGCAGATGGCTCTTGCAATTGCACTGTGTCAATTTAAGTTACAAACATCAAACTTTCCACTTCTTAAAATGACCATTTATGTAAAATCTAATATATAAGCAGATTCCTTTTCATAGTGTTTCATAAAATCAAAGGCAATTAGATCATTTCTATCCTCTCGAGAAATACCATTCCCTAGATGACGTACAACTGCTTCATATGTTTTCCATTTCCCTGCCTGAGTCTGTTTTATAGCCGTGCTTTTTCAGGATGCCTTTAAAAAGAGGCCCTTCCTGACATCACGCAACACGATGTCAAAACACAACACCATTACAAAACAAACTAATCAAAACTAATTTCTTAATAGTTGCAGTCCCTGAGTAGAGTGGCAGTGATGCTGCTCTCAGCTTTGACTTTGATTATAAACAGATCTGAGTTAATAACATGTCTGATTAGCATGGAAACTTACAGCTCAGGACTGAACAGAAAATTAAAGTTCCTTCTTCAGCAAAAGAGCACACACATATTCACCATCTTTTCAAGCCCTTTTTTGGAATGTGAAGCAAACAGTATTTTTCAACTCAGTAACTACGTTACTTTTCCTTTTTAAATACATATGTATGTATATATGAGATTTTCCCATGTAAGCCATGCTCCTGTACATGAAGGGTTTTATTACAAAACAACCACAGCTCACAGATCTGTAAAGAGGAAATGAGTATTCAGACTTTACCTCTTACATTACCACTTTTGCAGAGTCTCCCCCTCCAAGCCATGTTCTAATTTAAACAGCAAAAAGACAGTGTCCTCCTGCCTAAACTCACAAAACTCATGCTTTTACGTTTTATAAGGCAAAAATATTATTCAGCTAATTTTTAAAACACTGCCAATGAGAACATATGGTTTTTTTAAACTCAAATTATGTATTTACTGGAAAAAAATGAAGGTAAATATGGTTTCCAAACTAGTATCAAGTACTAGAATTAAATGTATAACTGAAGACACTTGTTACTGGCATATACCACCTATACAGAAATTTTTGCTTAGCACTGATGAAAGTTACTGAATGTGAAAGAGCTGTTACAGCTCTGCTGTAGGAACACAGGAGACACATTTACTTCTGTATCATAGATGGAATTTTAGAGTGACATCTGGGGAATGATGGTAAGAGGCTTATAATTTAAAGGATAAAGGAATAAGGAAAGAAGGGGTAATGAGTACAAAAAAACTAAAAAAAAAAAATCTTATTATAATTATTCATATAATTTGGGCTGGGAAAAAAAAAAAAAAAAAAAAAGGCAGCAAGCTATTTTAAAAGCAGTAATAGAAAGGCAAATATTCCTTTATTGCTATGGAGCCACAGCCATGACCATCACAGCCTGCATGAGGAGCCTATCCAGATCTGTAAGCTCCTGTTCTCTCACTCACAATAAAAACACTGATAAGAAAAAACACATTTAATAGATTATTCACATGAACACTCTGTTTAACATTTACCACTTCCAGACTCCAGCACTGAGCGCATAAAATAATTTTTCATGTATTCTTTCCTAATTTTTCAAGCATGACCTTTACATAACAGTGCCACTGAGTAATTAATAGAGCTAAATGAAGCACTGTCAGTAAATAATCAGTAGCCAGTCTTTGATGGATGAGCTGATTTTAATTCAGTCCATTCACTTTCAACTTTAATTAGTGGCATTGTATTCTAGAAAGCAAACAGTTCCTTCATCCATGTGACGATCTAATGTTGTATAAGTGGGCTGACAACATCTTTTAAGGTGTTGACATAAATTTGGGAATACAAAGTAAAAAATCACAGTACTTACACATTTTCTATATAATTTTTCAAAAAGCTGTAACATAAAGTTCCTCCTGCAAAACCCACTGATTTTAATGAGTTCCAGACACACCAGTAAATCTTGCTAAGACAATTATAATGCAAAAGTTCTCTCTCCTTCTTCTTTAATTAAGCCAATTCATGTGAATTATTAAGTGTATCTTGGTGAATTTTTTGCAAGACACAAAAAACAAGATAAAAATGCTATTTATTTCTAAATGACTACTGATACAACACTAAACTTCTCTGGCACTATAACTCTCATTCTAGATGCAAGTTTGACTTAGCTGATGACAACTGCTAAGGAAACTGCAGTTTTGAATTACTGGAATTTAGAGTAATTTTAGACTATTGAAAAATGTTCTGATTTTCAAGGTCTCTTAGGTTACAACATGTTTTTATCTTTCTCCTACACCTCCTAAATGTTAGTTTACACTGGTATTTCTCATCCTTCTTCCAGTAGTTATCTCTAAAGGGTGGATGGAACAAGGCGGAGTTGCAGATTTCTGCAAACTGTGGCTATTGAGCACATTTGAGCAGAGACAACACTTGCCAACTTACTACAACACATCTGATTCAAGTGTATGTGTGATTCACTGAAGGAAGGTATTTTTGAGCAGAATAGCAAAAAAACCCAACAACTCAGAAACCTCCGTAACTCAGTCTTTGCATCACTTCTGATACCTTCTATAAAATGGTTTATATTTAATTCTTATCTTTGTTTCATATTACTTGCTAAAAGAGGGTGACATTCAAAAAGAAGTGGCCATAAAATTGCTCTTACAGAAAGTGCCACAAATCTTTTGTATAATAATGTAAAAAATGTTCATAATGCAGTCTCAGCTTCTTTACTGGTCAATTTTCTAAACCCCTTTCCTCACTATGTAAGAGAATACACTTAAGGAGCAAAAGCCCACAGAAACCATTCACTATATGAATGCCTGCTGAAAAAAAAAGCCCAGCTACCCTTGCTTGAATAGCTTCCAATACAGTCCAGATTGTCTGAGATGTCATCTAAGGGATGAAATGTGTGTAAAGAACAGCTCACATTGTTTTTATCTTTTTGCTGATATAGGGACACAGATACATGATGCTATGAAAATACAACTAAATTTGCAAAATTTGCAAACTGTCTGAAATGTGAGAAGCTACCAGGACCACAAAATATTCACACTGCAGGTGTTAAGTGACCAAGAGAATTTTCTTGCTTTTTTCTCTCAGGATCAAAACACCTTCCAATGCCTACTTGCAAATTGCTTTCAATGCAGTGTAGTGGGGTCTGTTGAAAGTTTTCTGACATTACAACAAAAAAAGTCAGCCGGACTGTTGAGCTGCAGTCATAGAGACAGGCAGGTGTTGCTTATCCTATTCAACAACTCAGTGATTACAGGTCACTTAGGGGCAGTGATCTAAGGAGAACTTGGAGGCAGTCCCCCTGCAGGTGCATAACAGGTAAAGAGCCCCAAGTCTCAATCCTGAATGGAAAATACTCATCTCCAAAGACTTTTTCAAGAGCATTTTCACTCCATGAGAGAACCACTGGCTTTTTTCAATGGGATGATGAGGCACCAGTGATTTCACTTGAGAGCAAATTGGGTTTTGCCCTTTCCTTCAGAAATACTCTGAAATGAGATTACACACACATATTCCTCACTCTACTACCACCAGTTAAAGACCTACTGATCCTAACCATGCTATAGTGACTGAGGCATTTCTAGAATCAGGACTCTATCTTTCTTCATTCTTTGAATGATATTCACATTAAAGAAATCTTAAGGAGTGGTTCACACCCTTTTTCCTTCACACAGTTCTTGCCACCTAGGTGACTTCTGGATTTTGCACCTTCATTGACCCAGGACACTTCTATTTACATGGGCAGGTCTACACCTCTCTGAAGTCGCATGACTTACTTGTATCTCTCTGACTGAAATACCTCAGGCTCTGCATTTCCATACAGCTGTAGTCTGAATGTGTTAACAGCAGGCTCAAGTTTTGCTATGAAGCTTCTATCTGTCATCAGGCCATCCCCTAGCAAGCTCCAAGGGACTTGGATAGTGTATCTCCATCTCAGATATTGGTGGAGTGGATCCCTGCAACTTCATCTGCATCTTCAGCAGACATGGCATTCCAGAGACTTTGGCATGGTCAGATGGATTAGTAAATTGTAACAGGGTCTGTATGAATTACTTCAAGGACTTCGTCCAAGCAAATTTATGTAAGGAGCAGGAGCTGCTTAATTTTGATAAAGTGTACATATATACACAAATTCTTTAACTGATAAGTAGTATTCAGTCAAAGAATACCAGAGTTCTTCAATAGACAATCCAACACAGATACCAATATATTTGTCTAATACAGACTTTACATTTGTCTTTTCCATTTCCTTCAAAGTTGTTTGAGGAATTGGTTTGTGCCTCTTCAGCTGAGAAGGAACTAAGTGCTGAGTGCTCTCCCTGGTGTGCTGAATGGAAGTGTTCCCTGCACAAGACAAAAACTAAAAACATTCGTGTCTCACATAGTAATGCAGACATGAACTATACAACACCAGGGACTTCCCCATCATAGGGAAGAAATCTCTCTTTCTGTTCTCTACACATTTAATACATGGCTTTGAACTTTTCTTATTCAAAATATTACAAAATATTCTAAATAGGCATGGAAGACAGAATGGCTAAATAACCTAGGGCTCTCAGTCACTCATCGTGATATGGAGTGGTTCATAAATCACTTATAACGATGTGCACGGAAAGAAGGAATGGCACTATCTATTCTGCAGAAGAGCAGACAGTCATGAAGACTAAAAAATCTTGACTGGTTTTAGATGTCTGATCTGAGACATTATGACTTGTTCACTGAGGAGCCAGCGCCCCATAATGCTTTCATATTCAAAATGCACTTCCCTCTGGCTTCAGCTGTGTGTGCTCTGAACTCCTGCAAATCATGCCTGCAAGGAATCCAGCTAAGCATTCAGCATGGTGACCTCCTTTCCAAACTGCTTGGAATGACTTGCTTACCTGCACAAAACAGCTCTCTGGGAGAGGCAGGGACAGAATGCAAAATCACAAGGGCAAAACTAAATAGCTTTGGCATGTCCCTTCTTGCAATCCTGGTCTTACTCTCTTTATCACATTCAACTTGCAGCTGTGGTAGTAGCTGAATTTTTTAATATTTGGATACCTGACCTTGCAATCTTCCGAATATTCTTGGTGTGGGGAAGGGCTGGAGGAGGAAGATGTAGCATTTGCCAAGGTCCAAAAAGAAAAGCAAATCTATACCTTCATTATTTCAAGTATCTAAACACAGTCTGGACCAGAGCTACCTACAGCCACATTGCACAATCCTGAGGCAGTGTTCCTGGCACCGAGCATCCTCAGTAGCCCTGCTCAGAATGCACGTAAGCATTTCAGGAGCAGAGAAATTTAAGCTGCTTTGTGAACACAAAAATCTTTAGATGTTTTAGCTTTTAGGCTCCTTCCAATCTGCATTGACTCTGTGTGTGTATATATATATATGAAAAGTATAGCATTTTATAGTTCTATTTCTGAGTCAAATTTGTAAATATCTTACCAAAAATGCATATTCAAAGCATATGTAACAGCATTCAAAGAAAAGGCCTTCAATTTTTTTCAGAGCCTGCATAAATATAGTATTTCCTTCTAATTTCATATGTAGAATCGTGTCTACAATAACAAAACCCAAATAATTAAAGTTTACAAAAAATACTCACAGTATAGAAAAATCTCAGTACCAACTAGTAAGGATTAACACAAGTAATTGAAACCCAAGATTTTATAATTGAGGAGTGTTAGGCAACCCTAGTAACAACAGCCCATCAACACTCCTTATAAAAATATTCAGTTCACACAATTAGATTTACAAAACAAATTACGAAGAGACAAATGAGAAAGAAAAGCAGAAGGCTGTAAGTTTACAGAGGTCAATTCAAGATATGTTGAAAAGGTGAAAGAACCATGGAGAATGAAATGTGAGTGCAGGTAGAGAGGAAGGGAGCACTCAGTGCACAGAACAGAATAACAGCTCTGGTGTATTTTATTAAATCAAACTGGCAATCTGAAAGAACAAACAACATCAAAGGAATTTCCCCCCATTTTTAAACAAAAGAAGGAAATCAGGAGGTATACTTCTGCGTATGTGTTTCCCACTACAACTTGTGAGCGAGCCAGTTTCAATCCAGTTGGACAAAAAGGATATGGGAATGTGAAACATTAAGTTTTGTTTCTATGAAATAGCCAACTGGGTAAAGAGACTGTACTACAGTCATGCCTATTGAAAGGATCAAACTGGAGTCATCAGAAATGAGAAAATCCACTTACCCGCAAAACAAATCCATTAAAAAAACCCACCAAACCTAAACTTCCTTCACTTCACTTCTATTCTCAAGGAACTCAGGGAACTTTTGAGTGCTTTCCAGGTGCTCAAGGAACTTTTTACTTTTTTTACTTAGTAATGTCATTTGAAGTTACAGTCCACACTGTGACTGAAACATGTGTCTTTAACCTAATGACCCTTGTTGTCTTTAATATCTTATTTTTCCACCTGTATATTTCAAATCAGTTTCCTTCAGCAAAGGTCACATTCTACTTTACCTTGCCATGGCACTAGGCGAGCCTTAATCACAAATAGTGAGAATCAAGCAAAACCCCTAATCTGGAGAATTTACCTCTACCTTGTGACAGCCTTTCTCAGCGGCACACAGATGACCACACTAAAAACCAAAACACATTGCAAAAAAAGGCAGCTAACAAGCAAAGGCTGCCTGTATTGTCTCTACTCCTATGAATCTGAAATGAAACCACTGTTGAGTTCTACAGACCAGCCTGAAATAATTCTGTTTGTGTGTATGCAAGTACTACTTCACCCTTGAGATAATTTTATCCTTAGGCTCTCCCTACACCCACTGTATTTGAACTCCAATGTCTTTGCTGACCTTGCTTTAGGGGAGCATGAGGTCACTGACTCAAAAATATCAAATAATCTGTATTTTGGAATTCCCTTAAAGAGTATTGCCCACCTGAGTATGATCTTGCCTAATTGAACTGATCTACCCAACACACATTGCTTTCACAGAATCCTCACGGTTGGAAGGGACCTCTGGAGATCATCTAGTCCAACCCCCAAGGAGTTTGCTTTAGGGGATGGAAATCAGTATTGCTAACATCTTTTCTAAAAGGCCCTTCGCTAACACAGTTTATGTGATCCTATTGCTGTCAAGCTTCAGAGAATGTGGCACATGCCTGTTTTCCTGACGTTTCTCAGAGGTGGTATGTTAGTATTCTCTATTGCAAAATGGCATTGACTGGAATACTTACATTTGGAGAATCTGAATTAAAGGAAAATATTTTGGAAATTCAGTTTTTAGCTGTGCTTCTTAATGCATGTACATAAGATAGCAAACTTTCAGTAAATATGACAAAAAAATTAAATCTCTTTCTTCAGCTGTTTATAGTAAAGGTAGGTTAAATAGAGCACCTAAGTGTAAGAATCTATAGTCTCGAAGGTCTACTATTACAACATATAAATTCTGGAATTAGGGAAGTTTAGTTTTGTGTGGATAAGAACTTTTAAGTACAGCAAGGAGAAGTCTAAAAGTGTAACTGTGGTCTTCAACACAAACATGAAATCAGCCTCTGTGTCTGCCCATGAGGGAAAGTAAAAGGGTAATTAACACAGTACATGAAAAAATGAATGGGTTTTGTTAGTTCTGGTAACAAGATATTATAAGTCTAAGCTTCACTGTGATCAAGCCAAGTGTATAAGTTAATCAAGACCTTCACTGAAGTATTTCTGTTAACACTTTCATCTTACCAGTGGGACTTATTTATAAAACTGTTTTCCACTGGCAGCATGACAAGGTGATCATTAACACAGCACAGACCACGTGAAGGAACCAAATTAAAAACATGCGAAAGTGGCATTACACTGGTACTGTAAGCAGCTGCCATAAATAATTCTGCTCCTCAAGGTGATTTCAACAGTCTTGCTCTAAATCTAATAAATCAAAAGCTCTTTATAAAAAGTCTAGTTCTCAAAATTTAAATTTCTAGGCTTCCCAAGGATGTTTAACTTCACTTTCTCAAGCATGAGAAATCAATTTGTTCAACTAAGCCAGTTCCAAGTTCTCCTTGTAAGCGTTCATTTGGAACTGATTATAGGGGGAAAAAAAGAGACATTGAGTTTTACACATCTCAGGTTTTGAAGTAAGAGCCTTTTGTGTCCCACAACTCCTTCCCCCCACCTCCACTCCACCAACACACCAGGAATTAAAGTAACCAAACCAGTGGGAAGGCTGTGGCACAGGAAATCAGTAATATAATAAAAACAACTTTCATTCTAAGGTGCCGCTTTGTCTCCGTCACAGGTAGGAATTATCTTGGTCATTAAAAACTTCGAGTGCTGACCTACGTGAAAACAAGGTGGTGGTTTGGGTTAGTTTGCAAAGGCATTTATATCCTCTACCTCACTCCCACCCACAAACACACAAATGAAATTCTGTGTGCAAAAATCTGCTTGCAGGAATGGATCTCCTCATTCTTGGCGAAATACCTCTGGGATCTGATGGGCATTCCAGCTCAGCCTTTATAAACAACTCCCTGTGTCTATGGATGTGCCTGCCCAGGGCTCTCCCAAGTCCTTCCCTTCAGAATTTCTAGCATGCAGTACTCAACTGCACTGTGTGGGAAGTTAATATGCAGGATACCAAAACTATCAGAGATGCTGGTCCATATCCATTTGGACTCCTGCATCTTAAGCAATCTGAGCAGGAGTGGGGCGGTTACAGGCTATGGATAACCAAAAACTTTTTGTGCAGTTCCAGTAGAACAGCACCCTATTTGTTTCAGCTTTTCACCTGTAACAAAGGATGAAAAAGCTACCACCAACTTCATTATCCCAGTTTCTAACTATGCCTAACCTCTAGCTGGATGCTCTGAGAAAGTGAGCTCCATTTAAAGTGAAATTTTCTTTTAATTTGTATGCAACTCCCCTTAATTCCCCTAGTATTCTTCTTTTCCTTATTCCCTTTTCTCGTTCCTAAACAATGAACATTTCTTCTTGAAGTAACAAGATTTCTTTTCTATTTTTGCTTGGCTACTTTTCAATATAATCTAGCTTTAAAAATTACTTTTTAATAGTATATGTCCCTTATATTAAATTACTCAGGTAGCCATTGTTTTTTCAAAAAGAAACTGCTTGGAACATCTTTATCCTATCATAGTACCAGTGAAACTGAAGAAACAGTATTAATAAAAGTACTGCAGCAACTGGTCAGCAAAATACCACAATTTGTGCCCAGACTTCATTTTTACAGATAAAGGACAAAAAAAAAGCTACAACATTGTAAGTGTAAGTTTCATTTCAGTATTTTTAACTAACAAAATTGGAGACAATTTCTTAAAATAAAATGTTTGAACCTTGGTGTAACAAGAGCTGAATACAGTAGCAAAATGTCATAGAGACTACAGGCCAGCTGTTGCAAATTTCATCAATCACACAACATCAATTACATCTCTAAATAAATCTAAATGATGTTAAAATAATATTTCACTAATCTAGATATGATTGAAGAGCTTAACATTTTTCTTGATTATTAGCATGCCCACAATTAGCAATGTAAATGCCAGCTACAAAAAGCAAACAAGAAACCAAAGCAGCAAATCCCTACAACTCTTCCTGGCCTAGCTGTAAAAACTAGCCAATGTAGGGTGAATAGTACCATTTCTTTTCCCCTGGCCTTCCCTGACAATCTGTCAAGCTCTTGTGGAGCAGAGTACATTTGATCCAAAGCACTCAGTCTTCTGCACTTCCAGCTTGTTTAGAGAAAGCACAAAATAGCTCTATTCAGAAGAATATGACCAGTCCTTCAGTTTTTGTTTACTTCTGCAGAGGCTGAATTTGCACAGTTTACTGGCCTAGTTTGCAAAATTACTTCTTCAATGAAGATAATTGAGACTGCTGCTTGCTTCTTCCATAATTTATCAGGAGTAAAAATCAAAGCAATTTTTTTAGACTAAAAACCATAGATCTCTCTCAGAAATAACGTGAAATGCTTTCAAAGCAGAAGATGATCGTCAATGTGCTATATTGCTCATATCAAAAGGGCACAAACTTGTTAAGCCAACAGGAACAACACTTTTACACTTTTATTAGAAAGCCTGGCTTCATAACCTTAGAAAGTTTCATAAAGAACTGCAGGAGCATGTGTATTCACTTTGGCTTCAAGTCAATGCTTCTTCATTAATATTTTACTCACACATAAAGACTCCCAAGTTTAGGAGGTAAGCTGTGGATAACAAACAGTCTTACTCTATACTCGCAACAGAAAGAAAAAAAACAGGCAGTCAGCAAATTCATTGATGGGTCTCTGAGCCCAAAAGTAAAGAGTTTTCTGAACAAAATATTTAAGCCATATTTTCAGCCAACTCTCCCTCTGTATCTAAGGAAGATCGTTAAACATTATTCAAGAGTCACCATTAAACCAGGAAGCAATCTTACTATAAATGCAATTTTAAGACCTAATTACTTTCCAATCAGATCTTCCAGAAGTTTTCATAACAATAGGAGATATTTTAAGGATGCAAAAGTAGAATGTCATACATAACAGAAATACTATTACAAAGACACAAAATATACCTATTAGCATAAAAATATTATGCAACCAGGCTATAGGTCAAATCTGCTTCTGAAACAGCCCTGAATTTATTCTAGCAGAAAGACCAGATGAATTCATTTACACTCCTAGACCTCAATTCTTTCATCCTTGCAACTGACCTGTAATTGTTACCTTCTTAGAATTACTACAGAAGATGTAAAAAAACCCCAAATTACAGCTTCTAGCCACAGTAAGTGTTTCATAATCTCTACCACGTGTCATTTTGCTCTCTGGAAGAAACTTCTTAAATGTGAGGTCATCATAGAAGTAGTCACCAAACAGCACAGGTATTTGCCACTTACTTAGTTTCCCAAGATTTAAATGGTCATCATTACATATTTGTCTGTCCACATAAATCCTTCTCCATGCAGGTGCATGAGAAGTATTGACCATTAAAACGTGGAAAGGTTAAAATGATGCAGCCAGAGTCAGAGTCCCTTAAGCAGAACACTGAACATTTTAAGGAGAATGGTGTCTTTTTTTCAGTTTGAACCCCATCTACTTATGATCCTACAATTACAGACAGCTTAAGGGTGTCTATCAGTGATGTTCCCCTTCATGGTTTATACTACTCTTCAGTAACATGTGGTGCACTTCACCCTGCAGAGTGTTCTGGTCATTCTGGGCAGCAGCCACTGCCTCCTCTGCCAGGCCCACGTCAGAGCATTCCCAGAATACACACACAGCTGTCTGACCTTTCCCCTGTCCTCAACAGGCCTTATCTATTGAACTGAAGAGATTTCATCACCTTACAGTGTCTCAATACAAAGTCCTACACCGTGTTTGAATAGAACATTGCAAACTGCTGCCACTGCTTTACACCTCTCCACTGAGGCCTCAAGATGTATTGCTTGTAACAGGGTATCACATAGATCCCACACACAATCCTCTGAAAATAAACTTAAAATTTAAAAAAATAATTTTGCAATAGAAGCAGCTCTGCTTTGCTGTGATTTTTTTCTGCTTTTGACTGTATTGCATCTTTTTCATATTCTTTTCTGCCTGGATGGGTCTTGTCTATGTCTATTCTGCTTTCTACTGCTTAAAGGCCATTTGGATAAATGCATCCCATTTAAATCCTAACATTCAACTCAAAAGACTCCTCTTTCATAGCAGGCGTAGAAATTCTGTTTAGTGAGCTGCACATCTAGTTATCAGAATGCACTTATCAAGAATATTCACAAAGCAGAAGAAATCCTTGAGCTGGTTCCAGAAAAAAAATTCATTAACCTTCTTTCCAATTGTCCCCAGTACAGGGAACATAAATATATTTTGGCTAATATGATTAGCAGTTTTCCATTAGTAACCCAGACAACACTGTGAGAACTTCTGGACCATGCCCAAGAACCCATGGCATATCACAAGATCTGTTTGAGAGATTTTTCTCACCAACAGACTCCAAAATTATAAGTAATTCTCAAGGCAGCTTGAAAATCATGGAAGGCAGTAAGTGCATTTTAAATGTTCTTTCCAAAGCGCTGTTTTTACCTAGCCAAGGCATTAGCAAGGACCTGAAATTCATCCATTTGAGGGAACCTGTTAACTTTCCACACCATAGGAGCTGAATCACAGCAAGTCTAGAATGAAAAGTGTTCAGTCTTCTGTGTGCAGCTGTAGCCACCCACCACAGCACTACCAACCACTCCACTCTCAGGCTGGCTGGTGGAAAAGCTCCAGGCAGTAGTGTCAGCAAGCTCTTTCTACAGCCAGGTTCTGACTTTGTGCTTTTTGTAACCCCTCCCTCCATCAAACCTCTAAACAGAGGAAAATCAAATGTCAGAATAGAGAAAAAAATGCCCAAGTTTGACTTTAATCAGGAAAAAGGAAATTTCATCACCTATGATCTTGCTGGTTAATGCATCCTTAAACCAGTCTGCATGCATGCAATTCCCTAGTTTATGTTTGGGCAATTACCACTTATTCCTCAAAGCCCAGCAGCTGCCAGAACTGGTTTTAAGAGCCACAACTAAAGGAGCTGTCTGGGGCCTCAGAGGCCCATTAGCCTAACCTGAACATCAGGGCAAGTCACCTAGTGCATGAGAAAAGCAGAACCCTACACGCTAATCTTTGTCCAGGATCAGAGTAACCTGGCATTTGTTTTATTCACCACGGTCCTCCCACTTGCCTCACTGGAAGGCTACACCAGCACAGAAGTAGAGCAAAACATGGTTAATCTATCCCTAGTCTGGCAAGAGGATGAACACATCAATCACATGAAAAGGAGAGTTTTGAACAGTTTGCTGGCATCTCTTCTTTATTTCATTAAGAGAGACACAGCGACTTAAAATATGCATATTGCACACAGCAGTGGGGCACAGGTTCTAACCCCCAGTTATTTTCCCATCTCCAATCCCACAGCATGGACTTAGCACTTGGCAAGTAAACGGGTCTGGGGAGAGGGGGTTAACTTGACATGCTCATGAACTACAGCTTTAAGAAATCTATTTAATGCATTTACCCAACGATAAACATGAGCAAGAAAAGCCCCTTTTGCTATGGACAAAGTTGGCACTTACTTTAATGAATAGTTTGAATACAGTTTCAAATGCCAACAAGCAAATGAGGCAATGAATAAAGTAAAATATCTTTATTTTCTGTTTCCCATGAAATATGTAGGATGCTTTTATTGTGCAGCTAAACACCAGTAATGTTAATGGTATTTTTAGCATTTAAACATTACCAAGGTCCATTAAGTTTGCCCAGCACTTACTCATAGCTGTTTCACTAGCAACTGTAGTAGATGAAATCTGAGCCACTTGTCCTGAAATGCTTCATAGACTAGTTGTAAAGGACATTTGGGGTACAAGTTTTGGGATCATGCCAGTCACCCATGATTTGCTGATATCACCTGTGGTGTTGATGATGACTGCCAGACCATTGTGCTGCATTAACATCACACAGACTGTTTATCTCTTATCTCTTCCTCAAGTGATTTACTAGATCTTCTTAGGGCACATATGTATGAAACCTTTTGCACAGCTTTAGGTTCAGCAAGGAAGATTTTTAGAGGACAAGAACAAGAAAAATAAATGTAAGCAGGATTTTTTTCTCCCCTTGTTTGTTTCTAATACTAATGTAGCAAGTCTATAGTAAAGTAATCCCTTAACTTTCCCTACCTCTACTAAGGCTTATTTACACCATCACTGTGCCAAAAAAAACCCTCACACATAAACCTTCTTCCAACTCACAATCATGATAGCCACGCCTACTCTAGGTTCATGAAGAAGTTTAGTTTGAATTTGCCTTGAATTTTACACTAATGATGTGTGAAAAAGAAAACTGAGGTGCAAGCAACAAGCAGCTTTGCTCTTCTCCATGCCAAAGTGACAGCGTGGTTCACAAACAAAGATTCTACCCAGTCAGATGGTTAGGTCTAAAGTCTTTCTAAATCTGTAAGAGAATTCAGAGATATCTTGAAAATGTTTTAGTCCTTCAATCTAATTAAATTATATTTTTTCTTCCCCCACCACCACCTCAAGCGGCACATTTTAACTTCCCCATTAGCACACATTTATACTCACTGGCCAATAAACAAAATAAAAGTTGCTGAAATGCTCCTACATGTCTGAAACAGTAAGATAAACCTGAAGTGGTGTGGGCCACTAAAAGAGTCAACACCAGCAGTGAAGATTCCACAGGAATCTCAACTCAATCTGCTCTTTAGTGCCAACCCCTTCCCAATAGGACGGTGGAAAGTCAGTTCAGAAGGTGGAGTCAGCATCTTTAAACCAGCCAGCTAATAAATTCATTTTTCCCTTGCTGGTGAATGAAAAAGCAGGACACTTGCCACTTTCACTGATTATTTTCCCCAGAAATAAAAAGTACAATCTATTAAGAAGGGAGCAACCATCAAGAGAAGAAAAGAGAACTCTGCCTTTTGCTCAGAAACTCCTGGCACAGAAGTATGCACAGAAGTATCAGCTATTGCTTATTTCTTAAGCATGTGAAATGGAACCAAAGGAACTGACTTAACGTATCTGAAATTTTAGCCAGTGGATTAAAACTGACTACATCATGCTCAGAATTACTCAAAACCACAGAGCTGTAACAATAACATTAGACTGATTTTTAAAGATGCTCCCACTGCACCCAGTGAGGGTGGTGCTCAGCGGGGGCCGCTTACCTGCCCTGGGCTGCAGGAGCTCTGCTGCAGCCACACAGCTGAGCCCAGGAGCTCACTTGCTCATCACTGTACAAAACTGCTATTTCACAACAAAAGTAGCAGAAAGTTCCTCAAGTCCTCAATTATATTCCAGAAGAGTATTCAGGCTGCTAAATTATTCAGGCACTTTCAAAAGATTTCCTAAAGTTTGCAAATCTAATTGCTCATCTAAGCTTAATTCAGCTCAATTTTAAAAATCAGCTAAATTGGTGCTAATGCTGATGACACTAAATATGCTCTTAAACTCATTTAAGGTTAATTTGGTAATTTACCAACATAAAGGTTAAGCTGACTAAAGGTGTTTTTTCAATATAGAATTTTATAGAATTTGATTGGCTTGGCTGTAATGGTAGAAAAATAAGTTTATTCAAACTTCTCTAATACTGACAAGCTCTTTACTTTATATAATTCTTCTCTAGATTTAAAAAAAAGACATAGAGGAAAGTGACACCAATAAATACAGCTTTTATTCTAACACAGTTACTTGAATTTTGCAGAATATTTAGCAAAGCAATCACCAGTAGGGAAAAAACACTCTTGTTTCCCCAACTTAAATCATCTTTCATGTAAGGAGTAACTCTCTTGTATAAAAAATGCTGCTGTGAATAGGTCTAGACTTTACACAGCCATGGGTCACTAATTTAATTAGATTTCAAAGCAACTATTCTACCTTTACACTGAATACAATACTTCCTGTACCCTCCCTCATACTAAAAGGAATAAAACAATCCGCCAGAGGTTTACACCTCAATGCATGAGGAAACAACAACAAAGTGTACACACAATACCTTGAGTTACAGATGGGGTTTATATTGTTCCACTTATTAGGAAAACCTTAACTACCTGCTAAGTTGGTATTTTTAGCAAGAAAAACAGAAGCTTTTCTCCTTTCTGGTGCGACAGGATTCTGCTTGACCTGCTCTATTCAGAAGATGACTGCCAACATCCAACCTCAGTAACTTCCCCTACTAAATGTGACCTTTTGCCCACACTAAAAACATAAAACAAGCTTCTCTGCATGAAAAAAATAAATTTTAAAAGTTAACTTTTCTGGTAACAGTAGAAGTCCTTGCCTTCTGTAAGAAAACAGTAGGGCTTGTAGGGTTTTTGCTTGGGGGTAAATAGTAGGGTAGAGTGAGGATAGGAGCCCTGCAGTTTATCAGCATTTGGTCTTTGAGCTTTTCTCCTTCCAAATGAAAATGGGGCTGCAATTTCCACAGGATTGCTGTATCACATGTTACCACACACTTCTGACTCCACAAGCTTACTGCTTTTGTGATCTGAGTGATCCAAAGCTGCATGGATTAGTTACCTGAGGAGACTGGGGGTTTTGCCCTCACCAAAAGCCACAAGGGAACCACAAGAAACCAAGTTCATATTCTCCTCCAAGAGCTCATGCTGTATTTCAAAGAATTACACAAGATAGGAGCTGTTACTGGAAGTGAAAGCACACTATAATAGACAGGATCATTTGCCTCCAGTTTCACCATCTATAAATGACATGAAAATAGCTATTATTTGACACTATCATACAGCTACATGTTTCTGCTGTTATTCAGCAAGACGCATGAAAAGGAGAACCATGCTACAAAAGCTCTATGAACAGTCTGTGCAAATAACTTTGCTACTGTTAACAACAGTCCAACTTCACCTTGCTCTGCTGAGCAGGATGCTAATTCAGCCTTGATCTGACTGTAACACACAAGTACATAACCTTTCCTACTCTACTCTTCCACATGAAAACAAGATGCCAGCTTGTATTACACAGGAAGGGAAGGGGCAGTTGCCAGGCTATAATCACAGATTCTTCTGGATCTCAATATAAATGAAGCACTTATGAATTGATTCCCTAAGCTAACAATAAATGCAATTCTTCTGAAGGCAGCTACAGGCTACTCCTCCCTTACATGCTGTGTACACAGTGAGAAAAGAGGATTTTGTGAGGAGTGGATATGAAGATGCTAGCACCAAAATTTCTGGCAAGTTCAGAGCTTGTACTTTGTGAACAGCATTCCTCTTGTCTGTATGGCAAATTAACAGCAGTAAAAGATGAAACACACCACCACCTATTCCTACAGTGCAGTATTTCTGGAAATATAATGGCTACTAGGACACAGCACTTTTGATGCACAAATGAAGCTGAAATTATAATTGTCTCTTTACCCTCTCCTGTTAGCTAGTGGTAATGGCAACAATATAAAAGTGAAACAATTACAGAATGTATGAAAACAGGTTTCTAAACACCCATTCCTCTTTCTGATCTCAAGCCATCCTTCTGATCTCATGACAAAACTACTGGGCCACAATACTAATTTATCATTGTATAATGGAAATGAAAAGTCAGGTAATTTACCATATCCTGTAATTTGTTATAAAGTATGAATTTTAAAGAGAGCTGTTTCACAGCTTCTATGAATTTCAGTCTGTGGGTTCAGTTATCTTAAAGTCAGTGCTGTGATGAAAAATTAGACTTTCATGGAATGAAAACTTGAAAAAAAAAGGCAGATATTTGAATGTAATTTAAAAATTCCCACGATAGAGAGGTCTGGTGATCCATGAAATGTCTAAACTACAGACACAAGCATACTGCATACTCTCACATGAACATGAAAAGAAGGGGAGTAAATGAAAGCAAACAACATACAAAGATGAGCATATTTTAATCTAGTTATAAATAAAAACCACAAGGGCAACATTGCTCCCCCAAAAGCTAGAAAGCAAATCACAAAAAGTGAAGAGTTTAGTGAGGAAAAAAGATCACAGGAAGGAACGCCAAAGATGGACATGAAAGGAAACTGAATTATCTCTTTTCAAATGCAGCATTCTTTTCCAGTCACAGAAGACAGACATTCATTTCATTGCAAGAAGTTTAAATGAAAAAAACAGGAAGGCACAGAAGTGTAACTAAGGGGTTAGCATAAGTTTGGGGAGCGTGATCTCTATCCTAAATAGGAACATAGCAATAAAAAACAATTATTATGTTATCTTCTCAATTATGGTCACTTCAGCTTTACAAGTGGTAAGCTATGAGAGCAAGCACTGAGGTGACCTTAGTATTAATTAGGAGACAGAGGGCAGAGCTCTCATTCAGTTACAGGAAAATATCCCTTGGCACCAGGATACAACAGGGAAGAAGGGAGAAGATACAGGAATCAGAGAAACAATCCAGCACTGCATTATTTGGCACACCCAAAGAAAGTACCATCTTGAGACACTTGCAGATGCCCCAAAGGCCAGCACTGAGGACCTGAGGCACATGCACACAGAGCCCATTGATACTCAACACAGCTGTAGCTGGGACTGGAGGAACTATCAGAGCTGTGATGCCAGTGCTGGAACCAGAGCTGTGGGATTTAACAGGAACGGGAAAGTTGTCCACACCATATCCCTCCTTTTACCTTCTCCTACCGCACAGCTCAGTGCCTGAACAGTGCCAGCTCACAACCGTACTTGCCACACGTGCAGATTCCTGGCCACTTCTATCTACAACAGTGGCAAACATAATTTTACCACCTTTTCTTATTTTTTTTAAAGCACAGAGCTGCTTTATCTCCAACTTAGCAGAAGTTCACATGGAGAAGGCTGACTAAGCAGACAAGTTGGTAGAGGCATTACTGACTAGCACAGACCAGGGACCACCAGAGAGAGATGAGCTTGGTAGTAAGCTCTAATTTATTCACAACATGGAAGAATGTGTCAGCAAGGACTCTCAAAGTGAAGCACATTAATTAGTTAAGCCTACTCAAGTTTTGTGGCTATTTTAAAATTAACAGGGTTGAGTAAATTAGGGCAAGCAGACAAAAAGGCCCACATCCTTAAAAGCACATTGTGGGTATGCTGTGAATTGTCTTTGTTGATCTGAATCTAAATGGATTTCAAGGTCTAATAATGAATCAATGAGTTGAATACTACTTCCTAGATTCCTATCTGTGATTAGGCTATTATAATAACGTGGGATTCAAGGAGTGTCTTGCACTGCATTATTAGACCACAGCTGGTATTAAAGAACTTTCAAACTGAGATTATGTGACTAGTGACTCATCACAGCACAAACCATAAAGCTGAGTCCTGCTGTTGTCTTTTTTACATCTCCATGTAATCATATGCAAATTAAACCAAGAACAGGAAAAGAAAAATAATAAAGCATGGTAGGCATCAAATTTACTGTTATTTTTTATGATACATATTTATAGGAGATGGATGAAGTACCTTACAGTTAGCAAGAAATTTGTGACGAGAAGACACAACTTTCACCTCCCAAGCATTCAATAATATTTAAAAATAATGTTAACATACCTCCTTCATTGCTCTTTTTTTCTGACTGTGCCACTTGTATCACTTCAGCAGCAGCATCCCTTACTACCGAGTCTTCATTTTGCAGCAGTAGAATCACACATTTCCACAGACCAAGGGTATCAGACAGTCCTATATTTATTTGTGGAGAAAAATTAGAGTTCTATTTCTTATATGCATTCAAAGAATTTAGAGAGCTCTGTTTCCACACCTAAACACCAGACATGAAAGGCATTGGCAAATCACTGGGAAAAAGACTGGCAATACAACCAAAGTATTTTCAGGATCTGTGAACCTTATCTAGGTGGCAAACTCAGCTTGGTTTAAAAAGTGGGCAACAGATAAGAGAATGGGCCTCTCGATCTGGGTTCAACTTTAGCCAGGAGTGCTCTCCATTTTCTACAATTTCTAGGAGTGCAGCATTCCTGTTCGGCAGCTTCAAAAATTCCATGGCTGCAGATTTATCACTGATCAACACACTGATCATGGACTTGTTGCCGCAGTCTGCCTGGAGCAGAGGCTGCCAAACCAAGCTTTCTTCAGATGCTGCCAGTAGTGCTGGACAGAAGTGCCACTTCCAGCTGGAAAGACCAACTGACCACACCTTCCAGGGATCTACCCATCACCTCCTTCTCCCACATCCACCTGTCCCCAGCACTGACCAGCAGGCCCTGCCAGCCTTACACCCACTCTCTGTTGGAAACAAGTTCAATCCATGTGATGATGACACATACACAGCTAAGACTAACCAGAGAGAAGTGCCCAAGAGGGAGGTGCTGGTGTGGTAACGCCCAAGCAGGCAGACAGGACACACCATCCCAGTGACAATCCACATCTCACAAGCCATGCTTCCCTTACAGACCCTCAGGCCATTTACTGCTGCCACACCATGCATGCCTTGCTCAAGTGACACGTCTGCACTCCTAGGTTTGCTGGGGTATTTTTAACTTGACTTTTCAGGTCTTGTTGAACATCCTGATTAAAGGAATCCACTGTTAGCTCACTTTTAAATGCAGCCAGCTGTTAGACAGTACTTTCTGGTGACCACAGACAACACAAGAGCTGTGTTTCATTGCTGATTTTCTTCTACCATGTTTTCAGCAGTTTTATCCGAGATTTGTATTACAAGGCTAGCCAGACAACTGTATTTCACTGCCTGGCCAAAGTAAATTGCTCTAGGCTTTACTACACAGGCAGAAGAAGCATTCCTGTATTACCTGTAACTTCCCTATGTTGCAATGTCATGAAGTATAATTATTTCATAAAGAAGTTGCTTTCTTCCTAGCATGACGCACTCAATAATGTTACACTGGTACAGCTAGGGCAGAATAATTATTCCCTTACAGATTCAGTAGCCAGGTTTCCCACCTAAACAAGTGATACAGTTTCTACCGTATCTCCAGAAGCAGTGGAAGTTGCAAAGGGAATTTGCATAAAGACTTTTTCTGAACCCTCAAGCAGCTTGATGAAGAGATGATGTGGTCACCCAGAACTTACAGACCCTCTTTTCACCCTGTATTCACCCTCTTTCTCTTAGGAACATAGTAATGGAAGCTTTTGGGACTGACTACAACTCAATTTCATACAACCACAGTTTCCTTTAACTCCTACTTTTTACTATATGTTGTCAAGCAAGCTGATGCAGAAGAAGGCATGGAAGTCACAGCTGTTTACATGCACACAACCCCTTTAAGGGAATTATTCTGAGTTATATCACTACAATTGATCACCAGCCCATGCCTTTGATTTTCCAAACTCCTCACTGCAGTACTGACAGTTTCACAGTTGTGAAGATCCCCACATTGACAATCCTAGGTACTATGAAGGGTCAGCTCTGCATCTTTCTCCCCCTGGATTAATTTTCAGAGTAAAGAGCTAATTCAGATGGTTTGGCCACTGAGGCCTTGGGACTCTATTTTCTGGGCTGCTTGGGGAGCATTTATTTTGGTTGACTTGTCTGTTTTCATTTGTTTTGCTAGGATTTTACACAGGATACAAACTGCTGCTATTTTTTATTTCAGACCTTCACATCTGCCTGACTGGAAAGAATGGAAATCAGCAACTGTTTTGACAACATCAAAGAGGAAACTGTTGTCCATCATCTATGGACCACATCCATATAATAACAGAGGAGTAGCACAGCATTTGGGAGTTTTTTACTCCAATACTTCCATTGTCTTCATTTGAAATAAAATTGTAATGATGTCTGTATTATGAAGAGCTTTATCTAGATGGTGAAGGTTAAGATTTCCAGAGCTGAAACTATAAACACTTAATAGTGCCATGTCTACCTCATATAGATTTAGCCCTGGTGAAATTTACCAATACCTCTTAAACGGAACTTCTCAAAATAATAGCTAATTTTTCCCCAAACCACCATCTACAGATTATACTGTATACAGAAATATACTGTTCTTTTTGTATAAGAGATATTTGTATCCAGGCCGCATGGATGGACCGAAGCTACTTAAACTAAAAACATTTACATAACTACACTGGAATGAAGTATCATGGGGTTAAAAGTATCTAAAAATGTCTGTCCTGTTCAGGATGCAAAATATTTTCTTTATTATCTAGTACTACTTATTCTTGCATATCTCCTGGCCCTCTAGTCACAAAATCCCCCTGTTTTCTATTTACAGAAGGCAGAGGGGAAAAAAAAAAAGCTAAAAGAAAACCCCCATCTATTCTCCATAACAAAACAGAGTTGCACTTAGCTTTGCCTCCCAGTCACTAATGTACCATTGAATAAGGCCATGTAGGTTTTGTTTGCTCTCCTTCTTTCTTTGTTTTCTAGAGACACAGTCTAATGTTAACTTAAAACAAAAATCCTTACAGCTGGAGATGTAATGTGATCCAATTATTAATCATTCTTATAGTAGAATGCGCCTCATTTCTAGACTGAAGCCCTTCATTTCAACATCCAGCCAGCACAGCTCTGTTACACTCCCAGTGTTAAACTAAACTATGTCCAGCTCACCATCAGAGTACTGCAGAAAGACTCAAATCACAGAACAATTGCAAGCCAGTAATTCTGTACAGCAGTACATAGTGACCTGGAGACATAACAACATCTCATGTGCCCCTTCTGTTGAGTTATTGCCAGAATTTAAATAAATCTGTATGTTTAGTAATTAAATCCTATTAAAATTTTCAAAAACCTCTGTTTGATGTAATTATATTTTGACTGTGCATACATATACATTTGAAATCATGTATTAATGGATTTCATCAAAAAAGATCCAGAAAATTACTTTCAAGCTACTTACCCAGAATGAGCTTCTCACTGCTCAGAAGGAATGATGTTATACTTTTAAGAACTTCAGCAGCTGCTAACAGCATCTCTGTCTCTTGCTCGTCTCCACAAAAATACACTATGAGCTGAACCCATTTTTTCAAGATTTCTTCTGAAATCTGAAGGCACAAGACATGTGAGAAGTATGATGTACCTCTTACCATCACATTGAACTATGGCCTGCCTAAAGGAGATTGCTCATTAGTAAATGCCCAGTTTTTCCAAAGTGGTGAAACCCATGTGAGCATTTAAAAGTTGGGAAATTTTCTTTTAGTATACACAGGCAAGTCTTTGACTTTGCTGGTTCACAGCAGACTCACCAATGACTACACAAGTCAAAGCATAATTCTGTGTCCTCAATCCTTCCACACATGCAAGCCAAGGACAAACAGGGTGGTGCTTTGCTGAATTTCAGAGTTCCTCTCTGCCCATCTCTCCAGCCTGCCAAGGTCCTTCTGAAGGGCTGCAGAGCCCTCTGAGGTGCCATCCACTCCTCCCAGCTTTGTGCTGTCAGTGACTGCTGAGGAGGCACCTGCCCCTTCACACAAGTCATTGATGAAGAAGTTAAACAATGCTGGGCCCAGTATTGGCCCTTGGGACGCCACAAGTGACAGGGCTCCAGCTAGACCCTGTGACACTGCTCATGACCTCTGGGATATGCCATTCAGGCACATCTCAACCCACCTCATCAACTGAGGAATAAATGAAACCTCAGTCATACTCTGCCTCGTTCTGCCTGGTACAGGGCTATGTACCTGCACTGCACAAAGGGACACAGCCAGAGCATGTCCTACAGATTCTACAAAGGGTGAAAGCAAAAAATAAGTATCTCCCAAGATGACTCAAATTTCAAGCAGACACGTGGATGGACTATCTAGAAAGACAGAACTTAACTTTTACCTCATGGAAGAGAAAATCCCTTCCACAGATGTAAATACTGAATGCAAGCCTGAAAAAAGAATTTAGATGGAAAACTGACATACCTGGTCTTTCCCAATGCCAACACCTCTCTCTGTAGGTATATTTTAGATCTCCCATGATTTATATGCTTCTTAGAGAAAGTTGCTGCACCATTTCTATTTAAGATTTCTACAGTACTTTTCATTAATTCCTCTTTGTTATGTTAACTTTAAGTACTCACACTATGCCTTTAACAAAAAAATATTTAATATCATAATTCATGTTTCTCAATTCTTGTGTGCAAATCTGATTTTTTTTTTTAATGAGACATGGTTATTAGCATATAGTAAGAATCCATTCTGCTGCTCATTCTATAAAAAATAATAGCTTTGTAAGGAAAATACTCTTCCTTTTAAAACAGATCATAAGAGTTTTGTTTAATAAGTGGATCTGAAAATATTTTTTAAAACGCCTAGCACTAAAGCTGCTTTTGCACTGCTCTACATATACATATGTGACATCCCAGACTGACAATTTAAAATCAACAGAAATCTGAGCTGGCTGGGAACTGCACCCAACCACTGGTTCAGCTTCGTGCCTTCCCACCCAATGTGCTCTCCTGTGGGCTCTCCAAAAATCAAGCAACCACAACAAAGCTGCAGTTCAGCAAATGAGCTGGATTCAGAACAAGCATTAAACACCACAGGCATTTCCCTTTCTACATTATAGTGACCATTTTGGATGAGCTTAGAAGCTGAAATAACTCCATCAAAATATTTATGTATGTGTTTAATTTGCAATTCCTTTGAGAGGGATGTACTGAGATGATATTCATGGCTGTGTCATTTCAGAACATGGAAGTGTATTCCAAGAGGAAGACATAATGATGAATGTCAAAAATGATGAAGAAACACAAGTTTGGGGCTTGGATCTTAAAAAAGACATATTAATACAATAATTAAAAACTCCAGAATTACAAAACTGTTAACCAGCTCAATTTCCCTTACCTGCTGATGGTTCTGCAAAAGGTGGATAACCAATTTGGAGGCAAATTTGAGAGCTATGGTTTGACTTTCAGGGCTGAGAAGAAAAGGCAAAGGACATATCAAAAAGCCAGTAATTTCTGTCATCATTTCATCTCTAGAAGAAAACCAGCCAGCTCTTAATTATTTCTGATTATCACCAAAGGATATTATTTAAGCTGAGCACTTGAAATTTTTACATTAGAGATCTAGATGTTAGCTAAGTTCTCAGCTGACATGCAAATGAAACATGCCCTTACTTTCACTTCTTTCATGCTTATTTTCTATATACATGCTTCTCATAGAAGAATACATTTGAAAATGGAACCTGAGTTAAATAAACCAGACATTATTTTAAATTGTGAACAAATGCATCCCTTGAAGCTGGTGTTTAGCTGCAGGAATATCTCTTGTACAGCTGCTAGAAATGCTCCTAGTGCAGAATATGCCTACTGCCAGCTTCCAAGCCTCCCTGCTGCCTAGCAGGATCTAAGGATGTGGCTCTTGGCACTATGGCTTCTGAAGCCTGTTCCCACCATGGGGAATGGCAACACCTGAGCAGCAAGGCCTGCTATTTCAGCCACTTCCCTCTAACAGCACCCATCAGTGTTATTTTACCAGCAGTATCTTACTTCATCCCAGAAATGACTGGGTGATGATGATTCAAATGATGATGATTAACCCATCATTTGAACTTGAACAACTTGGTGCAAACCAGCAGCAAATATGCCCAGCCATAAAATGCTGTTCCACACTCTATACCCTCTATGTGCAATGCTTTTAACACTGGACTGCAATGTTTACATGGCTTAAAAAACTCTCAGAAACAGGATGTCATACCCTTAGTTGGAACACTGCAAGCCTGTTTGTGCATTCCATTATGAATGCATGGGCACAGCTTCTAATTCAGTAGGATCCACAATCTGGCTCCAGATTTTCAATGCTTTCTGCTGACTTTACAGTCTGTATAAGGAGTACAAACCCTAAGGATTAGGATTAACCATTTCTGCCAATCCAACAAGTTAAATGAGATCTGTAATTCTTTCAACAAACCATCTGCCCATAAACCAGGATAGGAGGGACAGCAGATTCACAGCAAATGAGTGTATGGTTGGATCATTAATACTAATTGTTAATTCTACAGTAAAGTGGGTGTTCCCCAATTACCATTCAGGAAGAACTATGCTCACTGGCTGTCACTGAACAGACAAAGTAACTTCTTATTTTGATGGAGTTTCAGGAACTGTACAACTGGACATTTACAGGATGCTAATATGACTTCTAGGCCTTTTTAGTAATTCAGATAAAGGTCTTACTTCTCTGAAAAATTCTCATGAACCAACTTTATTCAAATAATCCACACTCTCTTTTCTGAAACACAGATTTTTAAATGAAAGTGCAGTCCTAAACCAATATATTACTGTTCAACATTGAAAGTTTTAAAAATGTAAGTATTTCAGCATGCATGACAGACCATACCTGCTGGAGATATCTGCAAGGTTTAAACTCCAGGTTAAGAGCTCATTTGGATTCATTTTTATAGAGCATTCAGTCTTTGGAAGCACATTTCTGAGATCCATATTATAAAGAATTTCCAGCACCTGCAGACACAATTCACAAACAAAGAATTTACAGACAGTCTCAACAGGAATGTGCACATTTGAGATCAATAAAACACTGACTTAAGCTCCACTCCAAGAACAAAAGGATTCTCTCTGGACAGTTCTAAGAAAGGAAAGAGGAAGTTCTTGCTTTTACACAAGAACATCTGTTACAAAATTATTGCACAGCTCCTGTTCAGTGTCAAAAAACCCCAACTAGTCACCTACCATTTAAAAAGCATAATGCATGTTTGAAATATATCTTTGAAAATTATAAATGTGATCTAAAAATTAAAAACATTAATTTACTGAAAACATACAAAATGCCAATAAAAAAGCAGTTACACCCTCTTACCTTGCAAAAACACTGTGGATTTGTTTCCTTCAGAGCCATTGTGAGAAGAGTGTCTTCCAAATCAGTGGGTAAACATAATACACCTCCTCTTCCTTCTGCAATCTGCTTGGAATTTCTTTGTTTCAGGCACAGCAGTATTGCTTCCAATGCCAGCAGACGCACTTCATGGAACTCACAGTGCAGGAGAAGAGCTACTGACAGTGAGGGCTTGGCCATTTCCTTTGCAGCAGCTGAACCACAGCCCTGCATGTCAGAACCTGCAGTCACTGACAGCACTGATATTACAAGTTTGGTGATGCTCTGGAGATATTGTATCAGTCCTGGTACTGCAGATGAATAGGGAATACCAGACACCAATTCAGAATCTGAAATTATTCTTTTCATCTCTTCCCAAAAGCCAAGCAACTGCACTCCTGGAATGAGAGTAACACTTAGTAAAGTGAACAAACACATGATGTTACCATATGCTCCAGACTATAAAGTTGACATATATCAAGTATGCAAAAGGTATCATTAGGTAAATTCAGGCATGAAATGAAAATCAGAGTTCTCCTTCATTTTAAACTGATTCCAAATTATAAAAATGCTTTTCTAGATATCACATGTATTCCTATTTAAAGCAAAAGACACAAGGACACAAAAGTTTTCTGAGAACTATGATTACTCAACACATGAGTTAAAAGTTTCAAACAACTTTAAAAATGCTACAATACCTTGCAGATTGCCTGCAATCTTTACCAATTACAGTTGTTTGGTAAGCATTTACTTCAATCAAGCTAGTAATATAATATTGCAAATTGTACAAGCCTACCATTTCTACCATTGCAGAAAGCGATTACCACAAATAAACTATTAAATATATGTGGGAAAAAATGCAGATAGTTAGCTCTAAAATCAGAGACCAGACTGAACAAAGTGCTGTCTGTCAGACTACTCAGCTGCAACTTAAATCAGGAGAAATTATGACAGAGGTCATTCTGGTAACATTGAAAATCTTATGCCTTCATAATTTTAGTAAGAGAAAATTGCTATTAAGAAGATGCCCCCTTGAGATAAATAGACCTGTCCTGTGTGTATCAGTCTAAAGAATTTACTCAATTTAAAACCCAAGATACTTATCCTATTCTTATTCATTTTGAACAGTTAACATGGCTAAGAAAACGAAGGAGCTGCACTGTAACCTCTCTTAGGCATCAGCACAGGAACTGTGATATTTCACCATTTACACTGGTGCAACCTTGTCCACATGGCCCAGCACAGCCTGAGAACCTTCTTTAGTGCTTGGCCACCTCCTGGAGCGAACAAAGAGGCCACTGCCATCTGTGATACCAGAGGGTTTCAGGCTTTAGCAGAGCTGGCAATGTAGACACAAAATGAAAGAAAAGAAGTCATCAATGGTCCTGTTTCACACCACATAGACTGAAATACTCATGTGCCTTGAGTTCAACCTTCTCCATCATCAGCAGGAATTTTAAACAATTTTATGATATTGAAACCATTTTGCCCAGTTTGGTGTCTGTATAGCTTGTACTGCAAGAAAATGAACATGCTATACTCCACAAAATCCAAGTGCAAGTAGAGGAAAATCACAAAAGAACAGAGAACAGTTCTAGTGCAAGGGATGTTGGAATTTTAGGATTTTAAAGGTGCACTAAAAGCAAATACAAAGATTAAACAAACTTAGATTTCTTCAGTATCTGCAAGAAGACAATTAATTTCCATGTAACTTTGCTATTTATAATTAAACACTGAGCACTGCTAAAAGCCTGTCCAAATAGTCCTACTAAACTCCTGAATTTGACATGAAGCCACAGCACAAATATAGATTCATTTTGTTGGCCATGAAGACATTTCCCTAAGCCTTCTATTTACAGTTAAATATCCTGCCCTTTCATATTCAGATTCTTCTAAAACCATCTTAATTTGTTTGACATTTACACAGAAAGTTGACATGGTTGTACACTGTCTAGCACATAAGACAACCATTTCTGAGTAATTCTGGACACACTTCAAAGAAATGTAGTATTTGTACAAAATTCTCAGACATACTGCCCGACTGCTAGCTCTGTCATTCACATTTTCACTACAGTTTCTGTTCTGAAGGGACTTGATGCAGTCAGAGAACTCCAGTATCAGTGCAAAGCCATCTCACAGCATTATCCTCTACATGACACAGCTGACTTCCATCTCATAGCAATGCAAACTTGTATCTTTTATTTGCTACATTTCTAAACCCCCTCCAAACACACTGCTTTTACACACTGGCATCACAGCCTAAAGTAGCATTAATGCCCGTGTCACACGACACGTATTCAACTGCCAGAATTCCTTAATTTCTGAACTGTCTGGTTGCCTTGGAGAGGGATTAGGCCTTCGTCTCAGTTATTACACAGCCTGAGTCCACAGACAGCAGTTTAACAACAGAAATAATCCCAGGCAGCTGAAAGAGAAAGGTTCAAGGTCAAACACCTCAGTTCAAGAAGAGAAACAGCTTCAGTTTCAGAGCACTGCACCCGCTCAGGTTCCTGCCTGCTCCCCTCCTCAGCTGCCCTCAGCAACACACACTGCAACTGGCTCAGCTCTTCAAATCAAGGGTGTATTTGTAAGAATATTGCAAGAGAAATGCTTTCATCTCCTGTCCACGTTGCTTTACACTGAGGTAAGCTACATGCAAGCAGTAATGGGAAAGCTGGCAGGATGGAAGGGTCAAAGCTCCGGAGCAGGGAAAGGGAGAGTTGTATTAAATTCACACTGAGAGATACAGAGAAAGAGCAAGAGAGGGAGAAAAAAATCAGGGGAAAGGGGGAGAGTGTCTTCCACTTTGTTGTTGTAAATGCTGCCAACTTTGCCAGAGCCTGCAACTCAACATCAGAGAGAGTGGTGACCCTGTCATGGACTCCAGGAGCTGGCCATGCACTGACCTTCCAACTCAGCAAACTTCCATTTGTATTTTGCAAGGCCAGCACAACTTATCTTTATGTCCTTATCTTTATGTTTTCCCCTTTCTCTGAAGGGGAAAACTACTTGCATACAAAAAACATAGCGGAGCTACTCACTCCCAGAACTACTAGCTTACAGAGACTGTGATGTAAGAGTACCACAGATCCTCTTTTTCTGTATATATCAAATACTTCTGCTTTGTAAGCCTTCTGGATGACTTCTTTTTTTCCCATGCAATTGTGAAAGACTGGACACTGTGGCTCATCTATATTACAGAAAGTCTCTTTAATACTGGATGTCTCAATGGCAAGGCCGCCAGCAAAATAAGACTGTCTGAATATTTGCTTAGCCTCAGCACACCAGAAAGCAAATCCTTCTGCATTCATCTTGTGCTCCACATGCTCTCCAACACTCTTTTTTTCACACAAATATGTATAAAAGGAAAGAATGCCCCTGTCTTATTACAATGCAGTGGAAATATTCCTGCTTTCAACTTCATCACTAAGAAGTCTTTCCAGGCTTTCATGTAAATGTTTTCTCATCTGCTTAGCTTTAAGTAAACTCTTTCCTTTGGCTTACATCAAAATATCCAACTAAACCAGAAAACCACACTGGTTCCCAAAGTAAATGTCAGCCTCTGTTGTTAAGATACAGTAACAACATACTTTTATTTACAAACAAACATCACCGTACAGTTTGAATGACCAGCTGCTGCAAGAAGGGAGAACAAATTTTGGCTGACCAAAGAAGGGTCCTGGCAAACAGCATTCTCTCCAGGATGCTGACAGATGCAAAAGAGCCCTCAAGAATTAAGTGGATTTAATTTTATTTTTTACCCTTTAAGGATTGCTTCACTTGTGGGACAGGAAGAATTTCAGCCTGCCTCTAGTACAGGAGACATCTTACACAACCACTTGGTTCTCTTCAACACCCGACACAAACATCCTCAGTCCCCCACACTGACATACGCGCACATCATCCATGTCACACCATCAGGTTTGACGGGCTGGTGTTCTGTCATGTGTATGAAGTAAAATGGTCTTTCACTATCTGAAAATAAAGAGGAAAGGAACAGGAGCAGAATGGAATTAGCAGACTGGATGAATCTCCAGTTATAAACCTCCTCAAAATTTAGCAGCTCCCAAACCTGCACCCTGCCTTTCTTCTGCTCTTTCCTGCAGTGGCAGGCAGGATCTATTCATTCTGTTCCCAAAGTACATACAGGAAAATGTCCCTGCTCAGGGAGTAACAAACCATCAGCTGATGGACTTCTCAGCTGCTATTTCATCTCAGAGGCACTACAGTCTGTTCAAAAGTGAGAGAAGTAATCTGAATTCCTTCCATGTTTAAATCTTAACTTGCTCCACCTTCTTGCAGAGTTGATACATTTCTGTAGGATTTGGTAATTTCACAGTGATAATTTAGCTACTGCCAAGTGGACAACTCTTCTGATCATCAGGCATTACAGTGTGAGGGGCTTCCTTCTGTATATGTGATTAGTATAGCTCTAAATATTTGTATCTAGATAAATACTGACATTAAATCCTGTATGCAGGCCCCCCAGCATCAAAACCATCTTCCATGTTCCCTCCAGAGGCTCCAGAAAAAAAGAACAAAGCTGCAGAAATGGGGGGAAGTTACTACCAGCATCAGAAAACTTACTGACACTGCAAAGGCAGACAAAAATTGCAAGAGTAGCAATAAAATGTTGCTGTGCCTGCAGTGTATTGTTATGGGAGGGGGCTCTGAGCATCAAAAATCTGGATATTCATCATTATTCAACAAGACCTGCAAGAAAGCACAATTGTTTATGAACTGAGGCTAAAATCCACTCTCTAACTACCATCCACAGACATCTGAACAGATCATATGAATAGGGAGTAGGCTGAGAGGTAATCAGTGCCAAGAAGAGATTTTCCTAGACAAATACTAAGGAAAAGTATTTTCTTTCGTATTTTTCCTTTTTATTAAAAGTGGATTAGGCAAAGTCACTGCTAAATGGAAATAAAACCACAAAGAGAACAGAAAAGTCAATTTCATTACACAGCCATACTAAGGTGGCTGTTGATGATCATAAAAAGGGCATATTTTAAGCAGGATGTTTTCTTTTAAAGACATCTGCAACTTCTTCAACATCAGAGACTAGGCATCAGAACTCCCAATACAATTCAAAACTACAAACATGACTGATTACCAGAATCCACACATAATTTATTGTTGAGGACACAAGCATCCCATTGCATTTTGTACAGCTTAAGGGAAAATTTCCAAAGGAAAAAAGAAGGGGGAAAAAATTATATCCCATTATATCTGGACACTGAAACAGCTATGTTTCTTACAGATATTTTTTTTTTACAGCTTCTCCTTGGCCTAGCACTGACTTTTCCAGTAAGAATACATTAATATAAAATCATAAAATCCCATGGAGACAGTGCAAGTCAGTCAGTGGTACATGTTGGAATCTCAAGAGAACCTGATTTTGAAAGGACGAGCAGTCTCTGTCTTCACATGGGGACAGAATTTTAACTACTAACATTAATGAGCATGTCTGAGTCCACTTTCCCCTAGTGTCACTTATTTCATGAAACAACTTTCCATACTCCCTGCTCCACACAGCATTCCAACAGTATTGTGCCTACCCTCCACAACCCTCCTCTGATCACTGTCTCTGCCATCATTCTAAAAACACTTTAACTTTCCTCCTCCTCCCCCTGTGTCACAAGTTCTGCCTCCAACGTTTCTCTGACAGCTGTTGGTGTTGCAATATCCATCTCCCTTCTACAAAAATGTATTCTTTTCAGCCTTGGCCCATTTTGTTCTTCTGCCTCACACTAACTTTTGGTCATTTTTTGGACCATCCTAACATCCCTGATTTGTTCTGCCACTGGCATTTTACTGTCCAGGCAACTCCCTGTGTGTCTTGGACTTCCAACAATGCCACCCTCAACTTCTTCATTCTCCTGTCTGCATTGAATTAGAACACTAAGTACCTAAAAATATTTCCTTTCAACTCATCTAATTTAATGTTAGTAGGCACAGCACATTTGGATCATCCTATAAATGCTTTAAATCTTTCCATTCCTTTACTCAAAATAAAAACTTTTACCCAGTGCCACAGTCAATATACCAGCAAACTCTATATAATTTCTGATATAACAAAAAAAAAACTGCCTTCAATTTGTTAAGAGTAAATTTAAGTATAATCTAATTAGACCAAATAACCAAAACACACATTAACAAGCTCTCAGTGTTTTTATTCAAATAATTCTTTGGCCACACTTCTTAAGGATCTAGATAAAGGAAATTAAAGTATGGCTAAAATAATCAACCTAGTTATCCCTGTCAGGTTTTTATCATTCAAAAATCTTCCGTTTGTAAGTTAGCCTGCAGGAAAAACTTGGCTACCATGTACCTTCTTTCTAAAATCAGAAAATATTAGGAACTATGATACAGAAAACAACGTGACCACAGCCTTCAAATGCTATTTAAAAGACCTACAAATCATGTGATTCGGGCAAACATTTAAGAGATTCCTATGCAAAGAGCAATTTGTGCTTGCATTGCAAAGCACTGCAAAGCATAAGTTTGATAATCCATATTATTTCTATCAATGTATTTTATGCCTTCCAATTAAAAATAACCCATATTATTTCTATCAATGTATTTTATAACTTCCAATTAAAAAGGACAAATATAAAGGAATGGTATTTGCTCTGTATGTTACTTAAAACAGTATTTTGTTGTATTTGAGGACAAAACCAGCAGACAGTTGCAATAATACGTCATGTTTCTGATCACATACACACACATGTATAGTGCACAGTATTTTTTGCAACCATTTCTTTAGTTCATAAGAAGAATTCAAGAACCTTAACCTACATTTACAGAAGGTTGAGGTACTTGGAAGACAGCAAGAAAATGGGATTATGTTTTTGCAAAACTCAAGGAAAGAAAATAAGTAAGAGTAGAATACTGGCTACTCCATTTTGGTATCAAAACAATCTTTCTATGAAGAGGATCTATCATGTAAATACTAAGGAACTGCTCCCACAGTTAACCACAACACTGAAGTTTGGTTAATTTCAAGAACTTTTATAAATCCTACCACCTCAAATATAGAAAGGAAAAATGCTTAGTTAGATTACAAGTGGGATCTTTTCCTAAATCACAGATTTATCCTATTTGACATCTTGTTCAAATGTTTTCTCTTTCCCACCAAACTTGAATTTTGAAGACACTATACTTGACAACAGGCCAAACCAGCCAGCAGATTGACAGCATATATACAGGATAAAGCAACAATTTGGCAGGATTATCTTTAGCAAAACTTTCTTTCATCTTTTCCGTCTTCTGTTCTACATCCTCCTTCACTGACACTGACAGAGCTCTATCAACAAGTGCCATTTTTTGGAACACAACCCTGGCCAAAATGCCCTTCTATCTGTCAAGTACATTACAGAGAGTTGCATCCGTTTTTCCCCTCATGAAATAACAAAATATTACAAGAAAACTTTTTCAAGATGTGAGCAAGAAGAAAAATCTGACCACTCTGTCTTGTGGCATTCTTCATCTGTTAGAGAGACAGAGCATCCCAGATCTGAACTTTCACTGCAATTCACCACTCTGGCTCCTGCCTTAGCAGCACTGCACATCACAGTAATTTTTTGCTTCAAACACCAATTTTCAGGAGATTTGACGGCAGAAATGTCTGTGACAGGTCCTCTCAGAAGTTCATATATTCAACAGAGGAATCTTATTTAGTGAAACAGTGTATCACACCAGAGTCCGGTACTCCACCACTTGCAAAGCCCATCTCTGAGTGCACAGGAAAGCTTGTAACCTGACATGCACACATCAGTCTGGAGCTCTACAGACCTCTGCTTCTAACTCCTCCTGATCAAAACTTGTGAATTTGCAAATAATCATATACACACCTAAAGTTGAACATGTTCTCACCTGGACTCTAGGTCATTTTTCCCACCCCAATATGCCTACAAATGCTACTTTATTCCTCTGTAATATCTGAAGCAGGGTAGAAGTGCCAGAATATCCTCTGCAGGAGGACTGCTTTGTTCTCCCATGAGAATGAAAAGGCCCTAGACATCTGTGGTTTCTGATCTATAAAAACAGTTAATGTGGAGAAAATATATCAAAGAGGTCTGCAAGAACAAATTCCCCGGACACTATTAATAATTATTAATAGTGACATTAGACATTAGCTCATGAAATAATCCTATACCTGCTAAGAACTTCCTTTACTCTCAATAAAGGTTAAAATAGTATTTCTATATTTTAACTTTTTTTCCCTTTTTTTAGAGGCTTGCTTCCAACCACAACTGATAACAGAATAAAAATACTTTTAAGTTTATATAGTCTTGGCATTATGTATTGTCTCAGCCTATCTGAAAGCCCTCAGACACATCAGGAGCTGAGAAAAAAGTTCTAGATTTTGCCTATCACCTCAATGAAAGAAAAGTCTTTTCCCACTGACATGAATCAGGCAGCACTTCCACCCAGTGCAGCAATGGGTGGAAGTGCTGCCTCTGGGGTTTGGGTTGTTTGGTTTTGTTTAAGATAAATAATCATCATTTAATCAGCAGTAAATTTTTAGCTGGACAAGATGCTTTTGGTATCCATTACTCCCTGCCTTCCTTAGCCAACATTTTAAAGATGACTTTCTTGAATTTGTGAAGTAAATTCTCTAAGGGCTATCCTGCACTTTAAGAGACAGATTTTATTAATTCAAAACAACAAATCACTTACAGAAAATAATCATAATGTAGGAAAGGCCTATGCAGAGCTGTACTCTGAAAACCTCTTTGTAATTGTAGCCTCTTTAGACAGGCATAATCAATTAGAAGTGGTCTGATTTTAACCAGTTGCAGGCTCATTACATTGCATTCCCATTTCTGTTGATGAAAATCAGTTTCAGCCTGTGGCCTGGAACTCATATACAGCACTTCCTGGGGCCTCTTAGATAAACACATCAAGAAACAGTTTTATTTGGATTTGTCCCTCACCCTTTATTCATTGAAACAACTTTACAAATCAAGATTAGAACAGAGAAAAATTGGCTCATAACCAGAGATATGTACATATGAGTAAAATATTTAATCTCAGAAAAGTATAATGCTTCAATTAATAATCATATCTTTAAAACATTTAAATGGGAGACTCATAACATTCAGTTCAAACTGGTGAGTTTAGTCTTTCTCTTACTGTGTCATGGGACACTCAGTTTCTATTTAATATAAACACATAACTCCTTCCTTTCAGAAGGGCTTCTTGCCTGTGATACATAAAATTGTCCCCAGTGGATCTTTAGGTTTTCAAAACAGTACTTCCAGCCTAAGTGTTTACTCTCTGTAGACACAGCCTGAAATATGTAATTTTAAACCTATGTAGGAATGAAACTTTTACGCAAAACAAGACTAATGAACTATACCAGAGCAGAAAGACTCCGCAAAAATAATTGTTTTCCTTCTGCAGAAATTGTACCTTACAGCACCCAGGTTTGGTACCGTCCACATGAGCTTTGGAAAATAAATTAATTCACTACAGTTGGTAATCCAGCCACAGCATGGTGCAGTCCTGCAAGCTCAAAGGGCTATTCACAAATCAGGGGCATTAAAAAAAAGGAAAGGAGTTTCCTGGTGTGGAGAGGTCCATAAAAGTCTTTGCAAATGTGCAGCAATTGTTTAAAAACCAGAACAGACAAAAAAACCCCAAGGATAACTGAAGTAGGAAAGAGACTGATAAAGGAAATGCAATGCCCACTAAGTAAGCAAAACCAGGAGCCCTCCCCTGGAGTACTGGCTGTTCCTTCCTAAAAGAAAATACAAAAATAGAGCTGAAGGGCAAGTGACAAGAATAATCAGAAGATGAAAAAAACCTTCACATGAAGAGAATACAGAAAAACTAGGATGATTCATACCACAAAGGAGCTGAACAGTGGTACAGGGTCATGTTAAAAAAACTGTAAAAATTAATATTCCCAAAAGGATCTCTCTTTTAAAAAGCAGTATTCAAAGTAAGAGGGTGATGAGCCCAAATCTGGTTGAAGGAGGCTTTGGTGGTTGTTTTTTGTTTATTTTGTAGCTGTAATACACAGATAGAGTTTTTAATGTACTGCAAAAGATTATCACTAAGGCAAATGGCTTATGAGGATTTAAAAAGCTTTATTCTGTAACAATAAAAAATTAGGAAAATATACCTTTTCATTTTAAAATTACTGTTGGTAGATATAGCTTAGCCACAGAAGAACCAGTAAAGAGCCAGGGAAAAAAATTATTCCTAGAGACATGTTATATTGAAACTGCTTTAGATAAGGTGGTGCATTCCACCCTACAGAGCATGTGGCCCTTGCCTAATCACTCTGTATGCCTGTCCTTCTGTTCTAAGGGCTAGTTCTGCAGCAACCTGTCTGAAGAAGTGAATTTCAGACATGCTCATCACCAATTTGTTTTCCTAACAACTATCCCTATTTGAACTGTACAGTCACAAGAAATCATACCAATAGCAATTTTATAATTAGAATGGAACTACATCAACTAAAGGTCTAGGCAAAAAAAAAGCAAAAGGAATTGGTTTTAAAATTAACAGTGCCCACAACATGAATCTCTGAAATAAAGAATTGTTCCAGTGAATTAAATGCAGTGTTAAGAATTTTAATGAAATGACAGAACTATTCATTAATTGCCTTCCTGGACTGACAAGGTAATTTATTGCTCACTTCTTCATAAGAAATGAACAAAACAGGCCCACAAGGAAGTACTTAGAGCTGACTGAAAGCTGCCTACACAGTGGCACACGTGAAAGGGTGTCCTTTCCTCCATACCTTTGTTTTTCTTATTGTTCACAGCTTGTTTTGTACTGTTGCTATCTATAATCTGCATTAAAACCATTGATAGTTCTCACTGGTCCTTCAAAAAATTCCCATTGATAAAGAAGCAAAATAAAAAAAAGAAACTGAAAGAAGCTCTCAGGGCTGTTTTTTAAAAACTTCTAAACATTAGAAAACATTCTCCCTGAAACTATTTCAGGTGTCTCATGAAGAAACATTTCTGTGGCTTTCTGGAAAGGTTAAAGTCGCAGTAGTCCAAGATGTGGATTTTGGATTAAAAAACCATTTTGGAACATAGAGAGGATCTTTTTTGTTGCTAGCCATTCTAGGACTTGGAATACTGCAAGACCACGTCAAGCCTCGACATGGAACTCAGTTTTCTTCTCAACAAAACCTAGGACTAGCTTCTGAGAAGCAGAATAAAAGGCCTTCTTCTACGAAGCAGCTAAAGGATTCCAGAAATCAGTAGATACCTTGAGCACAAATAATACACTATTGTTTCTCTAGATTCAACTTTCTTCAAGAGCTCAGAAATAGAAACAAATATTAAATTTGATGTATAGAACAGTATATTGACTTACCTTGCTTTTGAAACTTCTCCAGGTGAGTACTCAACATCACAAGGACATCAACATAGGCAGCTCTGGTCACCAAACAAGGATTTAGCCTAAAAAAAAAAAATCACGATTTTAAATCTTAAACCCTTATAATCTTATGCTCAGAATCAGCAGAAAACAAACTAGTTTGGCATGTCTGTTTTAATTAATGAAGATAAACTACTGGTCAAATGAGAATGCATATATAAAATCATTAGGCCAAGTTATCTAAGCTTTACTTCCCGGTCCATTCTGAGGGACAGTCTCCCTTGCAATGGCAACATCTTCCTCCTCCAGCCATTCCACTGAATGGGCAGTTGATACATTTCATTATTACTGAATGAACCAGCTCCTTGTAGCACCTACTGGGTCTTTTTGTCTATAGATAATGCATGTAACTAAATGCATCAACAAAAAGAAGTCTTCAGTTCTTACTGTTACAGCTCAAAAAAGAGAAACTTCCCTTGCAAGGTACCTGCTACACCTTTTTAATGGCCATAGCTCTCCCACTGTTCTGATAAAGACCAGAGGTGTTAATGCTTTTAAAATTAGTTATTTTTTTCCCAAACAAGAATATTTGGAATTTTGTATATATAATGGAAATTGGTAATAAGCCACTTTCTGCTCTACCTTTTCAATTTGCAAGTGAGAAACATCTATTTTCTCTCCAATTAAGAAAACAAAATTAGGTTAAGAACTTCATTTTTTTTGTATTACTATCACTGAAACATACTTAGCCATGAAAACTTTTTTTAAAATATAACTTAAAATATGAACAAACAGGAAATCTAGTTCAAAACACAGAAATTATTCTGAAGAGCCCAGTGGGACTTGTACTAAAACAAAAACTTTCAGAATCAAGCAGCACAAGCTTGAAGTATGACTAATTCTGTTCAGTATTTCATTTTTATTTTATCTGGCACTTTCTTTGTATGCGTATCTTAATGTTTGAAACTCTTTCAAAAATTGTTAATTAAAAATGTTCCAACAAATATTCTGAACTCTAACATCTTTAAAATTCAAGAAAAAAAAGCTTTTTTAAGTAAGATATGTGATCATGACATAAAAATGAAAGGTTTGAGGCTTTTACATAGTTTGGCTGCTGTATTTGCCTATGGAGAGTAAGCCTATGAACCTAATAAAAAAGAGAACTTTAACCAGAAACATTGCTCTCACCTTCAGTAATAAACTCTGCAAGAAGCTTAAAATACTTATGCTTTCTTCCATGACCTAGAGTATTAGGCATCCACATAACTCACAGCAGAATATGTGCTACCAGGATCTATCTTCAGAAGAGTTTTTTTCTCCTTTTGCATAAAAAAGAGACTTTTTGGACACTTTCTTACTAGGTTCATACCTCCCCAAACTTCTTCATGCTTGCCTCCTACCACTTGCCTTAAAGCTCAAGAGCTACAAGCTGCCTGCTGAGAAGATGTACATCAACAAGAACCAAAGCCTTAAGAAGCCAAAGCAATTTTAATATGGCCTATTTTTGGAGAGTCATATTAGGCAGACTTAATTTCTATCCACCCTGGCTAAGCAAAGATCCTTCCTGTATCTTGGGCATCCAGTTACTGCCTAAGTTGTTCTTCACAAATGAGTATGAAAACACAACCAAGGAATACTCACAGAGTTGGGAGTTCAACCCATGAGAAAACAGAGGGACTGATGAGTCAAAGGTTCAGAAGAAAAACAAACCACAAGAGGTCTTTCACAAATGGATGAAAGCAGCCACAACAGTTTCCAGCCAATATGAGGAACCTAATGAGTCTCTTGCAGTAAGCTCCCTCAAAAAAATGGAAGACTCACTTATCATTCCATGTTTTCAGTGGAAAGAACATTTCCAACATACAAACTGTGCCCTGGGCAAAACATGGCTGATGCAATTTTTACTGAAGAAAGGGCAACAGCAACACTGGCATGTTTTTTACTCTGGTCCACCTTTTAAGCACTTACCACTTCATTTTAAGTATGTGCATATGCATGTTTTGATTTTGAAAGGAGACTTTTCCAGCATAAAACATGCCAAACGTTTGTCCTTGGCTGTTTCTGTTTCTCTGGTGATGCTAGTGAATTCTCATCCATATGTGCCAGACAGACACAACAGGAAATTCAGTTTTCCAAAACCAAGAAACTTCAGTGTTGTTCAGACTGTAGCAGAAAGCTCATATCTTGAAGACAATCAAACTGATTTACGTAATAGATCTGACAGCCAAAAATCACAGTGCTGAACATTTCAAATGATGCACTGCACAGTATTTAACATGACCTGTTCGTGCAGAACTTCAGCAACACGAGTAGGAACAGTACAAATTGTTTCCTTTTTAACACCAATACCAGTAAAGTGGTGTTCTCATAAACAAGATTTGAGGAAATCTGTCTCCAAACAAGAAAGTCACAGCAATAGCAAAAGGTGGGAGCTCCAGACATCTGGAACAGCATTCCTTTTTTCTGTCCAAAACCCCAAAAATTATTTCATTTCCCTTCCAACCTGGTTATTAATGGAAACAAATACATCATATGTTCACGCCACACGACAAACTGTACATAACTCTGAACAAGGTAGACTTAGAGATGGTTAGGACTCTCATATCTAAGGATATATCCACCCAGAAACATCAAACAGCTATCAAAACAATATTCATACTATTACACATCTATACTAACAGGAGGCTAGTGATGCCAGGGCAGAGATCCATACCTGATTAAAGGAATGCTTTGTCTATGCCAGCCAGTAGTTTAGTGTAACAACAGCACAACTGGAAGTCAAAGAGTTGGCACCAAAGACCAAACAGCCATCTGACATACTGTGTCCAGATGCCTTAAACCATTATTTTCAGAAGTTCAATTTGTTGCTTTGTGTTTGGATATAGAATTTATAGCTAGCCTGCTCCTGGAATCTTACTGCACTTAGAAGCTTGCCCACACTTTCTAGTACTCCTTCATAATGCTCTCACTTGGAGCTTGACTGTCCAGGTGGAAATAAAAATCAGGTCACAGGCAACTGCTGCATTAAGTTTCACTAAGAGCTAACACTGCAGAATGTTTCAACACCTCTGACCAAAGAGAAGTCAAAGGCTGATTGCCCTGAGTAACATGAAAGTCAAGCACTGTCACAGACTGGACCTGCCAGGCAGAAGGAAGGAAGATTCCTGTTGACAGGCAGGAACAGAAAGGATTACTACTTCAGATTACTACTTAGAAAGAACAAGATGCAGAAAAAAGCTATTTCTAATTTAATCAACAAGAACGAAATGATGATGGAAGGAGCTGCTGTGTCCTTACCAGATCATCCAATGAGGATAGGTTAAGAGAATTGGGATTGTTCAGTTTCAAAAATATTGCAGCCTTCCAGTACCTAAAAGGGAGCCTGCAACAGAGACTCTTTACAAGAGCCTGTAGTGACAGGACAAGGGGGAATGGATTCAAAGTGAATGAGAGCAGGCTCAGATTATACATTAAGATTAAATCCTTTGCTGTGAGGGTGGTGAGGCACTGGAATAGGTTGTCCAGAGCAGCTGTGCATGACCCATCCCTGGAGGTGTTCAAGGCCAGGTTGGATGGGGCTCTGAAGAGCCTCTTCTAGTTGAAGGTGTCCCAAGCTCAGAGTAAAGAAGTAGGAACTAGGTGATCTTTGAGATCCATTTCAACCCAGGTGATTCTATGGTTCTACAGCCATGGAACTTCACAGAATATACAAGGTTATTGAAAGAATACAAGACAATAAAGTTAAAAGGACTGAAAATTTTCAAGAATTTACACATTTTTTTATTTTTTAATTGCCCAAAGCTCTAGCCTAACAGTATCTTCACTATGGTGGAAGTGTCTTTTATTTCTTACTATTTCAGGTAAGCCTGGCTGAACAGTAAAAAAATCTGAAAACAAAGGTGCCAGTTTACATATTATTGACACTTCATAGCAGATTTCTGGATTAGATCCTGAAAATAGAAGTCTTCCAAACCTATTCAACTTCTTGTCATTAATGCTGAACAAGTAATTGGGGATAGAATAGACAGATTTCTTTGCAATAGAAACTTCAATTCTGGCCTGCGAATATAAAATCTAAAAAAGAGTTCAAGACATTTGCAGAACAAAACCTTTTGTTAGCCATTAGGAGTCCAGGGACTTCTTTTCAAAGAAAAAGGTTAATGGAGTTAAAGAGTCCGTTAAAATTCACAGGCTCCCATTCACGGGCCTTTGAAGAGGCCTCAGTTAAACACTTATAGAATATTATATGACCAGAGTAACAAAGAGCTATTTGTTTTCAATAAGGAACTGCCTGGTAGGTGAATGAGGAAGCATACCCTTCAGGAGCTGAAAATCAGACTGGGCAGGTTCAGAAGCTCCATGTGCAACACTGGGGTTTGCTCCAGCTGGCTTTGGCTACCTACAGTAGCAGTAGGGCTGCTTTGATTTCTGCTCTGCCTTTACCTCCACTAAGTACCACTGATTGCAGCTTAGGTCTATGCAACTGAAATCAATCCTAGACTCTCACAGCTTGGAGCTCCACAAATATTATCTTTAAAATGTTTGATTCACCTTTTATAGTTAAATCATGCTGAATTTGAGGTAGTCATTGGTTGCTTATTTTGGACGGCAGATCTAATGAAAACCAAACTGGCATTTATTGAAGAAATCAGCAGTATGTGGTCACAGACCTCCTGTGTACTTGGCTCCCACAACTTCATTGCTTCAACTCTATCAGGAACACATGGCTTAACTTTTAAAATTCAGTTTGTCCTGTATTAACTGTTTCATTTAAACAAGATAACCATTAATGAATTACGAAGCAAATTATCGTCTTTTCCAAGAGAAACAACAAGGAGCAAAGACCATGGAAAGCTCAGACATTTGGCCTCAATTCTGTCAGAACACTGGGAAAAAGACAAACTCTCGCTTTTCTGTCACCACTAAGGTTTGGAGAGGCCCTTAAATAGCATTTCTACTTATCAAATGGCATCATTTATAACCGTCCACATTTCTGTATTGAAGTCAGGATGCCAACACACCTTTACAGCAAGTACCAAAAAATTTTGATACACAACTTCTGTAGATTCTCATTATCTTCCCAAACCCCCAGTTTTCTACAACAGTCAGTTGATTTAAGAAGCTGACAGCTATTTTGTCCTGGATCATTCCTCTCTTTCCACCTCACTTCAAGATGAGCAACAACAACTGTAACATTAATTTATTGCATTTGTTACATAAGTAAGACAGATACAAGCTAGTGATTATGAAATCATAGCAGTTCGTGTTAATGTTTATTACATTAGCTTTTGGTTATTCTAGAAATTCAATGTTTTCCAAAGAGGTCATTTATTTTGCTCATATTTTTCCTCATTAGGAAACAGATGTTGGAAAACTACTAGCAGTACAAGCTCTATTTAATATACAGCAACTTACAATACTTACAAAAAAATTAATAACATAAAAATCAAAGCATATTTCTCAAACTCTCAATGAGCACTAAGAAATTTCAAATGCAACCAGATAATTAATGTCTCTCAAATAAATATCCATAATATCTCTCTTGTGGATGAGGTGAGCTATAGGTATCTTAGTGTAGTTGGCTATCTTAGTGATTTCTAAAACCTTTTGTAAGAGGTCTCAGAAAAGCTCTGCATTTTGTAGTTTCCGAGCTTTTAGAAACCTCCAAAAGACTGCAATTTTTTTACCCAGTGCTGCTTTGTGAATCTTTTTAACTTCTAATCTTATTTATGAAATGGGAATATAACTTTATTAAATAACTAACAAAATAGAATTTCCTCCTAATAATGTAACATGTATATTACAGCTCTGGTCACAGTAGAACAGTAAAAAATTAACAGTGTCTGACAATATTTTTTTTAATACAATGCTTAAGTGACTCTTAACAATTCAGATTGGTCAATCTCAGCTCCAAAAAAAAACCGATGACAAGATTTGGATAATGAATCAAGTTGATGTAGAACTTTAGTCAAAATTATACAACTTACAAAGTCACCTACAAGTCCTCGTATTTTGTCCAAAACCATCACAACACTCTTTAAGCATCAGGGTAAAGACACCAGAGCTGGCAAGATCACAAGGTCAATTCACAGCTACCTTGTGAAGAAGAAGAGATTCATCATAATGACTAGCATGACTGTTTTCATTTCATTTTTTCAAAGTGATCAATTAATTAAATGAACTGCCTACTCCCTCTCTGGTCTTCAATGGAAAAGCCACTCTTACTGTAATGCTATATGTTTCTGGAGCCTTTAGAAAGGCTGGACAGCACTAAAGTTCCCGGAAGGAAGACCTGTTCTTATCATTAAACTTATCAATATCATTTTAGAAAAAGTCCCATATTAAAAGAAACACTGTAATTACTAAACACTGCCCTATTCTTCTGTGTAAATAACATGTTATTGTCAAAGAAATTTATATTTTAGCTGGCAGAAAATAGATCAGCTTGCTGGTGATTAATTTAAACCCCAAATTCTCCCACTTTCTAGCCACCAGTATTACATACAGTTTTTTATTCCAACGGATCAATAGAATTTGTTTCCTGAACATCATATTCAAGTTAATGCACAGGATGCAATTGCACAAATTACTGTATTTCTGAACTATATAAACATTTCTAATAAGTCAAAATTTTAGGAACATTAGAGGCTGGATTTTTGACTTTAGCATTACATAAACACAAGAAAGAATTTTTATTAAATCCAACATGTCAAAGCTGGTACTTGGGGATGGGATCTGTGCAACTTCCTATTAAGAGTTTCCCACTGTGCCTTTGTCTTCCATAATCTCAGCTTTTGTGGCTGTCACACTGGCTAAGAAATTCTGGGTTTACAGTTTATCTTCCCCTCTCTATCAACACCCACCATACTCCTTGCTGAAGAATTTTAGGCCCAATCTCCAAAAGTATTCCTCCTTCTGGTGGCTAGATACTTCTGCTATGTGACCTGCCATTGTGTCAGCTAAAATATCTTCTAAACACACCAAAAAGTGATGTCCTGAGTCTTGATACAGTCAACCCTATATAATCCTTGAGGGCTGTCCATGGGGAGCTCTATCCTTGGAGGGTTGCTGATGAACCAGGCCAAGCTGGCTTTGTACTGACCACATTTTACCTGCAGCGTGATCTGGTAAAGGATCAGTTATCATTTATGGAGATGACAAAGCTTATGGAAATCACTCCTACATGTACAGCAAGCAGCTGATTAAAAGATTAAATCTTCTCCTGTTGTTTTGGTTATTAGCTTTCAAATTCTGCAGCATTCTAAAGACTGAGGTTTTTGGGGATGTATTTGTTTAGAGGGCAGCATTCATACTTTAATCTGTTTTCTCTCAGAGCCCACATCTGTAGCACAGAATCAACATGCATGGCCTTCCTCTTGTCTTCTTAAGGAGACATTAATAATGGATTTAATTATTAAACTTTGTCCATAGCATTTTTAACCATGTAATACAAAACCAGCACATCAATGAACATCACGACCAACAGACCTACATTTAATGGAAAGCATTTAAAAAAGTAATAATGAAGCCTGAACTACCAAGTAAACCTTGCTGAGTTCCTGGAAGTGCAGGAACACGCACACAGAAACAGAAATACAAACATTAGTAAAAGTCCATCTGCCTACTTGGTGCTGCTGAGATCTCCTCCATGTAATTACCACATGCACAGCCCCCTCACTCGCCCATTCTATAGGGACAGCTCATCCAGCATCAGAGCAGGCTTTGTCTCCAAAGGGAGTTGCTAGTCTGGTGATTTAAGTTTTTCTACCACCCTCAAAGCCAGACTATTATGTTGTTATTAGTTTTCCTGGTAAAGACAGAGAATTTATTGCTTTAAAAAGAAGCTACACAAATTATTTTTTCATTGTCATACCACTAAAAACATCCTGAGTTTCAGCTATTAAGGAAAATTAATTTGTGCTCCAGCTGTCCTTGGTGAATGATACTGAAAGGCTGTGTTTTGTTGGTGTTGTTCTTAGCATACCTGATTGATAAAATAATCCTGGCTGTTCTCTTTTTTGTTCTCTTAATGAGAACCTCATGTGATTCCTGAGCAACATCCTAAAAAACTTAAGAGGTCAAACTAATCCCAAGTGCAAATTTAATGAATTTTACACAATTAAATCAAGGGGCTTACTTATGAAGGAAAAGCTATGAAAACTCTTATGTTTATTTATTGAAAATCATTTTCAGATATAAGTGAGGATTTATGTCCAAAATCTGTAACTCTACATTGTTTCTGCCTACTCCAAATGTTGAACTGGTGAAGGGAACACCTTAAACAACCTTATTCAAAACTTAGTATTTCTGGAATTTTCCTATTTAAGTTAGGAATATACCTATGAACCAGAATCAAACACTATTTTATCTTCTGCAAAGCACATTTAAACTTCATCCTGAAGTCCAAACATCTCTACTGATACCCAAAGTGGGTGTTCCAAAACAAGCAATCACCAACTGCCCAAATAAACAGTTCGTAGCCCTGTTAAGGATACTATTATCAAAACTGGTGAAAGAGTGGACGTGGAGCAGCACAGAAGCCTAAATTAGCCTGCTAAAAGCACGTAAGATTTAAATTAGTGCCTCTAGGAATACATTTATGTACAATGACATGCTATGACTGTTCTCAAAAACAAAGACAAATGAGGCTAAACAAGGCCCATGGGTTAGAATGTGCAGATTAAGAAATTACTGGTGAGTCAGCACCAAGCCTGACAGAGTTCAAGAAGTATTTGGACAATGCTCTCAGGCACATGGTGTGACTCTTGGGGATGGCATGTGCAGAGCCAGGAGTCGGACTAGATGATCCTTGCAGGTCCCTTCCAACTCAGCATATTCTGTGAGCTGTTCATACTGGTACACTTCATTTTCAGCTGGAACCGAACAACAAAAATTTCCCTTAATGTTTTGTGTGTACAAGGGTAATGCTCCAGCTTACAGAAAATTAAGTTTTCAATTTGAAACCTGGTAAATAAACTTCTGCAGAGAAAGACTCAATCATTAAAACTATTTTCAACTTTTGAACTTGGCTATACAACACGTACAGACCACTAACGAACAACGATAATTAACTTCACTTCTCAATGTGTAGGTTTTAAAGACAGAAATGAAAAAGTGGAGAAGTTAGAAAACAGGGAGATGCCAAGCGCACATGTAGCCTTGGAAAGATAAGGCTCATCTTGATGTAGTGGAAGAAGAGGCAAGAGTACTAAAACAAGAGGAGGACTTCTCTCTCTGTCAAGAAGGATAACCTGACATTCTCCCCACTTCTTGCTGTTTTGAAAGTACAAAAAATCACTTCCAACTCCCAAATAAGGACCACTTCAAAAATCACACAGAGGCTGCTTGCAAAGCTGTGGAGACCCATGGGCATGTTGCACCTCTAGGTATGCCTGCATGTGTCCCTCTTTTGCCAGTAATAGTCGGCTCACTAGAAGTGACCACTGTCTCTCCTAAGAGGCATTCGAGAAAAAAAAAAAAATTATGTTACAGTCTGAGCCATGAAGTCTTGAAACCACCAAGAGGCCACATTCTTGTTTTCTACACAGATGGCCTAAATGCACCTCATGTGAAGTTCCTCCTAGGAAGGACCTAAGACTGCTCATCTGCCTACTGTCACTCACATAGTGCTGCCAAAAGCAGAGGGGGAAAAGGGATACAAGAGGCTTGATGGAGTGCCATGGCCATCAAAACTTGGCAAGTTACTTTAGTCTGTAGGGCTATGAAATACTGATGAGATTTTCCTCATTCAAAGCAGTCACAGCTGAACCACTGGAGGATCAGAGAGTGGAAAACCAAGCAGCACATATCTCAGCAAACACTGAACCTCAGTCTGAGTCCGTGCCTAAAATAACTTCTGCATCTATCCATTGTGCAAGCTTGAATCTTGTGCAGGACCTCTTAGTATTTTTAACAGTGCCAACCATAAAGCACAGAGCTGTAAGCAGCAGCACTGCAGAGCAGGGGTTATTTGGGTTATAAAAACACCGCAGGTGGCCCATTCCAGATAAACCAGCGACTCCTTGCAAAATGCAAAGCCAACTGGTTTTATACAAGTCAGTTCCAAGAAAGCCACCTTCTTAGAAGTAAACTCTCCCAGCACAGTCAAGCTCTCAGCTAAGAAATGGCACTGGCTAGAAGTTGGCAGAGTATGTTATTTGACTTCTGGCAGAACCTCAAAGTCTTTTCCCTCTCCTGTGGTCTCCAGTAAGTAGGAAGGCGGAAAAAGAAAATCCAACTCAAAAGTGCTGAAAAGCAGCATCCTACAGCAGAGCATGCAATGACATGATTTCTCAAATTTTCCAATACCAATACTTTGTCATGCCAAAGGCTACAAATTAAACAAGAGAGATATTTCTGGGGCTTCTGTACAACACATTACCAAATCCAAAGGCTGCTCTTCTAGCGTTCTGTATTTATGAAGCAGAAGGCATCTTGAGTTAGTCTTGTAACTCCCTAGTAAGAAGTTGAGCTATAAACCACTTAAAAAAAAATTATTCAAATGACAGAGCTTTGAATGCTTTCAAAGACTTTGCTTGATAAACTGATCATATTTTAAAGCTTTCATCAGACTAATTTTTATCACTTAGTCCCATCAACTAAGTTCTCCAACAAAACAGATTTTATGTATTTTTTTTTTATTTCTGTTCTCAAACACCCTGCATCTCCCACATTTGCAAAAACTGCAGTTAACTTACACTGGTGTGAAGGTGAAGGAAAGCAGTAACATTACTAAACCACTTTAGACTAACAAACAGGTATATTCAAAACAAAATAAAAAACATCACATGAAGTATAAACATACAGTTAAAGCGAAAATATTCAATCATCACCTTGAGAAGTGGATAAAAGGCAGGTCTCATTCAATACATCAAAAATTAAAATACTGGTTTTGAATAAACAGAAGATACAAAATGTGCCAAGAAGAAAAAGCAACCATGCCCCATCAGTATGAGAAGTCTGCCTTCATAAAAGACAGAAAATACCATCTGAAAAAGTGAATGCTTTATGAAATTTGATTTGGGGAATGTGACCCGTTATTTTATTCTCTAAAGGAAAATCAGGGCGTAGCATGGAGGAGAAAAAAGAGATTAGTATATTACATGGAATGTGCAATAGAATCTTGAGCTATTCTACACCAATAAATTCTGATGAAAGGAAATTCCATTCTGGCCCTGAAAAGGCAAAGAAAACTCTAAAACCAAAACCCAAACAAAAAAACCCCACTCTGTTCAGGAAACCACTGAAAATGATAATCTTTCCTCCGAATACACACACATGACAACTGAGCCTCATTTTTAAGAACAACATATGCAATCCAAAGTTCTGTAATTCAAGAATTCTCAGAGAAGTCTGCTCCATAGTATAAAGGAAGTACATAGTTGAAAGTACACCAACAAGAATTTAACAGAACTAGCACAGAAATGTAATTGAGAATTGATGTTTGGAAATAATTCCCCAGATTCACAAACCACTTTCCTGTTATTTAAACTTTTTTTTTTTAACCATTTAAGATTAACAGTGAGTGCCTCTTATAACCTCTTTTCAAATAGTCTCTTGCCCTGCAATATCAGTGACATGGAAAACTATCTCCTTATGGAAAAGGCAGAAAAACCAGATGGAGATCCTTTAACTTCTCTCTGTGGTGCTCACTCTCTTTGCTTGAATAGAAATAAGGCAAGAATGTCTGTACATGACTGAGGATGACTCCAACCAGCCATCATCACCCTCTCTTGACAGCAATAGATGCATACCAAGAAGTCTAACAGCTTCTTGGCAAGAATAAAGGGCTGGATTCTTAATAGGCGCTCCCAGCACCCAGAAACCCACACACATACTAAATTTCACAACCCAGTTGCCAAGCAATCTTCTAAAAGTCCTTTAAAACAAGAAAAAGAAAGGCAAGAACAAGACCTTCACACTCCACTGTTGATCACAGTGCAGTTGTTCATCTTCACTCAGTCAATTAACAACAGTAAAGCTGCACACTGAATGTGGGACACTAAAACCACCAGAAAACACCACTTCAATATCCTTGTTTGTTTGGGTTGCTTCCTGGAGGTTTTTCCCTTTGCTTTTTTTTTTAATGACACCACACTGAAAACATTAAACTAAAGCAAAAGTAAACGGAATTGCAGAGGGAGGGAGGGAGACCTTAGCTAAAAGTGTGCAAGAATTATAAAGTACATTAGAAAACTGCAAAAATAGTTTCCATTAGTTAAAATCCCCATGCTTTAAGTTAGTGTTGGAAGGCTGCATGCTCGTAATACAAAATTTTACTATCCGGGGAGAAAGACATTCTAAAATCCTTTATGTATTGCATTAACTGCATTGTTGAGAACTATGACAAGGATACAACAAACTGACAAAATTAAAATGTGCTGCTGACATCAGCACATACAGGTGTGACTTTTTACAGGCAAGTGAAAGAGAAAATACTTCTCTTCAGGAAAACACCTTTACTGTACAGAAGAATTTCTTAGAGGCGGCCTGAAAAGCTTTCATTTCCAGAGATGATAATAAAATAATTTTTAAAACGTCACTAAAAACTCAACCAGACATCAATCAGTGAGTGATGTATTAAAAAGGATGGCTCTGAGAAAATACTTTGGAAATAGAATTTATTTAAAATCTGCAATGAACAGAGCCCGGCCTTTATGTATTTGCTGCAAGAGAAAGGTTTGAATTACTTAGAATGAGTGTCTTTCTACTGAATTCAGTCTCTAGTATTTGGGTTTTTACTCTTTATAACAGCATCAGTGAATTTAAATTAGTTATGCCAATTAATAGTCTCATTTAAAAATTTGAAAATGCTTACTCTAATTCAAGTGAAAATGTCCACCAAATCCACCATGATGTCTCCAGTTAGGGCAGAGAGCAGATGCACAGGAAATGGAAGCATAAGAGTGACATTTGCCAAAACCTCAAGGTTGCTGAAGAATTTCTTGAGCCAATTGTGAAGTCTACATACTCACTAACCTCACTGGACTTTCCTTCCATGACTCGTTAAATCGTTGTTTAAAAAATCAGACAGGTTTAAAATCAAGACTATCTTAAATCACAGAGTTCCATAGCCAAATTAAAATTACATTAAAAACTTCATTAGTTGGTTTCTCTTACATCTGCCACCTTGGACAGAATGCTAATTTCCTGTCCCTTTCTATGTGATTCATATTTCACATCCCTCAGTTGTCCTTTTCCCATTATTAAAAAAAATAATCTCAGCCTATTTAATCAGTCTCCAAGTAGAAAGTGTTCCACACTTGTCAATCTTTATACTGCTTCTGATTCCTACTGTATCTTCTTTGGGATTTACACAATATTCAAATATACAACACAGATTAATACACAAACACAGATGGGGGGGGTTCTGTGTTTTTTCTTCATTCTTTTTATGGTATTTGCCCCCTCCCCTATTAGGCATTACCAAGAAAAAGAGTAACTTTTTTCAAACAAAAAATCTGCTCAGTCAACCACTCTTTCCCCAGGTAAAGTGCAGACTTTGTTCATGAGCATAATTTTCCAATTATTTGCACCAAGTTTTATCTGCCATATCATCACTATCACTCTGTGATGATCTCTGAGGAAACACTTCTGTAATTCCCAAAGATCAACTCTATCTTCATTACCCCAATTCAGTTAACACTGATAGATTTCCCCCACCGACTAGACACTCCTCTTCTCCAAACCTCTAAGGATTTTGCTTTTGATGATCAGCAAATGACTCAGGTTTTATCAGAATTCCAAAGTAGCTGCACTGGTGGCCTCATGCCACAGTGCAAAATGTGGGATATTTATTCCCAGTTATCTCTCTATGCAAGGACCTGTGTTCTTGTTCACAACTGATTCCTTCAGAGTTTTAGGTTGGAATTCTCATGGGTGGAAATTCTCAAAAGCAATTGCTGAGATAAAGTAGAGAAGGAAAGAGGGAAAGAAAGACAGAATGAGGAAGAGAGAGGAAAAAAGAGGAAGAGACGAGAAAACGTGAAAGAGAAAGAGAGCAAGAGAGAGAGCAAGAGAGAGCAAGAGAGAGCAAGAGAGAGCAAGAGAGAGCGCAAAAGAGAGCAAGAGAGCTCGTTACTTAGTTATATGTAGGTCACCTGAAGATGACCTTATGAAAAATGTTTCCCAATCTATCTTGGGATTGTTTGTGGGCAGCTAAACACTTTTAGTTTAAACATCCACTGTGACATTTTCCCACTAATTTTTTGTAAAGGTCAAAGTCAGAAAAGCAGTAACATAAAAATCTCATATATGTGGCATATTCTTCTTAGCCAGGAAGCACCAGTTATCCTCAAAATGTCTATTTCTGTAGGAGTGTTCATTCACAGTTATTTTTTAATTTAATGACTAGACTGCAATCCTTGCTTTTGAAAAAAAACAAACACCTCAATCAAAAATCAGCAATCTAATAAAGCATCTAAATTTTGCATATTTCAACACAAATAAATCTGTTCACCATGCTAAAATAATAACGTAAAAAATCAACCAAGTCTTCCATACATTTGTAAACTGTGTATATAAATCAGGTATTTTGTGGTTTATCTTACCTTTTAGCCAGCCACAGCTTGGTTCCCATACAGGTAATGATGTCACTCAGTCCCTGCTGGAAGTCCAAACTAACAAACTGGTTTGATTCTAGGTATGATTGCAGCAAGTGTAAAACCTAAATAAATAATAAAAAAAAAAAATCAAATGAAAAGTTTCTAGCCACTGCTTTTCCTCCAAATAACTGAAAGATGAAACATTGTCTGCAAAATGAACATCCAATTACTCAAGGAAAAACATGTATTCACTTGGCCTCACAGCAGACAGAATCCTTAAATCCTTAATTTGCCCCATCTTTAAAACTCATTTTTCACACAAAACAACAGAAAGTGCTGGAAGACGTTTACCTCCATGAAGTCAACCGAAGGCAACTGGATGAACCCTGCTCCTCTGGCCTTTTTCAACTTCCTTGCTGTGCCATTTGCTCCCCAGTGCCAGCACAGCTGCCTGGAGAACAGACTGGCACCCTGGCACACTGGATGGAGCAGGGTTCTTTGCACTGTACAAGTACAACCAAGGAGACAGGGAAGGGAAGGGAATTACCATCCATAACCACTCTAAAGTGCTGCCAGAAAAGTATCCTTATTCCTGCTCCTGAAAACTTAATTCCAGCACCCAGTCAAACACTGTGACCAGCTAGGTTTCACAGAGCAGGGAGATGCTCACACTTCCCTTTTCTGAGGACTGAGCTCCTGCACTGGGGTTCTGCACTCTCTCCAGAGTTTCATGTAAAAGCCTAATAGACATGTCCAAGCTTTGATGAAAGGAAGAATTCAAGGAAGAATTCAAGAATTCAATTACCAAAATAGAAAGCAAGACCACAGCTTTCTGGTCAGACAGTTAAAAAAAAAAAGTATGTTCTCAAAGACCCTCCTTGCTCTTTAAAAACAGGTTTTTCCAAGTAGCATTGAATATATAGAAAAGTGTTAAGAAAAATTTTGCTTACAAAAAAAGTACAGTCATCTAAGCATGAGATGAAAATATTGGGTAGTATAAGAAAGCTGATGCCAACAGCACAGTGGAGAGGGGCCTCCAAGCACCCCCCCCCCCATTATTTTGTAGTGCCCATCCTGCATGTGGCAGAGGCTGCATGACACACACTTGACACAAGTGATACCACCTGTATCATCCCACTTGGTTTTAACTTTTCCCATTCACACACAAGTGCACAGGAGACACCTGGGTGAGGCAATTTCTAAAGGGGAACACATGGAAATGTGTGTTCCACTACTGAAGCCCAACGAAAAACATTATACTCAGCATAAGGAATTTTGCCTTGCAGCCTCAATTGGAATTGAAAATTCTGTTCACTTATACAGCTAAGTTACATTTACAGAAAAGACTTCTATGCAAATTGAAAAAGTACATCCCCCATTATATAGGGAAACTGACCATGTGCAGAATTTAGGAAGCTTAAGAGATATAATCAGACCATTTCTGAAAATACATATTGTGAGCATTTCATATGGAAACACTCTTGATATGTGAGAGTATTAGCACTTCATACTTGAGAAGTGACAATTGAATGACTAAGTTGAGGCCTTCACTCTGGGAAAAGAAAAACCTTTGTGTGCAGACTTTTAGATCTCAGATCTTGATTTCCCACATTCCAGCTGTCACTTGCTCTGGGGGTTATATTTTTTTTGTTTGTTTGTTTGCTTGTTTTGGAAACACAAGCACTGCCACATAGCATTAACTTGACACAATTTCATCTGGGTTATTTTTTGTGAAATCATTCAAGTGGAAAAACAGCTGCAGTCATTTCAAATAAGCACAAAAACAGAAGAGATGTCAAGAGACTATCTAATCCATAGAAACACTGAGACAGGATCTAAACATTCTTCAATGAAACAAATGCCTGACCATCCTAATCCTGAAAACAACCAAGAAAGCAGATTCCAGAAGACGTGTATGCAACTCCTGTAGTCTTTCACCCTCAAAATCCAAGCTCTTGAGGTAAGGTGTTCCTGTCCACTCCCACTCCTGCCCTCATGACAAACAACTGTTCTCTGGACACTATTCAGTCAGTCCAGATTTTTTCCTAGTGAGGCACTTATTAAACACAGAGATCCCACTGGGGCCCTTTGACAGAACAATGAAATAAACTCCTGTCTCCTTTTGTCAGCAGGTGCTCTGTAGGCAAGACATATCCTGGAGAATTACCTTGTCTTTTGATTTTTTTTTTTTAAATCTTCTGAAGTCCTCCAAACTGAACATCATTCTGTTGATAGCATCTTTCTACGACGGCCTTTCTAGGATATTTTTGAACCTTTACCTTCCAATTCCAAGATCTTTTGAGTCTTTATAATTTTCTACAAAACACTTTGCAAAAGTGCAAGCTTGCAAACATTTTAAAATGTCACCAGAGATGCCTACCTTGTCATCTCCTTTAGTCTGCTCTTTCCTGTGCAGGTGTTTGCTTATTAAAATGGTTTACATAAGTACTTACTCAAATTAACCTTCATCAAAACCAATGCACTAAGCTGCCACTACTAATAGTTTCTCTGTATTTTTTGTGGCTTGCCCTTAATGCCTGTTAAGTCATAGACACAACAGAAGAAGAACGAAAATAGAAAATAATATTTATGCAGAAGCTCTTATTGCTTTTTATAGCCTCTGCTAATTGAAAACCATTTGGTGCTTTAACCTTTCCAATTTTATTCTTCTGTGCTTGTATTAATTTCCAGGAATGACAATGGATTTACCTCTAAGGAATAATATAAAATCTGTTACACAATTATGAAGGGGCTATCGTATTTTTTCCTAGCAGCCTAAATTAATTTAATCTCTTCAGCTCTGAAAACAACTCTTAAAGTGCCTTCCATGTAGACTTAGAAGTAGTTTGATAGTTCAAGCTAAAGGTCTTGAAAGAGAAAGAACTGTGTATACTAAGGAAGTAAAATTGGTGGATTTAAATTTGTCCAGGTAGGAAATCCAATATTGAAAACGCAACCAAAACTCCTCTGGAGTTAATTCTTTGTATGAACCAATCCTTTCAATACTATTCAGATGGTAAAAATCATGGGACATGAGCCCTCTTTAAACAGTAGAATTAGAAGGTGCAACTCGTGAGAGTTTGATGCACTCTTGAAAAGTGCTTGCATCCATGAATGAAAATGTTCAACTACAACGTAGCCTGTTCTGACTTTTTCTGACATACACAAAATCCTAATTTTCTTGTTATTTCACTGCAAGCCCTCTATCTTTTATTCAGGCACCTCCACCATATTTTAGACACCTAGAAAGCTTTCCCCACAAAGAAATTATTTTCTCAGCCTGAGATTTTAGAATGCCTAAGCTAAAGTGGAAATTGTAATTAACATCAGTATGTTTTATACAAAGCCTTACTTTATGTAAGCTAAAACCAGAGGCAAGCAAACAAGCAACATGTAAAAGTAAACCTCAGTAGTTCTTCACTTCCATCACATGTAATATGTCGTTCTTTGGCTTCCACGATCTAAGACTACAATCCAGAAAATGAGGAGTTTGCCAGTCTGCACGAGGAGGTAGCAAGTTTTATGAGACTGTTTTGATATAGCTAATGAAATAGACAGGCTTTCCTGTGCATGGCTCTCCTCAAGTCCAAAATACTACATGATTTAAAATCCTCTGCTGAATTCCTCACACATAAATGCACTGAGGTCATGGTGTTCCTTCTGTATGTGGCATTGTTTTTTTATTACACAAAGGCAATATATTAAGGATTTTTTTTTCTTTTTTAAAGGTAGTTTTACCAAAGGTTTACACTATCTGTGGAGGAAGGTTTATGCTGGCTGACAGTGGTTCTCTTTAACAGATACAACACTTCACTGAGACAAAGTATTGTTTGTAGTTCTGTGGAATTGTGCATTACAGATGGCAAGTTCATGGATGACCAGAAACCTTTTCCTCCCCTATGCAGGAGCCAGGTTAATACACTAACAGCACACAGAGACTGTCCATCAACATGGACAAAAGTTCTTAAAAAAGTGCAAGCCATGGGAAGTCCAGATACTTGGATACATGATAGGATATCTGAGACTACTCAGTTGACAAGGCGCTAACTCTGAGTCACCATGTCCTAAGCTGCTGCAGGTAAAACCTCCTGCATGGGAGGACTACTTAGTGCAAAACAGACAAAAAAACCCCAAACAAACGCCACCAAGCCAGCCCAGGTGCGACACTATATCCTAATGAGCAAAACCCAAGGACTCGGCATGCCAACAAAGCCATGCTCTTCTCTGCAGCCATTCCCAACTTCCAGTACCTTCCTTGGAGTAGCCAATGTTTCACCCTGGTTTTTCAACTGTAGAAGCCTCAAGAAAAGGGGAAAAATCAGAGAAGGGTGGGAGAAGGAAGAGAAGAAAAGGAACAGGCAGCTTGGTTCCCTGCTGTTCAATCAGAACACATATCCTTCTGTCCTGTTCACATCCATCCCCCACCCAACAGCGTGCTTTCAGATGCAACGTTCTGTCACCCTGTCCTGACATGACAAAGTTGAGTGTTTTCTTTCTGCACAGGCAGGCTTTAAGATACAACATCTGCTATTTTCAAAGTGTTCATTTTGGATGATTAAATGAAAAAGAATGCACAGTGCTTTTTTTTAAATAAAAACAAATACTTAAATGGTTAGACATCAGCTAAGTCAAAAATGTAAATCAGCAAGAGTCATTTTTTCCCCCATGCTAACTTTGATATGATATGCAGCAGATCATTATCTTTAGCAGCTCTCATACCAGCTTAAATTGCTGGGAAATACACAATTAAAATAATGAAGCAATGTAGTGATGGAGGAAAACTTGTATCAAACACAAAATTTAGCTAGTGCAAATTTATTTTGGTGGCAAGAGCTCTCCTGCATACATACAGAAACATTGCAAATACAGCACAACCTTTCAAAAGCCACAAAGTTGATCTAGCATGACACACTTTCTAACAAATTAAAATTACATTTCATAGAATTAGGAATAATTTTCTAGAAGGAATTAAAGTTTCTGAAATTCATAATAAAGTTTAATTTCCGACATAAAACCATGATTAGGCGGGGTACATGAGCACATGTCTGCATTTGAAAGAAAGCACAGCCATCAGCATGTTGCTGCACCAAGTGCCTTTTTCAAACAATGAGATTTTCCAAGAACAGGTTATCCAGTTGCACACTTCTCAGTGAAGTAGCAACATTGAGCTTTCCTCCCCCCTTATGATGACCTGAAGCAACAAAAACTTTTTCATGCATGCCCTCAGCTATGTTAAGTATACAGTACAAATATTCACATTCCTAAGTGCAAAACTGAAACAATGCTCCCAGTGTTCACTGCAGTGTTTACTGGGGGGAAAAAAATACAAACCGAAAAACCAAACTGACATCACCCAAAACTTAACATTCTCAACACACACCCTTTAACTCTCTAAAAAAAATACAAAGAATACAGATTTTTCAGCAGCTGAAAGAAAACACTGTGTAAATAGCCAGCTTTCAAAAATATGCTACTCAACAAGATATGAAGTTGAAATAACATGGGAGGGCAAAAAAAAAGAAAGGTGTTTGCAAAACGGCAGCAGTAAGAAGATTTACTGAGCTAAATAGTTTTCTGAACAGTCCCATCAAAAGCTTTCGCCTGAGTATTAACAGGCTAGTAAAAAGCCCTCAAACATAGTTTTTTTTTTCTTCTCTCATTTAAAGGCAGATAAAATTTTATTCTTCTTCTATGATAAATACAACTGCCAAGTTATCTCTGTATTCTGAAACTTACATCCAATGTTTTTTTACTGCAACCATGTAGATAAAACCTGGCAAGCTGCTTTGACAGGTGAATGCATTTTTATAAGTATGATAAAAAGTTCAAAGTTACAATAATTAGCTCTAGGGAAAAATAAGTCTTTAAAATCCCCTTTTTTTCTTAAAGATGAAAAGTGCCAGTGTGATAATTATAATGGGACTAAAAATTTCATCTGTTTTCCAATAAGATATCCACACAAAAATAGGTGGGAGAGTTTATAACTATATGCTTACCATCCTGCTCTGTCAAAAATTGGTTTTTGTGGATAAGAAATATAATGTTTTATCACCAGAGTATGGTACGAACACGGTGCCTGCAGTCCATGCTGATCTGCCAGACAAAAGCAGTCAGGCACATTGCAAAGTTTAAAATGAGTCCAGAACCACGGAGCACAAAGGTGCTGCGCCAAGCACTGCTGTACTCTATTATAGTCAGTCTTCACCTGAGGTATTTAATTATGAAAAGTTCTTATCTGGTGCTTGTGGGAGAGAGTAAATATTTTGAATTTATTTCCCCATTTAAATGGCAATATACTGAAGAGGAATTTCAAATGTTTATCAATTCTCTTGTCACCCACAAACAAATGTTAGAAAAGCCATCATTCTTCTCACAGTCCTAGATCATTTAGATATATCAAATCATTATAGCATCACCCCCTTTGTTCCTCCCATTTCCTTTCTTAGAAGTCTTTCATTACATAATAGTAGTTTCACAACTAACAGATCAGATTATTATTTTTGCCAGAAATACATTATGTGATTGCATGCGGATATTGCTTCGTCAAATTTGTTTTTGTATGGACTAATAGATGCAGTCTGAGTTTCAACAATTTCCTTCTGCAAATTATTTTATGAAAACTGTATAAAATCTTTTCCTTTCTTTAAAGCAACAGCTGGCTCACAATTCAATTTTTCCAGAATTTTAGCTTTGTTTTGTCAGCACATTTCATTATCTAATTACCCCATTTTGCTTTATTATTCATGAGAAATTATGGCACTTGAATCCTTTTTCCAAATATATCCACCAAAATTCATGAAGCTGGGTTTAAACATTAATTAAAACTTGTTTTGATTAAAATGAAGGCAAGCATGTTTTGATTGAATTATGAAGTAAAAAACAAGACTTGAAGACATCTAAATTAATGAATAAAAATTCAATACCAGTTAACTCTGTAGAACTCAGCAAGAATAACACAGCTATTTAATCATTTGAAAATTATGAATGTGCCATAACTAATGGAAGTTATAAGATACTGAAAAATAGCAAAGTTGCTTTCTTCTCCATGACAGACATATATCACAAAACATCCATCACTAAAAATGTCATCTTCACATTTAAGATACATGCAGTTTTGCCTAAAACAAGCCCAACAAAATATGAAATTTCACAGATCAAAATTCTTGCGATACAATTTTTATTAGGTTTTTCTCCAGGTTTTTCTTCCTATTTCAGTCTGATGAAACTGAACTGAAGCTTAAAATTCATGCATGTGACTGAAAATTTTCATTAGGAGAAAACAAAACAGTGAGAAGTTTGCTGCCAGGAAATAACAGATTCATTTTACTTGGAAGACCCAGCTGAATCTTCTCTTAGAAGTACATGGTTTGCCTACTCACACAGAAAGCCAATATGAAGTCTCACTTTATCATCATTAGGACTTTTTTAGCATTAAGATTTAAGATACTTTTTAAGCTGTCATTCAACTAAAGGTACATGTGCTGGGCAGAGAAACCCACCCAGAAGGACTGGCTGATGAGCCAAGAGAAAACCCCAAAAAGCAGGCAGGGCTAAGAAAAGGCAGATCTGCCTGACAAGCCAAAGAAAGAAAAGGCAGACCTGAGTGGGTCTCACACCCATCCTCCTAAGCAGCCAGCCTGACCAGAGATGAAGGAGGCTGCTGTGGAGCTGCTGGCATTTCCACTCTCTGGAAACACCCCTATTATCTTCCCACAGCATGTAACCAAAACCCATAAGTCTAGAGAAATGAACAAACTAGGCTGGTGGGAGCAGTTTAAGAATGTTCTCAGCCTCCATTTCTGATCAGAACAGCAGGAAGGATACCATGAAGTCTCTTCTTCCAAATCTATACTCTGTCATCCTAAAAACCCACCTGTCATTGTCTTAATCCAGCTACCCCACAGGATATAAAGCCACACACATACACATCCCAGCTTTCTTGTCCTTCTTTTTTGAGAGGAAGCAGTGAAACAATTTGAAATTATTTTTCCCCAGGCTGTCTTCACAACAGCTCTCCTGTACATACCCACATGAAGGAAACAAATGCAAATAAAAGACCAAGGCATTCCTGTTTACTGAGTGATATTTACAATTAGGAGGAATATTGTCAGCTACCCCAGTGACACAAAGAAGCTGACATGGTGAGAGACACAGTATGAACATGTTTATCAAGAGTGCTCAGAAGTGCACTGCCACTTGACCCCGCAGCTCTGCTGCTTTCAGCAGAGGTGATCTTCTGCCTCAGGAATGTCTGCATTAACACACAAGATGAGAAAATAATTAGAAATAAGCTAAATCAATCTGATGCTTTTAGTTCCCAAGTTCATATTATAAAATAAAGTGAAGTAAAGCTTGAAGCTACAGAAAACAATTTATTTCTCTTAACTAATGATTTTAAACTTACAGAGGAGAAAATATATATACAGGTCTCTCTCAAACACAAGAAAAATATTCAGTATTTTTATTGTCTGAGGAATAATTTGATACATGAAAAGTCCCAGTGCACCTCACTATGACCATGGTAATAAAAAAAAAAAAAAAAAAAAAGAGGTGGCGTCTTTCAAGGTTATATTACAACTTCTGAAAGCTTTTCCCCGTTCGTACATTGTCAGTCATAACCTGTGACTGTACATGTCTCTGTGCATGAGGATCAACCTCCATTGCTGCTTATTTACAAGAATTTTATCACTATTAATGGCTCAGTTTGCATCTGAGGAACTCAATATTAGCAACTGCACTCTTTTGTTTGAACTCTACATTTCAAAGCCTGCTGAACTTAGGTAAGATTGATTGTTTTTCCACAGCAGGGATTGCTGCACCTGAGTACAAACAATAGGGCAAATGTCCTTCCCTTAAGGAAAATTCTCACACAGTTAGATGCAGGTAACAAGGGGAACATCAAGGGCTGGAGCTATGCAGATACATCACACACCATCCATGTTGGTACCCCAGCTCAAATGCCAAACTCCTCTGACACACAGCAACACAGCTGAATGCAAGTAAAACTCACAAGAATTCTCCTCTGTCAAAGCTATCCCTATAAAAGGGGATGCAATAAAAGTAACTTTATGTCTAGACAGCATAGCTGATGGATGGGCTTAACTTGCAGTTAAATTCTATTCCTAGCATAAACATTAATAATGAGTTCAGCTTTACAAGGGTAGTACATAAGACAATTGGAAAAAGGAATGTGCATTTAATGCAAACTCTTTTTCTTTTTTTTTCTTTTATTACAGTAACTTCTAGAAATTAATTTGTGTGAGAGGATCCCACTTAGCTGTAATATGTGAGAAAAACAGTCAACCCAAGAGCCCTCCTGTATTTTCAGTCTCATTGGACTACATGGCAGCACTGTTCAGCCCAGCTGCGTGTGGATCCAGCCACTTTCCAACAATGAAGATCATCTGAGAGGAAAGATGGCTGGCTCCCTGAAATACACAACATCTCTTTACTTATTTTCCATGAATGATGTAGAAATAAAGCTTATGTAATCACATATTGTTTCTCAATATGACCTCCCTCTCCCATATTATAAAATATTATAGAATGAAGTCTTGCAGGGAAGGAAACAGAGATTAAGTGATTTGTTTGAAATACACAAAGGATGCATTTCAGAGACAGACAATTCAGATCCTGTAAGTTCCAGTTCATAGATAGTAGGCATGTGCATGAGAATTTATGGGGGGAGAAAAAAATGTCAAAATTATGCTTTAAGTATACTTTTGTGGAAGCATTTGGCTCTTCAGAAAACACAGAGGGAAGAATACCTAAGTGTCAGTACGATATAGATTGTACAACCAAAACTGCATTGAAAATATCAACAGTATTTCCTCAGAGTTCGGTCAATTTTGGACCACTGATCTTCCTGAAGTTTTTGAAACTACAAAGTTCATAGAAACATAGAAAACTCACAATGAAGTTTAAACTACAGCAAATACATGAATCATGCTACTGCTGAAGATCAGCAGATTTTTGCCTTACACATATGGACAAGCTATTTATAAATTTTCACTTCCCATCAGGCTCAGCATGATGTCAGCTTACAATAACAAGTTAATGTTAATGTTTTCCAGTAATTTCCACAGTGCCATTTAACTGCAAGTGCCCCAGCCAAGGTAAATTTAAGGGCAAGGAAAGGGCTAACTGCATAATCAGAGAGCAACGTTAATGAATTTTTCATCTCTGCTTTGAACATTTGGAATTCTACCTGCAATGTATTTGCCTTTGTTCCCACAGTTTAATCTCACTAGTCAGCTGAATACATCTCCCCCAAATGGCTCAAGTATTCCTTCTGATTTTAATTAGTGACAATGCTTCATCGCCTTGTGGATTTTTTCTCCAGACAAACAAGCATCCTACGCTATTGCAGCAAATGCCAAACTCAAAGCTATCAAACATCTTCCAAGCCCTGGTAAGATCATGCACTTTGTTTTACAATCAGCAGCACCACAGCAAATGAACACTGCCTTTGTGAATTCACCAGTAACAGACAATATCCAGAATAAAATGATGACTTCCTGGGGCTCTTCTCTTCAGAGAGTCAGAAAGATCTCTTCTTTATTGCTATTTTTCTCCCTTCTCTCTTCCACTTGCATGCAATTGATATGTTTTGGACATAAGGGAATGTCAATAGAAACAGTTTTTATGTCAGAAAATAATTTTTTGAAAAACAAGTTCTTCCAACACTTTCCCTTACTCAAGACCAGCTTCACCAACATTTGCACATGCATGCCTCTGATTTTATTATCCTAGAGGAGTACAGCTGTCTAGTTGTCTCTAAGAACAGGTTTTTAAAGCCCCTTAACCCTCTACTCAGCTTTGGATATTGAATTGCACAGAGGTTGTTGCCTTCTGAACACACTGGTGCCAGTGGCAGATGTTACCATCAACAACACAGCCTGCTGAAGTTTGACAATTTCAAACATCCTACACAGGTTTCTAATGAAAGCAAGCTCCCCACTCCCTTCAGTCACATCAGTTAGGTTAGCAGAGCCTGATACTGAAATTGGAATATTTAAATTTATTTAAATAACATCCAAATACTTAAGTCTTATTTGGTTTTGCTGAAATGGCTCCAAGAGGACCACCATCTGACCTGTGGCAGCTGCAACACCAGCAGCCACAGGACTAGTGATGATCAGCTGCATGTGGACTGCTGTGCACAAGCTGTTTGCAGAGCATGAGCCTACATAAATCCTCTGGCATTAGGATTTGTGTAGGCTCAAAATCCTCAAAACTGGCAATGAGAACAAGTAGGCACTCATTTCACTAAATGCCTGATTGGCTCAAGGCAGCTGAAAACCACCTTGCATCAGCAATGGAAGGGACTATTAGGATACTTCATACCCTTTTTCATTCAAACAAACACCAAACACAAGTGGTAAGAGTATCTCAATGGGTTCTTCACTACGTTATCCCTTTGCAATCAGTACCAATCTGGTCGTGCTTGTGTTCACCTCCACCCACCACTCCACAGGCCATGTCCTGTCACTTCTGAATTTTATCAGTAGCTGGAATTACAAAATCACCCACTAAAATCAACAGTTTCTTTAGTGAATAGATTAAACACTTTATTTTACTACCTTTAGATAAACTAAACAAGAATCCAGTGAAAGCCTGTGGTTTCAAGTAACTTCACAGTCTGAATTTGGCAGAACAAAAATGAGTGGAAGGCATTGCTACCCCTACTCATGTTTCCAGTACTTTGTTCATAATCTCTGCTACAAAACAGCTAAGAGGTGCCATACTCTGAATGACTCCTCAGCACACAGATCTTGTGTGCATCATTATTAGAGAGGTGCCTGCTCCATACCCTGTCCTCAATCCTGGTCACAAATTATCCGCTGATTATCAACAGATTATGGTAGGGATTGACAGTTTATGTTGAAGAATCATACCATAAAGCTGCATTTTTTTTTGTTTTGTTTTTAAGCAGAAAAATCTACTACAGAGCTAAAATTACAATAAAGCACATATAACAGTATGAAGTACGACTGCTTCAAACACTGAAAATATTTCAATTTGGCAAAAAAATACAACAAAATGAACTAGTAAGAACATGTCATAAGTTAGGGAATCCACCGAGGTAGTTTAAGAGTCTATTCAAATTCCACAAGATTCCACTTGCACTTGGAAAAACAAAATAACTTTACCTGAAACCAAGCTTCCGCTTCCCCTCTCCAAACCCCATTATGCATTTTCTGTGGACTTGATCAGTCTTGCTGGCTTTACAATACATTAAAAATTATCAATGAGCTGCAAAAGGGGAGCCCACCTATTTATAAATTTATTTACTTGATGTTAAGGAGGATGAGCTCTCTTCTAGTTACAGATAACAGAGTAAAAGATATTTGTTAAGCAAGTTAAAAGGTAAAAATAAAATAATTAATGGTGGTATTACAGTTTTCACTACATAAACTTGTGAAGAGATGCCCTATACAGACAGCATTGTTTACAATACAGTAGCAATACTGAGTATAAATGTTTGATATTATAAACCATGAAAGAAATAGAAAAATTCCTCAAATTTACCACCTTTGTTTTAGTTACTGTACAAACTGTGAATATTTCATACTTGTCACCCAAAATAATCCATTTTATTCACAAGAAACCAAGCTAATTAAAGAAAAAGACCCAAATCAAGTTCGTCTAATTCAGTTCTGTGACAACACCTCCTGCTCACAGCAGCGCAATGGAATGGCATCATCCAGGGACACCTCCCAAGTGCTTATACTTCTAAAATTGAAGCACTGAAACTGTTTTGAGGATTTTTGTGGTGCCTAATCATGATGCTGTAATTTTATTCAACAAAGTTGTCTGTGTAAAACCCCAGGGATTTTTTTTACGTAGATAACCCGATTACAGGGCTCGTTCATGACTAAACACAAAAATATACAACTGACTCCCAGCTTCCAAACCTTTCTCCCTGTTGCCATATCCAATGTTTATAAGTATCACTGATATAAAACTGAATTAAAAGATAACATGTGAATGGAACATTAATTCCTCTGAAAGGAAAAGGCTGATGGAAAAACATTAGCAAGACTCAACTAGTGAAAGAGTTGATGGAAGAAAGTGTTAAAGGCTGTGGTGGTTACAAACATCTCACTTTCTGAGGAAATCTAATAGCCTACTGCACTCTGAGAGAAAAAAAACCAAGAAGTTACTGCTGTAATAATTTGAGACATGATCAGTTTAGGAACATTTGCAGCTTGACTTAAGAAATATTTAGGATGAGATCATTTATTTGGACCATGTGATCACAGAACTTCAAAAATTCAGCTTTACAGGAAATTAACTTCTTCAACTGTTCACAAAGTGCCACATTAGGAAAGCCTGAAAACAGCTTTAAATGTCATTACAACTATTAACTCTTGTGTCAAATTGGATTAAATACAATGCTATATATTCAATATATCTGTTTGAAAGACTAACCTAATTTTTTTTCTTCTCGCTACAACAGGGATTTTCAGAAAAATGAAAAATTATGACAATAAAACAACCATAAGAGCTATGTTACTCTGTAGTTATATTTCCTTCTTCAATCCTGTATCTCTATCACTTTTACTAACACTTCCTATTTTATTTTTTTCTTTAGAGAAAACAATATTCTCCTTTTATTGCTAAAGGCAGTGTGATGTTTCAAAGATAGCACTTTTTTCCTCACCAGTGATCACTGAGTACCAAGAGGACATATTGTGCATATTTCAAAACTAGTTAAACATAACAAGCTCATTTTGGCTCTCATAAGCTTTTCTTCATTTCCAACAACTGAAGTTGCTTGATGCTGCAATATGATTTTAAAATGTTTCTAATTATTGTACAATAATCCAAGAGAGATAACTACAGTCAGAACCATATTCCCTCCTCAGTTCCTAGTATCTATTAACTTATTTTATTTTGATTAATTTTAAAATAATAAAATTAGTATTTTATTTTGATTAATTTTAAAATAGCTAACAGTATGCCAATTCAGACATATAAATTATTGTCTCAAACCAGCCAATTAAAAAAAAGATATTTCTTTTGCTGGAAGCCCTTGATGCATTTCATTCTATTTATGGCCACTTTTCCTATTAGTGCCACCATGGAGGTTTGAAATCCTACATGCTCAACAAAGCTCCTGTAAGAAAGTGGCACCCTGAAGGGATTACACCAAGTACCTTCCTTTTGAAATGCTTCAGGATTTTCTATAGGATGAAGTTTTATGCTGCAAGACAGCATATACACACAGAGCGTATGTGTTTTATTAGATGTTACATCAGGAAATAACAAAGCCAAACAAAAATCTGGCAATAGGGTGTATATGTGAAGTCTTTTAGAGTGTTACTATGTCCATCTCTACATCTTCCTGAGGCTTTTTATGGAAGTGGGTAGTATTTAGTAGATGAGAAAACAAAATAATCACCAGAGCACACAAACATTTTTATGCTGATATTACTTACTTTTCTTTTAACATAATAACCTAAAATGTATTAAGCATGCAGCATGTTTCACATAACATACTGACAATGTGATTTAATCTTTCTCCTTTGTCTTGAGTTGTTTTGGGTTCAAAAGTGACTTCATTCCAAAGAGCAAAGGCTCTACCTTATTCTTATTTCTTATGGCACAAAATAATTCAATAGGTACAAAAATCAAGCATGCACTCAAGCATGTCTCCATCTATATTTCTGTGGAAAATAACACATGAACATTGTGTTCTTTACACTTCTGTTTGCCAGCAGTCTGTTTCACCAATGAAACAAGATGGACAGAACTTTGGAAGAATAAGTGAAACATCTTCTGCACTTTACAAGTGTGAGATGAGCACATAAGAGGTGTTTTGTTTGCTATAGATGTGTTTTGTAGGGACCAAGAGAAGTTGGCTTTTCCTACCTTTTTTTCTCTTTTAAGACTATAAATTTAATATTATAAAGCTAAACAAATACATGCATTTGGACTGGTGAAAGAAAGAAAAGGTGCTAAGAGAATTCAGCCATATTCAAGTAAAACTCGGTATGAACTATAAATGCCCAGTATCTTCCATTTATGTCAGATGTTTTAGTGTTGAATTCATAAGTGATTTCTCAAAGTGAAAAAGAAGGTTTAATGTTGCTGATGCATTTGCACCAAAAAAAGATTAATCTGAGTTTCAAGATGTAAAGTTTTCCCAATATATACCTCTGTCACAAAGACCTTTCTGCAGCTTTGAAAATACCTCTGTATCTGAGGGGAAAAATTAATAACTATGGCTTATTTTTCACAATAAAAACAGGCCAGAGTGAACAACAACAATCTGCAGAGGCTACCTGCGAAATAGAGATTGAGACATTTATTGCAGATGCAAAGATGCACTGAATCTGAAGCTTACACTTCTGAATAAAATCAATATACAGATACATTTGGCCTGAATTTCTGACAGCATAGTAATTACTCCAGTGCAATAAGCAACAAAACACCACAACAGCAGCTATTCTGGAAGAGAGGATGAGGTCTAAAACAGAGATAAAAAAGAGGAAACATCTGAAAGAAGAGCTGGTGGGAGGGAGGTGACAGTGAGGGTGCCAGAGGAAACAGGGCAGAGATAACTGAGGCACAAGCAACTAGGGAGGGCAGAATAGAAGCACCTGCTGCTTATCATTCCTTCAGAAGCTTTATTAATTCTTTGATTGCTTGAAGCTGTGGGGGAGGTTTCCACACTCCCAAACATCAAGGAGACTTGGATGATTCAAAGACAACTGGCACCTTTTATAAAGTAGAGAAAACGAGGGATCTTGACAGGCGATAAATTTAGAAGCACCCCTCACCCTCTCAGCATCTCCCCTTGATCTCTTCTGCACCACACCTAGACTGTTTCCAGCACCTAAGGAAGGCTCTGCAGGGTACACCAAGTCCAAGAGCTGCCTGCAGCTCCACTGGAAGCCATATTTTTTCATCAGCCAACTTAGAATCCACATTATTATCACTTCTGGCCTTGCACAGGACCATCCCCAAGAGTCACACCATGTGTTTGAGAGCATTGTGCAAATGCTTCCTGAACTCTGTCAGGCTGCTGCTGTGACCATTCTCTGAGGAGTCTGTTCCAGTGCCCAGCCACACTCTGCTGTTTTCCTGTTAGCCAACTGAAACCTCTCCCAGCTCAGCCTCATCCTGTTTCCTTGATTCCTGATCACACAAGTAAAGAGGCCAGTACCTGCTCCTTCCTCTTCCCCTCACAAGAAGTTGCAACTGCAATGTCATCTCCCCTCAGTCTTCTCTTCCCCAGGCTGAATTGGCCACATGACTTCAGCTACTCCTCATATGGCTTCCCCTCAAGGCCCTTGAACCTCATGGACCTCTTCTGGATACTGGAAACTCCCTAATAGTTTTATATCTTTTCTATATTGTGTCACCCAGTATAACTGCACACAATATTCAAGGTGAGGCCACCACAGTGCAGAGCAGAGCGGGACAATCCCTCCCTTGCCTGGCTGTGATGCCATGCCCGGTGCACCCCAGGGCAGGAATGGCCCTCCTGGCTGCCAGGGCACTGCTGACTCACATTCCACTTGCCATTGACTAAGTAGAGTATGAGTCAAAGTCCCAAGGTCCCTTTCCATGGAGCTGCTCTCCAACTTCTCATTCCCCAATCTATACACACAACTAGGGCTGCCCTGTCCCAAGTGCACTTGTCACTGTTAAACTTCATAGAGTTGGTGGTGGATGCCCATCTCTGATTTGCTGAGGTCTCTCTGCAGGGCCTCTCTGTCCTCAAGGGAGTTGACAGCCCCTCCCAGTTTAGTGTCACGGGCTTTTAGTTGAGGGTTTTAGCAGAAATGCCCCAGAATTGGGAGCATGTTGTACTAGACAGCAGAAAACAAACTGTGCTTCAGTAGAGCTTTGCTCCTCACACTGCCCTGACCTAAGAGCAAAACATGCAGACAGACCCTTACAAGCTAAGGCACCACTCCTACTCCTCCAAATAAACTCTCCACTACTAGGTACAATCATAACACAGCTTCTCCTTGGTAATCACACACCCACATAAACTTTCTGTCCCGTGCACTTTCTTTATGTCTGTGAAATGTCTGTACAGCCGTTCCTACGCCTGGATATCCATTTACTGTTCTTTTCTGGCCTATGCATAAACAGCATTTTATGAGGAATAAAACCAGAGGAACACATTTACAGAGTATGTTCAAGTTCAGATTCAGCCATTTAGAGCCTCAGAAAAAAAACCCCACACTTTATGTCAAACAGCCATGTGTAAAAATATTCCCAGAAAATTTTAGCACGACAATAACTACTTCAAAAATGCTGATATTTCAAAATACTTAAAAACATAAAGGCAAGAAAAAAAAGTAGTAAGAAACACTACTGAAAGAAATGCCTGTGGCATACAAACATTTTAAAAAACCAAAGCAATTAACATGCATTAAACTGGTTAAGACAGAGAAAGCACACTGTGATTTGATGCATTAACACTCTTGATACCTATTTTCATACAGTGTCTTGTTTTGGTTTATTTTGTTTTACTTCCTTAGATTTCCAGGTTTTTCTTCCTTTCTTCCTTTCAATTTTTTTGTTCCACTATTCAAGATGCTTGCATCCTGGTCTTCAACACTGTTAAGTCCTTACTGCGTGGTTACCCAAGTGCAAACACACACTCATCCCTCTTCATTTGGTTCTCCCACCCAGCATTCTTTTGAAAGCCCATTTCCCCAGCTTCCTCTTCTTCTCATGGAGAATATTCTATTGTGTAAACAGGCTGAGAGCTTCCAAAAAACATAGAAGTCACCTTACCCTATTTCTCACTATAGCCTGAACTTCTGAAAACACAGAGAATAGTAAAAAGGCCTCACTGTATGTAAGAATTTTTTATACATCCTCAAGCAGTCAGAACTTATCATGGATGGGTATTTCTAAAAGCATATCTAAAAAGTGTATTCAGGATTGTCTTTCTTTTGGCTCTGAAAGTTTTAAAGACATGGTTCCTAGATCAAAAGGAAGGGAAAAAAATCCTATGTGGGTTGGATGGAAAATATGTTTTGGGAGATGAAAAATGAACTCCATGGAGTACTAAATTAATCCACTGCACCACCTAGGAGAATATTATATCTTCAGTAAGCTTTAAAAGTTTCAGTTTTGCCCTTCCCCAACTGTAAAAACATCCTCTGCCACTGACAGAGTGATAGGATTGCTTTCCTGACTAATAGTGAGGGATACTTATAGATTCATAATACAAAACAGGTGCAAGAAATATGCACAGAATGGAACACTTAAAAATTCAGACTTCACAACAGTTCAACTGTTGTTCTGGGAGGTCTAAATCAAATTACTCAACTAGTGCCTAGAACAGTTCAACTCTCTTCAGGAAGACTTCAGTAATGAAAAGTAAAACACTGTGCTGACAATTGTTTGTTTCTCACATGTCCACCATTTAAAGACAAAATAAAGTATCCACTGCGAAAACTGTACCTATAAAGAGGATTTCTCTTTGTTAACACCAAATCAAAGTTGTTTTATACAACCACATTCACAGACAGTGTTTTCAGTCACTGCATAATTATCCACAAACACGACTAGAGATGCCAGGTTGTATGGATGGCTGTGACTGAGCACCAGGCAGGGTACCTTAAATGGCCACACACACAGAGGCACCCAAAACTTCTGCCAGCAAGGTTGAAGGAGCTTTTATTCATAAAGGTGTGGAACGAGGTGCACGAGAACAGGAAGGCCAAAACATTTGTAAAGCAACTGCTTACCATAATCAGAGCAACAAGTGTCAAAATCTAAGGTATAGGAAAGAGGGAAGCAGTGCATTCATCAAGGCATCCCTCTCCCTGTACAGAGGGGGCAACTGACATGCTGTCCCTGGCACAACTCAGAGTAATCATTATTATAGTTACCTCTCAATCAAAACAGTAGTTGCTTTCACTGACTGATCAATGTTGCTCATTCTGTACTAAACTATGCCTTTTCTTTCATTAGGAAGATGTGACCCCACAAGGTTTACAATAACATCATCTTTGCATCTTTATAACAGCAGAATCATTGCATACCCTTAGCTGCTGTAGGAGGGAACTCAGTAATGATGCAGAAATGGGAAAGACATAGTAGAGTTTTAAGAGCTGTGTACATCTATGTCATTTTAAAAAGTGATGACATGTCTTAGGAAGTCAGAGACAATATTTGGGAGCATTACTAATTACAGTTAAAGCCACTTCAAAGCAATGTACAACCAGCAGGGCTGCCCAGTCAATCAGTCAGATTACATGTCTTCTTGGTTTGTTTCTTTTAATTTAAAAAACAGCTGAAAGAAAACCTCTGGCAAAATCTCATCAATGACTCTTTCAGAGACTGCCTCCTCCCATTCCTGGAACTCAGCTGCATTTCTGTTGCATTCATAGATACAAATCTCATTCTCAAATGCTTACTGTCTCCTTATATCAGTGTACCCTTATGTAACAGTCAATAGAAATTTACAACATAAAGAAATGAGACAACTGTTATGTTATTGCCAGCTCCATATAAATGAACATTTCCAACTTGACACCAGCATTTCTTTTCTGTTTGTACTAATCTTAAAAGGCTTATCTTGAACACTAAAAATTGAGGTTAGAAAATAAACAGCTGAAAGGAAGTTTCACTGGAAAACATTTAATTTTAGCAAGTTTATTTCTTTGATCAGTAGACAATGTAAGGTTTGTTTACTATATTGAGTTTTTATAAGCCAACATTGAACTGCTACACTTCAAACATTACTGCCAAGATAAATAAAATGTAATTCACCATAGACAATGTTTCTAGGCTACTGAATAAAGCCAAGTAAACAATACACTACTTCCGCATTCATTTCCTCATAATCTAGAGCTCCTCTGTCTTCAAAATAAAACAAGAAAAAAATATGGTCACTGACAACACTGCTGCTAATTCATATTAAGGATTTTTAGGTGAAACTCATAAATAGTACACCTCTCTCTTTTACTCATCAACAAGGATCAGCATCCAAGAATAACCTTCAAAATGTATTTGACTTGTCTCCTCATAGTCCCACACTCGTGTCACTGGAGTCCGTGGGGTTTTATTACCTATTCAGTCCAATAAAAGGCAGGTCCAGTGACTGCTTGTGAATTCTCCTCCATGCACCATTCTTCCCTGTTTTATTTTCAATTTATTTAAACTGATTTAGCCCTCTGAGTAAGTATTCAAATCTTAAACTCATAAAACACAAGAGTGATCACAATCAGAAATACCTAAAGCTTGACCTTCCTTTGGAGCCATTTCAGCTAAAATCCTCCTCCTCAAAGGAAGGAAAGAGGCATCTGCATTCATTAAGCAGACTCTACTTTCATTACTTTCATCAACAACAACCTGTCTTAATACAACTCTGCTAGATAATTAAACCACCTAACATACAGATGTTTTCATCATGAATTGCTGCTTTTCATTAGTACAACCATGTACTGAATTTTTATCTTCCAAAAAGCCACATCCATACATCTCTGGCTCAAAAGTGCTGGAAGCTAAGACAGCACATGCAGATGTTTCTTGAGCTGCTTCATCTGCCTTACTTTTTTTCCTAAGCTTGTGCTATCAGTCCTTGCTGGAGGGCCTGAGAGCTCCCTGACTCAGACAAATCTTTACATGACCCAGTATGGCTGTTATAAGGCTGTGTTCTTGTCCTGATTTTCTTGCTGCTCTAATGAAGGCTCCAACCATCCTTTCAATCAATTATTTCATCTTTAAATTCCTTCTTCCAGATCTCCATTAAGATATAAAGAATCAGAACATCCAAAGAGCTGATACAGATAATTTAAAGTTCTACCATTGCACAAACCTTGATGTATTCAATAAACTCCAGAAATATTAAAAAAAAATAAATAGTATATGACTTTCATAGTATTCAAGGCCAGGCTAGATGGATCTCTCAGCAAGCTAGTGCAGGAGAACCTGCATGTGCTGCATAGGGCAGGGGGGTTGGAACCTGATCTTTGAAGTCTCTTCCAACCCAAACAATTCCATGATCCTATGATACATGTCCTGTATAGAAAAACCTACTATACAACCAAGTATTCTAATCATATTATTTTTAATACAAGTGCTCTAGATTCTTCCATTTTGAAGAATATTCAGAGAGATGGGTCTAGTTCTGTAAGGTGATGCTATTCCCTGGAAAGTAACTGCCAACCTCTTGACCTAATGAAGTCAGCAGGAAGTTTAATTTTTACAATTAATGTTAAATAATGTAAAGAGTTATGAAGCCAAGTATCTCCTATAAGTCTAATTTCTGTCACATGCAACTGAGTCAATGTGACTCATTCTGTTCTTCAGATTTGAGAAACCAAGTGTTGCTTGTTTCAGAAACTAAACAAAAAGGGTTCAAAATCTCAAAACGGCATTCTTTGCACGAGACATTGCATTCATATGCCTAACAGAACTGTTTGAATTAGTGATCACAAAGAACAAACAAACAAGGAAAAATCACCCCACCCCCACCCAAACACAAAATTCTTTGAACCAGCTGGCTGCTCTAACACCACAGAATTTTGTGGATAAAAATTAAGTTTGGAGGAAGTTTGAATATTAAGCATAACAAAATTTGTGAAGAGCAAATGACTGCTGACTGCTGAAACTCAAAACAACGTTAACTAAATTAATTTCCATTTTTATCTTCATGAATTTAACCCTGCACCAAAGCATAACAAATTCTCCATTTCATCTGCCAGTTATATCTTGTATGTCTTTAAGAACAGATCCCCAGAGAGAAGGAATTCAGTTTTTCTCTTGCAATGCAAAACATTGGCATATGCTCAGGGAACAAATCTCAGGATAAATCAGGAGTGACAAAGTGGAATAAGTGGAAAGATGGCAGCAGAGAGAAGAAGAGAAGCTACCAGCCAGGCGTTAGATGAGAAGATGGGGCATAGACAGAAATGTTCCCAGGGATCACAGCAGAGCAAGCAGAATTTCTGTGACTTTTGAGTTACAGCAGTGACCAAAACCAGTCACAACAGGAGGACCCACCTGCAAGAACATGACAGACCGGCAGAGGATTTTCTTTTTTAAATTTTATTCTATGTAGTTGTTTTATTGCTTGTACAAAGTACCACCAAAAATGTAATGACCAAAGTATATTCCAGGCAGAAATTGATCTTTAATGATATGTGCAGCTGGGAACTTCTATCAAAAGCTTTATTTTGAACCATGCAATCCATCTCCTGGTGGAAGCAGCAAATGGAGGCACACAAATTCATGTAGTTCCCTCCATAAAGAAGAAGTAAATGATGAGGGAGAAGTCACTGAATGCTCCTTCCTCCTAATCCATGCTTCATAAATGCCGAAGAGAATGCAAAAACCTCTTCAAATAGAATGGCCAAATAAGAGAGGCAAACTTTTTATACTGGTTTGTATCCCAATCTCAAGCTACACATTGTTAGCATGTAGAAAGTAAGGCAACACTTTCAACATCTCAGAACAAGGCACAGACAAGTTAATGAAAACACAATGTCTCTTTTAATAACTTTCATTGACCTAATCCCCTGTGTTCAGAAAATATGTAACTGTGGGCTTGCCAAAGTGAATGTGAAGATCAAACTGATAAAACACAAGATAATGAGTCAATTGATGTGCAGATTCATTCATTTGAAAAACAAATAAACCTTAAGAGTAATTACATCTGCTCATGATTAATGGCAGCTGCTCAATGGATTCTTCTCGATATGAACAGCATGTAAGGGCATATACACTCTCATTGGAGTACAGATTTTTCCAGTATACAAATGTGAAAAAGATTTCTGGAAACTAATGAGTGCACAACTGTGACTGAAAGCTCCAGTCATGCTATTGCTATTCCACTGTACTAAAAACAACTGGATTCTCCATCTATGAACATCACACAGGCTTTGAAACCCAGCATCAATCATGTTAACTGATTCTCTCAAGATAAAAACAAAAGCTGAAGTCTAACATCTGCTTTCCCTGGCAAACCAATCTGAAAGTTTATGCATTTGGGAGAGTTTTTTAATCATCATAAATAACCCACAACCAGATGAATTAAAGGTGCTGCCTTGCTTTCTGGACAAATCTTTATAGGGTCCCTGTAAGTTTTCTTCACTTGGAAGCACTCAAACAAAGGGTTTAAAGAATTAGAGGAATTAAAAGGTCCATGTGCAGATGCAGTCTGTGGTCTTGCTGGGATCACAGAGGCAATATAATACAATACAATAGCTGACATGTCTGGGGCAATGCAATGGAGGGATACAGGTTCTTTAGGAAGGACAGGTAGGGCAGATGAGAAGATGAAGGTTGACCTCTCCATGGCAGAACAACTGGAATGCATGGAGCTTGGCCTGGGGATGGATGATGAGCCAGCTGGGACCTTACAGCTAAGAACTGAAGCATGGGTGACACTGCAGGGAGTGTCTGCTACAGGCTGCCAAACCAGGCAGAACAAGTGGACAAGGGCTTCTACAGGAAACAGCCTTGTGTCACCAGGCCCTGCCCCTGATGGGGGGCTTCAACGACCCTGGCAGCTGCTGGGTGAGCAACACAGCACCGTGTAAGCAGCCCAGAGGCCTCCAAGAGGGCACTTGATGACAACTCCCCAGTAAAAGCAGCAGAGGAAACAAGGAGAGGAGCTCTGCTGGAACTCAATCACACCGAAGGAATAACTGACTGAGGATGTGAAGGTAAAAGGCAGCCTCACCTAGCTCATTCTGAATGTCTCAATTTTTTAGAAAGATGGAATATATAATGCAGAAAATCCAAAGAGGCAGAAGGTCAAAAGAGCATTTGATCCTCTGATAAGGAAACCTCACAAACTTCCCAAATATTTGCAAGTTCCTTGGCAACTGCCGAAAGTCAGAAAGATTCACAAACATAAAGGCTTTCCTAGTCAAATTTTGATACTCTTCCAGAAGTCCCCACATAAATCTCTGGATGAGGTCTTCCTTTCAGCTGATCAGCTAAAAAGCCTAGACCTTAAAACTAAACAAACCAGAAATGTTTCATTATTCAAGAAAGCTAGTACAGAATCTCTGCATTTTCTTGTGAATTCAAAACTTGATTTCCTTCCCCCAGCCCACGCCAATTTGGATTATGGAGAAGACCAGAAACTGTACTCATAAAGGAAACACTGAGCATAGAAAATATTTTTTGGTTGCTTTATTCAGGTCAGTGCATTTGCCTATCATGCAGAACTGCTTCTTGAAGAATATCATCAGTTCCCCAAGTGTTACAGAACAGAAGCACCCCTCTTACGTAATTCTTGAAAATAATTATTCTGTAAAACCTGTAAAGCATAACATTTTATCCTCATGGACACTCATATGCCTATGCAAATTGAGACACTTTTAAAACACTATGGAAAAAAAGACATGTTGTCACATCATGCAGAGATCTGAAGTTAAACACAACACGTTTACATCAACCATCAAAAAGCACTTCTTGGCAATCTCAGCATTTTGAAAACCAAGGCATGACTGGACAAGCACTACATGCTGAACTGTTTCTGAATGATCTTTATATAAATTACATAACTCTGAAACATAACTGAACTACATCTTCATGATTTACTACCTCTGGCACTGCCACCTATTTCTGAATAATTCCAGCCTCCCTTTTCAGAACTTAACAGTATATGAACATTGAAATAAAAAACTCAAGCAATGAACTTAGTAGCTCCTCATGTGACTGAACAAATCAAATTACTGAATTCCATTTTCATAAGACATTGACCTTGTATTGCTAGAAAAAAATTATATTTTATTGAGTATTGTACAGACTTGCTCTTTTTAGTAGAGATTTTTGTTTTGGTTTTATATCAAGTAGGATGATAAATCTTTCACTGTGTCATGGAAAAGCAGTGCAAACCATTTTGAACACTGCCAGATCACCACCTCTTCAAGTAAGCCTTCCAAGAAACAGTACTTTAACCAATAATCCCCATAACATAGTTTTCCACATTTTAATAAGCCCTACCACCAGATTTGCAAGTCCCAATTAACACTGATAAAAAGAAAACTGAAATCAGGTATCCAGCAACCCCTAAAAAGTTACAATACTTTTCTCTTTGTACTACCTACCAGAAGTGCAAGCTAACTACAGGTTAAACTACCTGGCACTGGTAATTTGGAGCTACAACAAACACCACTGCCTTGCCTCCATTTTTTGCACATCTTTACCACCCGAAAGTGTTTCTTCTGAATGTTTTCTTATTTTAAACTAGCAACCAATAGTTTGCCATACATGTCAGCCATACACTATATTAAATTAAGCATTAAATAAAAATTTTGAGTATCCTTGATTCATAAGTGATTAACAGCAAAGCCCAAGACAAATGTGAGAAACCAAACCACTGAACTGTTATGTAAGACTGACATTTTTTGGAAAAATATCATTCTCTGACAGCATGGTCTCTCATTGTGAAGTACAAATTGAAGTAGTAGCTCCTAGTAGCTGCTCAAAACAGATGAAAAATCAGGTTAAAGCCCTGGGATATCTCCCACCTAACAGGCGTGGAAAGTTTCCTACACCTATAAGATCATATTAGCAATACTGAATTTAAAAACTAGATCATCCTTTGGGCTCTTTCATATCCACCCACTATTATTATTATTTTTATTATCTTTTTTCCCAGGTAACAGAAAAGAAGGCAGTTAACTCTATACACTACTGCCAGTCCACACCCTCATGAGTAGAGTTATAATCATTTTGGATTGAGAAAGCATTTCATTCTCACTGTTGGAACAACCCTCTCTTCCTAACACTTGAGGAGCTGTGACACAGCAGGGCTGCACAGCTGATTTGAAGATGGCAATGTCCCCCTTGCCACACAGACACAGCAGCTCACAGGTCCAGCCCCTTGCATCTATCAGGTTCATTGACTGCTTTTCAGAGCAGGTGCCCATCCCATACCCTGCAAAACCCTTTACTATTACCAACCATCATTCAAATCCAGATTCAACTGCCTGAAACCATTTATAGGCAAAGTTGACATTAACAGCCCTAGAGGGACTTCACTCATTTCCTAGATTTCCTGGAAGTCTTGATTTTAACGGAAAATAATATGCTGGAAAAGATGCAATTAAACACTAGATCAAAACAACCACACACACCCCAGCACACAGCTTACAGTGGGAACATGTCCCTAGAAAGCTTGCCAACTAAGACAGACCAACAGAGCCAATCGTGTACAATATAGCTTTGTTGGAGGGTCGCTTGTGAAAAACAGGCAATAAAAATCAGTAACTTATTACCATGATACTTAAAAATGAAACACAGTAAACTGACTGCCATAAACCAGAGGAATGATATATGGAGAATGAAGAAATTTCTGATGTCTTCTGGAAACATTCGGGAGAATTTAACAGTATAAAGCTTACCACAACTTGTACAGCACACTGATAGGTGCAGCAGGAAAAGCAAAAGAAGTCATAAATAATTATATGGGTCAGTAGCAAGTCTGAATAGATATAAACAATGCTATTGGTGCATGGAGTTCAGCTTTGCCTCAGATTTGCTCAGTCATTTTGGGCAAGTCACACAGATCTCTCTGTAAATACATTCAGATGGGGATATTTGCTCTTAAAGCACTTTAATCTCTGGAGATGAAACATTATACGAAATGCAAATCTTATTACGTACTGCTTACTGCCTTCAAATGACAGCTGAAATGTGCATTCCACATTTATCATCTGACAGAATAAACTCATAAGCAGTCTTCATGTATGTTTTGACAACATGTGAATGTTAAGCACAACTCATGGTATGTCATCTGGCTGTCAAGTATGACCAAAAACTTTTTTAAAAACCCCTACAGTAAACCCAAAATGTAAGAAGCAAATCAATGCAAAACAAGCCTCCCAAGCTTACTTGCAGTAGGGTTCCATGAACGCTGTTGTGCCGCATGCCGCGAGCGGCAGAGTCCGGGAGCCCCCGCAGCAGGGCCAGCACCGTGTGCGGAACTTCATTGGCCAGCACAAAGGGAACCAGGGCCCGGCCCGACATCTCCCGGCAGCGGTACACGGGCGAGTGCCCACACCTGGGAAAACCAGAGACCTGTTATGTGCCATCCAGCAAGCCTAAAACAGGACAAAGGATAGTGCCATGAAAACGAAAGCGTATTTCTCACAAATCCCATATAGTCTTCTCAGTAGTGAAAGGTAAGTCACACTAGAGCTATGCCAGAGGGCTTGTTGTCATTCACAAGTTCTGGCGTTTACATAAAGGAAAATAAAAAGGAAATAATGCACTTATGCCATTAAACAGGTAAGTATATAGTCCTGTAGCATCTTTCTGGATGTTTATGTTACTTACTAATCACATGTATCATGAGTTTGACTAAAACAGTCAGCTCCATGTTGTTAATCAGATGTTTCCATGCGAACACAAGATGGTGTCTACTGAATTTTGGGCCAAATGTCCCACTGGTTTTTAGAATACATTTAAAGGCAGGAAATAAAAGACACATTGATAAAATAATTTCCCATTATTCATAATTAGTAGCGAAAAGAAAAATACTTCTTATTTAAAACTGACTGCTAAGATGCAAGACTCTATATAACACAAATGCCAAAAAGAATCCTTTATCTTTTAGTGCTATTAAGGTTTTGATGACTAGCTGTAGATTTATGAAAATACATGGAGAATGAGCTAACATTAACACATTAACCAGTCATATACTACCTTAGTAGCATGTTTACTGAATTGACATGAGTAGGAGTCCTTCATCAGCTAAGTAGGTTAGTCTAAGTCTTTCAAAGCCAGCAATTCTTGCATGTGCCAATTTTGGTAATGCAGGTACAATTGAGCCACCCAGAAAACTGAGAAAACTACTAAAGGGTTTAGGGTATAGAAAACTACCATAAAAGGCCAAATGTCTTAGGTGATGGAAAATGCAGTATGGCTGCAGTTATGCTCTGCTACCTCCCAGATGATCGTGATGACTCAAAAGATGGCCTTCCCTATTCCAATACTCTCATCCCTTTCCTCAATTGCTTCCTAAGTCTTTCCATTTTACATAATCCCATGTAAATGAGATTATCCCCTGACAAAATTATTTTGACCTCTGCTTAAAAAAAAATCCAAAAAACCCTGCAGTGTCACACCTACATATTTAAAAACTAAAAGAAATTAAAAGGTATTCTGAATTTTCAAGTAGCTGTATCAGATTTAAATCAATAGTCAAAGTAGTAGTTTACTTCTGTTCCAATGAAAGAAACATAGAGAAAAGATTCCATCTTGAAATAGACACCAAATTAACAGGGTTTTGAAGACTAAGAAACTAAACAGTCTTAACTGAAATAGGTCCATTATGCCATGGCATGCCTGGAGGACACAGATCTTCAGCGGATCTAGAGAGAGGAACTACCCAAAGGT